>NC_140075.1:9561352-10161352 GCF_964194135.1 Talpa europaea | reverse complement strand
CCCCCGATTGCAACAACAGTAACTTGGAAGAACTTCTGAGACTTCCAGAAAGAGAATTTAAAATTGCCATGATTAAAAAAAATGACAGAACTCATAAAGGAAAACAATGATCAGAAGTTGGAAATTGAGTCCCTAAAGAGGGAAAACAATGGTCAGAAGAATGAAATTGAGTCCCTAAAGAGGGAAGCAAAAGAAACGCAGGAGATCAACAAATTAATGGAGGAACTAAAGAACTCTGGGAAAAGCAAAGAAAGCAGAATAGATGAAATGGAAGGACGAATAAGTACTCTTGAAAAACAGAAATAAAAAGAACCAAAACAGAAAAGGAAAGAGAAGTACGAAGGAAAAAGAACAAAGAAAGATTTCAGGAACTATCTGACTCCATGAAGAAACGAAATATAAGAGTTATAGGAATACCAGAAGGAGAGGAGAGAGATGTAGGAACAGAGAAAATACTCCAGGAGATAATTGAAGAGAACTTCCCAAATGTGAAGAAGGAACTGAAAATTGATATACAAGAAGCAAGAAGAACACCAAACTTCCACGACAAAAGGAAAAATACAGCAAGACACATAATAGTAAAGCTCCCAAGAATCTAGGACAAGGAAAAATAATGACGCTGACAAGAGGGAAGAAACAGATAACATTCAAAGGAAAAACCAATCAGGCTGACATCATTCTTCTCCAAAGAAACACTCCGGGCAAGGAGAGAGTGGAGGGACATAGTCAACAGACTCCAAGAAAACAGATGCCAACCAAGAATACTCTATCCCGCAAAGCTCTCCTTCCTCTATGAAGAAAGAATAAGGACCTTCCCAGACAAAGAGAAACTCCGGAATTTCATTGTGACTAAACCCCCACTCCAAAAAATACTACAAGTAATCCTAAAGCCAGAACCTCAGAGGGACGAATAACAACAAAAGAAGGCCAAAAAAAAAGTTATTAAAAGAATAAATAAATAAAATCAAAGGAAAGACAAACACAATGGCAAATACAGATGTTAACATATCAATATTAACTCTAAATGTAAATGGACTAAACTCTTCAATAAAAAGACACAGAGTTGCAGCCTGGATTAAGAAACAAAACCCAACCTTTTGCTGTCTCCAGGAAACACATCTAGCTACAAAAGATAAAAATAGACTCAAAGTTAAAGGATGGAAAACAATTCTACAAGCAAATGGACCAAAAGAGAAAGCAGGAACAGCTATACTTATATCAGATAAAACAGATTTCAAACTCCAAAAGATAAAAACAGACCCGAATGGTCACTACATTATGATCAAGGGGACAATAGTTCAAGAAGAAATAACACTCATTAACATATACTCACCAAACGAAGGAGCAACAAAATATATTTAAAAAAATAAAGGCAATCAAGGCAATTTGGTAAAAAAAAAAAAAATTGCCCTCCCTGGCAATTGGCCTGTACCCTGGTTCATATATAAATAAATAAATAAATAAATAAATAAATAAATATTTTAAAAGAATTAAATAAAAATATACAATTTTGAGAAATATTTTCTCTAAAGGAATTAGTAAAAACAGTTTCTATATTTCATCAATAAAAATGTCTCAGTATTTTCACAGATAGAATAACTACTTTTTTTTAAATAACTACTTTTTAAAACTAATGCACATGACCAACATTTAAAAAAAATAATAAAATAATATCCATTTATATCACTGTCTAATGCCTTAGGAGTGTTAGTTATAAATGACACCTATATAAAGACTAATAAAAAATCCCCAATTTTGAGATCAGGATTTAAGATTTTGGTAATCAAAAACTAGATCAAAACTTAATGGCTGAATTTGAAGCATGCAAGCATTATATTTTTCATGTTGAGTATCAATATTTTATGTTGAAATGTCTTTATTTTCAAAAGGAAGCACATAGTATTCAGGAAAAAAAAAGGAGTAATTGACCTAGTCTACATCAAAAAAGATAAGTTTGCATTTTAATGATTAGACCTAAATCTCTTGATAAAATTCTTTTCCAGAAAAATCCCAGATTGACTTCTTTCTTTCCCCTTGTCCTAGCAAAAATTAGACTCGTGGGCAAGTTCCTTAGCAACACTGTGTTCCTCACAGCTATGTAGGAAATGTATATTATATTAAGTCTCTCTTATTTTTCTTGGTTTTCATCCATCTATCTAGTAGTTGCCTAAGAAAGAAATTTGGTTTTTGGGATGTTAGAATTTGCAACTCTGAAATTAATTTAAAATTCCAGTCCTAAGAAAAACTAACAGTTACAGTTGTATCTCTCCTTAATTTTTTTATTTTATCATTATTTAAATGGTGGCCAAATTTCATATAAAACTAAGGTCTTACTAAGTTTAAGAATGATAATTTGTTAAACAATATCACTTTCTCTAAATATTGTTGAGCTTGCAGGTTTATATTTTGCTTCTTAGTATAAGAAAACTAAAATTTAATGACATCTCACCTAAACAAATTAAGACAGTTAAAATATGTGTTTCCATACAGTTATCCATGATAATAGGGTGGTCCCCAGGTAACGGGGAAGTTCCAGGTTCCATGCCCCACCCAAAGGAAGAGAGAGAAGGGAGCTGAGAAGGGAGAGAAGTAGCTGCAGTGGAGACTGAGAAGGAAAGAAGCAGGATGGAGCCAGAAGGAGACCTGGAGGAGGCACATGGAGCCGAGAGACACATGAAGAAACTGCGCTTGCCTTTTGGTCGTGGACTGGGTGACAACAGCATGGGTGAGAGTCCGGTGGGTGGTGACAATGGTGGTTTTTGTCTTGAATTTGATTTTGCTCTTTTCCTCCCAGACTTGTCTGGTTGTTTCTGATCCTTTTCTGTGGGTCCCCACTGGAAAGCGCTTTAGACTTGGGACAGGCTTTCAGGCCTTGCTCTAGGCCAATCCTGTTTGTGTGGACTTTTCCCCACAAGGGGACAGGTAACTTTGGATGCTTGATTTAGAAACTATATTCTTTACCTTTACTGCATTGTTTACTAATTGTATTAACGTTCCTTTTCATTTAAGTCTCATATGTTTTCTGTTGATGCCGCAGATGGCAGAACCTAGTTAGAGCAGGCAGGTTTGTGGTGTCTGGGCTGCCCTTCTCCCTGACCTCTAACAGATTCTTTGTCTTTTCTGTATTGTTTACTAATTGTGGTAAAGTTCCTTTCCATGAAAGTCTTAAATGTTTTGTGTCGATGCGGCAGATGGCAGAACCTATTTAGTGCAAGCAGCTTTGGGGTTTCTGCGGTGCCCCTCTCCCTGCCCTGTAGTAGACTGACTACTGACACCTCCTGGATGACAAGTGATAGGGCCCAAGGATGTCACCAGGTCCCCAATGACATGGTCTCTGTGGTTAAGCCTAGGGTAACCCTGGATGTCACAGGTAAGATATTAATTTTCTGATTGCTATAGGAGCCACTTACTCTGTACTCACCCAGCATTCGGGACCCAACTTCCCCTCCTCACAAAATATAATAGGAATGCCTTAATGGCAGACAGAATATAAAGACTGGAAAGGAGGTACCCTGACACCAGAACCTGACTCACAAGGAGGTAAGGATAGAGGAAATTAGCATGACCATTAAATCAGCTGTAGAGGTCATGACCCTTAGGCACCAGGGCCTTATCACAAGGCATGAGACCCAAGCAGGATCAGATGCTCTAGGGAGTGGAGCACAGACCTGAGGGAAAATATTTGGAGATTGGGCCCATCCTGGAATCTCCACTCCCATCCTGGTTTCTCCGGTCCCTCTTGGATTCTGCATGTTTATCCAAAATCAGCAACCAACTGACGGCTCACAAGGAGTGACCCCTCCAAAGAGAAGAGGACTGTGTCTGTAAAGTCTCTGCACTGGCTCGGGGCAGCACTCCCTCTACCCACCTGGGACTGTGTAGGTTCCTCTTCTTACCAACTCTCTCCCTCTGCAGGGCAGCAACTTCCTGCCCGCCTATGACCTGTCAAGGCCGCCTGCCTGCAACCATGCAGGCCTCTCTCAGCAAAACCTGCCCCTTTCCCTTTCCCTAATAAACCTGTTATTTAAATATAACTACTGTCTCGGTCTCGTGGAGAAACTCGCCTGGGAAACTCGCCGCATGACACTGACGGGAGCACTGATACCTTTCACAGAGTGAATCCCAGGACCCCGCTGTAACGCAACCAACCCATTCCAGGTGGGTTTATGAACGGTTCTAGCAGCCACATGCTCATCGCCCTTGTTTGTAGTCGCCGTTCTCCTCCGCACACTCCACTGCTCTCCTCCACCCTCGACACCGCACCCCCACCCTACTCCAGGTGCCACCATCAGGCCTGTGTTCAGGCCCATAGGGATCCGTCACCTCTCCTAATGGCGGGAGGGCAGAAAAGCCTGATGCTTTTTAACTTACCCTACAATTCACCACCTCAGGGTTTTCTGCCAGACCATCTACATATATACAATTTTGTTTCTTAGCAAACATAAACAATGCAACCATGGCCCACAAAAGTGAATAGTATACATCACACTATAACAAAATACAACAGAACACAAGTTAGTCCAGACGATGTATCAACCTAGTGGCAAAAGACATTCATTGGCACCAGCATTGGTGCCATTCATTGGCACCAGCAGATGATCCACCAAATCTGCTGCCTAAGGCACTGCAGCATGCAAGGCGGGAACTAGCTTATTTAACTCATGATAATCTACCCTCATGCGCCAAGAGCCATCGGGCTTCTTCACTGGCCACACCGGTGAATTGTCGGGGCTGTGGAAAGTACACACAATGCCCGCTTTCTACAGTTCTGATATTGTGCCCGTAATTTCCTTGTAGCCTCCGGGCAACTGATATTGCTTGGTATTAGTCACTCGCCTAGGGACTGGCAGTTGTGTGGGCAGATGCTTAGCGTGTCCTCTCACCACTGCCTTTACCACACACACTCTAAGGTGAAACTCTCTGGCTGTGGTCTCTAGCCATAAGCCACATAGTACTTCCACCCCCAGGATGTACTCCAGGATGGGCGATACATATACTTTATACTCTTTTGGGGGGTAATCACCCAATCCCCAGAGATAGTCTCACTGCTGTCACCTTGACACTCTGGCCTCCATAGCCATCAATACAAATAGACCCGTGAAATCTTTCTGGATTTCCATAGAGCAGAGTACATTCTGCTCCTGTGTCTGCCAGAGCTAAAACCCTTTGCATGTTAGTTGGGGACCAGTGGATGGCAAGCTCCACATGTGGCCTCCGGTCACCCCCCGACCCCTGTGGACAGGTTCCTTGGCCCTCACCCTATTTGAAAGCGATCAGGCTATCACCCGAGGATGGGGTTGGCAGCAAGTGTCTTCCAGGCGCAGGGCGTGTGCCTGAGGCCTGGAGCTTCCAGGCTCCCCCTGAGCAGCAGTCCTTCTCATGGTCATGAACCTGTGGTCTTCTTGCAGCTGCTGCCATAATTCCAACAAACATAGATTGGGCTGTGCATGTATTTTACTGCTATCTACACCTGCTCTCACTCTAATCTGTCCACATTTGGTTATGGGTGACTTTAATAAGTTCTGTGATGCCAAGAGGCTTCATTTCCCTCCTTGGCATTCCTTTTCACTTTTCAACAACTACCCATATTCCCTTCTGAGTTTGAGAGTGCCGGTTCTCAACTTCGCCCAAGCTGGCTATCATTGTTGACGTCATGTAGCTGACGACCCACACGGGGTGCTAGAACTGCCATGAGGGTTCCAAATGAGGATGAGGGGACATTTTTTAATACTAAGTCTCTCATCCCTGCTGTGAAACGCTCGTCATCAGGACCACGGGAATTCACATTAAACATGGCCTACCACATCCCCAATTCCCGAATGACCTGTACCAGCTCGGCGTACGTCTCCCATCCACTTACTGTGTCCAGCATATCTCCTGCATCAGCCAGACTGTCCGTATGGCAGCCATTATCCATTCCCGGAGGGTGGGGTTGCCCTGTTCATACCGCTGGCTGTTCTGTAGCCTCTGTCGCAAGGATGGGTGTAAAGCCACGGAGGCCAGTCTCTCCATCACTTGTGCCGTGCAAATAATCCCATCCAGCCTCAGGCCCCACTAATGTAGCAGACAGGCTGCCAAGGGTTCCCCTGGATTCTGGTGGAAACTGTTTGCCCAAGTCCACCAGTTCCGCCTGGGTGTATGGTTGATAGGAAGTAAATTCTGTCATTTGTGGTGGTCCAGCAGCCTGACCGCACCCCCCCCCCCCGCTGGGGCCATGGGTGGCTGCTGCTTTATTTCTGAGTCACCACTTGGTGGGCCCGGAGCATGTGACCAGCCTCCACCTCCTCTCCCGAGGAGTCCGGCATCTCCGGGGTCGCAGTTTAGTTTGCCATCGCCGGTTGGGACTCGGGCAAAGGGTCAGCCTCCCCCTCCTCCTTTCCTGAGGAGGGGTCTGGCATCTCTGGAGTCACAGGTTGGTTTGCCACCACCGGCTGCGATTCGGGCAAAGGGCCAGCCTCCCTCTCCTTCCTATTTGAGCTGGAGTCTGGCATCTCCAGAATGGTGGGTTGGTTTCTCTGAACTTCCTCCTCCAGAATCCTCAAACATTGTTGCAGTTTTCACATCTTTTCCCGCATCTCATCCCATACTCGCTGGACTCTAGATTGCTCATTCTGCCTGGACTGTCGCAGAGCTGTGAGAAACACCCATCCCACTGCTCCTGTTACCTCGCGGGCACTGCACCCATTCAGGGTTTCTTCTATTTCATACAGGGCCTGTTCCAACTGCCATGAGGATCCATCTACCTCTGGCCATTCCTGGGGAGGTGCCCACATGGCGAGGAGGTCGGCCACTGAGTACCATCTGCTCGTGGCCGGCCACCTGGCAATCCCTCCCCAGGTTCCAAAGGGTTTCGTCTGTGTCGAGCCATCCTGCTTTGAACCGTCCTGCCGTCTACTCTACGCCAGTTGTAATGCAACCAACCCATCCCGGGTAGGTGTATGAACAGAACTAGCAGCCACATGCACTTAATAGCTGTTTGTAGTCACTGTTCTCCTCTGTACGGGGTGGAACTGGGTGATCTCCCACAGCTTGTCAAAATTAACCGCCTTGGGCCTCCCCTGTGGCGCAGCGGTTGAGCACTGGGTTGCGAAGCTGCCCGCAGCCTCTGCGGCGCCGGTTTGATCCCCGGCTGCTTCCCGGCCACCGGAGGAGGGTCCCACATGGCGCGCAGACCTCTCCTGCCGCCCGCTGCTCCCCTAATCAGTGTCCTTCGGTCCTTCTGCCTGCTCTGCTCCCCGCTCTGGCTCTGGTGAATTCTCTCACCCTCCCGTGCTTCTGACTGTACCCAGTGCATGTATAAACAAAACAAACAAACAGAGGGAAAGGATCATGGACTCCACCTACTCCTTCAGTCCCTGCAACCTGCCTAAGGGGACAAAGAGGATGACTGTGAGAGCAGGTGTGGTGGCTGGGAGGTGGAAGTGGGGCCAGGCCTGGGAAGCTGAAGGAGGTGAAGACTGAACATCTAGAGGATCAGAGAATGCAGAAGAGGGGTCTGGAGAGGGTGAAGAGAGAGAAGAGTCTCGAGACTTGGGAAGTAGAACAGGTTTGCAGGAGGGAGGGACTGGAGCGCACGAGAAAGCAAGCCTGGACATGAGGGATCTCTGACCATGTTCCATTGCGGTGACAGTTACTGTTCAGGTCTGTAAGGACCGTGAGATTGAAAGTGCCCTGTTCTGGCCAATGAGAGCCATTCTCCAATGGACACTGAGGCTGGGCAGTGTTGCAGCAGAAGACTAGACACTGAGGCGCAGATCTGGCCTGAGCCCCAGCGGATCGAGGTTTGAGAGACGGCGTCCCAGAGGGATGGCTGGGCTCAGCTTGGAATGTGAGGACCCAATGGCTAAGTTGGCTCCTCTCCCGAACGAATGGGTGTACAGACTCAGGAACGCAGTTTCCCATGACCTCATCTGACCTTTGGGGGCACAGGACCCGAATCGCGGCATCCCACAACCCGGTCCTGGCCTTTGGAATGGGGGCAGGCAAGCAAGGGGGACATCTCCACCGCTCAGTTGACACCCGGACTGGGACAACTGGGTAGGACGGGCGTCCCCAAATCCAGAACCAGGAGCAATGGGGGTCGGCTGGCATAGGCCTGCGGTTTATGGAACAGTCAACCAGGATGGGGGTGAGGAGAGGAGCTGGGTAACCAGGGGTGAGGGCCTCCCAGGAAGGAGGGTCAGGCAGGTGACTCACCCCCAAGGATCAAGGCCTGTGGTGGATGTGCAGCGTCTACAATGGAGAGGAGAGTCCCAGGGACAGGGAGGGGGCCCTGGCGCCAGGGAACACAGCCTTCTGGGTTTCGGGCACCAAGATGAATGGTTTGGTGTGGCAAAGAAAAGGGGAGCCAGGCTAAACTTTCTCAAAGGAAGGGAAAACTCATTGTGCCCCAAGGTGAGCTTTGCTGACCCAAGGTGGGTTGTCCCTGAAGTCACGCCAGTTGTGGGGGGAGATGTCATTTCATAGTGTGAGGAGACGTTAGGCAGGAAAACTGGGTTGGTAGCGGGGGAAACAGGCTTAGGGGGAACAAAGTTGTTTTTTCGTGGAGCCGAGTTGTTTTCTCCTGCTTATGGCTTCAGTTTCGGTTTGATGGAATCAGGGGTACTGGTGTTAGGGCCATCTTATTGTTTGTATGTGGGCTTCCCCATTCCTGGCCCCTGCATCGACATTTCATACCAGCCTTTTTTTTGATAGGAAAAGGGGCGAAGGTTCTTTCTTTGGCTACTTCCTGCTGGACGGGGGCGAAGACCAGGGTGGGGCTCAGGCCTGGTTATGAGACGGTCTTTGCAGGGACGCGAGGATATGGGTGGAGGAGTTGGTTAAAGGTGCTACGGGGCAGGTCTTGGATCCGGTGTTGGATGAAATGCAGTAAGCATGGGGCAAAAAGAAAAAAATAAGGTTAGGATCAGAGCCCCTGGGAGTGCTAATACCTTGCCTGAGGCTGTACTGATCTGGAATCTCTAGGCATAGACAGAAGAACGGGATGTGGCTTGAAGTGATGGGATTAGAAACAGAGGAGAGAGAGTCAGAGGGCCTCTGCTCTGTAGGCTGAGTGGAACCTGGACCAGGGGTGCAGTGATGCGTACCCGCGTTGGGCCCAGCACTCTCATACATACTGCTTGTCCACAGGGACCGGTTTGACCCTGCAAAGCTGATGCCAAGACGTGTTGCCCAAGACCTTGACAGCCATTGGTGTAGTCAGGATGATCGTGTGTGGAGTCATCCACTTTGGCGGAAGTGATTTTGGAGAGATGGCTTTCAGAAGAACCTGGTCTCTAGGACACAGCATGATGACAGGTGCATCAGGGGACGGAGGCACAGGTTGTGGCAGACAATGGTCTGCGTGTTCTTGGAGCAGCTGTCTGAGCAAAGAGCAGTATGAAAAATATCCAGCCAACAGTGTAGGTTGGACGGGGAGCTCATGGTTAGTAAGAGGAGGTCTGCCATACATCCGTTCAAAGGGGGTCAGGAGCAAGGGGCCACAAGGGGTGACTCAGAGGTGCATTAAAGCCAGTGGGAGCATCTCCACACAGAATTTCCGCAGCTCAGTGGAGAGTTTGGTTAGGTGGTCTCTGGTCAGACCATTTACCCGTTCTACCTTACCAGAGGATTGTGGTCGGGAGGGAATGTGTAGATTCCAGGTGATGCCCAGGGAGGAGACCTGTGGAGTAACCTTTGAGATAAAGGCAGGTCCATTGTCCGACTGGTGATGGTGTCCACCATAGTAAGAAGAGGGTGTTATCTGCGTTAGGGAGTGGAACACCCGTGAGGCCTAGCAGGTTGGAGAGTCGTGGATTGGGAGAGGGAGATGAGAGGGTCTTTGACAAAGAGTAGAAATCTAACAGACAAGAGGGTGATGGAGGGGAGAGAGCCTGGTAAATGAGTTGGTCGTGGAGCCGATGTGGGGAACTAACATGTACAGGTTGGCCCAGTGTGGGTTTTAAGGCCTGTCTAGCGAGACGAGCAGTTGCCGCAAGTGCGCACAGGCGGGCCTGCCATCCTCTTACAGTGGGATCCATTTGTTTAGAGAAATAAGCAACTGGTCGCTGGACAGCCCAGGTTGGCCCAGAACCCCTAGAGCAATGCCCTGTTGCTCATCTGTCAATTACAGGAATGGCTTTCCTGGGTCTGGGAGAGTGAAGGCTCATGTCAGAGAGCTTTGCCTGGATAAAGCAGAGAAAACAGGGTGCAGAAACAAAGAAAAGCATAATCATGATCACTGGGCCTACTAGGGGCAGGATCCATGATGTCTTGGCCCCACGTTCGGCTGACGTGGTAGCGATCAGAGGGGGCTTTGCTGGTCAGATGAGAAAGCCCATGAATGTTTTGTAGGAGAGGGAAGCACCTGAGTACACACGATTTCTCACCAAAATCTCTCTCTCAGACCTTCAACACTTTCTTTTGCTTGCTTTCATTCTAATGCCATTTCATTTTACCCATCCGGCTTTACATAATCTTAAGGCCCTTCAGAATATCCCTCTTCCATACATTTATTTTTTCAAACACACATACCTCACCTCACTTGCATTTACCAGACTTAGCAAAACCTGTTTTAGAAGGGAATTGAACACCATCTAAACAATGATGAAAAAACACAAATTTAAGGTAGATAGCCCCTGTAGCTTTTCGTTCCTGACCCAGTGATTCAACTGGCAGAGAATGGTGTCCAAAGCCTGCATGTGTTGGGCGATAATAATGTTTCCAATTTGGCTAAGGTCACCCTGCAGGGTTTGAATCCAGGGAGGATGAGGGGTGGTTGGCCATCTGGAGAGGATTTTTAAAAGGAGAAATTCCAGCTGGGCTGACACTGTGTAAGAATCCCAAGCTGCAAAAGTTCAAGGTGACAATGCTCACTGCGGGAATGAGATTGATCATAGCCTAGGGCTTCCTGGTGTAGGAAGATGGGGTGCAGATTTTCCATCTGAGCAGGTTGTGTGGAGTAGGGCTGGCCTGTGAATAAACTCTGTCCACCTTGAAGAGTCCTGTTTGGATTCTAATATACTGGTCCCCGAGTCTTTCTTAAGGGGAGCTAGAGACCCTCTCTATCTGCTCCTTGCAATCTGCATGTTTTACCACCTGGGCCCAAGCCTTTGCAAGAGCTCCTGCATCCTCTATGCCATCCCTGTGCCCAGGATAGAGCAGCAGGTCTCTCCCAGCAAGGGGGCAGTATGGTTCTCAGGGAACAGAGCCTATGATGGGGGAGAGAGTTCCAGGGTTTCCTGCCTCTGGCCCTGGGGCCTCTGACCCTGGGGCCACCCACATAGCCTCATACCCCTCCTGGGTCCCTGTACCTGCTCAGCTCTCCCCAGCCCCTCCACACCCCACCAATCACCCGCTTTGCTCCCCTCCAGGTGTTTCACCAGTTCCTTGGCCCTCCTGTCCCTTCACCTGCTCTGCTCCAGGGACATCTCTGCTCCAGGGACATCAGTTTTGCCCAGATTTCTGTGCTGCAGTCCCGTGGGTCTCATGCTCCTCCTTGCTCCTGTGACTGAACCCAGTCCCTGAGCCTCTCCAGAGCCTCAACCTTCCCTGGTGTACTCCTGTTCACCATGGCCACTGAGTGGTTGTGCTTTGGGTATGGGGAGGCTTTTGTCTGGTTTGGTGCTATTTTTAGTCTTTGTTGCTCTGCAATTCGAATGCTGAATAGCAGCAACAAAATTCTAGGATAATATCTAATACCCTATCTCTGGCCCTGATGACTGCTGAAGGGGCCACTGCACTGGAAGGCCAGCCACGTCTTGGGGGAGGTCTTAGGGTGGTGCTGCAGGGCTGGGGAGCTGGACAGATTGTGTTGGCCCTGCTTTCCTGGTCCCTATCCAGCTGGGGGGCTGTCTCAGTGGTGCTGCCATGCTCCCCAGCGTCCTCCAGCTGGAGGACTGATACCAAGGTGCTGCTGTGCTCCCTGGTGTCCTCCTGCTGGGGTCTGGCCACAGAGGTGCTGGTGTCCCCCTAGGCGTCCTCCAGCACCGGGCCTAGCGCAGAGGGTCTGCCCTTCGAGGCGTCCTTTAACAGGGAGCCTGGCCTTGTGGCAGCGGTGTGCTTCTGGGCGTTCTCCAGCTCAGAGACACCTGCAAAGGTGACCCTTTTTCCCGGGGTGGCATCTGTTCCCCTCTTATGGACTTCCTGCTTTTGCAGGATACCCGGCCTTGGGGTATTCCCCGAAACCTCAGGCTGCGGGAGGCAGTCCTTGGAATCGGGGTCACTGGGCTCCCGAAAAGTGACACGCTTTGGCACCCGGGAGGTGACGCGCCTGGTCTGCTCCTCCCCTCCTCCTCATAGTCCTCCTCCCCCGCCTGTTTCCTGGAGTGGAGGATCAGGTAGGTGGCCATGACCTTGTCGTACTTGTTAGCATCAATGGCCTCCCGAATTTCCTGCCTCTGATAGCCCAGGCGCTCCATAGTTTTGGTTATGGCCAGGTCCTGGGGGCTGAGGGACGGCTCGCTGAAGGGCAGGAGTCCCTTGCTCGTTTCTGCTACCCAGGCGTGCTGCTGGATTTTCTCTAGGGTGCTGCACCTCCAGGGGTCTGGTGCCAGCATTTTGGCCAGTAGGTCCTGGCATTGCTCCGTGAGGTAGTTAGGCAAATGGACCCACCTTCCCAGGGCACGCACCCTGATCGCCTCGAGGTTTGGGCCCCTGAAGGGCCGTGTGCCAGTCACCATTTTATAGAACACGATGCCCAGGCTCCACACGTCCACCTTGGGGCCATTGTACTGCTGGCCAAGATAGACCTCAGGTGCCCTGTATTCTGGGCGACAGCAGCACGTGCTCAGTGCCCGGTTGAAGGCCTGGACGCTGAGCCCAAAGCCCACCAGCTTGACTTTTCCCTCTCGGGTCAGCAGAATGTTTTTGGGCCTCACATCCAGGTGCGCAATGCCTTTGGCATGGCAGTAGCTGAGGGCTGCGAGGATCTGCTTAAAGAGCGTGCGGGCCTCGCTCTCATCCAGGCGCCCACGCCTGCTCAGGAAGTCCTGCAGGTCCTCCCCCTGCACATAATCCATGACAAGCTGCAGCTCCGGCCCGGTGTCCACCACCTGGAAGAGCTCCACGATGTTAGGGTGGTGAAGGGCCTTCATGCACCCCATCTCGCAGGTCAGGAGGCGGAGGTCGGACAGCTCGGACTTGCGGACTTCCCTGATGAGCACCTTCATGCCCATGAGCACGTGCACCGCCAGCGTCACCTTGGCGTGGGAACCCCGTCCCAGCTCCCACAGCGCCAGGTAGCTTTTCCCTTGACGTCCCTGGAACATAGCGCCTATACACTTGACTATGCTGACTACCCTCACCAGCCCTGAATGTGCTCCCAGCCCTTGTGCTACCTCCGCTGACAGCTGACTCTTCTACGATATTAACAAATGTACTATTAATCTAGTATTAATAGTACTCAGAAAGTATTCACTCACTTCACTAAATACTGACAATGCTAACTTAACTCCACCAGCAATACTAACCACACTCAGCTTACTAGCAATACTAACTACACTACAAATGAATGAAACTACACAAACAAAAATGACAAATGAGATGTAAATGAAAAATGTGATTAAAAACAAACTAATTTAAAACTAACCACTAAATTTAAGAATAAAACAGAACAACAAAGCCCAATAGAACAAACAATAGAACAAACAACAATTAGAAACTAAAACCGGAAACAAACAAACAAACCGAAATAAAAACCCAGAGAAACGACAAAGTGGAAGAAAGAACAAACAACGAAGCAAGAACAAAAGGGAAAATGGGGGAGATCACTCAATAAATAAAATCAAAAAACTAAAAACTGATATAAAAGAATAAAGAAAAAAAAAAGCCAGTAACAAAACAATAAAGGAAAATTAAAAACAAGGGAAAAAAAGGAAAAAGAAAAAGTAGAAAAAACTATAAGCAAATAAAAAAAAAAAACAAGGAAAATAAGGAAAAAAACAAAGAAAGAAAAATAAAATAACTAAAATAAATAGCCTAAACAAATAATTAAATAAATAAACCAATAAATAAAGCGAAAGAAAACCAAATACCGCAAAACACAATCTCTCTCTCTGTGTCCACGTCCGGAGTGCACAGGTCACTGTCCGGAGCTTCCCGGCTCCTGAGGACACAGGTGCAGTCTGGGCGGGCCTGATGGAGGCGGGGCCGGGTGCCGTCACAATGGCTCTTTGTGGCCTCAGAGCCAGAGGCCACAGCCATTGGCAGAGGGAACCCCCAGCGGTTTCTCAGCCTTAACGAAAAAGCTGCCGCTTAAGGGCAACCCTTGGAATGCCCGAGAGGCCCTTTCATTTGTGCTGAGCAATCCCGTCCTGGGTTTTTGCTTTTCCAGGCGTCCCCATCCTGGCCCTGCCTTGTGCAGATGCTTTACTGTCGTGCTCACACTGTGGAGAGAACAGCAAACAGGGGGAGCAGGCGGTTGGGCACGCACTGAGGAGCTGTCCACAGCCTCTGCCGCGCCTGGGAGGGGCCCACGTGGTGTGCAGACCCCCCCTGCCACGCCTGCTACTCCCCTCAGCAGTGGATTTCAGTCAGTCTGCCTGTTCTGTTCCTGGCTCTGTCTCTGGGGAATCCTCTCACCTTCCTGCGCATCTGCCCTGCACCCCGTGCTTGTATAAATAAAATAAATCTTAAAAAAAATAAAAAAGGAGTCACAGTTACTACTGTTGGAGTGAACTAGTAAGGTTTAAATTCTAAAATTTTCAAGAGGTAATTTCAGGATTCTTTTTCAGCCTGTCTTTCTTTTTTGGGGTTTTAATTGTGTCATGGAGTCTAGTATAGTAGAAAAATAACATTAAAATAATATTACTATATACACAATAGTTCCTTTGAGAAGGAATATACTAACAAATCCAATAGGTCATAACAATACCAATGTGCTTAAAAACTAAACAAAAATGTTAGGTAATTCAGAATACTTCGTTTTTTATGTTGCTTTTAACAGTTTAGCCAAAATAAAGTGATTTAATAGTGATAAATATCAGGAACTATAAGTATCATTGTTTTAATTCTATATATATTACATATATCTATATGTGCACTTACAAATATATTAATATCTGAGGGAGGAAATTTAGAGAGGTTACTTTTTCCAAGGTTACCTATATATGACATTCACTCAAAAGAAACAATGACTAATTATTGAGAAACTACACTGTACTTTTGTAGAATTGATAGTGTTCTACTGATCAAGATATAGAGACTGTTGTGATAAAACTGACTTTTCAGCAGCAGGGAATAAAAGCAATATAAATAAGTTTTAAAATATCCAACAGAGAAATAACAAATGGTGATAGGATCTGTACAAAGGATCAAAACAAACCAATTGAATTTTCAATAACATATAGGATAACATCAAAATATGAAACCCTTCAGGATATTTTTTTATAAAATGTATGCATCTGTAAAGCTATGAAAACATTATTCTTTAATGGAAATTATAAGACTTCAATAAATGACAACATGAACTCTATTTACAGACCAGGATGCATCCAGCAAAGTTTGGGAGAAAGCACAATTGCAGAGGGGAGCACGGACAGGCAGAAATGACTGAATCACCCTGCAGTAAGAAAAAGGAGGTCAGTGTTTCATGTGGACAAAGGAGAAGGAATTGTGAGACAAGGTCAAAGATATTCACAGAAACTAGTCACTCAGAACTTCCTAATTCCGGGTGATGGCCTGAACTTCATGCTAATTGTGAAAATGGAGAGAGATGATGGTGAGTGGAGTGAATTGAATAATTTGTGTTTGAGAAAAATATCTTTGCATTGGGGAAACTAGATTGTAGGAGAACAAGAATGCAACAGGGTAAACAACCGAGAAACTTGCAGTAGACAAAGAGAGAGGTGTGGGTCATAATGGTAATTTGCTTAGGATGTTAGCTAATAGGGCTGATTTGGATGGATATAGAAAGTGAGGGAAAGACAGAAATTAAAGGTGCTGCCAAACTTTCTATCCTGAGCAACTTGGTAGATCTAATTGCTATTTGCTTTTTTTTTAAATTATTTATTTATTTATTTGTTTATACAAGCACTGGGTACAGTCAGAAGTGCGGGAGGGTGAGAGAATTCACCAGAGCCAGAGCAGAGAACAGAATAGGCAGAGTGACGAAATACACTGCTGAGGGGAGCAGCGGTCACAACAGGAGAGTTCAGTGGCGCCATGTGAGACCCTCGCTGGTGGTCAGGGATTGAACCTGCACTGCAGAGGCTGCGGGCAGCTTCACAGCCTTGCACTCAACCACTGCACCACCAGGGGAAGCACATGCTTTTTTTTTAAGTTTTATTTTTATTTGCTGAATTCAGAGAACAAAGAGTAGAGGTTTGGGTAGATAGAAGATTGGTGTAGTTGAAGAAGTTAGATTCCATCTTCTTTTATAAGAAATCACACCACACTAATATCTAACAAGATTTATTGGTATATAATGTTGTGGGGAAGAATCAAGGTGGAGACCTTGTTGCAGGGGTGAAAAAATTCACCAGAGACAGATGGGAAAGGCCAGGTGAATTTATTGAAACACACTGCTAAAAGAAGCAGAGGGCGAAAGCGGAAGGGTGTACTGCTCAGAGTTTGGGTCCCAAGTCTCTATTTATACTCTAGGCACCATTGACTGGTTAGGGTGACTAGTCTTGGGTGTGTCCTGACTGATGATCTGAATCAGCATAGAGGATCATCAGTTCTGGGCCTCACTAGCTTAAGGTCCTTGTTTCCATGGCAGTTCCATCCATACTCCCTTTATCATTCCAGCCTACCAAACTTGCTTGCTGGCCAAGGAGTGGGGGCTTGGTTTTCAAATTCTTAACGATACCTTGACAGGCCAGAGGTGCAGGGGTGAAAAATTTCACCAGAGGCAGACTGGAGAACAGAAAAGGCACATTTGTTCAAATACACTGCTAAGAGAAGCAGCTGGGGAGACAGGAAAGATCTGCAAGTGAAGACAGATTTGGGGCTCCCTTTTATAACTGGTTTTGTCAGTTTTGCTTTGGGGAGTGAGTTTTGGGCTGGTTAGTGCAGGGGTATCTGATCCTGGGGGGTTGATCTTTGACCCAGAATGTGTCCTGGCCTTTCTTCCACATTCCTGGTCAAAGGGATCCATCTTACGGTTTGGGACCCAGAGCAGCCTTATCAATTCTCTCTATTTTCAACCCTCCCAAACCTTCCTGCTGGGCAATGGATGAGGTTTAATTTTAACCTTATTTAATGCTACCCCACCAGATACCATTTGGTTTCTGTTTTCCTGCCACAGTGGATACTTTCCTATATGCAATTTACATTCCCTCTTCCTGGTCTTCACCTGTCTGCATCTGTTAAATTCAGAAGTCTCTACTGACAGAAACAAATCAAAGGATGCACTTAATGACTTACATCAATAAGTGTCAAGTAAATTACCAAAAAGGGAACCCCAGTTCCCCAAAGGCTAAACACGGAAGCAATTCTACATTTTCTTAAGAGAGAATTTCTGACAATTAGGTTGTAAGTTATGGTACAATCAAAAGAGCAAAGAGGGTTGAATTGGGTTGCTTTATTTTTTTATTGCTCATTCCTTGTCAAAACCATGTTTAAATACCAAATATTAAAACATGTGCCCATCAAATAAGCAAAAATAATATAAATTCTGGAAAAAGGAAAGAAAATACTGTGATTTCCAGAGAAAGGATCATGTTGTCACACCTGCAGTATACATCTGGCCCAACACGGGTGTCAGGGTATCATTTCATAAGTTTAAAAACTAAGCTCTCACTCTTACCCCATACTCATGTTTGAGAGACTTGAGCAGAGAAGGGCATCAATTAGGCTGCCACGGGAACTGGGCCACTAGACTGACCACCATGGCGGATAAACCAGACCAACTCCAGGAATGCAGAGGCAGGGCCTGCACATGTGTCTGTGTCAAAGGTCTGCACCCAAGAGCAGACATCCCGGCTGATAATCCGTGCTAACTGGCTCCCCAAGTAAGAAACCCTATGTAACCCTAGTGTAAAAGTCTCAAATCCTTCACCCACAGCTGTATAGCTCCCTCTTGTCCCCTGTTCCCTTGCAGGCTATTTCAATAAATCCTCCTTTTCTGTTCTCTACTCCATCTCTGCTGCACTCTTACACCCCCATACCTCACACATCCCTCAGCTATGGTTCCACAACAAAGAGTGCTTATTAATGTTTGTTCAACTTCATGAACTATCCAATCATCGCTTATATCACTGACCCCTGAATTATTATTATTGAATAATAATTCAACCCCTGAATTATTATTATTTCTGATATAAATGTTATCAACAGCATTAGCAAGCTAATATTGGTTGGACAATTAAAGAAATTCATTGATTTTCAAACTCTAAAAAGTTCCCTTATTTTCTGTAGATTCAGAGACCTGATAAGGGAAGGACACAGGCTCAGATCTCTTTCTTCACCCTCCCTATGCCAGAGAAGCTGCGCTTGAATGTTTACAAATCATGACTGGGGAACAAGGATTGACAGATTTGTCTCTCGTCAAGGAATACATATTTCAAACTTTATTCATCATATATTGTAGTTTATTTTTTGTTTGTTTTTTTAACTTTTTTTATGGATGCATGTTTTTATTTATTTATTTATTTATTTGTTTGTTTGTTTGTCTAAAAATGCACTGGGTACAGTCAGAAGCGTGGGAGGGTGAGAGAATTCACCAGAGCCAGAGTGGGGAGCAGCAGAGCCAGAGTGGGGAGCAGAACAGGCAGAAGGACCGAAGTACACTGCTGAGGGGAGCAGCAGGCAGCAGGAGAGGTCTGCACACCATGTGGGACACTCCTCGGGTGGCCGGGGAGCAGCCGGGGATCGAACCGGCGTCGCAGAGGCCGCGGACAGCTTCACAACCCAGTGCTCAACACAGCTTCACAACCCAGCGCTCAACTGCTGAGCCACCAGGGAGGCCCTACTGTAGTTTCTTTTGCAAATACTAAAATCTGCACTACAGCAAGGAGATAGCCAAAGGCAATTAAATGAAGGTGGCTGGTTTTTCATTGTATTTACAAGGTTGAATTTAGCCTGAGGGTGTCATTTCCTTGTTATAAGGAAATAATTTCCCTTTTCTCCACAATTCTACATCTTTGGGTTTGCTCCATGAATTTTGAAGAGGCTGGAATTTAGGATGACTTAGAAAATTTGCATCAAAATGTGGGTCTTTGAGCAACCCTCATCCATCTTGTAGATTCTGACTCCCATGTATTAGAGCAAAAACTGTAAAGAACACACAGCAGGGCCTCCCCAGTGGCACAGCAGTTGAGCGCTGGGTTGCGAAGCAGCCCGCGGCCTCTGCGGCGCTGGTTCGATCTCCAGCAGCTCCCCGGCCACCAGAGGAGGGTCCCACATGGCACACAGACCTCTCCTGCCGCCCACTGCTCCCCTCAGCAGTGTACTTCGGTCCTTCTGCCTGCTCTGCTCCCCACTCTGGCTCTGGTAATTCTCTCACCCTCCCAAGCTTCTGACTGTACCCAGTGCATATATAAACAAACAAATAAATAAAAATAAAAATACATGCCTCTTAAAAAAAAAAAAAGAACACACAGCAATCAGAATAAATGTCCTCTGAAATTAAGACCTTTAAATGTCCCTTCATATGCCATCAGTTGATTCCATTGTTTTTAAAAATTAACTGCTGAGAGAGAAAAAAATTAAAAAAGGAAAAGTATGAGGATTGCGTATAAGAGAGCAAGTCAAAATATCTCAGAATAGCTTTCACTTTTTTACATATATATAAAAATGGAGTTTAGGAATTATTACCAATTTCATGAGCTCTAATAAACATCTTGGTGTTTCACTTCATTTTCTTTTATTTTTTACTGAAGTTCCACTGGTTTGTACCATTATATAGTGATAGGTTTTGGTGTACATTAAAAATTAACATTTGAATATAAAGTTTCTATTCTTCAACATCCAAGAACTCCTTTACCCAAATTCCTCAGCCCCTTTTTCTGTTTCCCTCTGGCAGCAGATATTTGGTTCTTACAGACAAAGATGTTGTTTTTGGCTTGTTTTGTTTGTTCATTTGTTTTGTTTCTTTATCATCTATATAGGTGTGAAATTGTAACAGGGTGGTCCCCAGGAAAGGGGGTGGTTCCAGGTTTCCACCCCACCCAAGGGAGGGTGGAGCTGAGCAGGGAGAAAAGAAGCTGCAGAGGAAACTGAAGAAGGAAGGAAGCAGGATGGAGCCAGAAGGAGACCCGGAGGAGGCACGTGGAGCAGAGAGAGGCATGAAGAAACCATGCCTGCCTTTTGGTCGTGGACTGGGTGACGCAGATGTGGGCGAGAGACCCGTGGGGAGGTGGCAATGGCAGTTTTTGTCTTGCTTTTGATAATTTACTCTTTTCCTTCCAGAATTGTCTGGTGGTTTCTGATCCTTTTCTATGGTTCCCCACTGGAAGATGCCTTAGACTGTGGCAGGCTTTGGGGCCTTATTCTGGGCCAATCCCTTTTGGATGGACTTTTACCCACGAGGGGACTGGTAACTTTGGGTACTTTATTTAGAAACTATAGAGACACACTTCGGCAGGGGGTGGGGGGTGGGGGGTGGGGGGCTGGGGGGTGAGGGGGTGGGGAGGAAGGGCCAGGTAGAGGAAGGACTAGAGTCAAAATAAGGAGGGGTGCAATTGTTTTGGGATTATAACCAAAATTAAAATGCATACATTGTGCAAAGATGAAAAATGATGTAAGAATTATATAAAATAAAATATTAAAAAAAGAAACTGTAGTCTTTGCCTTTCCTGTATTGTTTCCTAATTGTATTGAAGTTCCTTCCCAGTAAAGTCTCATATGTTTTGTGTTGATGCAGCGGGTGGCAGAACCTATTTAGAGCAGGTAGGTTTGTGGTGTCTGGGCTGCCCCTCTCCCTGCCCTGTAACAAAATTGTATGGTGCTTTTAGTATCCCTCTGACTTATTTTAGATAGCAAAATATATATACTCTAGGTCAATCCATGTTGTTGCAAAGGGCAGGATTTCATCTTCTAATAGCTGAGTAGTCTCCCACTGTGTGTGTGTGTGTGTGTGTATATATATATATATATATATATATATCTCACATTTTTTTTTATTTTATCATCTACCAGTGGGCTCTAAGTTTGTTTCTCTGTCTTGAGTGTTGTGATAATGTTATGATGAACATGGTGTTCCATATATCTCTTTGAATTTAAATTTGTATATTTTGTGGTAAAGCTTGACAACTAAAGAGAAGTCAGCTAGCTGGGTCATGTGATATTTATTTTCTTAAATTTCTTGAGGTATTGCCACACTATTTCCATGATTGCAACAATTTAAATCCGTAACAACAATCTACAAAGATTTTGTCTCTCCACAACTTTACCATCACTTGTTTCTTGTCTATTTTGATAATAACCCTCTTAACAGATAGGAGATGATTGCTCATTTTGCTTCTGATTTGCTTTCTTAATAGGAGAGGAGGAACATGTGTTCATGGGCCTGCTGCCATCTCTGTCCTGTGCACAAGTCGCTCTTCAACATCTCTGTCCACTTTTTAATGGGGATATTTGTTCTTTTGTTGATAAGTTTAATGAGTTCTTTATAAAATTTCTATATTAAGCCCTTGTCTGACATATGTAAGTATTTTCTCCAAATCATTAGTTTTTTTTTTTGATGGTGGTTTCTTTCACTCTATAGAAACTTTTTAGTTTAATATTGTCCCATTTGTTTATATTTGCTTTTGTTTCCTTTGACAATGTAATCCGATGGACAAAAGTCATCTCCAAGGCTGATTAATAACTCTGTCATTTTTGTTTTCTGTGTATTTTGTGATTTGAGGACTTCTATCCATGACTTTACTCCACTGTTGGTGGAAATGTAGACTGTTTCCTTTCCTAGAAAATTAGGATAGATATTTATGAAAATACTAACAATAGTTCTACCTTATGATCCAGCAATCCCATTCTTAGATATTTCTCTGAAGTATACAAAAACACTAATATGAAGGGATATGTGCACTCCTATGTTCACTGTAATGGTATTTTCAATACCAAAGTGATGGAAGCAACATAAGGGTCCAACAACAGATGAGTTGGTTATGAAGATATGGCACACAACACACGAATACTACTCAGCTACTAAAAAACCCCTCCGGATTAAATCTTGCTATTTGCAATAATATTGATGGTACCAGAAAAGACTATGACTCACAGAATTAGTTAGAAGAAAGATAATACCAGGGAGAGTAAATGGTTTGCCCACAGATCCAAAACTATAGCCTAACTTGAAAATAAATGAAAATCTCTTACTTAGACCAATTTTCCATCAACTACTTAAAAATTTATGGGCACAGAATGACCTACATCTGTTTCAAACATAGTGTTTTCTTTAGACTGTTATTTCATTGCAATCTGATTCAGTATGAAAACTTGTAACATAAAAAGTTAACGAAGGGCTCTTTATTAAAAGAAATGGATAAAAGGGATCTGAAAAGCATTATCCTTCAGGACTATAATGTGAAACCCTGCCATTTGTTATTTTCCATTTTGTTATGATAAGAATGAAAGGTTAAATATTTTCATATTAGTTTTTACTTTGACATTTACCAAAAAGACTCTTTTCATTTTCAGAGTCACTTAAAAACCAGAAAAACTGTTCATATCAACCATGTAGTATATAGTCCTTACACATGCTTACCAATTAATTTAAATCTAAAAGTTGCCTGTGACATGATTCTTTGATCAGTAAAGACACATTAATTTCATATTAAATTCTATATGACCAATACTGCAGTGAGAAATTATTGGGAAAGGGGCCTCACTGGTGGCTTAGGGAGTAAGTCTCAGCTCTGTCACTGCTGTGGCCTGAGTTCAATTCCCCACGACGGAGCTAAGCCACATACGGTGCAGCAGCCTTCTCCTGTCATGCCTGCTGCTCCCTTGAGCAATGTATTTCAGTACATCTGCCTGTTCTGCTCCTCACTCTCTCTGGTGAATCCTCTCAACCACTGCACCTCTGGGCTACAACCCAGTACTTCTATGCTTAAAAAATACATTGGAAAAGGTGACAGTCTTTGTTTGGAAAGTCTGCAAAGCAGATCAAAGAGAAAAGACTTTAATGAGAAACTATTGGTATGTGGGTAGATCATTGGTGGAAGGGCCGCACCTAAGAGGAGCAATAACTATAGAAAGATGATCCACACTGTCAGAAAATAAATAAATAAATATACGTCTTTTAAAAATTCTCCATCTCTGAATGAGGGGAGGTCGAGGAGAGCCCCCAGGGCATGACTAGGAAGACAGGGAGGCTCCTGGAAATGGAGCAGAGGCTGAAAATGGGGACTAGGGGATGGGGCCCAAAAGGAGTGATGGGGGCACCAGGAAGGGTGGGGCCAGGAAGGGGCAGCATCGGGGACACTGTGAGGGGAAGGTCTGTGTGGGTGACGCGGCTCTGGCTGGGGCTGGGAGAGTCTCTCTCTCCCCTGGTGGGACTGCAGAGGGGCTGGTGCTGTAACTGACCAGGGAATCACTTACGTTCTGGGCCTTTCCTGTCCACACAGGGCTGGTGTGACTCAAACATGCACACTCAGGCTGATGAAGGAGAGAGAGGAGGAGAGGACAGATGGTTAGGAGGAGGCCCCCATTTCCTGAGCCACAACATCCTCCTCAACTCCCCAATGCTGGGGTGGCGGGGAGATTCCTGGAATCAAGAGGAGGTGATTCAGGGAATCAAGAGGAGAAAGGCCTGCGCTGTTCTGGAGGGTCAGACCTGGGGGCTGATTCTGGGGCTCAAGGGCCCCACTCCCTACAGGCAGGTCAGAGTCAGCCCTGCTGCTCACAGTTCCAGGCTGCTGAGAGCCCCTCTGTGCCGTGACCCTGCAGACACCGCTCTGGGGATAGTATAAAGAAACAAAACAGCAAAATTAAATGGGAATCTAAAAACGGTAGAACTTATTTTTAAAAATCACATATTTTGAATGACACTTCAGGGGATGTGGATTCCTTGTCTGACAGCTCATTGCAATCAGGGCTTTGACCGTCATGTGAGCTACTCTGGCCTCCACTGTTTCTTGTGAGAAAATAGCCACTCATCACTTTATGGCCTGAATATCTTACTGGTTTATACCAAATATCTTCCTACTTTGCTTCTAAAACAAAGATCCGGCATCTCCACAGTCTCTGAGGGGCAGGCGGCAGGAGGGGCCTCACTCAGAGGCTCTAGCTCTGGGTCCCATGAGGCTGGGATGGGGACGAGATGTTGGCAGATCTGAACGGCCGTGATCAGCATGGAAGGACCTGCCTCAGAGCTCATGCATGTGGCTCCTGGAGAAAACCATCAGGTCCTTGTCCTGTGGGTGTCCCGTTAGCTTAGTGTCCACCCTGTGAAGTGAGTCACCCCAGAGAGGGACCAGGAGGGGAGCCCGGGTGGGAAGTCTCAGACCCTGTGAGCCTGACTCTGTGAGGTGGCGCGTCCCTTCTGCTTCATTCTCCTCACAAGAAAGAGCCAGCGAGTCAGACACACTCCCGGGGGGCACTGTCTCCCCGCCTGTGTATCCCAGAATTGGAGGAAAATTGAAAATCAACACAGTAGACCTTCTGGACACTCATTATTTCTATTCTGTCCACATAAAAAATAAGCTGCTTCTCACCCAAGGCCCCTAAAATTCTCTCCCATCGCAGAAGCAGCGTGACATCAGCATCTCATCGCGTGACTCGGGACCACGCAGAGGAGGCGCCTTGATAACATCTGTGCAGTCAAATTGTCTGTGCTCAGCTCCTCGTGGGCTACAGCAGTTTTCCCATAAGCCCTCGATGAAGATACAGTGGAGAATAGACACAGGGCAACTTGTAGACCCATTTTTTAATGTTTTAAAAGCAAATTTATTGAGATATAACTTTTGGCCATTGAGTCATTTGTTGAAGGCTCAACTGTCATGTCCTTTTGGTAAGTGCAGAGCAGGACAATCATCCCATACTCTACCTTGAGAACATCTCCATCACCACAACAACCTTGATTCCTGGGTCTGGGCACAAGGGGCACCACCCCCTCTTTCCCCTCCCCAGCCCTGGGCAGCCAGAGCCCACTCTCTGCCTCTGGGGATGGGCCAGGGAACTTCTCTCTAAACACATCCCAGGCAACTCCGCTGACACAGACCTGCAGTGGACATTTGGGGTACCCTAACCCAATGCATGCTGGTGCCCAGGAACATACTCCACAGGGCGTTAAGGTCACAGAGAACCCCATGACCCCACCCTGGAGGCCCTGCAGCCTGGGGTGTGTGAGGAGAGAAGGGCTGCAGTAGCTGCCTCAGAGGGGGCCAAGGGCAGAGCCAGGGAGGTTCCTTCCTCAGCAGGAAGGGGACATGGGATCTTGGTCTTCAAAGCCAGATGTGGGCACAGGAACAGAAGTGGCTCAGGGAGCTGATGAAAGTCTGGCTACTTGACCTCAGCAGTTACTTTCGCTGTGTGACCTTGGAGATCCCTCCCCAGCACTCTGTGAACTGGGAAGTGATACTGTCCTGACACCCCTCCCCCACACCTTCTCAGAAACAAGGACATGGAGACTGAGGGGTTATGGCAGTGCCCAGGTCAGAACCCCAGCCACCTGGCTAATGTCTGGGCCTCTGGACCGATACCATCCTCCAAACTGACCAGGGGACCAAGGAGGCAGTGACCCTGGAGCCCGCACCACCCGCTCCAGATACCAAACATGTCTTGCCTGGATTTGACTGCAGACAAAAGCACAGTAGTAAGTCATCATGTCATCACCCTTCATGAAAATGAATTGAACTCACCAAAGAACAAGACACAGAATGACTGGTTGTACCAAAAACAAAACCCAACTTTATGCTGCCTCCAGGAGACTGGATCAAAACAGCCCCACTGCGGGAGACAAGAATAGGCCAGGATACTTCAGGAGCTGCCCACTGTGGACAGTTCACACCCCACTGCTGGAGAAGCCAAGACAGGGGGAGGATCCTGCAGGTGTGATTGTATTTTTTTATATATATTCTTGTTTTTTTTATTTTTTAACTTCACTTTTCACTTGTAAACACTGTTTGTTTTCCCCCACCCACTCAGGTGTAGTCCCCATAGAGTTTCCTTCTCCAAGGCACCCGTGCACCATCACCTCAGTCCCCTATCTTCTCCCTCCATCCCTCTGGTCCTCTGCACACTGGGGATCAGAGGGAAACTGAGACAGACACAAAGGAATGGGGTAGGGACAGAGAAGCAGAGAAGGACAGGGACACACACAGAGAGTGAGATGAGGACAGACCAAGAGGGGGAGAGAGAACATCAGAGGGATATACAGAAAGAGAAAGGGAGAGTCAGCCAGTGAGGACAGGGAAGGAGACAGAAGAGGCCTCGCTGGCATCAGTCACTATTGGAGTGGACACCCCATGCCTTGGGTGGCCTCATCCCAATCAGAACACAGCCCCAAGTCCATACAAACTCCAGGCAGTTGGGCAGGTGTGTGAGCAGGCAGGGCTTGGGGGTCCCTGAGATGTTTCTCACCAGCACGTGTACACTGTTTGTGGCCTTGGCACATTGACTGTGCCGACAAGGCCCTATAGGGCACAGCCACAGAGGAGCAGGGCTGAGTTTGGGTGGATTCCACCTCGAGGGAGAACAGGCACACTGGGTGGGAGATGTCTCAGCCCCCAGCAGGGCTGGCCAGGCCTGGGTGAGCCATGTGCGGGTGCCCTCCCACGGGTGGGACCCTCCAAGTGCTGTGAGCCTGACACCAGCCTCCCTTCCAAGGGCAGCAGAGAGGAGTGGCCCACTCCCCAGGACCACCCCAGGGAGAGGCTCCACACTCTGGAGCTCCTCTGGGCCCATTGGAGACGGGAGCATGAAGTTGCTGGTGCTGCAGGGCCTGCTCCCTGGCAGGGAGGATGAGTCAAGTTAGCAGCCAGAGACCTGGGTCTCCAGCTTGGCCCTGGCTTCATGGCACAATCCAAGGTCTCTGGGAGGCTGTGCTGCACTCAGTGTTGTGAGATGAGCCTGGCATGGAGGGCAAAAATGAAGTGGCCCAGGCAGCCATGGGGGGGAGTAGGGCATCTGTGTGAGCAGGAAGTCCAGGGAAGGGGACCCAGGAAGTGACATCACCTCCAAGAGATGACAGGGCACACATCACCTTGGAACCCTGGTCCCCAGGCAGTTGGTTCTGAACCAAACCTGACCCAGCTCACTTGCCTGGTGGACCTGGACCCGGCCCCACGTTTTCTTGCTGTTTGCCCAGGTCTCCCCACAGTGGACCCAAAAAGGGTCCCCGAAACTCGTGTCTCCCTCTGCTGCAAGGCATGAGGAGCCGGTTCGTATGTCTCAGGCCAACACCAGCACTGCCCCTGAGGTAACAAGGGGGGCCCTGGGGACAGGTCAGGCCAAGCCAGGGCTCTGATGCCCCCTACCTCTCCCTTTCCCCCTGTGAGTGTGGGTGTGCGAGCTGTGAGGGTGAGTGTGTGCGTGCTCAAGGAAGGAGGGTCTGGCCCACCCAGGAGGTGGGTCATGTCTCCACAACAACCAGACTGGCTTGTGGTTGGACCCAGAGAGTCATGGCTGCTCCCTCTTGCCCCAGCTGGTTGCCACCCAGCAGGTGTGTCTGTTTGCTCCCAGAAGGTGCTCTCTGTCCAGGAAGGTGAAGAGGCCCAAAGAGTGCATTTCCCCGACTGTCCTCCCACAGCCCAGTGTGGGATCTGTCACTTCCAGGTTGAAGTGCACCCACATCTTTGAGATTGGGGCACATGTCCAAAGGAACTGGCTGGAGTACAAAAAACCCTTGGAGTTGCTGTCCAAGTGTGAGCAGCCCAGGCTGGTGCATGGGCCCGACTGCATGGGTAGGGTCAGGTGCCCCTTGGAGGACACCACACGGGCTAGATTTGGACCACGAGCAGTATGACCTGGCATCTGTAGCTGACAAATTTGGGGAAAAGTATCCCAAGGGCCCCCTATTTTAGGCTGGTCTCTGCTTAGGGCTCTAGCATGTGGTCTGTTTGAAAAGGCAAATGGCAATCTGGCATGTGGCTGATGGCCTGTCCTCTTGCATATCAAGTGCCTTCTCAAGGAGTACAGCTGGGCAAAACTGCAGCACATAGGACAGGCCACGAGCCCGATAATTTGCTGATTGGAGAGAAACAGACACCAGGGGTGTCTTTTCTTGTGCTACAGGATCCCTGCAGGGGCTGGTTCCCCAGGCAGGGCTGCTGTTGCCTTCACACCCTTATTTGAACCTGCAGGATGTTGGACAGAGGTGGCTTCCTCCCACAGGTGTGGTTTGAGCTCAGGACGCTCTTGCTTAGGCTGCATTCTCCTGGCCAGGGCCTGGCTGTCCCAGCAGGGGTGGAGTGAGCTCAGCACTGTCCCCATGGGGTGCAACGTCCTAGTCATTGTCTGGTTCCTCCTGTGGCACTCCTCTTATCTCAGAATCCTCAAAGAAGTCTTAGTAATCCTGCTCCAGTCTTAGCTTCCCCAGAAGGGGCGGGTGTGAACTGCCCACACTGGGCAACTCCTGAAGCATCCTGGCCTATACCTATCTCCCACAGTGGGGCTGGTCTAAACACAACACTGCCAGGATGCCCTGCTGGGGCCTGGCAAGGGCCTGGCTCCCCGCAAACAGGTGGTGTTCGCTTGTGCCCAGCAGGTTGTCCCACCGGTTGCAGGTCCTGGCCTGGTTTCCCTAGCAGGGCTCAGCAGCCTGGGGACATCCTGCTGGAATCTGGGGAGTTTCCAGCTGACTCTGCAGGGGATTAGTGAGCTCAGAGTGCCCAGGAACACCTACAGCATCCTGGGCATTTTCTGTCTGACCCAGCAGGCCTACTGGGCTCCCCTGTTCCTCTGGAACTACATATGCAGAGGGTGCTCACCTGATACCATTCCTCCAGGGTCCCATCCAATGACCCCTGTCCTGCCTGTCCACCTCTGGTGCAGACTAAGCACCGCTGACCCCAAATCTTATCCACCTCTATAGCCACACATCCTCGTTTAACTTCTACTACCCCTCCACCCACAGACACCTGGCCCTCCTCTTGTAGTTCAAAATCTTTGTTTCCTAATTGATTTCAAGTTGTTTCATTTTATTACCTCCAGGGTTTCTTGTTCATTATAGAAATACTAATAAAGTTTGTTTTGTATCACCCAAATTTTTTCACTCCTTTAGCATCCAGTTCTGTCATAGTGCTGGCCTCCTTCTCGCTATGGCCTTGCAGAAGATCTACAACCCAGTGTAAACACTTTACCCAAACCACTCACAGCCGAGGCCCCTCAGGCCCTGATTCCCTCACATGTCTGCTGCCTCTGTTCTGAATTCTACCTGGGCATTTTACAGAGAAGGAACCAAATAAATGGTGACCTTGGATCTTCCCAAGTATACAACAGAGGTAGTACACATGGTAGGTATAACAACAATTTGTTTTTTTGGGCCTCCCTGATGTCCTAGGGGTGAAGCCTCAGCACTGTCAACACTGAGGCCTGAATCTAGCCCAGCTCAGGGAGCTGACTCTCCAAGGGCTCAGAAGATTCTCCTGTCTCATCAGATGCTCCCCTTATATCAGATAAAACAGATTTCAAACTCAAAAAGGTAAAAAGAGACCCCAATGGTCACTACATTATGATCAAGGGGACAATACTTCAAGAAGAAATAACACTCATTAACTTATATACACCAAACGAAGGAGCACCAAAATATATCAGACAACTGTTGTCATCTCTGAAAACAGACATCAGAGAAAACACATACGTAGTGGGAGACTTCAACACACCACTATCAACAATGGCTAGATCAACGAGACAAAAAATAAGTAAAGACACTAAAGCTCTAAATAAGGACCTAGAGCACTTTGGCTTAACAGACATCTATAGAACACTAAACCCAAAAATAACACTGTACACATTTTCCTCAAGCGCACACAGATCATTCTCCAGGATTGATGACATACTGGGACACAAGACAAACATCAACAGATACACCAACACCAAGATCGAAATCATACCAACCATCTTTTCTGACCACACAGGCATCAAACTAGAAATAAACCATAAAAAGAAGGGAAGGAACTCTCCTATCTCTTGGCGATTGAAGACCACTGGACTAATGAGGTGATCAAAGAAGAAATTAAAAAATTCTTTGAATTGGGCCTCCCCAGTGGCACAGTGGTTGAGCGCTGGGTTGTGAAGCTGCCCGCGGCCTCTGCGGCGCTGGTTCGATCCCCGGCTGCTCTGCGGCCAGCGGAGGAGGGTCCCACATGGTGCACAGACCTCTCCTGCCGCCTGCTGCTCCCCTCAACAGTGTACTTCTATCCTTCTACCTGCTCTGCTACCCGCTCTGGCTCTGGTGAATTCTCTCACCCTCCCACACTTCTGACTGTACCCAGTGCTTGTATAAAAAAATAAATAAATGAATAAATAAAATAAATCTTTAAAAAAATTCTTTGAATTGAATGACAATGAGGACACCAATTTCCTAAATGTATGGGATGCAGCAAAAGCAGTAATAAGAGGAGAATATATAGCAATAGAGGCTCACATCAAGAAACAAGAAAGAACACAAAGAAACAATCTAATTTTGAAGCTCAAAGATCTAGAAAAAGAACACGAAAAAAACCCCAAAACCAGTAGAAGAAACAAAATAATAAAAACCAAAGCAGAAATAAATGAAATTGAAACTAAAAAAAACAATCCAAAAGATCAATGAAACCAAGAGCTGGTTCTTCAAAAATATCAATAAAATAGACAAACCCCTAGCCAGGCTCACAAAGTAAAAAAGGGAGAAAGCACAAATAAACAGTATCATAAATGAAAGAGGAGAAATCACAACGGACACAGCAGAAATCAAAAGAAAAATCAGTAACTACTATGAACAGTTATATGGAAACAATTTCAACAATCTAGAGCAGATGGACAAATTCCTCCAACTCTACAATCACACAAAGCTTGATAAAGAAGTAGAACATCTAAACAGACCAATTACAAGCAGCAAATTTGAAATGATAATCAAAAACCTCCCCAAAAACAAAAGCCCAGGACCTGATGGATTTACAAATGAATTCTACCAAACATTCAGAGATAAATTAGTGCCTATCCTTCACAAAATCTTCCAAAAAAAATTGAGAAGGAAGGGACAAATCCAAACACGTTCTATGAAGCCAACATTACAATATTAACAAAACTGAACAAGGACAAGACAAAAAAGGATCTGGGGCACATTGGATAGATGGCACCAATGGTCATATCAGATCCAATCAGGTAGCCCAGTCTGGAGACACCTGAATTTTCAGACTGAAAACACTATCAGTGACACCTCCTGTAGTTAGGTGTCTAGTCCTGGAAAGGCCTTTCTGGAAATCAGCATGCAAACTCTATAGCAGGTGTTACATCTGCAGCATGTGTAGGAAGACCCCTCCCTAACTTCCAGCTCCCCCAGCACAGCAGCCAGGTGCAATGGGGCATGACCAGCTCCATTGCAGAAGGGGCTCCTTGCACCAGAGTGGTTTTTGGTACATGCCAGTCAGCTTTGAACCTGGCCAGTGCCATTTAATGGCAGCACAGCCTGCCTGCCTGGCTCTTCCGCAGAGCCCACTGTTGGCACAAGACCACACAACCTCTGGGTAGATAGGGTTTCACATGCTGGTAGGGGTTCTGTTTTAAAGAAGATGTGACATTGTAAAAGGAGCAGTCAGATTTTATCTCATGCAGGAGCCAATCAAATGTTGAAATGGTGTCAATTTTGAAGATGCACCAATCCAGTATGAAAGGGGGATAACACTGAAGGAAGTATAAGCTGGGACAGTAGCTGGTTTCATGCGTTGATTGGGAGACTCCATTTGGACACTCATTTACTGAGACCTTCATTCATCAAAAACCTTCATTCATTGCAGACCTTTGCATCTGATCTCTCCTTGGAAACACTGCTTGACATTTGCTTCCGCCTCTAACACTGCTCCCACGTTGCCTGTTGACTGGTGTCCCTGGCCTATGCGTAGTATCTCTGGAAAAGCTGTAAATTGGTGTCTGTTCCTCTAACACCACTTGTGAAAAGAGCTGTCTCCTGTCGGCCTATGTATGGCATCTTTAAAGAGTGTAACACCGATGCCTGATCTTCCACATACCCGCCTGCTGACTAGCACTGCAGGCAAGTGCACCACCACCTCTAATCAGAAGCTTCTGATCTTCCAGCACCACTGCTCAGTGCCGCCCCTTCCTCCAGAATTCCTGACACAACATCTTGGTGCACTTGCATCTGACACTGTCCAGTCCAGCCTTCAGATTTCTGCCTCAGCACCTCCTATTAAAACAATGTGGCTGCTTGCACTGGGAGTGGCAAATAGTGAAAAGCTTGTGGTCTCTGCTGCTTTCAGAGCAGGCTACACATACTGGGATAGTGGAGTGGGAAATCACTGCTGCCACTCAGTCTCCGGGCACCTTTACTTAAGCAGCAGGCTGCAGGAAAGTCTCTAGGGCCCCTCTGACGTTAGGGACCTTGCATCCCTGTTGCACTGTGACTACCGCCAGCTGCCACCATGAGTCGGGTTCTGGTTCATCACTTATTGCTGTGCACTACCTCCAGGCTCTGATTGACAGGACGGGGCCATCCTGCATAAGCAGATTTTGGTTTGGACTACTAGACGCTGTGGGCACTCTTTGGGGTAAGACAGCCAACCATTATGGCCTTAGAAACGTTCCTTTTCCCCAATTCCCCCTCATTGCACCCTGAGCCTGACTTGTGTCTTGTAGTTGTGAGCACATAGATGAGGACCCACAGACTGTGTCATCCCCTCAGATTTACGTGGTTTCACATCGACACACAGTCTTGACTGTGCTGTGACCAGAGCTGCTTAGCCACACTGACTTGGAGGACTGAGGAAAGCTACACTCCCATTCTTGACTCATTATGGCAATAAGCAATGATATTGTTTACGCTTCTAAGTTAGGGAGTGATTTGATTCACTCAGTAGATGTATATATCAAGTACCAGCTGTGTTAACTGAAAATCACATCCTGTTTGAAGCACCCTGACAGTGTATGCTTTAACTCAGAAGCACTTCCAAGGGCCAGATGTCTCTTCCACAGGGCTCCCAGTGACTCCTCTAAGGCACTACTCACCAGGGCTTCAATTTCAGGTTGAACCAAGTCTCTTCCAAGGCTGAATTAGGTCTTCAGATCTTCTGAGCCCAGAAAGCTCCCAAGGGATTCCTGAGTCCTCTTAGTGGAGAGATCCACCCCCCATTGGCACTAAAGAACTCAAGCCATCTTGGTGGCTAATAAATTATTATTGGTATTTGATTCACAGAAACCTTATCAGGTTTGTGTCTGAGGGGCAAAAACTAAAACACAGAAAGTAAAAATTCTAGTCAGGATGCCTACCCCTGTGTAACATCCTGATGCTCAGCAGGAACTTGGAAATATCAGAATTGGGAGGGCCTGTTCCACAGTGTGAGCTGAGAAATCAGGGAAATGGTTCTTGATGAACCCCCAGCAGAGAACATTGGGAAATGTTTCCTGATACAAACAGCTAAACTAACTCCTGACACAAGGTTAATTGAAGAGAAAAATATGGACATTCCAGACAGAAGTAGCACATTCTGGAAAAAGTTGAAGGAATATGTAGTTTAGTACAACTGAGTAAGTAGTTACAGAGAAGGTAAGATTGCTAGGAGAGAATAGAGTCAGACTGAAAAACCCTTGATGTCATGCTAAGATGCGGGGACTGCTTCTAAAGACAATAAGAGGGGCCTCCCCTGTGGCGCAACGGTTGAGCGATGGGTTGCGAAGCTGCCTGCAGCCTCTTAAGCGCTGGTTCAATTCTTGGCCTAATTCTTTTCTAGGCATCTCTACCAACTTGGAAGGCACTCTGGGAAACTATCAAGAATTTACAGCAAACAAAAGTTCAATCAAGATAAAATCATCTTCACAATTGCAGGAAAGAGGCCTTCCCTCACAGCACAAAGGATTAAATCTCAGCATTATGAAGCTGTTTGCAGCACAGAGTTAGATCCCTGGCCAGGGAGCTGCCCACATGGCACGACAGACCTCTCCTGTCTCGCCCGCTGCTCCCCTCAGCAGCGTATTTCAGTCAATCTGCCTGTTCTGCTCCTGAGTCTGTCCCTGGTGAATCCTCTCACCACCCACACCTCGGGCTTGTACCCCAGCTCTTGTATGCATAAATACATATCTTAAAAAATAAGAGAACACTCTGTGCATAATTTTGACAAAAAAATATCCATAAGGTACACATATCTAAAAGCAAGAAGCAACAAGTGTTGGTGGGGATATGGAGTCAAAAGAACACTTTTTCACTGTTGGTGTTGGTAGTCTGATGTCACTCCTATGTAAAACAGTATGGAGTTTTCTCAAAAGACAAAAAGTTGATCTGCCACGTGACCCAGCAATCCTATTCCTAGGTTTCTACCGCTGAAATACAAAAACACTAATTTGAAAGGAAACTTGCTCTCCCATGTTTATTGCTGCACTATTTACAATAACCAAGATGTGGGGACAACTGAAGTGCCCAATCAGATAAATGGATCAAGAATATGTGATGTGTATACACAATGGAATACTACTCAGCAATGAAAAAAAGATAAACACATGTCATTTATAGCAACATGGATGGAACTAAAAGGCATTATGCGGAGTGAAATAAGTCACTAGGTAAAAGACAATACCAGGTAGCATCACTTGTATGTGGACTATAGAGAAAGCAAATAAAGGAACCTCAAACTTTAAAAATAATCCTTGCCCTGGTCACAGAACTGAGGTCCCTAAGGGGAAGAAGAATAGGGAGGGGTGAGAGAGATGCGGGAGAAAGCACAATGGCTATGGGGGCAGACTGCAGGTGTTTTTGCAGTGGGTGCACTTTGGTAACTGCACATAGGGCACAGAGACCTTACAAAATACTAACACTGGTGGTAACACATCTTAGTCAATTACATTTTAAAGATTATTTTTTTATTGACTCCTTGAACAAAAATAACATGGGGTAAGGGAGAAAGGATTTTGAGTGGGAATTGCAGAAGGGTCCTACACCCAGAAGTAACATATATCCCAAATAAATAATTAAACAGTACACCTCGAGCAACTTGAGAAATACAACAAAGAATAACTAAAATAAATAAAAGAAGGGAAATTATTTAAATTGGAGCAGAAATAAATGAAACACAAGTCAAAAAGCCAAAACAAAGATCCATGAATGAAGAGTTACTTCTTCAATTTAACAGCATTGATAAATCTTTAGCTAGGCTAACAATGGAAGCAAGAGAAAATGTATGAATAGAATTAGAAAAAAATTGGAAATTACTACAGCAGAAGAAGAATACAAAGAAGAATACAAAGCAGAGAAATACAAAGGTCCTTAGAGCACTGTGACTGACTATGCTAGCAAATCCAATAATCTTTTTTTTTCTTTTTTTCCAAAGATTTATTTATTTATGCTTACAAGAACTGGGGTACAGGCCAGAGACAGAGGATGGTGAGAGGATTCACCAGAGACAGAATGGGGAGCAGAACAAGCAGACTGACAAAATATACCACTAAGGGGAGCAGCGGGTGAGACAGTAGAGGCCTGCCGCGCCTTGGGTAGCTCCGAGGCTGGCAGGTATCAAACAGGCACTGCAGAGGCTGTGGACAGCTTCACAGCGCTGTGCTCAACTGCCTTCACCACAATAGAGTCCCTGCATAGATCTTTAACTTCTTTTATTAGGTTCATTCCCAAGTATTTCATTTTTTTTGTTTCAATTACATAAGGGATGGTTTTCTTGATTTCTTCTTCTGCAGACTGATTGTGCATAGGAAGGCTACTGATTTTTGAGTGTTGATTTGGAATCCTGCCACTTTACTGAACTGGTTGATTATTTTGAGTAGTTTTTCTGTGGAGTTTTTAGGGTACTCGGTGTATATTATCATATTGTCTGCAAATAGTGATAGTTTTGCTTCTTCTTTCCACATCTGCATTCCTTGTATGTTTAGACATAGGTATTGACACTGATTTGGACTGTGAGGCACTTTTAAAATTAAGCCAACAGATTAAAATACAGCAAAAAAAAAACTCAATGTGGTTGATGATGTAAACATTTATGACATCACACATGACATTTGTCATTTGAAGTATTTTGAAATATTGCTTAAAACAAAGTTTCCCTAGTCAAACTATTTGAATCTATTTCCTCATGGAGATTGAGAAAATGTTCCCATGTAAAAAGGCAAGGGGGCAGTCAAAATGTACTGTTCTTTAGAATGTTCTTGTTTTAGGACTGGTTTGGGTCAGTCAACAGCATTCTTCCCATAAGCAAAACTGTGTCAGGAGCTCAAGACACAGGAGGGAATTACATTCTAGCATGAAATTCTGAAAACATGTTAGTGTGATTTAGGTGCAGTGACACTGTGAGGGGAGGAGAGGATGTGGTTCAGGAAGAAATGTGCAGCACCTGCCTGCAAGACGGTGAGAAGTGACATGTGGGTTGGAAGAAAGCAAGGTCAGAGAGCTGGTAGGCACATCTGCGGATTCTGCAAGAACAAGAGCAAATACCCCAGGTGGTAACAGGATGTGGCAGAAATGACACCCAAATATCCCAAAATAGATGACAGGATCAAGAAGATGCAGTGCATATACACAATGGAAAATGACTCAGCAATCAAATAAGATAAACTCAAGCAATTTGCAGCTACACGGATGGAGCTGGAAGGGGTCATGCTTGGGCAAAATAAGCCAGAAAGAAAAAGAAAAATACCAGATGATCTCACACATAGCAGAAATTTATAAAACCTAAATAAGGGATCAGGAAATACTAATTATAATAAAGTAAAAATCACAATCAACAGCAACTACAAGCCAGAGACACACTACCATGCGGGGGAGGAGGGAGTAGGATCACACAAGGGGGGTGGGAATTATACGGGGACTATAACCAAGGTGAAAATGCACACATTGGCAAAAATGAAAAAGGATGTAAAAATACATAAAATTCAAAACAAAAAAGAAGGGCAGCTCACCCAGCAGGGCTGGACAGGGAGGGGAGGCGGGTGGGGCCAGGGCTGAGGCCAGCGGGGCAGGGAAGCCTGTGCACAGGGGTTTCTGTGAAGTGTCACGCCCAGTAGGGCCACGGGAAGGCGTGAGGCCAGCGAGCGGATGATCTGATTGATGCTCTCGCTCTTCCCTGGACGTGGGGGAGGTTGAAGGAAGGGGGGGGAACCAGTGCCGGGCCGCAGCCCTGGCCCGTGATGCGCAGCATCCCATGCTGGTGGGGGCATCGTGTGTTCTCAGAGGCGAGAGGGATGCAGAGCCTCCATGGTGTTTGCAGCCCCTGAGGCTGAGGCGGGCATGGACACAGGCGGCTGGAGAGCGCAGACTCCCCCGAGGCGGCCTTGGAGGTTGGTGGGAAAGATGGGAACGGGCCCGCGAGTCTGCCCCCGAACACGGGAGAGGACGCGACCTCTCTGTGCTGCAGCCAGGAGCAGCCGCAGTCGCAGCAGGAGCAGCATGGCCTCTCCTGGCCGCTGCTGTGGCAGGTCCCCGGGGGGCGGGCCCGCGGGAACCTGCCCTGGGCGTCCTGTCCCCAGAGAGGTTGACACCCTCCGCCCTCCGGGCCTGGGATACATTGCGCTGGGGCCACCGACCGACCCCTGAGCCCAGGCTCTGAGCCTCGGGGCTCTGGCCGCACCCCAGGCTGCTCAGGGGAGACCTGGTCCTCAGCGGATGCTGTGCGTGAGTGATCAGGGTTGGCCTGGCGGGGGGAACCTGCAGCCTGAGCAGCAGCGGACCCCACTGCTCATGTTAACCCACCACTTCCAGAAGCCAGGCCGTAACCCGCGGGGCGCAGGGCCACAGCATCTGGACCTGGCCTTTGCCAACCTCTGCTCCCCAACCCCGAGTTCGAGCAAAAAGCAGTTTTTTTTTTTTCATAGTCTTTTTTTTTAAAGATATATTTATACAAGAAGCGAGGTACAGGCCAGAGGTGTGAGGGTGAGAGGATTCCCCAGAGACAGAGCGGGGACCAGAACAGGCAGACTGATGAAATACACTGCTGAGGGGCACAGCGGGCAGGAAAGGAGAGGTCTGCTCGCCTCCCTGGCGGGCCGGGAATCGAACCGGTGCTGCAGAGGTGCAGACAGCTCCACAGCGCTGCGCTCAACCCGCTGCGCCAATGGGAGCCCGAGGCGCAGATATTTCCAAGCCAGAAACCTCAGGGGGAGCTGACCAGCCCCAGCTGCCCCTATCCCCGACTGAGTCAGGTCAGGGGGTGTCCCCCTAGTGCAGGGGGGGCGGACACCCCCTCCAGGACACGCTTTACAGCCCCTGCCGCCCTGGGAGCCGCCCCGGCCTCCGGCCTGCGAGGACGCCGAGGGGCACACGCAGCTCGTGGGCCAAACGGGGGGACCATGTCCCACGAGTTTTCAGTGTCGGGGTGAGAAGAGCGGACTCTGCCGCGCCTCATGCTCCCATCATGGTGTCGTTTATTGTACCCCTGGATGTGTCGTGTCCTGTGAGATGCATCAGGGTTTGAGGGGGACTGTGCGGAGAGACCCTAAAAGCCGAAACCTGGGACAGGTCGCTCGCGACAGAGGACACGGCCTTGCCAGCGCCCCGTGGGCTTCTGGAACGGGGTGGACTCCAGTCTCCAGGGAGTCTGTCCCCACACCTCTTGGCGGTTGCTGTCCTGTGAAGGCTGAATGGCCCCCGGGGTGCCCTCTGCCGGTGGCGTGGCCTCTGCTCTGACGCCACAAAGAGCTCTGTGATGTCACCCGCGGAGCCTACTTAAGCCCCCGCACCGCCTGCGGCGGTGTAGGTAGAGCGAGGAGTGTTGGGATCTTGACGGTGGTCTCGGAGGGAGAGAGAGGCGTGTTGGTGGATTGGATTGCTTTTGCTTTGTTTGTTTATTTCTTATTCAGTTATTTATTTTAGCTATTTTTTATTTAATTTAATTTATTTTTATTTGTTTTTATTTACTTTTATTGTTTGATTTGCTTATTTTTTCTTTTAATTTTTGTTTGTTTTTCATTTTTTTTTTTCATTTCCCCCATTTTCCCTCGTGTTGTTATTTTTGTGTGTGTTTTTACCCCTTTGTGGTTTGTCTGATTTTTTTTCATTTTAGTTGTTTGTAATTATTTGTTCGCTTGTGGTTTGTTTTGTCTGTGTTCTTGTTAACTTTAGTGGTTAGTTTGTTATTGGTTTTTTAATTATATTTTTAAATATTTATCTTTGTTAATTTTTTGGTTGTGTGTTTTCATTTTTGGATGCGTAGTTAGTATTAGTATTCTAGTTAAATTAGCATAGTTAGTATTTCTGGTAAAGGTATGTTAGTGTTTTTACTGTTTCGATAGAGGAGTCTGCGCGGGGAGCATTTAGTTAGTTTCGGGAATCCTTTTCACGTACTACTAGCTCTAGGCTAATAGTGTGCTTGTTAATCGGGTAGCGGAGCTAGTGCCGAGGGCTCTAGACAGCCAGGGCCTGCGAGCTTAGGAGCGGGTCCGCCCTCACTGCCCTGAAGTGCCCGTCTGCCAAGGGAATGGCCCTGAGACAGTATGAGATGCTCCGCACGCTGGGGGAGGGCACACCCGCCAAGGTCAAGCTGGCGCGGCACCTGCCGACGGGCATGGAGGTGGCCATAAAGGTCATCCCGAAGTCCAGCACGCCTCAGAGTTTCCTGGCCTGCTAGGTGGCCTGCATGAAAGTCCTTCAGCACTGGAACGTTCTCCAGCTCTTCCAGGTGGTGGACACCGAGGATGAGGGGCTGCTGGTCCTGGAGCATGTGCAGGAGGGTGGCCTGGAGGACTACCTGTTGAAGCATGGGCGCCTGGGGGAGATGGAGGCGCGCCGCCTCTTCCGGCAGATCCTCGCCGCGCTCAGCCACTGCCACGGCCGGGGCGTGGCTCACCGGAACCTGAAGCTGGAGAACCTGCTCCTGGACTAGCACCAAAACATAAAACTGGCAGACTTCGGGCTCAGTGCCCAATTCTCCGGGGAGGCACTGCTCAAGACCCCCTGTGGCAGCCCACAGTTCATGGTACCCGAGATCCTCCATTGCCAGGAGTACAGTGGCCCCGCGGCAGACATCTGGAGCCTGGGGGTGGTCCTCTATGACATGGTCACCGGGGAGCTGCCCTTCGAGGGCACCAGCCTCGGGGAGTTGCGGGCCAGGGTGCTGAGCGGCGTCTACCACGAGCCGCACTACCTCTCCCAGCTGTGCCGGGACCTGCTGAGGAAGATGATGACGCTCGATCCACAGAGCCATAGAAACCTGGACAGCATCATCCAGCACCCCTGGGTGGGGCTGACAAACGGACTCCCGCCCTGCTGGGAGCTGTCCCTGGGCCAGCACAAGGCCTCAACGGAAGCCATGGTCCCCCTGGGGTTCCGGAAAGAGGTCATTGAGAGGGCGCTTTTGGAGTGCTGGTATGACCCTGTGATGGGGACCTACCTCATGCTGCTTTCCAGGCAGCGGGTGGACGAGGAGAGGCCGGACCCCACCATCTCCCCCAAGCTCCTCAGTCCCAATGGGGCCCACTGCGCCCCAATACCAGAGGACCACCGGCAGCCTGAGGTCTCGGGCATGAAATCTTGCAGGTGGGACTGTCCCCGAAGGAGAACTCCCAGAAGCCCACCACCACCTCCGGGCCAGGCATCCCGCAGAAGGACGCCAGCATACAGAGCTCTGTCTCCGGCTCAGGGCCCCTGCTGCTGGACGCCTGGAAGCCCAGCATGGCCTCCAGGTCAGTGCCTGTACTGCAGGAGGCCTGGGGGCCCAACACCACATCACTGCCAGGACCCCTAAAGGAGGAAGCCCTGCGGCCCAGCACCACCTTGCTAGGCCCCCAGCTGGAGGGGGGCCAGGAAAGCATTAGGAAGACCTCCAGCCCAGCCCCCCAGCTCTCCAGCACCACCCGAATAACCCCAAGAAGGCGCCTCCTGTTCAGCCCACCCCCTGCAGAGACACTGGGCCATGAACACCATTCCCATTTCACCCTTCAGTCCAGCAGAGGCTGTGAGGCCAGAGCTCGTCGAATCCTTAATAGGATTTTAAAATGTTGCCTTTTCTGTCCACCCTTTGGAAGAAAACACAAGAGCAGAGTTCACCCTGCTGGGGATTAGATGGTCACCAGCACCTCCCTAGAATTAATTTCCCCGCTCCAGGGCAGCCACTCAGTGGCCATAGTGAAAGGAGCACACCAGTGGAGGCCGAGGCCCTGGAGAGGGCTCAGGGGCTGGGCCCAGCCAGAGGGGCCAGGAGCAGCATGAGAACATAGGCGTGGAGCACAGATGTCCACAAGCACAGCAGTCCCAGGATCACAGCAGGTGAAGGGCAGGGAGGGCAACGGGTCTGTTGAAGCACCTGGAGGGGAACAGAGCAGAGGAAGGGGGGAGAGGTGGGCTTAGGGCAGCTGAGCAGGTGCAGGGCCCGGGATGGGAGTGGAGCTGTACATTCTGAGCCTCCAGAAGCCCCAGGGCCAGAGGCTAGGACCCCAGGGCCTTGCTTCCCTATCTTATGCTCTATCCCGTGAGGGCCCTGCTGGTGGCCCTTGCCCTTGGGCACCCAGACGGCGCAGAAGATACAGGAGCTCTTCAAGCTGACTGGCACTGTCAGGGACTGACATACACGGTAGGAAGTCCCCTTCTACTGAGCCCCTTTTCACAACGGTGATTTCAACATTGAGAATTGCTTACCCACCAGTGAGTGGCGCCTCGGTAGGGCCTCCTGGTTTCCATCTGCACTTTGTCGCATCTGAGTCCGTGCAGCACTCCCTGGGGGGGTGTCACTAAGGAAAGAGCCTCCTCTGTGCTTGGGCTTCAATGGCTCTGCTCTTCCCACGCAGGTCCCAGAGGGCGTGAGGAGGCAGCCGCTGTGGACATACTGGTTCCCACTGCAAGGGCACCTCCAGGTGACCCGCTCTGCCTGCTAGGCCCTGGGGCATGGAGGCATCTAGATGCTCTTTCTCTGCCTGGAGGAGACAGTCTGAAATGGATTGTTTAGTTAAAATATCTACCCCAGGACACATTAAAATGGTGTATGAAACTGACCGCATTTGCTTCCTGTTTATGACTGCACCCATATTTCCAACATGTAGGATGCCAGAGATCTAAATTTCCTTTAACATTCTTGTATCAGCAGTGAAAAGTTTAGAAAATTTAGAAAATTTTGGAAAGCATTTAGAAAATTTTAGAAAAGTCAGAGGGGTCACGTGGTAATAAGACAGACAGGAGTGTGAAGCAGAGCTAGCTGTGAGTATGGAATTAGGTATTTGCACTATTTTCTTTAGGTGAATGTGCATGTCTTGCACTGTGTGCAAGTGTGTGCATGTGAGTCTACATGAGTGTGGCTTGTGTGTGCTTCTATAGGTATGAAGTATTTATGTACTTTCTACCATCAGAAAACCACTCCCAGCTATAGAGAATTGGTATGATGTCTTCAAAAATAGGGCTCCCAGATGGCCCAGCGGGTTGAGCCCAGAGCTGAGGGAAGTGCTGAATCTCCAAAGTCCCCAATGTGGCTTGTGTCTCCGAGTCCACATCTGTAGGGGGTTTAATTCTGCTCCAGTATAACGGTAGATGCAGGTCAGTTAAAGTTTTCCCGGTTTCTCGCCATTGGTCCCTGCTCCTGGTGTGTGCCCTGGTCACTCATTTCTCTTTCAGGGGCATCAATGTTGTCCTGCACAATGTTGTGAGTTTATGGCGGCGGTGAGCCCAGTGTCTTCACTCTGCCAACATATTGTGCCTCATGCATAACCCAATTATTTTCTGAGACCATAATTACTTTGTAAACCAAAACAACTAAATATAATAAAAAAAACAATAAAACTGAAAAACTAGAGATGTTAAAAAAATCACATCCAGTGACTTGTATTGAAATTATTGAAAAATTATATACATCATGGCTAAGTGTGGTTCATTCCTGTAATACAAGTCCAGTTCAACACTTACATATCAAGTAATATAACAGTTTACATTAAGAGTGAATAAGAAAAAAATTATTACTGTATCAACAGACATAAAAACACTCAATATATTTCAACACACATTCAAAATTAAAAAAAAGAGTAAATTCAAAAACCCAGGATTAAAAGGGCCTTTCCTTAAACTAATTAAATGTATAAAAGAAAATATGTAACTATCAATACACTTAAAGATGAGCCACCAAATAGATTTCCTCTTCAGATGGAGAAAAAGGCCATTTTGTCCTCTGCCACTATACCAATTCAGAACTGTGGGGCTGTCCTAACTTATATGATAAGTAAAAGAAAGGAAAAGCTATAAAGGGAATACATATTGATATGAAACACTCAATTATATATTCCAGGTAGAAAACCACTAGAAAACTTAAAAAATCTCAGAAATAATTAGCAACTATAGGAAGGTTGCAGGGTATGTAGTCAATATACAAAATGTTATTAGTTTCTCCATAAGCAACACAAATAACTGGGATATAAAATTAAAGAAACATCATCTTTTATAAAAATACTACCCCAAATGAGATACCTAAGCAGGGCCTTCCCTGGTGGTGCAGTGGTTGAGCGCTGGGCTGTGAAGCTGCCCACAGCCTCTGCAGCACTGGTTCCATACCCGGCCACCAACAAGGTTCCCACAAAGCACACAGACCTCTCCTTCCGACAGCTGCTCCCCTCAGCAGTGTACTTCGTCAGTCTGCCTGTTCTGTTCCCTGCTCTGTCTCTGGTGAATTCTCTCATCCTCCCATGCTTTTGAATGTACCTAGTGCTTGCATAAATAAATAAATAAATAAATAAATAAATAAATAAATAAATAAATAAATAAATCTTTAAAAATAAATAATAAAAACTGAAAAAAAAAAGACAGAAAAAATAAATATGTAAGCATAAATCTAAATCTAACAAAATTTGCAGGAGACCTATACACAGAAAGCCAACAACACTAATAAAATGGACCTAGATACAGACCTAAAACTTATTAAAAAATGAACAAACGCAAATTGAGTCATAAACATGAATGTAAAATGCAATACTATAAAACTTCTTGAATAAGACATAATAATACAAATAGATGTGACTTTGGATTTGCTAATAACTTTTTAGATAAAACACTAGAAGCATGACCTATGAAATAATAAGCAGACCTTTGCACTTTATTAAAAGTTTATGCTCTGCAAAAATGATGTTAAAAACACAAGTAACTTATTGGGAAAAAACTATGAAGATAGATGCATTTACCAACATGCATTTGTCAAAACCCATAGAACTCACAGCACTAAGAATGACCCTTGGTCTACCAAAATTTTAAAGAATCATTTTGCAAGTCCGGGTATCCCAGAATGTGACACAGACGATGACAATAGAATGTAACTGTATCATGTGTATAACACATGCTTACAGAAAGAGGTTTTGGAAAAGGTGCTGTAGACTCAAAAAGAAGGAAAGAATTCTATGGTTTGCTCTGCTGGAAATGTCCTTTCCACCCTGGCAAGGCTGCCTGGGCAATAAAGTCAGCAAGACAATAACTTTGTTTGTTTTGAAGAGTTCCTCTGGTGAGAAGCAAAGAAAATGTCCAGAAAGTCCACAGTCCTACCGTGTTTATAAGTTGCTAGACTAAGGAACAAGAGCTATTGACCTGAGGGACGAGTGTTTCTATGAGGGCACTTGTCAAAATAAGAGATTCCAATAACCTTTGGTCCTTACATCTTCCCCCACAGAGTAACTGTGACTGACCTGAATTTGTAAAATCAAATCTGGACTTGATATTGGTTTTTAAATTGGGGGTTGGAGTCATAGACCTGTCAGAACATTACTACATGTCTAACATAACCTGTGCAATATGATCCATCCCTGGAAGGCATTGAGTTGATTGGTTAAACTGTTAACCCAGCCTACTAGAGGTACAAGGACTCTGCCGTCCCCTGCCCTCTAGGTGCTGGTGTCCTAAGTAAGAAGACATATAATCAAGGATTGAATCTAAAAAGGGACAAATTTTGTTTGGTTTCTTGATATTCCACAGAAAAGTAACATCATCCAGAATTTATCTTTGCCCTTATGGCTTATTTTGCTTGGCATAATAACTTCCAATTCCATTCATGTTGCCATAAATGGTGTCAATTTATCTTTTCTGACTGCAGAGTAGTATTCCATTGTGTGTATATGTATATATACCACATTATCTCTTCCATATGGCCACTGAGAATTATTTCATTTGATTCCTCTATTCATTTAAAAAACTCCATTTGGGGGAGGAAGTCCACTCATCTCTGCTAAGCAGACAAGTATAGGTTTTTGCACCTGAGGGGGGAAATTCTATACTCCCAAAACACTACCAAAATGTAAACCAATGGTGCTTCTATAATAAAAATTAAAAAAGATGACACATCATCAGCATCACTAAGCTGGCAGTATGGTGTATAGCGTGACAATTAACACTATGGTGAAGAAATAAGCAAGGAAGAAGAAAGGCCGTATTGTCTTAAACCAAAACTTCAGGTAAAGCCTCTCAGAAAGCAAGGAAGGACAAGCAGGAGGACCAGCAGGGGCAAGCCTTGGGTGGTAGTGTGCTTGCAGTCTTTGAGGGGCAGTACTATGTCATGAAGAGCAATGTTGTCTCAAATCTACAGGCCCTGGCATGGCTCTTTTGGGATGTGAGGGGCCCTAAGTGCTTAAAATGCATTCAGCTTTAATTGAGGACTGCACCAGAGATGGTGATTATATAACCCCACCCAGTCCAGCATCCACTAAGTCAGGGCTAATTAGCACACTTCCTTTTCCAGCTGCGCGCTCAAAATTCCATTAACATCAAGTGCTGGCACCCACTGTCACCTACAGATTCAAGGTAATAGACCTCATCTCTTCTACAACACGATGGGTTTCCTGAAGGAATTGAATCATTTCCCAGGACTGCCTTGGGCAAAGTGGGACACAGAAATGGGGGCTGAATTAGAATGGGGGTGAGGAAGGGGAAGCTGGGCTGCAGGTGAAACATCCAGAGCAAGACTTTGATAGACAACTTCATGCTTCCAAGGAGAGCCTGGCCCAGGTGGACTCAGGACACCAAACGCTCAGTAGATAACGAATGTCCCTCCACCAAAATATCTGTGCTCTCTAGGTCTAGATCCACCTGTTGAGACTCTCAACTTTTTGTGTCTGCATTATATTTTGTGACTGACACCAAATTGTCACCCTCCTTGCAGTTTTATTATACTAAGCAATAGCAGCCTTCCATTGCATGAAACTGACTTTATTGAAGAACAAATCTGCCCTGTTTGTTTACATTCTGGACACTGATAAAATATAATAATGATTTCAGTTGGTATCTGGAGTGAGTCAAATTTATAATTTATCCCAACTTGATATAGTCCAAAAATGAAAGAAGTGAAAGACTGTGGACAGTATGAAATGGCAGCTTAATTTTTAGGAAAATAAAACCCAGAGCCAGAGAGTTAAAGGTTTTCCTACTGAGGTTAAAAATGTTTTCAAAGAGGACGGACATGTAGCATTTTATGCCGAGGAAGAGAAGTAAGTTTGCTTCGGTGAATAGGGCAGAGAAATAGCCTTTATATGTACATTTGGAACAATTTAAAAAGTGCCCATTATTTCTGTAAAGGGCTAATACAAGTAGTACAGACTTGAGTGGGGTAGTGCAAATCCAGCAATCAAGGGTCCCTGTAAATTCATCTGTCACTCACTCCTGATGCTTTTATATGAGGTTCACCAAAGCACTTTGGATTTCAAACCATCTCTGCCTTGTACTCTGTGGTCTGTTTTTCTCCCTTGCACGATACATGTGTTAGATTGATACTGATCAGTATGGATGGGATGAGTGAATGGGATATAATGCACTTAACAAACATGTATGATTCCTTCTGCAAGCCCAGCACAGCAGGTGCTCAGTACAGGAGACAAAACCTGGAAGACATGGCCTTGCCTTGTACATATTAGAGTCCAGGGAGGGCAAAGAGTAATCTGCCCCTGAGATGCAGAGAGCAAGCATAAATGTCACCCAGAGGATAGAAATTGTATACCAGGACAGGATCTGACCATAAGTCAGTATCATCTGTGGTCTTACAGAGTTTTTTTTTTTTTTTTAATGATTTATTTATTTATGTGGACAAGAGCTGTGGCACAGGCCAGCGATGCAGGGGTTGTGGGCAGTGAGAGGATCCAACAGAGAGAGAGTGAGAAACAGAACAGGTGGTTTGACTGAAATACACCACTGAGGGGAACAACTCAGTCTGAGACAGGAGAGGTATGCCACACCCAGTGGTATCTCCCTGGCAGGGATTGAAACTGAGCTTCAGTGGCTGCAGACAGCTTCATAGGTTGCATCTAACCCCTTGTGCCACCAGGGAGGCCCCTTACAGGGTTTTTAAAATTGAATTTAAATGTCCAAGTAAGCAATCTCTTCATTTATTTTATTTTCCATTTTTTTAAGATTTTTTTTTCATTTATACAAAAGCTGGGGTACAGGCCAGATTCACAGGAGGCTGAGAGGATTCACCAGAGACAGAGCGGGGAAAAGGACAGGCAGACTGACAAAATACACTGCTGAGGGGAGCAGTGGGGAGAAAGGAGAGGTCTGCTGAGGCATGTGGGACCCTTGCTGGCCAGCCAGGATGGAACCCGCACTGCAGAGGCTGCGGACAGATTCACAATGCAGCACTCAACTGCCTATGCCACCAGGGAGGCCCTCTTCATTTAATTTAAATATCAACTATATTCATAGACCAAAAATTCCCCTTTTTAAAGTGTACAATTTGTGGGTTTTAGGAACTCATAGTTGTAGAACTGTCACCACAACTTAATGTTAGGACATATTCATTAAATTCTAAGGTAATGAAACTTAACCCATTAACAAATCCTCCCTGTGTCCCTCCCTCTCTAGTACAGGAAAAATCGCACATCTATTTTCTGTATTTGTGGAGTTATGTGTCTACTACAGACAATTCATGTAAATGCAATCACACAATAGGTATTATTTGTGACTGGCTGCTTTCACTTATTCTATTTTCAAGGTCCATGCATGTTGTACAATATATGTATTGGTACTTCACTCCTTTTCCTTGCTAGATAATATTCCATGGCGTAATTTAGCATATATTTGTTCTGCATACCATTTTCAGCACAGATCTTCCAAAACCCTGGCAATTTCCTAAGTGATGAGCATGACCTTTAGGCATACAATACATAAAAGAAAAGAGGCAATGTGCTCACAGATCTCAACCTCAGAGATGCATTCAGGGACTCACTCTAATGGCACAGAAACAAAAACAAAAATAAACAAGTGGATTAATTCTGGCATAAGGGGTTATGCACAGCACTATGAAGCTGTCTGTAGCCTCTGCAGCAGGAGTTTGATTCCTGCCAGCCAGGGAGCTACCTACATGGCACAGCACCTCTCCTGCCGCACCTGCTGCTCCCCTCAGTAGTATGTTTCGTCAGTCTGCCTGTTCTGTTCCCCACTCTGTTTTTGGTGAATCCTGTCACCTCCCACACCTCTGGCCTGTACCCCAGTTCTTGTATGCATAAATAAATACATCTTTAAAGATACAAACTGAAAAACCTTTGCACAGGTAAAGAAATATCCACAGAACAACTAGAGACTGTTAGAAAATATTTGCCCAGCACATATCCAAAAATGAGTTAAATCCCAAAATATATAAAGATTTCATCCAACTGAACAACTTTAAAAAACAGTTAAAAATGGATAAAAGAGCAAAAAAAGTTTCTCCAAGAGAACACATGTGGTCCATGCCATATGAAAAAAATGTTTGTTACTCATTTAGGGAAATTAAATCTGAACCACAGTGTGGTATCACTTCACACCTGTGAGAATGAATTCTATTCAAAAGACTGGAACAAAGAGTCAGCAAGGTTGTGGAGAAAGAGGAACACTCCCTCAATCCTCCTGGGCATGTGAATTATTACATCCTCTATGAAAAATGCAGGTCTTAAGTTTCCTTAAAAAATAAAAATAAATCCCATAAGATCCAGAAATACCACTTCTATGAATTTTTCCAGAGAATATATATACACTAGAATGAAAATATTTATGCACTTCAATGTTCATGGGGGCATTACTCAATAACCTAATAATGGACTCAACCTAAATATCCATTGACAAATAACTAGATAAAGAATCTATGGTTTATATGTGCAGTTGAAAACTAATCAGCTATTATAAAAGAAGAATCATTGTCTTTTGAGAAATGTGAATGGAACTTGAGGTGACTATGCTAAGGGAAATAAGCCAAAAAAAGACAATTACTGAATAGTTTCACTCATTTGTGGAATGCAAAGTAACCAAGAAAATAAATGGGCAAAAGACACAAAAATAATCTTAGACTGTGAAAACTATAGTGGTTACCAGAGGGGAGAGGGCAGGGGAGGGGAGAAAGGTAGATGGCATGAACGGATGTGGTTGTGGCACTGGGGCTGGGGCTGTTCGTGTGCAAATGTGCATATGTCTAGGTATAAAGCTGAATTCCTGAAATTTTATAGTTATGTATTTACATTTATTTACATAAATGGTAGATCAAATTTACAAATTACATAAATTATACAAACTAAATTACAAATTCCTAATCTTCTCAATTTATTGTTTTCCACTTTTATTGCAATGTGGTTCTTTTACTTTTATGGACCTTTGTTTTATTGCCTATCATTTGATCTAGTCTAGAGAATGCTTCATGTGAACTTGAAAAGAATGCACATTCTATTCTTGTTTGGTGGAGTGGTCTTAGGCTTTTATAATTTTTTATCTATATTATCTATTCATTATATATAGAAATGAATTACTATATTATTGAAGTTGTCAACAGTTGTTAAATTATTAACTTCTGTCAAATTCTGTCAGTTTTTGTTTCATGTTCTTTGAGGCACTGTTGTTAGGTATATGATATATTATGCTTTTAATCATTTTGTATTTTTGATACATTGATTCTTTTTTTTTTCTAAAATGTTCTTGTTGTCTTAGTAAGATTTTTGATCTTTAATATATTTTGATAGTATTAACTTATCCACTCGGGCTCTTTCATTTATTGTTTAAATGATGTGACTGTTGACTTTTACTTGAAACCTATTTGTGTCTTTGCAACTAAAGTGTGGGCCTTGTAGACAGTATGTAGTTCATCATGTTTTACCCATTTTAAATGTTTGTCTCTTTTCATTGGTGCATTTAACCCATTTTTATTCAATAATATAACTGAAAAAGTAGAATTGGCATCTGACATTTAAATATTTCCTATATGTCATGTATTTTTTTCTTCCTTCATTTGTCCATTATTACATGCTTCTTTGTTATATTAGCCATCCAGTGTACCATTTTAATTCCTTTGTTTTTTATTACATATTTTGGATATTTTTATTGATTGATTTGGGGATTACAATTAATCTTAATTTATAATTAGTAATTATAAATATATAATTGGTAGTAATTGAAGTTGCTACCAACTTAATTTCAATAGTACACAAAAACCTCATTCTAATATAGTTCCCCTCCACCCTTTTATAGAGTCTCACAAAAACAACTTTATACAATTTTGCACCTGTTCACATAAGTCAGAATCATCTAATTTTAAAATACAAAAATAAATATTAATAATGCCTTTTAGTTTGCTGTGTATATCCCTTTATGGAGGTCTTTATTTCTTTTTGTAATTAATTTCTATTTTACATACACAATAATATAATAATATATAGTTTACATCACTGTTCATTTTTGTACAGTGTAGGCTTTCTCCTCTCATATGTAGTCACCATCATATTCCCACCATCAGTTCATGTGGACAGAAGGTATTGGCTGGTGTACTTTCATTTGAACCTAAAAGACTCCCTTCAGTAATTTTTTTTGAAGATTTGTTTATTTATTTATACAAGACCCGGGGTACAGGCCAGATTTACGGGAGGGTGAGAGGATTCACCACAGACAGAGTAGGGAGCAGAACAGGCAGATTGACTGAAATACACTGCGGAGGGTAGCAGCGGGCAAGACAGGAGAGGTCTGCTGTACCATATGGGTAACTACCTGGACAGGGATCGAACTCCTGCAGCAGAGTCTGTGGATAGCTTCATAGGTTGCATCTTAACCCCTTGTGCCACCAGGGGGAACCCTCTCTTTTGTATTTTTATACAAGTCTGATATTGTATTCAACTCCAAAATTTCCATTGTATAATTCATGTTTCTTTCTTTATATTCTCTGTTAAGATATAACTTTCTCACTTTCCCTTTACTCTGTAGATATGATTTTTAGGACTTTGAAATATTTAAAATAGTTAATTTAAAGGATGTGTCTAGTAAGAACAATGTCTGCACTTCCTCACAGAAAATTTCTCTTCAATTCTTTTTTCCATGGCTTTGGGTCATACTTTCTTTTTGTCTGTAATTCTGTTGTTGTTGAATACTGTATATTTTAGTGCTGAATATTGTACCTTTTTAGTTTCTTTATTCCATCTTTGGACTGGGGAATACAACTGACCCTAGCGGAGGCCCCATGCCTTCCCAGCCCCATATGCTATCACTCCTAGATCCCGGCCCCGATGACACTCAAAGTGAATTCCCAGCATCAAACTAAACCCCACAAGGACTCAGCTGCCATGCTCACCAAACAGTAAATGCCAGAGCAGTGGGAGAGAAAGACCTTCACACAGCAAATGTTCTACTACAGCAGAGCCAATCTAAAGCATATAATGGGGAGAAAGGAAAATACAAATGGCTATGCAAGTCTTCAGGGGAAAACTGCATCACAGAAGGAAAACAAATCTCCAGAGCCAAGGCACAGGAGATGGAAGAGCTTTTCTTCCTATCAGACACAGAATTTAAAACTGCAATAAGAAAATTAAAGAATTGGAACAATAAAAAGGAAACTCAGAAAAACAGTTTAGATAATTAAGAAAACCCAGAAAAGCAAATTAATACCATGAGAAACACAATGAACAGAAGATCAAAATTAAAACTCTAAAAAGAAAATAATAGAAATGCAAAAAGTAGAGAGAGCAATGGGGGAGATAAAAAATTCAGGAGAAACCAAGGAAAAATGACAAAGCAAATGGAAGAATGAATCAGTGAGTTCAAAGATGCAAATGGGGAAAGAACAAAATAGAAAAAGAGAAATAAAAGAGAAAAAATGAGAATTCAAAGAAAAGAAACATCAAAATGATAGGCATAACAGGAGAAGAGAGAGAACAGAGAACTGAAAAATTATTTAAAGAAATAACAGAACACTTCCCCAACTTGAAGAGTGAATTGAACATGCAAATGCAGGAAGATGAAAGAAAATCAAGCTACTAGAGGAAAGGAAACCTATAGCCAGACAGAGTAGTATAACTTACCAGAGTTCAAGGTAACGAAAAAAATAGTTAAGCTGACAAGGGAGAAGAAAGAGATATAAAGGAAACCTGAGTAGACTAACACCAGACTCTCCAGAAAAACACTGTAGGTAACAAGAGAATGGAGTGACATATTCAAAATATACCCGGATAAAATTTGCCAAGAAGAAAACTCCCTCCTGCAAAGATAGAGAGAGATATAAAGACCGTCTCAGACAAACACAATCTCAAGGAGTTTGTAGTTGTTACCTCCCCTTCTCCAAGAAGTATTAAAAGGAATTTTTGTATTTAAATGAAAGATATGGGGCCTCCGGGGTGGCACAGACAGTTAAGTGCAGTGCTGTGTAGCATTCCACAGCCTCTGCAGTGTGGCTTCAATCCCGGCCAGCCAGGTAGATACCCACATGGTGCGGCAGATCTCTCCTGTCTCGCTCAGCAGTGCGGAGGTACCCTCAGCAGTGTATTTTAGTAGATCTGCCTGTTCTGTTCCACACTCTGTCTCTGCTGAATCCTCTCACACTCCCGTGCATCAGGCCTGCACCACAGTTCTTGTATGCATGAATAAATAAATCTTAAAAAATAAAAAAAAGAAAGATGAACAAAAACTGAAAAGCAATTAAATAGAATTAAAATAAAACAAACAAAAAATTAAGTATGACGGCTATATTAAATATCAATGCACTGAACTGGCAAAATAAAAGCTATACAGTATGAAGTTGGAACTGGAAACAGAATCCAAACTTCTGCTGCTAACACACCTAAATCCCAATGATAAACACAGACTGAAAGTCAAGGGAAAGAAAATATTCTACAAGCAAATGGCTTGTAGAATACATACTAAGTAAAGCTAGGACAGATATATGAAATCAAATAGGCTTCCAACTTTAAAAGGTAGCAAGAGGCAGAAATGGACAATAATGACTAAAGAAACAATACAACAGGAAGATATAACATTCATCAATATATACTCAACAGAAGAGCACCAAAATACATTAGACAACTAATTTCTAATCTGAAAACAGACATTGGAGAAAATACATATGACCTTGCAGACTCCAGCACCCCACACTCACCAATGGACAAAACAATTAGATAGAAAATATATAAGGACACAATTGTCCTAAACAAATGATTAGACCACATGGGATTAATAGACATATATAGGGAACTGCACCCACCACACACACACATACACAAAAGCCAAATACACATTTATCTCAAGTGTACGAGGATCATTCTTTTTTTTTGTTTGTTTTTTATACAAGCACTGGGTACAGTCAGAAGTGCGGGAGGGTGAGAGAATTCACCAGAGCAAAAGCAGGGAACAGAACAGGCAGAACAACGAAATACACTGCTGAGGGGAGCAGCAGGCATGACAGGAGAGGTCTGCTGCGCTATGTGGGATTCTTGCCGGCCAGCAACGATTGAACCTGTGCTGCAGAGGCTGCAGATAGCTTCACTGTGTGTAGCTCAACCACCTGCGCCACCAGGGAGGCCCTGTACAAGGATCATTCTTCATGACTGCCCACATACTGAGTGACACGACAAATGTCAATGAATTTATGGAGATTCAGCCATACCAAGTATCTTCTCTGACCATAAAGTTATTGAATTAGAAATCAACTACAAAAAGAAAACAAAGTCTCTAATACAAGGAGCTGAAAACACACTACTGAGAAGTCACAGGATTAATGAGAAAATCAAGAAAGAAATCAAAACTTAATTTAAGATAAATAATAGTGAGGACACAACCTTCCAGAATATGTGGGACACCTCAAAAGCAGTACCAAGAGGGAATTCTATAGCAATACAGGCCCACATCAAGAAAGAGCCCAAACAAGAAAGAGCCCAAACTAAAGAACTTGTGTCTAATCTCAAGGAACCTGAAAAAGAAGAGCAACATATTTCAAAAGTCAGTAGAAGGAAGGAAATAATACAATTAAGAGCAGAAATAAATAAAATAGAAAGGGAAAAGACAGTTTAAAAGATCAATATGAACATTAACTGGTTCTTTGAAAAAATGTATAAATTCAACAATCTAAATGAGATGGACAGATTTTTAGATATTAAAGAATTATCCATGACTACATAGGGAAGAAATAGCAAACCCAAACAAATCAATCACAAGCAAGGAAATTGAAAAAGTCACCAAATGGTCCCAGAAAACAAAAGTCCAGGACCTAATGACTTCACCGGTGAGTTCTACCAAATGTTCAAAGATGAACTAATTCCTGTACTGCTAAAATTCTTCCAAAAATTGAGAAAGAAGGAATATTTCCAGATAGATTTTATGAGGTCCACATGACACTAATACCAAAAGCAAACATGAACACAAAGAAAGAAAAGTAGAGACAGTGCACCTAATAAACGGAGATGCAGAAATCCTCAATAAAAGCTTAATGAACCAAATCCAACAATGCAATGAAAAGATGACACAACATGAGCAAGTGGGATTTAAACCAGTACCCGAGAATGGCTCAGGATCTGGAAATCCATCAATGAAACTCACCCAATCGATAAAAAGGAAAGTGAAAACCATGCCGTCCTATCAACTGAGGCTGAGAAAACCTCTGACACACACACCATCCATGTATGATGAAACCCTTGGCAAACTGAGTGTACATGGCACACACCTCACTATCATAAGAGCCGCAGAGGACAAGTCCACTAGGAGGGTTGCACCGGCAGCCTGGGGTTCAGGGACCTGTCACCAGCGAATGCTAGTAAAGCAGAGCCAGGAGCGGAGTCTTTAAACTGTGCTTCAATGAGGCAGCTGCAACCTGGAACCTGGGGAACGAACACCCTAAAGAAACCACCTTAACATTACATTTCCACCTGCCTTTTTATAGCGGGGGGTCTGGGGGCACGGAGGGGGTTGGGGTTGCGTGTGTGTGGCCCCTCCCGTGGTCCTACTCCATGGCTCCACTTCTGTTTCTCAGCACAGTCCACCCCCGAATCGTGTATCAAGGGTCCAGCTGCTGTGGGCACCAAAACACCGCATTCCGCTGAGCAGGCGTGTTGCTGCTGCTGTGGCCCCACGCCCAGCGCCCCGCGCGGTCCCAGCAGCCCCAGGGAGATCCCCTAAACCAGGCCCCAGAGGCGCCCCGCCCCCCGCCGGCCACCTCCTGGGCGCCGACCCCTCCCCGACTGGGAGACCCGCCCTGCCCTCTGCACCATGGGACCTTGGGCTGCGTGCGCGCTGGGGCGCCTGACCGCGCGGGACGCCGACCAGGCCTGGGGGCCCGGCCCTTGGGAGCCGGGGCGACCCGCCGGGGGAGCACAGGGTGCGCACCTCGGTGTGGCACTGGGCATGTGCCCAACTGCAGGTCCCACCCCCGCGGATGCCACCCCAGGTCGCCGGGGAGGACCGGCCAGGCTGCCAGGAGGGCCCGGGCATGCCGGGAAGGCGGGAGGGGCGAGGACAGGGCGTCCCTGCTGTTTGCCCCCAGACTCCAAGAGCTTCTAGGTGTCCGGCTGAACAGAGTGGGGAACCCCAGCTCAGCCCCCATGTGGGGCCTCATCGGTGCACCCCAACTCAGCCTGAGGGGGCCAGAGAGCAAAAACTGAAGGTGACACATCGGGAAATTATGGCCTGGTGGAGGAGCCAGGCCCACGCAGCCCGCGCCCCGCCAGCCCTGGCCGCGCCCCCACGTCTCACCTGCCCTATCCGCACTCTTCCGAGATGCCCAGCGGAAAGCCATGGCTCCTCCCAGCCCCCCGCGGGCCGCCGTGGCTGAAGTGGCCGCCGTGGGGCGGGCCGTGAGAGGGTCGCGTGTCACGCACTGGGGGACAGGACGGCACCCACTCACCAGGGGTCTGCTCGTCTCTCCAGCGCCGGTGCCGCCTGAGCGGCTGGAGGCCAGGGCTGGCCCCCGCTGCCTGGGGTGCCGGGAGGGCACTGTTCAGGCGGGGCCTCCCGAGTGCGCAGGGGCTCCATGGGGCGGAGCCGCCCGGCCCACCCCGTGTCCCCGCGTCCTTCCCCGTGTCCACCCGTGTCCTGCCCGGCTCCCCACTGCTGGGGTCGTCGGCCCCCCATCCCCACGGCCCTCGGGAAGACCCAACGCACAGAAGCCTTGGGCCTTGCTGCTGGGTGACCCTGACTGCAGGACGCGGGAGGCTGCTGAGGCGTGAGGCCCGGCCCTTCGCGGGCAGGGCAGTCCCCCCGCGGCGCAAGGGAGGAGGCAGGGAAGAGGGAGGGAGACCAGGCGCTCGTCTGCAGGTCGGGTCAACGCCGGCCCAGCCCCGTCTGCTCTGCTTGAGGCCTCGCTGCCGTGACCGAGGCCACGCCCGGCGCACCTGGTTCTCATCTTATCCCAGGCGTCCACTGCGCAGCTCCAAGGGCCGCCTCGGACATCAGCCCAGCCCGGCCACCCAGCCGGGGTTCCCGGCTGACTTGGAAGGCCCCTCGCGGTCGGCGCCTGAGACTGACAGCCTAACCTTGTGGACTCAGATGGGTCAGCAGACGCACACGGCGTCGCCTGCCTGGAGGGGAGGGCCCGTCACCACCGCCAACGGCCTCGCTGGAGTGGCGCCCAGGACATGGTGCTGGGGACACAGGCCCCGAGAGGGAGCCTGGCCCCATCTGCGCACGGGCTCTGGGACTGCGAAAGATGGCCTGACCGGGGGCCTGCTGGCAGGAGCCTGGGCACGAGAGACGTGCTGGGGAGGGGCCCAAACCTGCCCATAGCAAGGCCTGAGGACCCCAGCTGGAAAGGGGATGGCACAGGGTGAGGAAGGGGGTGGACACGGGGGACCACGGGCAGGGTGGGGGGACTGCGCTCAGAGTGATGAAGGTGCAGAAGGCCAGAGGCCCCCAAGGACAATAAGAGAAAACAGGTGCCTGTCGCTCAGGAGTGGGTAGTGGAACCCACATGCCAGAACCCAGTGGCAGAAAACGGATCCACTGGCCCCAAGGCCTAGGTCACAGGCTCCAGGCCAGGGGGGGGTGAGGGGGGGCTACTGTGGGGTGTCCAGGTGCAGACCTGACGGGGAGGAAATGGATTAAGGAACATACCACTAGTGCTAGTTTTATCATATTTCTCCATTTAGAATGTCAACAGCCTTTTAGATGCCAAGACAGGCACGAGGTAAGGCCCTGCAGACACAACATGCAGACACGGGCAGTTTTCTTAGTTATGCCAGGAGGAATATTTTGCACAACTGCAGTTTTTTCTCCATAGGCTTAGGGGAAAAAAAAATCTCAAACTCCAAAAATGTGGATTGTTGTTGGCAGAAATCACAGGTTCCAGTTGTCACCATACAAGGCTGACTTTGAAAACAGGGTAAGTTTAGTTAGAGCAATTACAGAGGAGTCACACGGCCTCGTGTATCACTGTAGGGTTGATCGTGGTCAAGCCTTCATGTTAGAAGTCAGTCCTGGGGTGCCCTGGACAGCAGGTCAAAGAGCAAATTCTACATCAAAATACAGATGACCCCTCCCCACACTCAGGAGAAATGGCAACCACACAGGGAAAATAACCCAGCATAGTTATGTGATGCACTGAACCAGTGCTCTGACCACAGCTGCCCCTGAATGCCGATGTCTTTTGGCAGCTGTGAGGTCAGCATCAGTTCGTCAATGGATAAACTTCAGAGTGATGTAAGAATAGGTCTTTTCCTCTGAAAAGGCTCAGCAAAGCACCATGTGGGTAAAAGAGCATCACAATATTTAGATCACCTGAACAGAAGCCAGCAAGGATTCACCAGAGCCACAGTGGAGAACAGAACAGGCAGACCAATGAAATACACTGATGAGGGGAGCAGCGGGCACAGCAAGAGAGGTCTGCACAACATATGGGAACCTCCCTGGTGGCCGAGGATCGAACCAGTGCTGCAGAGGCTGTGGGCAGCTTCACAGCCCAACACTCAACTGCTGAGCCACCAGGGGAGGCCCTCAGCAAACTTTCAAGAAGCTTCACAGACTCAGGCTTCTCACTCTCAGTCTGTCCCATCTGCACCCCTGGAGCCCCCAGTCCTCCCCACCCAGCCAAGCCTCTGGCCTGTGCCTATCAACCTTTAAGGCTTTTTCGCCCTTGTATCCCCCATTCTGGGGGAAGAAGCCTGTCCTCCCCTCAGGCCCCTGTTTTGGCACCACTTACCCGAGACTGGCTGGGGGAGCGTGGATGGTGAGAGGACTCCGATAGAACCGAGAAATGAAGAAATGACAGACTAGGGTGGAAGAGAAGCAGGACCCAGGGAAGGCTAGCCTTGGCATCTGGCTCAATTGTCCCACGTGCCCAGGGCCACTAGTGTTGATTGGGACTCCATTGCCGGGGGGGCCTAAAGCTGTAAGGGGGGACACTTACTGGCTCCTGGGCATCCACCACAGCAAGCTAAGGGCACCAGCCTCGCACCCTGCAGAAATGGGAAGCAGTGTTGGCCTCGGGTCCTCGTTTGGCTCCCCCCTCCCCTTGTTAGGGGGTGTAGGGTAAATGGTTTTCAGGCTTTTCTGCCCTCCCACCATAAGGATTGCCCTGCCTGATGGGCACCTGAAGTTGTTACATTGTTGAGTTGTTCAGTTCTGTGGGCCATGGGAGGAGTACAGAGATAGTCACCAAGGGAAGGAGAAGCAGAGGCAGGAGAAAGAAGCAGGAGAGAGGCAGGAGAGAGAAGGGAAGAAAAAATGCCAATAACCCAGCCACAGTGAATACTTGCTGGGGGCTTGGAGGCTTCCTGGCCCCCCAGCACCTCTGCTTGCAATGTACCTGCTTGCTGCACTACATGCAAACACTCAATAAAAGCCTGCAATATCCATCGAGGGCTCCAGGACTCTCCTTTACCCGGTCTGCTCAGATCACAGAAAACCTGCTCTGTGACCAGCATACCCCTACAATTGGCGTAGTCAGCAGGATGGTCCGATGCAGACATGTATGGCGCCCTCTGAAGATCTCAGGAGGGACTAAGGAGTAGCAGACTGTGTTTGCCTGTGACAACGCTGGACATGCCATGGCAGCACAGGTAGTGACCAGAGTCCAGGAGCTGTGGGACGAGCTAAGGACGCTGCAGGACCACAGGAGGTGGACAAGGTCCAGGAGCTGCAGGACGAAACCTCAAGTGGAGGAGGAGATGGCACACGAGGACCTGCCAACAATCCCTGAGGCAGCAAAATCATCAGGGAAGAAAGGACCATGATTCAGAGCTCTCCCAGTGCTAATGCAAAGACTGATGGACTGACAAACCTGCCAGAAGGCGGAGGAACTTTGGCAGGATAATGTTATGTTTTGGGGACTCTGGGGGAATATGGTATTGTTTGTACAACCCAGGAGATGGGAATCTGGGGTGGCCACGGGTCCTTGATGGCCAAAAGCAGCCCATATACTGCCCAGCAGCCAGGCAGAGGATAAAGGCCAACTTTGAAAGGCAAAAGAGGTGCTGAGATTGGGAATTCCTGAGCAGCTGTTCAGCAGCCTGAGTATGCTAAGGAAGGCCAGTGAGTCTCTTAAAATCACCTGTGGGGGGTGTCCTGCTCATTTTGAGTGAGGATGAGGAACTAAAGAACCCGTCCTTGGGTGAAGGGTGGGGAACGTGGCTTGTGGTGCAGCCCTCAGCCAAAGAGGGGAACCAAGAGAGGCCACATGTGGGAGCTTGAATCCACAGATCCCTGACCAATGTGCTTGTGTAATGGGTTGGCCTGAGGGCAGGGGTTCTGCGTGTCACACTGGTGGCTATGAAAGCTGAGAGTTAGAACCACCACAGACAGAAAACCCTGAGGATTGGACAATTACCCCCAAAGAGACTGTATTGCCATTCCAAGAGTGAGTGCATGCTGGGGGTGGATGCAGTATGCAGGTTGTGGCCGAGACCACAGCCAGAGAAGGCCAGGAATCCTGACGGCACCTGGTGGGTGAAGACAGATGCTTGAGAGGTTCTCTCCCTTGCATGAGTAGTGCCTTCAGCAGCAGACATGGTGGCTCATTTGTTGGTGCCAATAATCACCTTTTGCCACTAGGTTGGTGCCCTGCCTGGAATTATTTGCATTCTGTTGTATTTTCTTTTGTGGGCCATGGTTGCTGTGTTTGTGTTTGTTAATGGAAACTTGTATATACTTGTATATAGATTGTATGGCAGAAAACCCTGAGGGGGTGGATATTGTATGGTGTAATTTTCTGCCCTCCCACCATTAGGATTGCCCTGCCTGATGGGCACCTGCAGTTGTTACATTGTTATGTTGTTTATTTCTGTGGGCCATGGGAGGAGTACATAGATAGTCACCAAGGGAAGCAGAAGCAGAGGCAGGAGGAAGAAGCAGGAGAGGCAGGAGAGAAAAGGGGAGAAAGAACACCAGGGATCCCAGCCAGAGTGAAGACTTGCTGGGGATTGGAGGCCTGTGGCCTCTAGGCCCCTCCAGCACCCCAGCCTGCCATGTATCTGATAGCTGCACTACATGTAAATGCTCAATAAAAGCCTGAGAAACCCACTGAGGGCTCCAGGGCTCTCCTTTACCTGCTCTGCTCGGATCATAGAAAACCTGTTCTGTGCCCTTCCTGCCCCTACAGGGGGAAAGGATGTCCTGAGCAAACTCCATACGGACTTTGTGGATGCCAACCCCACTCCATCAATTCAGTGGGAACTACAAGTCCCATGATCCCCAAAGGGAAGTTGCGAGGACCTAAGGGCAGTGTTAAGCAGCCATCTTCTCTGTTTGTAAATAAAACCAGCCCTGTTAGGGGGTCTCGGGGACTTGGCTCGTGCTCTTGTCCAGGCGGGTTTGGTCTCAGAGGGTCATTGGGATTCCAGGTCGGAGTAATGGGTAGGATGAATTTAAGACTTTATCTCCCTTTTCTCCCTGAGTCATTCATTTCCTCATTCCGCTTCGCTTGTAAATAAACCTTTGTTAACCTTCTGTGGGTACCTGCAGTGTGAGTCCCTTTGAAGCAGGCAGATGAGGACCACAGACCAGCAACCAGCTTTAGAGGGGGGCTACCCTGAGACCCTCAGCCTTCACCTGCGCCCCCTTGTTTCCTCCCGGGGCACCGCCTCTGGCCACCAGGGGGCAGTGCTGCCCGCCCAACCCTTTCCTGGCCCAGACATTCCCACCAGGCCCGCCATACCCTGAGCAGCCATGGGGGTGTGGGGAAGACAACCCCCACATCTTTAGGGAACTTCCTGTGGCCCGACAGGCCGAGGAACATGGGGAGCAGTGTGGACGGAGCCAGTGGGGTGGGGTTGCGCTGAGCTGCCCCTGCCCAAGGGCTTGGGGCCAAAGTGGACAAGAACAGGGCTCCAGGGAGCTGAAATCCACCCTCGCCCCACCCAAGCCCCCAGCCCCCCACAGCTGTTGGAGAAGGAGAGGACCCAGACCCAAAATGTGCGGTGCCCAAGGCCTACCGTGAGCAGGGAGCGCCCGGAGGCCCAGCAGGGAGGGGCAGAAACCTAGGAGAAAGGCAGGACTGGCGGTGGGGGACAAATGGGGGACAGATGGTGGCAAAGCCTTAAGGGATAGGATGAAGCGGTGCTGGGAAGCACGGATGTGGGGCTCCCCTCACTCCTGAGAGCAGTCCCTGCCATCCTCCCGTGGCGCTGGGGCCTGAGAATCAGCCATGGAGAAAGAGCTGTTCAGTGTTTGGGAAAGGACTTTGGAAACGAAGAAATCTGCACTTGTGGAGATGTCCCTGGCACTTCATTTATCTACAGGAACAAATGCTGGGAAACAACCTCAGTGAAAACCCCAGGAGCAGTCCAAGAGTCCCGCATACATAAACTGACACCGTGATCCCTGAAGAAATGGGCGTGCACGGTTCGTGAGGTGGTGCTATTCCAGCTTGGATAGAAAATATGAATGGAATGATCCAGCATAACTGTGCTACAGAAAGGGACACTTACTTGGCATTGAGTGGGATTTTCTACGCAGTGAAAACACCAGCCTCTGGCCATAGCCAAGCCTGTGGATCGCCTCGCCCACATAATGTTGGGTGAAAGAGCCTAGAGAGGAAAATGAAAATAATATGATTTATTTATATTTTAAACACCAGGAAAAATAAAAAGCCTGATTTTATTATACATTCAATAATACATGATTGTGTGGGAATGTGTCATGGTGAGCAAAGGAAACAGTGATTGAGAGGGTCTCCTATTGTGCAGACTCAGAGAAGCAGAGGATGGTATGTGATGTTGTGTTTCTTCATCCAGTGAAGGGGAGTTCATTTTGTGATTCTGAAATTCTACATGTATCCTACCTGCCCTGATACATGGGTATTACTGTTCACAATTCAAGGTATTGAAAATGATGAGGGTGAAAGTCAGCAAGCTCATAAAAGCATTTCTCTTTGGATGAAAAATCATAGCTGACCCTTGATCACTTTGGTTTTATTCTACCCTTCAAGTTTTCCCAGAAGGTACACAGCTCTCTCTTAGGATGAACACATCATCAGGGCTCTCACATCCCCGATCCCTGGCAGGGGGAAATGAACTATTAACATGACGATTAAACTAAATCATTCCATTGTGGTCATATAGGAACTTTTCATAAGGATGAAAATGCGGCCTTCCTGTTAGTCATGCAGGCACGTGCAGAGTGGCTTCATGTAGAGAGAGAGTCAAGCTCACCTATACTATTTCAGTGAATGGGTTTATGTTTCTGGCCAGAACCTAGACTCCTGCTCATCTGTTAATACTAATAAACACATTTTGCCATTTTTTTTTAAATTTCTAAAGTTTTAAGTTTATTGTTTCACCCAGAAGCTTCATATTGATTTGATTTGGTTTTAAAAAAATTGAGATAACACACTCTTTCAAAATCCAGACCCATCCAGCTTTCAGACACAAGCATTGTAAAAGCTGTGCATGCACATGCCAGTGGAAAGGAAAAAGGAAAAAGGCAAAATGATGTGTGAAGCCACGACGTTTACTAACACAAAATTTGAAATGACGGGAAGATCCTTGCTCTGACTAGTTCATTGCCTTTACCAAAACACAAACCAGAAAAATAGGACAGAACAGAATGAAATGCCTGTGTTCCCACTGAACTCACCCCACGTTGAAAGCCATCCCGGTGTCTTGCCTGACGGCACCCTGTCATTTTCTGTCTCCCCCTAGAGCTCAGATCCTGAGGGCAACAGAGGGTCCACAGTCAACAACAAAGACAGTGGCAGCAGAACAGAGAGCTCCACTTTGCTGAAGTGCAGCCATGGGCTGACTTCCGGGAAGGCTTGCCACCCTACGAGGCCAGAAGCACCATCAATTATTTGGGTGCCAAGATGCCAATGAGGAACTGAGGAAGGAAAAACACCTCTGCAAATGCACAGAGTCATGTCAAGGGACCATAAGCGCACCAACAATATCTAAAGTCCCTTTTTTTTTTTTAAATGAATTTTATCTTTACCTGAAAATATTTAACTCTAAACAAACTGACTTACGCCGTCCTCCAAAGAAAGTCATGAAGACACTGGCAATACCTTGGGCGATGTCTGCCCATGCCCTGTATTGTATTTGACATGGAGATATTCAACAATGGCAATGAATGTTCTAGTCTAAAGCTCAACCCATTTGAGCAAAATTGAAATGGAACTGCGTACAGATGCCATAAAATGGACATCCTCACCCACATCTCCACCCAAGGACACTTGAGCTTCCTCAAGGATCTTAGAGTGTTGAGACCATCACCATCTCTGGAGGAAACGTGGGTTATGTGTCTCTACTTCACTTGGAACGTCCACACTGACTTGATGCAGCAGGACTGTGTGCGGGTGTCACCACCATGAGAGAGTCCCATCTTCCCCTGTCAGGGCTCCCCCAAGACTTGGAGAGAAGTTGCGTCTAGGCTGTGGACCTGGAGTGGGGGAGGGGAGCAACCTGGTCCTGCAGAACCCAGTAGGGGAAGCACCCACTGTGCTTTCATCTGGGCAGAAGCTGAGCCCAGATGGAGGGTGAGGAGCATCTCCCTGTGGGTAGCTGAAGGCAGAGTGGGTGGGAGGGGTGCAACGGTCAGGAGGACCCAGGGGAGGGAGGGCTGGATGTGGAAAACCATCAGGCTCTGGCAGGTTGCATTTTGGGCATGGAGGAGCATAGAGTTCCAGATTCATTCCTGAGCACCCCTTGGGTCAGAACCCACACTGTGAGGGGATCCCCAGGATACCCACAGGCATGGGAAGTTCTGATCACTGCTGTGCTCTGAGTGCTATGAGCAGAGGATACAATGGAACAAGGTAAAAATGCACCATGGTTCACCCAGGAGCCTCACCCTGCAGCTGTGTCCACCACACCCGGCTCCCACTGGAGCTGGTCGCTGCCTGGGATGGAAGCTGCACAGACTCTCTGAGCACCTTCGTCTTCCCTGTGGCCAGAAGCCCCACCCTGGGAATGCGACAACTGCCACCTCCCCTCTGTCCATGAGGGATTAGTGCCTGCCTGGAGGGTCACTGCTGGCATTGAGGACCCTGACAGTTGAGGGAGAGATGGGCAGGACTGCACCAGCAATTCCCACCCCCCCCCAGGTCTGTGCTTCCACCTGCACTGAATAAGGAGAGAGAGGAATTGACTGGCAAGAGCACCGAGAAGACCCTCTCAGCCAAAATAGAAGGTTCTAGGAACAGGTAGGCCCGGGGTGGGGGATATAGGTTTTTCCTCCTATATCTGAGCCTCGGTTTCAAGTATCCCCTGACTCAAGAGTTAGACATGATCCCTTCACCTGTTGTTGCCAAGCAACCACTGTCTGCTAGATGCCAAGGACACGAGCTGAGCTGAGCCCACAGCTCTGAGCACCGTCAGGAGGCATCAGGGACACAGGGAACTTCAACAGATGCTGCAAGAGTTGTGACAGGGAGCTTGAGATGCCACGGTTTTCCCTGGAAGGAGCACCTGACACAGGAGGTTGTCAGAGAGGGGCCATAGGCCTGAGACAGCAGGAGCCGATGGCAAGACTCTTGCAAGCTTGTCTGGAGGCTTGGACTTTAGCCTGAGTGTGGACAGTGGGAGCCACTGAAGAGCTTTTAGAGGCTGTAAATAAATGACATGACACAACAGGTTGTCTTTTGTGAGGGAGCGAGGACTGAGGAAAGGACTGAAGACAGCCTTTGGGAAACATCTGGTTCCTCCCTTTCCTCTCCCCAGGTGGCAAAGAAAGGAGGACGTGAACCAGCCCACCCAGGACAGCAGGTACAATTTCTTGCCAGGTATAATTTCAGACACCAAGCCCAGCTTCAGAAAGGACAGTCAACGGATCAGTGGGTCTGGTCCTGCCTTGTCCAGCGGCTGGTGACCAGCCTGCAATCGAGGAGTGTGGATTTCACAGATACAGGTAACCAGACACGTGGCTCTAACTTCATTATCAATTTTCTGTTTTCCAGTTGCATGTTTTGAATTTCCTGAATTAATTCCTCTGTTGGATTCCTTTATAAAGCACACTGGCACTATCCTGCAATTATGTCACTTGACTGCAACATTTTCACTGGTGGCACATAAAGCAGATGAGAATATGTCGGACTTACTTACAGTTTCATTCACGGAAAAGTGGAAGAATATCCTAATATTATATGATCAGCAAATTGTCATCTATTATATGATTAAATGCCTTTGCCATTCAATCTTAAATATTCTTTCATCTCTAGAGAACAGACCTACTTTGTCTGTTTCAGAACTTATAGAAAATAACACCTTTTTAGAAATTATAGAAAATAATACCTACTTTTTTATTAACACTCTGTTTTATGAATGTTCCCTAATTGGAAAAATGTAGAAAACCTAGGAGGGACTTCCCATTTGTATGCAATTTACAAATTCAATGCAATTCCAATACCAAATTACAGTGGTCTTCTTCAATGAAATGGAACCAAAATGGTTCAAATTCACATGGGATCACAAAAACCTCTAGTAGCGATAGTTCTGACTAAAAGGGGTGGAGAAAGACGGTATTACACTCCCAGACATCAAACAATGTTACAAAGCTGTTATAATGAAAACTTTATTGGAACATGAACAGACAGAGATAACAATGAGGAACTAACCTATGACACAGGAGCAAAGAATATACATTGGAAAAAGAATTGCCTCTTCCATAAATGGTGCTGGGGAAACTAGATTGCAACATGCAAAAGAATGGAGCTAGACCACTACCTCACACTATACACAAACCAACTCAAGTGGATGAAAGACTTGCTTGTGGAACCTGGCACCATAGAATACACAGAAGGGAACACAGTCAAACACTCCCAGACACAATCCTCAGGAACTTCTTTGAGGATTCTTCTCCAGAAGCAAAGAAAACAAAGGAAAATGTAAACAGTTGGGGCTCCATAAACCTAAAAATCTTCAGAACAGTAAGAGTCAATGATGAAAACAAAGAGACACCCCGCTGAATGGGAGAAAATATTTACAAACCATATGACAGATGAGGGACTGATATCAAAGATCTACAAAGAGCTTACACAACTCAAAAAAACAAATAATCCAGTCCAAAAAATGAGCAGAAATAAAAGGACTCTTCTCCAAAGAAGAAATGCAAATGGCCAACAGGCACAGAAAAAAAGTTCAGCATCACTAGTATCAATTAAATGCAAATCAAAACCACAGAGATGCCACCTCACTCCAGTAAAAATGCTCCACATTAAAAAAACAAAAAACAAAACAAAAAAATAAAAAAACAACAACAACCTGGAAACAACAAATGCTGGAGGAGCAGTGGAGAAAAGGGAGCCTCCTACCCTGCTGGTGGGAAGGCAAACTGGTCTTGCCACTATGGAGGGCTGTGTGGAGGTTCCTCAGAACACTGAAAATGGGTCTACACATGATCCAGTGAGTCCACTCCTGGGAATCTACCGAAGGGACAAAAAACCCCCAGGAAACCTGAACTCCTTTGTTTACTGCAGCACTATTTTCAATAGCCATGTCACGGAAACAACTCAAATGCCACACAACAGACAAATGGGTCAAAATGGTGTGGTGTAGATATACAAGGCAATATTACTCATCAATGAAAACAGACACATTCATGCCACTTGTGGTGATGTGGATGGAGGTGGAAGGGATTATGCTGACCACAATAAATCAGGAGAAGAAATATCAGATGTGAAATACAGAGAAACTGAATAAAATGTAAAGAAAAAGTCAACTCTAGCAGGCTGACAAAGAGCTGAGGTATCCAGCAGGAAGATGGAGGGAGGGGATCAACAGAGGGGAGGGAAGAGCACAAGGGATTGTGGTGATGGGTCACAGCTGCTATGGTGGTGGGAGCATTATGGGGACCACCCCTGGAGGAGAAACCAGTAACTAGACAAAAATGAACGAGGATATAAGAAAAGAAGAAAAAAAAAGAGAGAGATGGTCTTTAAGGACAGGGGAGAACCTAAAAAATTATAAGCAAATAAATGCACTTAAAGGGGGGGGGTCTCATCCTGAACAATACTACAGGCAATGCAGAGGCATTCACTCCTCACCAGATCTAGAATAGATCTCCAGGAATTTTCCCTGGTAGGTGCAGCAATTAAGCCTGCTGTGTTAGAGAAAGTTAGAGAAAATGCTTTTTTTTAAAGATTAATTTATCTTTATACAAGAGCTGGGGTGCAGGCCAGAGGTGCTGCAGGGTGAGAAGAATCACCAGAGACAGAGTGGGGAGCTGAGTAGGCATACGGACTGAAATACACTGCTGGGGGGGAGCAGCAGGGAAATAGGAGAGGTCTGCCGTGCCATGTGGGTATCTACCTTGCTGGCTGGGAATTGAACCCGCACCTCAGAGGCTGTGGACAGCTTCACAGCATTGTGCTCAACCCGCTGTGCCACTGGGGAGGCCTGAAAGGGCTATTTTTTTTTAAGATTTATTTATTTATACAAGCACTGGGTACAGTCAGAAGCGTGGGAGGGTGAGAGAATTTACCAGTGTCAGAACGGGGAACAGAACAGGCAGACTGATGAAGTACACTGCTGAGGGGAGCAGCGGGCACTGCAGGAGAGGTCTGTGCACCCTGTGGGATCTTCGCCTGCGTCCAGGGATCTAAACGGTGCTGCGGAGGCTGCGGGCAGCTTCGCAGCCCAGCGCTCAACCACTGTGCCACAGGGAGGCCCACCGAAAGGGCTATTTTTAACTGCAGTCTCTTATGACTAGCAATCATGTTTGGGATGAGAGCCATTCTAAAATTATTAAGTAATTCATGTTCAATATTAATGACAGCATCTTCACATGGTACAATACTTGAAAGTTTTCTTCTGTCTCATTTTAGCCCAAGCTCCTTCCTTATGGAGGAGGACGCCCAGCACCCACAGACCTGTTCTGAGGATGGACAAAAACTCCTTCCCTCTCCTGGCCTCCACGAGGGTTATAATTTACCATCATTATAAAACCTCTGGTTCAGAACAAAATACAAAAATTTGGGGGGTCCAAAATATCTGGCCCTTGTGCTTATTTTTTTGATTTCAAAGAAGTTACTGATCCCTTTTGGACCACAGTGTCCACAACTACAATGTAGTAATAATATCTCTTTAGCGTCATTAATGGAGATCATGGAACTAAAGCAATGAACATGTTGCACAGGTTCAGGTAATCTCCATCAGATGGTCAATAAAGGCCGATTCCTTTCTCCTTTCTAGAGAAATTCAACTTCTCTCCAAAGCAAGCATAACAGAGGAAGTGGTAACACGTTTAAAAGTAAAGTGCATCTTTCCTCCCCACGCCCCGCCGGTGGGCTAGGGGTTAAATCCCAGTGCTGTCACCATGACGGCCTGAGTTCAATCCTCAGGTGGGAGTTGACCCACTAAGTGCAGCAGACCTCTCCTGTCTGACCTGCTGTTCCCCTCAGAAGTATATCTCAGAAGATCCTCCTGTTCTGCTACATACTCTGTCTCTGGTAAATCCTCTCACCCTCCCACAGTTCTGGCCTGCTCTCCAGTTTTTCTATGCATTTTTTAAAAAAGCTTTAAAAAAGGGCCTCCCCTAGTGGCACAGCAGTTGAGCGCTGGGCTGTGAAGCTGCCTGCAGCCTCTGCAGCACCAGTTTGTTTCACAGCCACCGGGGAGGGTCCCACATGGCACAACAGGCCTCTCGTGCCATGCCCACTGCTCTCCTCAGCAGTGTACTTCGTCAGTCTGCCTGTTTTGTTTTCCGCTCTGGCTCTGGTGAATTCTCTCACCCTCCCAAGCTTCTGATTGTACCCCAGTGCTTTCATAAATTATTAAATATATCTTTAAAAAAATATTTTAAAAAGACTCATAAAGGGGATTTTCTCCAAAATATCCAGTTCCCATGAGTCATTGTGGTTTACTCAATCTCTGAAATAGGAGGGATCCTTTTAGCACCATTATAGAGAAAATAGCTCAAGAGCTTAGAAAAGAACCATTCAGTGTCGAAGATGCTCCCCATTGAAAATGATTCCCTCCCTGTTAGTGACAGCGCCCAGGAGACCCTGCTGAAAGGTTTTTTTGGGTGTGTCCTTTAGTGATGCAGAGAGGGCCACTGCTTTCACTGCAAGGAGTCGGTTAATAATAACCCATTTTTGAAAACTAAACACTTGTAGCCAGTGTGTGGCGGGCTGTGTGGCTCCTGGTCACTCAAGACTCAGAGAAGCCTGGGTTCTCTTCAAGGGAGAGTGTAAAGTCACCTCCGGAGGCAGTGTCCAGGGGGCCAAGGTCCCTCTTCCAGGCTCTGAATGACCACGTCAGCTGCACAACCAGGAAGCTGTGCCGCAGCCCTCACATGCGGGCCCAAGACCAGCAGGGGCAGCATCTCAGACCCCTTGTGAGAAATGCAGAGCCCCATGCACCAGCAACCCCGTGGGTCAGAACCTGTGCCCCGGGGACTCGGGAATCGACTCTGCCCTCCTGCCTGCTGGACCTGGGGTTGGGAGGCGGTGTCAGCCCCAGAGAAGTTTACAACATGTAAACTTATAATTCCCCAAATTATATTGTAAGTTCACAGAAATAAAACACAAAAATCATTGGAACACAGCTGGGTGCCCGGCATACCCACCCCATGGGTAATCAGTGCAGCAGGGAGGCACTGGGAGCAAACACAGGGGACGTGCTTTCCGTCAGGGGCGCTGGCCACCCACGGGGTCACACTCAGGAACGACCTGACCCCCATGTTCCTCCCCAAATGACCCAAAATGACCCGAGCAGAGCTCTGCACCCCCAACCCGCCCCGTGCTGGGTCCCCTGACTGGCCCCCCTGCACCAGCCACCGGCAGTGACTTGTCCTCACCTCCCTCTTGCTCCCGGTGGCTCCTGAAGAAACGGAGCTCCCGCAGTCAAGAGCTTCACCCCGAGCCTGGAGCAGCGAGTGCCGAGGAGACCCCAGCAGCGGGGGAGGCGGGAGCGGGAGCGGGCGCAGGGCCAGGGCTGCAGGGGCGGGTGTCAGACGGGCCCAGGGCCGGGCCAGCGGGAGAACCCGGGGGCTCACGGGGCGCCCCGCCCGTCCTGCTGCGCGAAGCTCAGAAAACCCAACTCAAAGGAGGCGAACACCCCGCGTCTCCGACGACGCCGTGAACCCAGAATGTCCACGCGACTCCACAGCAAGCCGCGCCCCGTGAATGAAAACACGCGAGGATTGTTCACCCGCGACCCCACAGGCCCGAACCCGCTGCCGCCACCGGGAGAGACGGGGCGTCCCGCCCCCCATTATTCCCTGCCTCTCCCCGCCCCGCCCCCAGCCGGCGCGCTCCCCGCCTGCGCGCTGCCCCCGGGGCTGCTCCCTCCTCGGCCCGCAGCCCTGCTCCGCCAGGGCGGGTGCTCCCGGCTCCGGGTCTCCACCACTTCCGCTCCAGCGTCTGTGCGCAGGTGAGTGACGTCAACACGCAGGGGGGGCGTGGCCAAAGACTGACAGACTCGCGGGGGAGCCAGGCACGGAGATGCGGCGCGCGCCGCCTGGTGGCTGCGGGGGGGGCGGTGTTGCCCAGGTGGGATAAGGGGGACCAGAGGCCCCAGGCCTGGCCAGGGGATGCAGGGGGGATGGAGCCGGGGCCGAGGGGCGGGTCAGCCCCGCCAAAGGGAGACGCAGCCATGGAGAGTCGTGGAGGGGGGACGCCCACGCAGAGGGGGGGCAGGTAGAGGGAGTGTGTGACGTCAGAGCTTTCAAGGTGGGGAGACAGAATGACGTGGAGGCAAGAACCCGCTGAAACAGTTTTCTCGCTCATTCAGAAAACTCTCGCATCACCCTTCTGTGGGGAACTTGGATGACTTCAGCTATTAGAATTTGGAATATTATATATATGCGTGTGCTTTAAAAGATATAGTAATGCTTTTTTGAGAAATGACCTCAGGAAATGTGGTGAACACAAATAAAAATGTATGTCCGTCAAAATGCTAACCAGCACTTGCTTGTACTAACAAATACAGGAAACGATCTCCATCAGAACTCGAGGAAACTGTCAAATATGTGACAATAAAAGTAGCAATTAGGTATCGTCATTCTGAATAGTTATCAATGACTTGCAAAACACTTATGTTATAACATTAAATGAAAAAAAACTATACAAAATTGCAAATATAGTGTTATTCCAGCATGGTTATAAAAATTTTATGAAATAATATACTGTGCATGTAGAACAGAAGAGAGATGTTACTTTGCATTTGGTGGAATAATATACAATAGTGAAAACACAGAGAGTCTAGTAAAATCCAGTATGTGGGTCACCTTGCCTACATGTTGTTGAGTGAAAGAGTCAAGATATAAAATGAACATATCATGACTGATTTAAATTTTAGATACCAGACAAAATTGAAATTGTGTTAATCATATGTGTCACTTAGTGACACACTTAGGTGATGAATTGTCATGAAAGGCAGGGGGAATACTTGTAATGACAGCTACACATTTGTGATTACTCGGAGATGAAGATTATGATAGTGTGGCCTTGTGTTTCTTCACCCAGTTAATGGAGTCATGTTGTAATTCTGAAATTTCACGTTTATACTATCCAGGACCCTTGCACACAGGTGTTTCAACAGTGAGTCTTCCCTTAACCCAGGAAGGGCAGCTCACCTCTTCTAATTACTCTCGTTACTTCAACCGTCCGAGTGACTCTCAGCCATCAGTGATATCCCGTTTAATGTGCTCTTTACCCAGTTGCACACAACAGATACAGCACCCAGAGCAAACCTAGAATATGTGTTCCTTTCTTCACTGACATCAACCACCTGCCCTTGTTCCATGGAAATCTTGTGATCACCCCATAGGAATAGAGGATATTACCACATGTGACACAGACACCCACAAATAGGATGCCTCAGAAACACTGAAAGTGATGGATGGCCTGTTACAACCTTACTGGAATCAGGTTATGTTCAAGTGTGTGATGATTATAGATCCATTCTGGTGATTTCTTTTTCCCTAAACACACTCTAAAATATGATTTAACAAAAGAGAGAGCTAGCAGGATTTTGGAGTTTATTTTGTTATAAAATTATATTTTATTTATCCTTTGTGCTAAGCTATAATTTATAATCTTTTTAAAATATTTATTTTATTTATTTATGCTACAAGAACTGTGATGTAGGACAGCATTACAGGGAGTGAGAAAAATTCACCAGAGACAGAGTTGGGAGCAGAACTGGCAGATCCACTAAAATATACTGCTGAGGGCAGCTGCCCCTCCCCCATGAGCCATGTGGGTCAGCTCCCTGGAAAGGTCAAACTCGTCCTCCAGTAACCATGGATAGCTTTATTGTACTGAGACTTAACCCCTGTATCACCAGGGGGGACCCTATAGTTTGTAATCTTCAGAAATTTAAAGATACATTAATGAATCTCTTTTCTTTTTCTGAAATTACAGAAAGGAATAAAGAAGGATATAGATGGGGAATAATTGTATATACACACAGGGTGACTGATTCCAATATCCACTTGCAGAGTCACTGTCTCCTACCAATAGACAAAGAGCTTACTTTATTTTTATTTTTTTTAATTCTTATTTATTTGTGCATGCAAGAACTGGGGTACAGGCCAGAGGTGGTGGGCTGAGAGGATTCAGCAGAGAGAGCAGGGAGCAGAATAGGTGACTGACAGAAATACACTGCTGAGGGGAGCAGTGGGGAGAGGAGAGGTCTGCTCTGCCATGTGGGTCACCTCCCTGGCCGGGGATCGAATCCCTGATGTAGTAGCTACGGATTACATCATAGTGCTGATGCTTAACCACTTGCACCACCCAGGAGACCTGAGCATACATTTTTAAAATTGAATGGGAAACCAAAAAGTAATTTTTTTCCAGATCTAGCCTGATGGTTTTGTCACACCTCCCAGGTTGTCAGTCCTCAGCCCTGATCATTGGTAAGTGGGGAATTCCTGCTGTTGCTGGGAGCCTCCATGTGTGCACGGGAACTAGGGACAAGGGTCACTTGGGCCGCATTGGGACAAAGGGACAGCAGGGCCTGATCCTCACAGAGGACGTGCACCCGAGCTGGGGTGTCTGCCAGTCGATGGTACGTTAAGGTGTAAATCTACTCTGGAGAAAACATAGTTTATTTGCATCAAAGGCAACTTTTTCCCAAGTTCTGTGATCGACTCTCTGGTTCTTCAGTTAGTGCTTAGTGAGCACTGTCCCAGCTGCTCTTCCTCGTTAGTTTTTACAATCCTGAGTCTCTGGGCGCTCGTGCTCACTGTCCAGTGTGTACCCCCACCCTGCTGCACAGAGCAGAGACTCCCCCACAGGAAATCTAAAGCTACTCTCACCTGAGCGCCACCCCTCCCAACACGAATCCGCTCCGATGCCCTGTGGGGTGTCCCAGGGAGTGCTCCACAGTATAGGTCATTCACTCTGATCTTCTCAGGCCACAGCCTCTCCAGAATGGGGGCAGGGGCGGTATTTCATGAAGAGGGGATAGAGTTTACACACGGACGTGTATCTGCTATTTTTAAAAAGGTCCGTGAAAACACGGACGGTAATAAAAGACCACACGTGACATCGTGGATGGACCTGGAGACGTGGACACTGTCCACGCACAGGGCAGCCGCCTGCAGAGAGGTGGACAGGGGCGGGGACAGGTCTCTCCTGGCGCACCCCAGAGGAGCACCCTGAACTCTTGCCTCTGACAAGTCTGCCTCCTGCACTCTAGGCGGAGAGAGAATATTCCTGGGACAACACAGGCATCCCCAGGGCATCAGGATTGTGTCGTGCCAGCGCCCGTTGCTCGCAGACTCTCGGCCCCTTAGCAGCAACTCCCTGGGGGACGAGCCTGAGACCCCCACGCAGACCTGACCTCGGAGTCCGACCCTCTGTGTCCGCGATGGTCTGAGGTATCCAGGGGCCCAGGGCAGCCAATGTGGGGTCCCCGGGGTCTCTGAGCAGCGACCTCAGTGGCTGAGGAAGCTGGCCATGCTCCCCCAGCCTGGCCCCACCTCCCTCCCGCCGCCCCCTCCTTTGCCGCCAGAGGGCGCTGCCCTGCCACAAGTTAGGCGCCTGGCCAGAGAAATTCCGTCAGTCAATCCCCAAAATTTTTGTCCACACCCAGGCCTTGTCCAACATAACTTTGGGTAATGAACAACTCAGGCTCACATTTTTCACCTCAGGACATTGTAAGAGCTGTTATGCTGTTATTCCTTTCTACTGGGTAACTCATATATAAATACTTCTTATTTATTTATTTTTTTACATAAAATGATAAACAAAGTTTAGATTTCCTATATTAAGAAGCAAAATATAAACCAAAAGCTCATTAAATAGTCAAATTTTCATTTTATTGAACTTAGGAGATCCTTAGTTTTATAGGAGAAATATACCACCACGTAAATAATGATAGAACAAATTTAAGATAGAGAAACCAGAAGAAGCTCTAGTTTTTCTTAGGATGCGAAGTTCAAAATGCAGCATTACAAATGAAACAAATTCATATGCCAGAGGATTTTTGTTTATTTTATTTTTTTTTGCTAGGACAAGGGGAGGAAATATCAATGAAGGTGCTCACCAGTGCTTTAATTAAACCATTGCATTTTGAAATCGTTTTTGTGGTGGAATCCCTGGTGGTGCAAGGGGTTAAGCACCGCACTATGAAGCAATCTACAGCCTCTGCCGCACGAGTTCGATACCCAGCCAGCCAGGGAGAGACCCACATGGCGAGGCAGACCTCTCCTGTCTCACCTGCAGCTCACCTCAGCAGTGTACTTCAGTCGATCTACCTGTTCTGCTCCCTGCTCTGTCTCTGGTGAATCCTCTCACTCCCCGCATCTCTGGCCTGTATGCCAGCTCTCGTATGCATCAATAAATAAATCTTAGAATATATAATGGCACCATTTTAACCCGACAACCCTCTGGAGACAAAAGACACAAAGGTGAAAACACACACACAGATCTCTCATTTAGAATTTGGACCATTTGCACTAATTTTTAGAGAAAGTTATTTTACCAGTATTTATGACAACACTGACAACAATTACTAATTTATTTTTAAATGTTTATATATTTTTTTTTTCCGGTGAGACCCTCGCTGGTGGCTGGGAACGAACTGGCGCTGCAGAGGCTGCGGGCAGACTCGCAGCCCAGCGCTCAACCGCTGCACCACCAGGGGAGGCCATTAAATAATATTTTTTTATGATATATTTTATTTATTTTTTATTTAAATAATAAATTTTATTTTTATATTCCCCCATACAATTGCAAACCCCCCATTCTGACCCCAATCCCTCCCCTCCCGCCCCCCACCCCCAAAAAAGTGTCTCTGGTTCATAGTTTTTTGTTGATTTTGATTTTCACTTTCTTATATTCATTTTCCTGGTCCCTTATTTAAGTTTTCTAGATTCCTGCTATGAGTGAGACCATCCGGTATTTTTCTTTTTCTTTTTGGCTTATTTCGCTGAGCATGATCCCTTCCAACGCCATCCATGTTGCTGCAAATTGCATGTGTTTATCTTTTTTGAATGCTGAGTAATATTCCATGGTATATATGTACCACATCTTCTTGATCCATTCATCTATTTTTGGGCATTTGGGCTGTTTCCAAAGCTTAGCTATTGTAAATAGTGCTGCTATAAACATAGGGGTGCAGGTGTTCTTTGGAATTGATGTTTCTGTGTCATTTGGGTAAATACCTAGGAGTAGAATTGCTGGATCATATGGAAGCTCTATGTTTAGTAGGTCCAGAAATCTCCACACAGCTCTCCATAGTGGTTGGACCAGTTTGCACTCCCACCAAAAGTGCAGAAGAGTTCCTTTTTCTCTACACCCTTGCCAACATTTGTTGTTGCTAGTTTTTTTTTAATATGTGCCATTCTCACTGGTGTAAGATGGTATCTCAGGGTAGTTTTGATTTGCATTTCCCTGATTACAAGTGATGTTGAACATTTTTTCATATGTCTGTTGGCCATTTGCATTTCCTCTTCAGAGAAGTTTCTTTTTAGCTCTTCTGCCCATTTTTTGACTGGATTATTTTCTTTGTTGTTGCTGAGTCTCATCAGCTCTTTGCAGATTTTTGTGATATGTCCTTTATCATTAGTGTTGGGTGCAAAAATGTTCTCCCAGTTGGTGGGGTTTCTCTTTGTTTTGGTTATCGTCTCTTTTGCTGTGAAGAAGCTCTTTAATTTGATGTAGTCCCAGCTGTTTATCTTTGCCTTCACTATCACTGCTTTGGGTGATGTGTCTGTAAAGATGTCTTTGATGTGCAAGTCCCGTAGTATTTCGCCTATATTTCCTTCTATGTATTTTATGGTTTCAGGTCTTATGTCTAGTTCTTTAATCCATTTTGAGTTGATTTTTGTGTATGGTGTGAGGTAGTGGTCAACCTTCATTCTTTTGCATGTAGCGACCCAGTTTTCCCAGCACCATTTATTGAACAAACTTTCTTTGCTCCAATGTCAAAGATTAGTTGACCATAAATCTGTGGGTTTATTTCTGGATTTTCTATTTGATTCCATTGGTCTGTATGTCTGTTCTTGCTCCAATACCATGCAGTTTTGATGATTATGGCTTTGTAGTATAGTTTGAAGTCTGGGAGTGTGATGCCTCCATTTCCTTCTTTTTTTTTTTCAGTAGAGCTTTGGCTATTCGGGGTTTTTTGTGATTCCATATGAATTTCATCAATAATTGTTCTATTTCTTTGAAGAATGACATTGAAATTTTGATTGGAATTGCATTGAATCTGTATATTGCTTTTGGTAGGATGGCCATTTTAATAATGTTTATTCTTCCAATCCATGAGCAGGGGATGTCTTTCCATTTCTTTGTGTCTTCTTCTATTTCTTTTAACAGTGTTTTATAGTTTTCTTTGTATAGGTCCTTTACCTCTTTTGTTAGATTTACTCCCAAATATGTGATTTTTTTTTTGTTTCGATAATAAAAGGGATTTTTTTTTTGATTTCTTCTTCTTCAGATTTATTGTTTGTGTATAGGAAGGCTACTGACTTTTGCGTGTTGATTTTGTATCCTGCCACTTTACTGAATTGATTGATGAGTTGAATTAGTTTTTCTGTGGAGTTTTTGGGGTTCTCTATGTATATTATCCTATCATCTGCAAATAGTGATAGTTTGACTTCTTCTTTTCCTATTTGGGTTCCTTGTATGTCTTTCTCTTGTCTTATTGCTCTGGCTAGGACTTCCAGTATTATATTGAAAAGCATTGGTGAGAGTGGACATCCTTGTCTTGTTCCAGATCTTAATGGAATTGCTTTCAGCTTTTCACCATTGAGAATGATACTGGCTGTTGGCTTGTCATAGATGGCCTTTATGATGTTGAGGTATGTTCCTTGTATCCCAAGAATTTCAAGGGCTTTTATCATGAATGTGTGTTGCACTTTGTCGAAAGCTTTCTCAGCATCTATTGATATTATCATATGGTTTTTATATTTCTTTTTGTTGATGTCTTGGATAACGTTGATTGATTTTCGGATGTTAAATCATCCTTGTGTCCCTGGAATGAATCCAACTTGGTTGTGGTGAATTATCTTATGGATACATTGTTGGATTCTGATAGCTAAAATTTTATTGAGGATTTTTGCATCAGTGTTCATTAGGGAGATTGGCCTGTAGTTTTCCTTTTTTTGTGTTTTCCTTATTCGGTTTTGGTATTAGTGTAATATTGGCTTCATAGAACGTGTTTGGTATTGTCCCTTCCTTCTCACTTTTTTGGAAGAGTTTGTGAAGGATAGGCACTAATTCGTCTCTGAAAGTTTGGTAGAATTCATTTGTAAATCCATCAGGTCCTGGACTTTTGTTTTTGGGGAGGTTTTTCATTACCATTTCTTAAATAATAATTTTTAACTAATTCTTTCAGATAAGAAAACATTTCTCAAGTTTTATTTGTAAGAATGCCCTTAGGTTCTAAAGAATGTGAGACAGAATATTCCCTATGAGATTTTTTAAGGCCACTTTTTTTTAACAGAATAATATCTTATAAACCCATAATTATTTATCTATCTATTTATTTATTTATTTATTTTCAGATTTAATTTATTTATTTTATTATTTATTCAATCACTGGGTACAGTCAGAATCACGGGAGGGTGAGAGAATTCACCAGAGTCAGAGCAGGGAGCAGAACTAGCAGAAGGACCGAAGTACAATGCTGAGGGGAGCAGCGGGCAGCAGGAGAGGTCTGCGTGCCATGTGGGACCCTCCTCTGGTGGCCGGGGAGCAGCTGGGAATAGAACCTGTGCTGCAGAGGCCACAGCAGTTTCACAACCCAGCACTCAAACGCTGGTACACCAGGGAGGCCCATTTAAGGTCACTTTTTCCTTAAATTCCTAGAAGAGATTTTGGATGGGTGGTCAGTTTCACCAGAACTATATGCCTTTTCAAGACAAAGCTAGACTATTTCCTAAAACAACTTAATTTTTTCAGGTTAAGTCGATATAGCCATTTAAGCTTTTTTTATTTTTTTCCCCTTTGGTAATCAAGGAGGTTTCTAATTTGAGATGGAAACTGAGGTTCTTACATGTTCTAATTAGTGTCACATTTTAATCATTTTAAAACCTCTAGAGCCCACAATTGGGACCAGAGGAAGAAAATGCCTCCTTCCAGTGGAGAACACTCTCTTCAGCCTACTTTCCATCCCATTTTCACAGTGACAGATGGATACTGAATTGGCTGTCTGACTAAACACATAAAAATAAGAAAAAATACCAAATTTCTAAATAACCAAGATCTGATTCAGGAGACTTGCTTGAATTGCTTACACAGACACAATGTTCAGATTCACAAAACTACTTGCACAAAGTGAGGACCAAGTAAGGTAAGTAGAAGCCCCAGTCCAGGCCCACTGCTCTCATTGGGACAATCCAGCCCTCCCAGCCACCTGCCAGTGTCCAGAGAGTCGGGTTTGTCCAAGGTTACCCACGGCCAAAGTGCCTGAGCTTACCCTGGATGTCAGGGTGAGACTGCAGAAGAGGAGAGTCACAAGGAAGTCATGCCTGAGCCAGCCAGTGTGGACAAAGAGCGCACGCTGCCTGGACTTTGTGTTAGGAAAGTGTCAGTCTGTCCCCCACTGTCAGCTGCTCCTGGGCTCCTGCAGGGAAACAGTGACAAGAGCTGCTTCTTAGACATGGGTTGGCAGCTACAGGTCCCCAACGCACTTAATACTGTCCCCAAGGGGCTTTCAGATGACACAAATACGGCACCTCTCACCATATTAACCACATCCCTGGCTTCCAGAAAAAAAAAAACAAAACAAAAAAACGGGAAATTCCAAATACCAGACACCAAATAAAATTACCACATGTTCCCCAGTTCCCACTCAACTGGGCCTGACACAGGAAAGGCGCCCCAGCTGGGAGAGACTTACAGACTCCCTCCCAAACTGAGGGGAACTGGACTCCCTCTCCGAGGGGGACTTTGATTCCTCACAAATGTGTGCAGGACAGGGGATTGGCATGCACTCCTGGGGTCCACCATCTTCCCCCAGGTTCCATCTCCTGCACAGTGAATCCATGGGGCAGAGAATGATGTGCCTCTCCTGGGGAGACCTTGGGAGGTTGCCTGGAGGAAAAACCCCACAGCTGCTGGGACTCTCCCTCCCCCTGGAGAGAGGGCACTCCCTCTGAGCACAGGGGTCAGGTTGCCACCCGGGATGCCCAGGCCCCTGCTCTGATGCAGATGGGGAAGGCCTGGCACACTGCCATGGGCTACTGCTCCCTCCCCGGGAGTCAGAGTAGGGCTGGCAGAGCCCAACTGGCATCCAGCTCCCGGCTCTGGCCCTCCCAATTGTGAGTGAACGCCGGCCTCATATACAAGGAAAGTGGTTGAATTTGTCCAGAAGCGAGGAGGGCAGCAGACTCATGTCTGAAAGACAAGGTCTTGCTCTTGGGCAGAGGGCAGGGGTGTGTCTACCAGGGGACAGAGGGGAAGACGGGAGAGGGGCTGCAAAGGGGAGGAGGAAGGGCCACCCCGAGTCAGGTGGGCACCAGCTTGCTTTTCTCAGCTCCTTGGAATGCAAGAAGGAACCTGTGAAACACGGGTGGAATGGGAAGAAATATGGGAGAGGCCACCTTGTTATCGCTTATGGCAGAGACCCATCATCCGCGACCGCCTTGTCGTTTCTCTGACCCGGGAAAGACGTTCCAGATCTGCGCGGGGGCCGGTCTTCCGACCCGTCCCATCTCCAGCTACGGCCCGGGTGTGTCCTTGTCTCGGCACTTCATGCCTCAGGGGTCGCCAACGTGTGCTGACCTCGTGTTTCCACTAGATCACACACCTGCGCGCACACAGAGAATGTGTTACCGCCTCCCCTCGCTAGACACCCTCACACACCCTCGGCCCCGCTGCTCACCAGCCAGGCGCGCGCGGGGACGATTTGGGGCCCCGCCTGCTCCCTGCACCCCGCTTCTTCACACTCCCCACCTGATCCCCTGACGCCCAACGTCACTTCTCTCCCCAGCCGCCCGCACCCGCCCACGCATCCCCACCCTCAGCGCCCACACTCACACATGCACACGCACACACACACTCTCACATGCACACCACAAGCACACACTCGCACATGCACACTCACACGCACACACACTCGCACATGCACACTCACAAGCACACACACGCTCACATGCACACACACACACTCTCACACGCACACACACACGCAGGACGCAGGAGGCGCACAGAGGCGGCCGCGGCCCACACACACTCCCCGTCCTCCTGAACGCGGTCCCGGGGTGTGTCTCTGAGGGGGGCGTTCCTGGCTGGTCGCTGAGGCGGTTCCCACCGCTGGTGACTGAATAACGCGCCGGGGACAGCCTCGCCCATCGAGGGGTTGGAGCGTCTTCCACGCGCCCCTAAAGCCCGCCGACGCCGGCCCCAAGGCCGGACTCCCCGCCCGCCCCGCGGGAGGGCGCTCGCGAAGCCCTCGGGATGGGGGCGCCCGGTCAGCGCCACCTCGTGGCATGTCCCCCTCCAGCCGTGTCTTCGGGTTCCACAGGACCTGTTCCCCCGCTCCCAGCTGGGCCTCCCGGGCCTCCTGCCTGAGCCCTCACCCCCCACACCCCAGTGCCCTCAGGTCCGTCCTGCTGGCCCGTCAGCTCCTGGGGCGGGGCGGGGTGTCCAGGGGCATGTTTGGCGCCCCCAGGCCTCAGTCTCCGCGTTGGCCCCGTTGCGCGTCCGAGCCCCCTCGCCTCCCCCGCAAGTGCCCCCTCGCTCCTCCCCCCGCGGCTTCTCTCCTGGGCCCGTGGATCCCCGCCCCGCCCGCCCCGACCACGCCCTCAGATCCCCCAACGGCCGCCCCATATCCGCGCCAGGCCCAGGGCACGCCCAGTAGGGACGCCAGGGCGGGGAAGGCCCGGGCGGGAGCCAAGTCCTAGCGGGGTGCAGCGCCCCCTGGCGGCGACGTAGGGGGGCGGTGGGAGGGGGCCGGGGGCCGGCCTGGGGGAGGGGCAGCGCCCCCTGGCGGCGACGGAGGGGGAGGGGAGGGTCTGAGGGGGGAGACCGAGCCCCACCCGCTTCCCCCCTTTGCAGGGCACGGGCAGGTGCTGCAGCCACTGCGGTCGCTGTTTAGAGACCCCGGGGATCCCACATCAGCCACCCCGGTCCCTCTGGATGCCTCAGACCATCGCAGACACCCCAGGACTGGACTCTCGCCCCCTGCAGCCCTGGCCCTGTGCCCGCTCCCGCCTCCCCCGCTGCTGGGGTCTCCTCGGCACTCGCTGCTCCAGACTCGGGGTGAAGCTCTTGCCTGCGGGAGCCCCGTTTCTTCAGGAACCACCCGGAGCAAGAGGGAGGTGAGGACAAGTTGCTGCCCGTGGCTGATGCAGAGCGGGCCAGTCAGGGGACCCGGGGCGGGCGGCTGGGGGTGCAGAGCTCTGCGTGGGTCATTTTGGGTCCTGGAGGAACATGGGGGTCAGGTCTTTCCTGAGTTTGATCCCGTGGGTGGCCAGCGCCCCTGAAGGAAAGCGCTTCCCCCGTGTTTGTTCCCAGCGACTCCCTGCTGCACTGATCACCCATGGGGTGGGTTTGCCGGGCTCCCCGCTGTGTCCCACTGATTTGTGTGTTTAATTTCTGTGAACTTGGAATATAATTTGGGGAATTATAAGTTTACATGTTGTAATCTTCTCTGGGGAAGACACCCCCTCCCTACCCCAGGTCCAGCAGGCAGGAGTGCAGAGTCATGTCCCAGTCTCCTGGGGGCACAAGTTCTCACCCAGGGGATTGCTGCTGCCTGTGGCTCTGCATTTCTCACAAAGGGTCTGAGATGCTGCCCCTGCTGGTCTTGGGCCCACATGTGAGGGCTGCAGCGCTGCTTCCCTGTTGTGCAGCTGACGTTGTACTTCAGAGCCTGGAAGAGGGACCTTGGACCCCTGGCCACTGCCTCCGGAGGCGACTTTACACTCTCCCTTGAAGAGAATCCAGGCTTCCCTGAATCTTGAGTGACCAGGAGCCACACAGCCTGCCTCACGCTGGCTACAGTGTTTGGTTTTTTAAATGGGTTATTATCAACCGACTCCATGCAGTGAAAGCAGTGACCCTCTCTGCGTCATTAAAGGACACACCCAACAAACCTTTCAGCAGGGTCAGCGAGCGCTGTCACTTACAGGGAAGGAAACTTTCTAAATGCGGAGCATTTTTGACACTGAAGGGTTCTTTTCTAAGATCTTGAGATCTTTTCTCTATAGATGGTGCTAAAAGGATCCCTCCTATTTCAGGGATTGAGTAAACCACAATGACTCATGGGAACTGGATATTTTGGAGAAAACCCCCTTTATGTGTCTTTTTTAAAGATATTTTTAAAGATATGTATTTATGCAAGCACTGGGGTACAGTCAGAAGCGTGGGAGGGTGATAGAATTCACCAGAGCCAGAGCGGGAAACAGAACAGGCAGACTGACAAAATACACTGCTGAGGGGACCCTCGCTGGCGGCCAGGGATCAAACTGGCGCTGCAGAGGCTGCAGACAGCTTCGCAGCCCAGCGCTCAACTGTTGTCCCACTAGGGGAGGCCCTTTTTTATAGATTTTTTTTTAAAAAATTGCATACAAAATCTGGCGCGCAGTCCAGATGTGTGGGAGGGTGAGAGCATCCACCAGAGACAGAGTAGGGGGCAGAACAGGAGGATCTTCTGAGATACACTGCTGAGGGGAGCAGCGGGTGAGACAGAGGAGGTCTGCTGCACCTAGTGGGTCAACTCCTGGCTTAGGATTGAACTCAGGCTGTCATGGTGACAGCACTAGGATTTAACCCCTAACCCACCGGCGGGGGGTGGGGGGACACTGCACTTTACTTTTAAACGTGTTTCCACTTATTCTGTTATGCTTGCTTTGGAGAAAAGTTGAATTTCTCTAGAAAGCAGAAAGGAATCAGCCTTTATTGAGCATCTGATGGAGATTATCTGAACCTGTGTAACAAGTTCAGTGCTTTAGTTGCATGATCTCTGTTAATGACGCTATAGAGATATTATTCCTACACTGTAGTTGTGGACCTTGTGGTCCAAAAGGGATCAGTAACTTCTCTGAGATCAAAAAATGAACACAAGGGCCAGTTATTTTTGGACTCCCGAATTTTTGTATTTTGTACTGAACCACAGGTTTTAAAACGAAGGCAAATTGTAACCCTCTTGGAGACCGGGGGAGGGAAGCAATTTTTGTCCATCCTCAGAACTGGTCTGTGGGTGCTGGGCGTCCTCCTCCATAAGGAAGAAGCTTGGGCTAAAACGAGACAGAACAAAACTTTCAAGTATCATTTTAGCATGTGAGGTTGCTGTCATTAATATTGATCATGAATTACTTAAAAGTTTTAGAATGGCTCTCATCCCAAACATGATTGCTAGTCATGAGAGACTGCAATTAAAAATAGCCCTTTCAGTGGGCCTCCCAGTGGTGCAGCAGTTGTGCACTGGGCTGCGAAGCTGCCTGCAGCCTCTGCAGCACTGGTTCCATCCCCGGCCGCTGGCGAGGGTCCCACAGGGCTCGCAGACCTCTCCTGCCGCACCTGCTGCTCCCCTCAGCAGTGTCCTACGTCAGTCTGCCTGTTCTGTTCCCCGTTCTGGCTCTGGTGAATTCTCTCTCACCCTTCCACGCTTCTGACTGTACCCAGTGCTTGTATAAATGAATAAATCTTAAAAAAATAGCCCTTTCGGTCCTCCCCAATGGCACAGCGGTTTGAGCGCAATGCTGTGAAGTTGTCCATAGCCTCTGAAGTGTGGGTTCAATTCCAGCCGGCCAGGGAGATACCCACATGGCACGGAAGACCTCTCCTATCTCCCTGCTACTCCCGCACAACAGTGTATTTCTGTCTGTCTGCCTGTTCTGATCCCCACTCGGTCTTTGGTGAATCTTCTCACCCTGCAGTGTCTCTGGCCTGCACCCCAGCTCTTGTATAAAAATAAATCAGTCTTTAAAAAAAGCCTTTTCTCTGTTTCTCTAACACAGAAGGATTAATTGCTGCACCTACCAGAGAAAGTTCCTGGAGAACTATTCTAGATCTGGTGAGGAGGGGATCACTCTGTAGTGCCTGCAGTATTGTTCAGGATGTCACAACCCTTTAAGAGCATTCATTTGTTTATGTTGTTATAGGGTTTCCCCTGTCCTTAAAGACCATCACTTTTTTTCCTTCCTTTCTTACATCCTTGTTCGTTTTTGTCTAGTTACTGTTTTCTCCCCCAGGGGTGGTCTCCATATTGCTCCCACCTCCATAGAAGCTGTGACCATCACCTCAATCACTTATGCTCTTCCCTCCCCTCTGTTTAGCCCCCTCCCTCCAGCTCCCTGCTAGATGCCTCAGCTCTTGGTCAGCCTGCTAGGGTTGTCTTTATCTTTACATTTTGTTCAGTTTCTCCGTATTTCACATCTGATATTGCTTCTCCTGATTATTGTGGCCAGCACAATCCTGTCCAGTTCCATCCATATCACCAACTGTGGCATGAATTTGTCTGTTTCATTGATGAGTAATATTGCCTTGTGTATCTACACCACACCATTTTGACCAATTCATCTGTCTTGTGCCATTTGATTTGTTTCCATGCCATGGCTATTGAAAATAGTGCTGCAGTAAACAAAGGAGTTCAGGTTTCCTGGGGTTTTTTTGTCCCTTCGGTAGATTCCCAGGAGTGGACTCACTGGATCATGTGCAGACCCATTTTCAGTGTTCTGAGGAACCTCCACACAGCCCTCCATAGTGGCAAGACCAGTTTGCCTTCCCACCAGCAGGGTAGGAGGCTCCCTTTTCTCCACTGCTCCTCCAGCATTTGTTGTTTCCAGGTTGTTGTTGTTTTTTTATTTTTTTGTTTTGTTTTTTGTTTTTTTAATGTGGAGCATTTTTACTGGAGTGAGGTGGCATCTCTGTGGTTTTGATTTGCATTTAATTGATACTAGTGATGCTGAACTTTTTTTTCTGTGCCTGTTGGTCATTTGCATTTCTTCTTTGGAGAAGAGTCCTTTTATTTCTGCTCATTTTTTGGACTGGATTATTTGTTTTTTTGAGTTGTGTAAGCTCTTTGTAGATCTTTGATATCAGTCCCTCATCTGTCATATGGTTTGTAAATATTTTCTCCCATTCAGCGGGGTGTCTCTTTGTTTTGATCATTGTCTCTTGATGTTCTGAAGATTTTTATGTTTATGGAGCCCCAACTGTTTACAGTCTCCTTTGTTTTCTTTGCTTCTGGAGAAGAATCCTCAAAGAAGTTCCTGAGGATTGTGTCATGGAGTGTTTGGCTGTGTTCCCTTCTGTGTATTCTATGGTGCCAGGTTTTACATGTAAGTCTTTCATCCACTTGAGTTGGTTTGTGTAAAGTGTGAGGTAGTGGTCTAGTTCCATTCTTTTGCATGTTGCAATCCAGTTTCCCCAGCACCATTTATGGAAAAGGCAATTCTTTTTCCAATGTATATTCTTTGCTCCTGTGTCATAGGTTAGTTCCTCATTGTTCTCTGTGTCTGGTTTTGTTACAATAAAGTTTTCATTTCAATAGCTTTGTAATATTGTTTGATGTCTGGGAGTGTAATACCTCCTTTCTATACCCCTTTTATCAGAACTATTGCTACTAGAGGTTTTTGTGATCCCATGTGAATTTGAACAATTTTGGTTCCATTTCATTGAAGAAGACCACTGTAATTTGTACTGGAATTGCATTGAATCTCTAAATTGCATACAAATGGGAAGTCCCACCTAGGTTTGTTATGTTTTCCCAATTGTGACACATTCATAAAACAGAGTGTTAATAAAAAAGTAGGTGTTATTTTTTCTATAATTTCTAAAAAGGTGTTATTTTCTATAAATTCTAAAACATAAAAAGTAGGTCTGTTCTCTAGAGATGAAGAAAGAATGTTTCAGATTGAATGGCAAAGGCATTTTATCATAATGGATGACAAGTTTCTGATCATATATTAGTATATTCTTCCACTTTTCCGCTGATGGAACTGTAAGTAAGTCCGTCCTTTTGTCATCTGCTTTATGTGCCACCAGAGAAAATGTTGCACTCAGGTGACATAATTGCAGGATAGTGCTAGTGTGCTTTATAAAGGAATCAAAGAGAGGAATTAATTCAGGAAATTCAAAACATGCAACCGGAAAACAGGAAATTGATAATGAACTTAGAGCCACGTCTCTGGTCACCTGTGTCTGTGAAATCCACGATCCTCGATTGCGGGCTGGTCACCAGCCACTGGACAAGGCAGGGCCAGACCCACTCATCCGTGGACTGTCCTTTCTGAAGCTGGGCCTGGGGTCTGAATTTGTACCTGGCAAGCAAGGTCATGTCGCTGCTGACCTGGGCAGGCTGGTTCACGTCCTCCTTTCTTTGCCTCCTGGGGAGAGGAAAGGGAGGAACCAGATGTTTCTGAGGGCTGTCTTCAGTCATTACCTCGGTCCTCGCTCCCTCACAAAAGACAACCTGTTGTGTCATGTCATTTATTTACAGTCTCAAAAAGCTCTTCAGTGGCTCCGCCTGTCCACACTCAGGCTAAAGTCCAAGCCTCCAGACAAGCTTGTGAGAGTCTTGTCATTGGCTCCTGCTGTCTCAGGCCTGCAACCCCTCTCTGAAAACCTCCTGTGTCAGGTGCCCCTTCTAGGGAAAACTGTGGCATCTCAAGCTCCTTGTCACAATTCTTGCACCATCTGTTGAAGTTCCCTGTGCCCTGATTCCTCCTGAGGGTGCTCTGAGATGTAGGCTCAGCTCAGCTCGAGTCCTTGGCATCTAGCAGACAGTGGGTGCTTGGCAACAACAGGTGAAGGGGTCGTGTCTACCTCTTGAGTCAGGGGATACTGGAAACCGAGGCTCAGGTATAGGAGGAAAAACCTATATCCCCCACCCCGGGCCTACCTGATCCTAGAACCTTCTATTTTGGCTGAGAGGGTCTTCTCGGTGCTCTTGCCAGTCAATTCCTCTCTCTCCTTATTCAGTGCAGGTGGAAGCACAGACCTGGGGGGTGGTGGGAATTGCTGGTGCAGTCCTGCCCATCTCTCCCTCAACTGTCAGGGTCCTCAATGCCAGCAGTGACCCTCCAGGCAGGCACTAATCCCTCATGGACAGAGGGGAGGTGGCAGTTGTCGCATTCCCAGGGTGGGGCTTCTGGCCAGAGGGAAGACAAAGGTGCTCAGAGAGTCTGTGCAGCTTCCATCCCAGGCAGCGACCAGCTCCAGTTGGAGCTGGGTGTGGTGGACACAGCTGCAGGGTGAGGCTCCTGGGTGGACCGCGGTGCACTTTTACCTTGTTCCATTGTATCCTCTGCTCCGAGCACTCAGAGCACAGCAGTTTTCAGACCTTCCCATGCCCGTGGGTCTCCTGGGGATCCCCTCACAGTGTGGGTTCTGACCCGGTTGGGTGCTCAGGAATGAATCCAGACCTCTGTGCTCCTCCGTGCCCAAAATGCAACCTGCCAGAGTCTGGTGGTTTTCCACATCCAGCCCTCCCTCCCCTGGGTCCTCCAGACCGTTGCCCCACCCACCCCCACTCTGCCTTCAGCTACCCACAGGGAGATGCTCCTCACCCTCCCTCTGGGCTCAGCTTCTGCCCAGATGAAAACACAGTGGGTGCTGCCTCACTGGGTTCTGCAGGACCAGGTTCCTCTCCTCCCCCACTCCAGGTCCACAGCCCAGACCGTGACTTCACTCCAATTCTTGGGGGATCCCTGAAAGGGGATGACAGGACTCACTCATGGTGGCGACACCTGCACACTATCCTGCTGCATCAAGGCGGTGTGGACATTCCAAGTGAAGTGAAGACAAGTAGCCCACGTTTCCTCCTGAGATGGTGACAGTCTCAACACTCTAAGATCCATGAGGAAGGCTCAAGTGTCCTTGGATGGAGATGTGGGTGAGGATGTCCATTTTATGGCATCTGTACACAGTTCCATTTCAATTTTGCTCAGATGGTTTGAGCTTTGGATTAGAACACTCATTGCCATTTTTGAAAAATCTCCATGTCAAATACAATTCAGGGCATGGGCAGACATCGCCTGAGGCTTTGCCAGTGTCTTCGTGATGTTCTTTTGAGGTCGGCTGATGTCAGTTCGTTTAGAGTTAAATATTTTCAGGTAAAGATACAATTCCTTTTTAAAAAAGGGACTTTAGATATTGTTGGTGCACTTATGGTCCCTTGACATGGTTCTGCTCATTTGCAGAGTTTTTTTTTTCCTTCCTCATTTCCTTATTGGTGACTTAGCACCCAAATTATTGAAGGTGTTCTGGTCTCGTAGGGTGGCAAGCCTGCCTGGAAGTCAGCCCACGCTGCACTTCAGCATAGTGGAGCTCTCTGTTCTGCCGCCACCATCTTTGTTGTTGACTGTGGACCCTCTGCTGCCCTCAGGATCTCAGCTCTAGGGGGAGACAGAAAATGACAGGGTGCCATCTGGGAGGACACTGGGATGGCTTTCACTGTGGGGTGAGTTCATTGGGAAAACAGGAATTTCATTCTATTCTGTCCTATTTATCTGGTTTGTGTTTTGATAAAGGCAATGAACAGGTCAGAGCAAGGATCTTCCTGTCATTTCAAATTTTGTGTTAAGAAATGCTGTGGCTCCACTCACCATTTTGCATTTTTCGTTTCCACTGGCATGTACTTGCACAACTTTCACAACTCTTGCGTCTGAAAATTGGGTGGGTCTGGACTTTGAAAGAGTGTCTTATTTCACTTTTTTTTTAAACCAAATCAAATCAATATGAAGCTTCTGGGTGAAACAGAATAAACTTAAAATTTTAGAAATTAAACTAAAAAAAATGGCAAAATACATTTATTGGTATTAACAGATGAGCAGGAGTCTAGGTTCAGGCCAGAAACACAAACTCTTTCACTGAAATAGTTGAGGTGAGCTTGACTCTCTCTCTACATGAAGCCACTCTGCCTGTGCCTTCCTGACTAGCAGAAAGGCCGCATTTTCATCCTTATGAAAAGTTCTTCTATGACCACAATGGAATGATTTACAGTAATCGTCATGTTACTGGTTCCTTTCCCCCTGCCAAGGATCGGGGATGTGAGTACACTGATGTTCATACTAAGAGAGAGCTCTGTACCCTCTAGAAAACTTGAAGGGTAGAATAAAATCAAAGTGATCAAGGGTTGAGATCTCTGAGCACATTGCCTCTTTTCTCTTATGCATTTTATGCCTTAATTTCATACTCATCATTTAGGAAATTGCCATGGTTTTGGAAGATCTGTGCTGCAAATGGGATGCAGAACAAATACATGCTAACTTATGCCATGGAATATTATCTAGCAAGGAAAAGGAATGAAGTGCTGATACAAACATTGTGCAACATGCATGAACCTTGAAAATAGAATAAGTGAAAGCAGCCAGTCACAAATTATACCTATTGTGTGATTGCATTTACATGAATTGTCTGTAGTAGATAAATAAATCCACACATACAGAAAACAGATGGGCGATTTTTCTATACTAGAGAGGTAGGGACACAGGGAGGATTTGTTAATGGGTTAAATTTCATTACCTCAGAAGTTCATGAATATGTCCTAACATTAAGTTGTGACAGTTCTACAACTATGAGTTTCTTAAACCCACTGAATTGTACACTTTAAAAAGGGGAATTTTTGGTCTATGAATATAAGTGTACTAGTTGATATTTAAATTAAAGGAAGAGGGCCTCCCTGGTGGCTCAGCGGGTGAGCACTAGGTTTTGAAGCTGCCCGCAGCCTCTGCAGTGCCAGTTCGATCCCTGGCTGCTCCCTGGCCACCAGAAGAGGGTACCACATGGTGCGCAGTCCTCTCCTGCTGTCTGCTGCTCCCCTCAGCAATGTACTTCATGCCTCTGCCTGCTCTGCTCCCCACTCTGGCTCTGGTGAATTCTCTCACCCTCCCCACACTTCTGACTGTACCCAGTGCTTGAATGAATTAATGAATAAATAAATGATTTTTTTAGAAAACAAATTAATTAATTATTGAGGAGGGGCTCCCCGGTGGCACAGGTGGTTGAGTGCTGCACTGTGAAAATGTTTTCAGCCTCTGCAGTGCGGGTTCAATCCTGGCTTGCCAGCAAGGGTCCCACATGGCTCAGCCGACCTCTCCTGTCTCCCTGATTCCCCCCTCAGCATTTTATTTTGTCATTCTGACAGTTCTGTTTCCCTGCTCTATATCTGGTGCATACTCTCAGCCTCCTGTGCATCTGCCCTGTACCCCAGCTCTTTTATAAATAAAAAAAAAAAAAGAAAATCTTAAAAAATAATAAAATAAATGAAGAGATTGCTTCCTTGGGCATTTAAATTCAATTTTAAAAACCCTGTAAGGGGGCTTCCCTGGTGGCACAAGGAGTTAGATGCAACCTATGAAACTGTCTTCAGCCACTGCAGCCCAGGTTCAATCCCCACCAGTGAGATATCCACACGGTGCAACAGACCTCTCCTGTCTCACACAAAACTGCTTCCCTGAGTGGTGTATTTCAGTCAATCCACTGTTCTGTTTCTCACTGTCTTTGGTGGATCCTCTCACCGCCCACAATCCCTGCATCGCTGGCCTGTACCCCAGCTCTTGTATGCATAAATAAACAAATATTTTTTTTTTAAACAAAACCTGTAAGACCACAAACGATACTGACTTGAGGTCAGAACCTGTCCTGGTAGACAATTTCTATCCTCTGGGTGACATTTATGCTTGCTGTCTGCATCTAAGGGGCAGATTCCTCTTTACCCTCCCTGGACTCTAATATGTACAAGGCAAGGCCATGTCTTCCAGGTTTTGTCTCCTGTACTGAGCACCTGCTGTGCTGGGCTTGCAGAAGGAATCATACATGTTTGTTAAGTGCATTATATCCCATTCACTCATCCCATCCATACTGATCAGTATCAATCTAACACATGTATCATGCAAGAGAGAAAAACAGACCCCAGAGTACAAGGCAGAGATGGTTTGACATCCAAAGTGCTTTGGTGAACCTCATATAAAAGCATCAGGAGTGAGTCATAGATTAATATACAGGGAGCCTTGATTCCTGGATTTGCACTACCCCACTCAAGTCTGTACTACTTGTATTAGCCCTTTACAGAAATAACGGGCACTTTTTAAATTGTTCTAAATGTACATATAAAGGCTATTTCTCTGCCCTATTCACCAAAGGAAACTTGTCTTCCTCGGCATCAAATGCTGCATGTCTGTCCTCTCTGAAAACAATTTTAACATCAGTAAGAAAACCTTTAACTCTCTGGATCTGGGTTTTCTTTTCCTAACAATTAAGCTGTCATTTCATACTGTCCACAATCTTCCACTTCTTTCATTTTTGGAGCATATCAAGTTGGGATAAATTATAAATTTGACTCACTCAAGATACTAACTGAAATCATTATTCTATTTTATCAGTGTCCAGAATGTAAACAAACAGGGCATATTTGTTCTTCAATAAAATCAGTGTTATGCAATGGAAGGCTGTGATTGCTTAGTATAATAAAACTGCAAGCAGGGTGACCATGTGGTGTCAGTCACAGAACATAATGCAGACACAAAAAGGTGAGAGTCTCACGGGTGTGTCTAGACATAGAGAGCACAGATGTTTTGGTGGAGGGACATTCATTATCTACTGAGTGTTTGGTGTCCTGAGTCCACCTGGGGCAGGCTCTCCTTGGAAGCATGAAGTTGCCTATCAAATTCTTCTTCTGGATGTTTCACATGCAGCAAAGCTTCCCCTTCCTCACCCCCATTCTAATTCAGCCCCCATTTCTGTGTCCCACTTTGCCCAAGGCAGTCCTGGGAAATGATTCAATTCCTTCAGGAAACCCATCGTGTTGTAGAAGAGATGAGGTCTATTACCTTGAATCTGTAGGTGACAGTGGGTGTCAGCACTAATGTTATTGAGGGCACAGCTGGAAAAGGAAGTGTGCTAATTAGCCCTGAATTAATGGTTGCTGGACTGGGTAGGGTTATATAATCACCATCTCTGGTGCAGTCCTCATTTAAAGCTGAATGCATTTTAAGCATGTAGGGCCCCTCACACATCCCGAAAGAGCCACGCCAGGGCATGTAGATTTGAGAAAACATTGCTCTTCAGGCCATAGTTCTGCCCCTCAAAGACTGCAAGCACACTACCACCCAAGGCTTGCCCCTGCTGGTCCTCCTGCTTGTCCTTCCTTGCTTTCAGAGAGGCTTTCCCTGAAGTCTTGATTTAAAACAATATGGCCTTTATTCTTCCTTGTTTATTTCTTCTCCATAGTGTTAACCGTCAAGCTATCCAACACACTGCAAGCTTAGCGATTTTGATGATGTGTCATCTTTTTCATTTTTATTATAGAAGCACCATTGGTTTACATTTTTGTTAGTGTTTTTGGATAGAATTTCCCCCCTCAGGTGCAAAAACCTGTACTTGTGTGCTTAGCAGAGATGAATGGATTTCCTTCCCCAAATGGAGTTTTTTAAAGGAATAGAGGAACCAAATGAAAGAAATCTCAGTGGCCATATGGAAGAGATAATGTGGTATATATTCATATATACACAATGGAATGCTACTCTGCAATCAAAAAAAGATAAGTTCACACCATTTATGGCAACATTAATGGAACTGGAAGCTATTATGCCAAGCAAAATAAGACAGAAGGGCAAAGATAAATACTGGATGATGTTACTTTTCTGTGGAATATCAAGAAACCAAAGAAAGTTTGTCAGAGACAAACTTTAGATTCAATTTTTGGTGATGTGTCTTCTTACATAGGACACCAGCACCTTGATGGCAGGGGACAACAGAGTCCTTGTACATCTAGTAGGCTAGGTTAACAGTTTAACCAATCAACTCAATGCCTTCCAGGGATAGATCATATTGCACAGGTTATGCTGGACCTGTAGGAATGTTCTGACAGGTCTATGACTCCAACCCCCAATTTAAAAACCAATAGCAAGTCCAGATTTGATTTTACAAAGTGGAGTCAGTCAGAGTTACCTGTATGGGGGAAGATGTAAGGACCAAATGTTATTGGAATCTCTTATATTGAAAAGTGTCCTCATAGACACGCTTGTCCCTCAGGTCATTAGCTCATGTTCCTTTGTCTAGCAACTTATAAACACGATAGGACTGTGGACTTTCTGGACATTTTCTTTACTTCTCACCAGAGGAACTCTTCAAAACAAACAAAGTTATTGTCTTGCTGACTTTATTGTCCCAGACAGCCTTGCCAGGGTGGAAAGGACATTTCCAGCAGAGCAAACCATAGAATTCCTTCCTTCTTTTTAGTCTACAGCACCTTTTCCAAAACCTCTTTCTGTAAGCATGTGTCATACAATGTAATACAGTTACATTCCATTGTCATCATCTGTGTCACATTCTGGGATACCCAAATTTGCAAAATGATTCTTTAAAATTTAGGTAGACCAAGGGTCATTCTTAGTGCTGTGAGTTCCATGGGTTTTGACCAATGCATGTTGTTAAATGCAGGTATCTTCATAGTATTTTCCCAATAAGTTAATTGTCTTAAGGTCATTTTAATAAACTTTTAATAAAGTGCAAAGGTCTGTTTATTATTTCATATGCCATGCTTCTAGTGGTTTATCTAAAAAGTTGTTAGCAAATCCAAAGTCACATCTATTTGTATTATTGTGTCTTATTCTAGAAGTTTTATAGTATTGCATTTTACTTTCATGTTTATAATTCAATTTGCGTTTGTTCATTTTTTAATAGGTTTAGGTCTGTATCTAGGTCCATTTTATTAGTTTTGTTGACTTTCTGTGTATAGGTCTCCTGCAAATTTTGTTAAATTTATGCTTAGGCATTTATTTTTTCTTTATTTTTTTCAGTTTTTATTTATTTGTTTTTAAAGCTTTATTTATTGGTTTGTTTGTTTGTTTGTTTATACAAGCACTGGGTACAGTAAGAAGCATGGAAGGGAGAGATAATTCACCAGAAACAGAGCCAGGAACAGAACAGGCAGACTGATGAAGTACACTGCTGAGGGGAGCAGCGGTCAGCAGGAGAGGTCTGTGTGCTATGTGGGAACCTAGTTGGTGGCCAGGGATCGAACCAGTGCTACAGAGGCTGCGGGCAGCTTCATAGCCCAGCGCTCAACCACTGTGCCACCAGTGGAGGCCCTGCTTAGGTATTTCATTTGGGGTACTTTTTCTTATAAAAGATAATGTTTCTTAAATTTTAAATCCCAGTTGTTTGTGTTGCTATGGGGAAACTAATAAAATTTTTTGTATTGACCACATGCCCTGCAAACTTCCTATAGTTGCTAATTATTTCTGAGATTTTTTAAGCTTTCTAGTGGTTTTCTACCTGGAATACATAATTGATTGTTTCATATCAATATGTATTCCCTTTATAGCTTTTCTTTTCTTTTACTTATCATATCAGTTAGGACAGTCCCACAGTTCTGAATTGGTGTAGTGGCAGAGGACAAAACGGCCATTTTCTTCATCTGAAGAGGAAATCTATTTGGTGGCTCATCTTTAAGTATTATGTTAGTTGTATGTTTTCTTTTATACATTTTATTAGTTTAAGGAAAATCCCTTTAAATCCTGGATTTTTGATTTTTTTTTTAAATTTCGAATGTGTGTTGAAATATATTGAGTGTTTTTATGTCTGTTAATATAGTAATATGTTATTTTCTTATCTTAATGTAAACTGTTATGTTACTTGATATGTAAGTGTTGAACTGGTCTTGTATTACAGGAATGAACCACACTTAGCCATAATGTATATATTTTTTCAATAATTTCAATACAAGTCACTGGACGTGAATTTTTAAATTCTCTAGTTTTTTCAGTTTTACTGTCTTTTTATTGTATTTAGTTGTTTTGGTTTACAAAGTAATTATGGTCTCAAAAATGAATTGGGTTATGCCTGAGAGGCAATACGGAGGCAGAGTGAAGACACTGGGCTCACCGCCACCATAAACTCACAACACTGTGCAGGACAACATCGATGCCCCTGAAAGAGAAATGGGTGACCAGGTCACACACCAGGAGCTGGGACCAATGACAAGAAACCGAGAAAACTTTAACTGACCTGCATCTACAGTTATACTGGAGCAGAATTAAACCCCCTACAGATGTGGACTCGGGACACAAGCCACACTGGGGAATTTGGAGACTCGGCACTTCCCTCAGCGCTGGGCTCAATCCTCTGGGCCATCCGGGAGGCCACATTTTTGAAGACATCGTACCAATTCTCTACAGCTGGGATTGTTTTTCTGATGGTAGAAGGTACATAAATACTTCATACCTATAGAAGCACACACAAGTCACACTCATGTAGACTCACATGCACACACTTGCACACAGTGCAAGATATGCACATACACCTAAAGAAAATAGTGCAAATACCTAATTCCATACTCACAGCTAGCTCTGCTTCACACTCCTTTCTCACTGTCTTATCACCACGTGACCCTTCTGACTTTTCTAAAATTTTCTAAATGCTTTCCAAAATTTTCTAAATTTTTCACTGCTGATGCAAGAATGTTAAAGGAAATTTAGGTCTCTGGCATCTGATGTTTTTGGAAGTGTGGGTGCAGTCATAAATAGGAAGTAAATGTGGTCGGTTTCATATACAATTTCAATTTGTCCTGGGTTATTATTTAACTAAATAATCAATTTAACTAAAGATTATTTAACTAAATAATCCATTTCAGACTGTCTCCTCCAGGCGGAGAAAGTGTATCCAGATGCCTCCATGCACCAGGGCCTAGCAGGCAGAGCGGGTCACCTGGAGGTGCCCCTGCAGTGGGAACCAGTGTAGCGAAAGCGGCCGCCCCCTTGCACCCTATTGGACCTGCATGGGAAGAGCAGAGCCAGTGAAGCCCAAGCACGGAGGAGGCTCTTTCCTTAGTGACACCCCCAGGGAGTGCTGCACGGACTCAGATGCGACAAAGTGCAGATGGAAACCAGGAGGCCCTACCGAGGCGCCACTTGCTGGCAGGTGAGCAATTCTCCAACTTGGAATCTCCGTTGTGAAAAGGGGATCAGTAGAGGGGGACTTCCTGCCGTGTATGTCAGTCCCTGACAGCGCCAGTCAGCCCAAAGAGCTCCTACATTGTCTTTGTCTTCCGGGTGCCCAGGGGCCACCAGCAGGGCCCTCGTGGGATAGGTCCTAAGATGGGGAAGCAAGGCCCTGGTGTCCCAGCCTCTGGCCCTGGGGCCTCTGGAGGCTCAGCCCTCACAGCTCCACTCCCATCCCGGGCCCTGCATCTGCTCAGCTGCCCCACGCCCTCCTCTACTCCCCTTTACCCACTCTGCTCTCCTCCAGGTGCTTCACCAGTTCTGTTGCCCTCCCGGCCCTTCACCTGCTCTGCTCCTGGGACTGCTGTGCTTGCAGACATCTGTGCTCCACTCCTATGTTCTCATGCTGCTCCTGGCCATCTGGCTGGGCACATCCCCTGACACCTCTCCAGGGCCTCGGCCTCCACTGGTGTGCTCCTTTCACCTTGGCCACTGAGTGGCAGCCTTGGAGCAGGGAAGTGAATTCTAGGGAGGTGCTGCTGATCATCTAATCACCAGCAGGGTGAACTCTGCTCTTGTGTTTTCCTCCAAAGGGTGCAGGGAAGAGGCAACATTTTAAAATCCTATTAAGGAGTCCTCGAGCTCTGGCCTTGTATCCTCTGCTGGACTGAAGGGTAGAATGGGAATGGTGTTCATGGCCCACTGTCTCTGCAGGGGGTGGGGTGAACAGGAGGCACCTTCTTGGGTTTATTCGGGTGGTGCTGGAGAGCTGGGGGACTGGGCTCGTGGTCTTCCTAATGCTTTCCTAGCCCCCCTTCAGCTGGGGGCCTAGCAAGGTGGTGCTGGGCCGCAGGACTTCCTCCTGCAGGGGGACTGGCAGCGATGTGGTGTTGGGCCCCCAGGCCTCCCGCAGCACGGGCCCTGACTTGGAGGCCATGCTGGGCTTCCAGGTGTCCAGCAGCAGGGAACCTGAGCTGGAGACAGAGCTCTGCACACCAGAGTCCTCCTGCGGCATGCCTGGCCCAGAGGTGGTGGTGGGCTTCTGGGCGTCCTGCTTCGGGGACAGTCCCACTGCAAGGTCTCATGCCCCGATACCTCAGGCTGCCGGTGGACCTCCAGTATCGGGGCGCAGTGGGCCCCATCTGGACTGAGGAGCTTGGGGGAGATGGCGGGGTCTGGCTCCTGCTCGTCTGCCTGCTGCCTGGAGAGCAGCATGAGGTAGGTCCCCATCACAGGGTCATACCTGCCCTCCAAAAGTGCCCTGTCAATGACCTCTTTCTGGAGCCCCAGGCGGACCATAGCTTCAGTCACGGCCTTGTGCTGGCCCGGGGACGGCTCCCGGCAGGGTGGGAGTCTGTTTGTCAGCCCCACCCAGGGGTGCTGGATGATGCTGTCCAGGTTGCTGCGGCTCTGGTGGTCAAGAGTCGTCATCATCCTAAGCAGGTCCTGGCACTGCTGGGAGAGGTAGTGTGGTTTGTGGTAGACGCCACTCAGCACCCTGCCCCATAGCTCCCCGAAGCTGGTGCCCTTGAAGGGCAGCTCCCTGGTGACCATCTCATAGAGGACCACCCCCAGGCTCCAGACGTCCGCTGCGGGGCCACTTTAGTCCTGGTGATGGAGGATCTCGGGCGCCATGAACTGCGGGCTGCCACAGGGGGTCTTGAGCAATGCCGCCCCAGATAACTGGGCGCTGAGCCCAAAGTCTGCCAGTTTTATGTTTTGGTGCTGGTCCAGGAGCAGGTTCTCTGGCTTCAGGTCCCGGTGCACTGCACCACGGGCATGGCAGTGGCTGAGTGTGGCAAGGATCTGCTGGAAGAGGTGGCACACCTCCATCTTCCCCATGTACCCGCACTTCAACAGGTAGTCCTGCAGGTCACAACCCTGCGCACTCTCCAGGACCAGCAGCACCTTGTCCTCGTTGTTCACCACCTAGAAGAGCTGGAGGACCTTCAAGTGCCGAAGGACTTTCATGCAGGCCACCTCGCGGGCCAGGAACCTCTGAGGCATGCCGGACTTGGGGATGACCTTTATGGCCACCTCTGTGCATGTCGGCAGGTGCCGCGGCAGCTTGACCTTGACGTAGCCGCCCTCCCCCAGCTTGCCGAGCATCACATACTCTCTCAGGGCCATTCCCTTGGCAGACAGGCACATCTGGGCAGTGAGGGCGGACCCGCTCCTACACTCACAGGCCCTGGCTGTCTAGAGCCCTAGGCACTAACTCCGCTACCCGATTAACAAGTGCACTATTAGCCTAGAGCTAGTAGTACGTGAAAGGATCCCCAAAACTAACTAAATGCTCCCCGTTCTGACTACCGAAACACTAAGGATGCTAACTTACCTCTACCAGAAACACTAACTATGCTAACCTAACTAGGATACTAATACTAACTAACTACGCACCCAAAAATGAAAACACAAAACCAAAAAATTAACAAAAATAAATATTTAAAAATATAATAAAAAAAAACAAACTAACCACTAAAGTTAACAAGAACACAGACAAAAGGAACAAACCACAAGTGAACAAACAATTACAAACTAACAACTAAATTAAAAAAAAAAAAAGACAAACAACAAAGGGGAGAAAACAACACACACAAAAATAACAACACGAGAGAAAATGGGGGAAATAAAAAAAAATAAAAACAAACAAAATTAAAGTAATAAAAAATAAGCAAATAATAAAATAAAGGAAAATAAAAAAACAAAGTATTAAAAATAAATATAATAACTAAAATAAAATGGCTAAAATAAATAACTGAATAAGAAATAAACAAAGCAAAAGCAATCCAACCCACCAACACGCCTCTCTCTCCCTCCGAGTCCACCGTCACGATCCCAACACTCCTCGCTCTACCTACACCGCCGCGGGCAGCGCTGGGGCTTAAGTAGGCTCCGCGGGTGACATCACAGAGCTCTCTGTGGCGTCAGAGCAGAGGCCACGCCCCCGGCAGAGGGCACCCCGGGGGCCATTCAGCCTTCACGGGACAGCAACCGCCAAGAGGTGTGTGGACAGACTCCCTGGAGACCGGAATCCACCCCGTTCCAGAAGCCCGCGGGGCGCTGGCGAGGCCGTGTCCTCTGTCACGAGCACCTGTCCCAGGTTTCGGCTTTTAGGGTCTCTCCGCACAGTCCCCCTCAAACCCTGGTGCGTCTCACATGACACGACACATCCACGGGCACAATAAACGACACCATGTTTGGAGCATGAGACGCGGCAGAGTCTGCTCTTCACACCCCAACACTGAAAACTCTCTGGGACATGGTCCCCCCCTTTGGCCCACGAGCTGCGTGTGCCCCTCGGCGTCCTCGCAGGCCGGAGGCCGGGGCGGCTCCCAGGGTGGCAGAGGCTATAAAGCGGGCCCTGGAGGGGGTGTCCGCAGCTCTGTGGGGACACCCCCTGACCTGACTCAGCCTGGGCTGGGGTCAGCTGGGGCTGGTCAGCTCCCCCCAAGATTTCTGGCTTGGAAAAAACTGCGTCTGGGGCTCCCGTTGGTGCAGAGTGTTGAGCACAGCGCTGTCCGCACCTCTGTCCACACCTCTGCAGCGCCGGTTGGATTCCCGGCCCACCAGGGAGGCGAGCAGACCTCTCCTTTCCTGCCCGCTGCGCCCCTCAGCAGTGTATTTTGTCAGTCTGCCTGTCCTGCTCCCTACTCTGTCTCTGGTGAATCCTCTCACCCTCACACATCTGGACTGTACCCCAGTTCTTGTATAAATATATCTTTTAAAAAAAGACTATTTAAAAAAAAAATCTGCTTCTTGCTCGAACTCGGTGTCGGGGTGCAGAGGTTGGCAAAGGCCAGGTCCAGATGCTGTGACCGTGCGCCGCGCCGGGAATGGCCTGTCTTGTGGAAGCGGTGGGTTTGCGTGAGCAGTGGGGTCCGCTGCTGCTCAGGCTGCAGGTTCCCCCCGCCTGGCCAACCCTGATCACTCACGCACAGCATCCGCTGAGGACCAGATCTCCCCTGAGCAGCCGGGGGCGCGGCCAGAGCCCCGAGGCTCAGAGCCTGGGCTCAGGGGGTCGGGCTCAGTGGCCCCTGCGCCGCATGTCCCAGGCCTGGAGGGCGGAGGGTGTCATCCTCTCGGGGGACAGGACGCCCAGGGCAGGTTCCCTTGGTCCCAACCCCCGGGGACCTGACCCAGCAGCTGCCGGAAGAGGTCGTGCTGCTCCTCCTGCGACCACGGCTGCTCCAGGCTGCCACACAGAGAGGTCGCGGCCTCTCCCATGTCGGGGTCTGACTCGCAGGCCCGTTCCTGTCTTTCTCCCCAACCTCCAAGGCCGCCTCGGGGGAGTCCGCCCCCTGCAGCCGCCCGTGTCCACGCCCGCCTCAGCCTCAGGGGCTGCAAACCCCATGGAGGCTCCGCATCCCTCTCGCCTCTGAGAACCCATGATGCCCCCACCAGCCTGGGATGCTGCGCGTCAAGGGCCAGGGCAGCTACCCCGCACTGGTTCCTCCCCTTCCTTCAACCTCCCCCACACCAGGGAAGAGCGAGAGCATCAATCAGATCATCGCTCGCTGGCCTCACGCCTTCCCGTTTCCCTACTGGCTTGACACTTCCCCAAAACCCCTTTGCACAGGCTTCCCTGCCCCGCTGCCCTCAGCCCTGCCCCCACCCGCCGCCCCTCCCTGTCAAGCCCTGCTGGGTGAGCTGCCCTTCTTTTTTGTTTTTAATTTTATGTATTTTTACCTCATTTTTCATTTTTGCCAATGTACGCATATTCACCTTGGTTATAATTCCCGTACAATCCCCACCCGCCTTGATGATCCTACTCCTTCCTCCCCAACATGGTAGTGTGTCTCTGGCTTGTAGTTGCTTGTTGATTGTGATTTTTACTTTATTGTAATTAGTATTTTCCTGGTCCCTTATTTAGGTTTTCAAAATTCCTGCTATGAGTAGGAGCATCGGTATTTTTCTTTTTCTTTCTGGCTTATTTTGCCCAAGCATGACACCTTCCAGCTTCATCCATGTTGCTGCAAATTGCATGAGCTTATTTTTTTTTTTGATTGCTGAGTCATATTCCAATGTGTATATGCACCACATCTTCTTGATCCTGTCATCTATTTTGGGATATTTGGGTGTCCTTCTTTCTGCCACATCCTGTTGCCACCTGGGGCATTTGCTCCTGTTCTTGCAGTATCCCCAGATGTGCCTACCAGCTCTCTGACCTTGCTTTCCTCCAACCCACATGTCACTTCTGTCCGCCTTGCAGGCAAGTGCTGCAGATTTCCTCCTGAACCACATCCTCTACTCCCTTCACAGTGTCATCTGCATCTAAATCATACTAACATGTTTTCAGAATTTCATGCTAGAATGGAATTCCCTCCTGTGTCTTGAGCTCCTGACACTGTTGTGCTTATGGGAAGAATGCTGTTGACTGTTGGAATATGACTTTGGGATTTTGCTCATTTGGAATATGACTTGGAAACTATAAAATGCTCTGATTTTCTATGTCCTTAATCCCCTGCTTATGATTCTTTTTTTTTTCCTTTGTGGGTTCTGTTTCTCTTCTTCATTATATAAATACCTCATAGGGCTCCCCCATCAGCCCTAGTCTCGTCTTACTTTGCACACAGTACTAGATCATCTCATCCACATGACATTACCTACAAACTGATGAATTCCAACTCAACCTCCTGTCCTGATCTGACCTTTTTAAACCTGCCTCCTGGATACCTATGCTAAGATATTCCTGAGTAGGTAAATCTCAACCCATCTACCTCCCAACTCCCAAACTGGTTTCTGGGCAGCTTCCTAACTCATCGTTTTGTCTCCAGTCTTGCTCCACTGTAATTAGAATCTCCATATGGAAGTCCGAGGTCCTTTTCTTATTGTCTTTATTTTTTAATGATTTATTTATTTATTTACACAAGCACTGGGTAAAGTCAGAAGTGTGGGAGGGTGAGAGAATTCACCACAGCCAGAGTGGGGAGCAGAGCAGGCAGAATGATGAAGCACACTGCTGAGGGGAGCTGCGGGCAGCAAGAGAGGTCTGCACACCATGTGGGACACTCGCAGGTGACCTGGGAGCAGCCGAGTATCAAATCATCTCTGCAGAGGCTGCGGGCAATTTCACAACCCAGCACTCAACCGCTGTGTCACTGGGGAGGCAACTAATATTGTCTTTATTAGCAGCCCTCGTGTCTTAGCATGACAATCAAGGGTTTTACAGTCTGACTCCATTCTCTCTAAGCAATCTTACCTTCTCTGTAACTATTCAGTTGTACTAAACTACATATTCCTTCAGCTTTTTCCAGAATGTGTTACTCCTGTCTGGAATGTCCATTTTTTCTCTGCAAAATCCTTATGTCAGGAGTTAGTTTAACTATTTGTATCAGGAAGCCTTTCCCCATGTTCTCTGCTGGGTGAACATCAAGAATGATTGCCCTGATTTCTCAGCTCACACTGTGGAGCAGGCCCTCCCGACCCCATTACTTCCAAGTTCCTGCTGAGCATCAGGGTGTTACACAGGGGTAGGCATCCTGACTAGGATTTTTACTTCCTGTGATTTCGATTTTGCCCCTCAGACACAAACCTGATAAGGCTTCTGTGAATCAAATACCAATAATAATTTATTAGCCACCAAGATGGCTTGTGTTCTTTAGTGCCAATGGGAGATGGCCCTCTTGACTAAGAGGACTCAGGAATCCCTTGGGAGCTTTCTGGGCTCAGAAGACCTAATTCAGCCTTGGAAGAGACTGGGTTCAACCTGAAATTGAAGCCCTGGTGAGCAGTGCCTTAGAGGAGTCACCGGGAGCCCTGTGGAAGAGACATCTGCCCCTTGGAAGAGCTTCTGAGTTAAAGCATACACTGTCGGGGTGCTTCAAACAGGAAGTGATTTTCAGTTAACACTCTGGTATTTGATATATACATTGACTGAGTGAAACAAATCACTCCCTAGCTTAGAGGTGTAAATAATAACATTGCTTATTGCCATTTTGAGTCAAAAATGGGAGTGGAGAGCCTCCCCGGTGGTGCAGCGTTTGAGTGCTGGGTTGTGAGGCAGCCCGCAGCCTCTGCAGCGCCAGTCCGATCCACGGCTGCTGGACGGGGCTCCCACATGGCACGCAGACCACTCCTGCCACCCGCTGCTCCTCTCAGCAGTGTACTTCTCTCCTTCTGCCTATTCTGTTCCCCGCTTTGGCTCTGGTGTGTTCTCTTGCCCTCCCACGCTTCTGTCTGTGCCCAGTGCTTGTATAAATGAATAAATAGATCTTGATGAAAAAAGAAAAAAGCGAATAATGTGATTAAAAAAAAAAGAATGTGAGTGTAGCTTTCCTCGGTCCTCCAAGTCAGTGTGGCTAAGCAGCTCTGGTCATAGCACAGTCACAGTTGTGTGTCATGTGAAACCATGCAAAGCTGAGGGGATGACACAGTCTGTGGGTCCTCATCTATGTGCTCACAACTGCAAGACACAGGTCAGGCTCAGGGTGCAATGAGGGGGAACTGGGGAAAAGGAAACTTTCTAAGGCCACGGATGGCTGGCTGTCCTACCCCAAAGAGTGCCCACAGCGTCCAGTAGTCCAAACCAAAACCTGCTTATGCAGGATGGCCCCGTCCTGTCAATGAGAGCCTGGAGGTGGTGCACACCAATAAGTGATGAAACAGGACCTGACTCAGAGTGGCAACTGGAGGTAGTCACAGTGCAACAGTGACTGCAAGGTCCCTAAAGTCAGAGGGGCCCTAGAGGCTTTTCTGAAGCCTGCTGCCTAAGCAAAGGTGCCCGGAGACTGAGTGGCAGCAGTGATTTCCCGCCCCACTGTCTCAGTATGTGCAGCCTGCTCTGAAAGCAGCAGAGGCCACAAACTTTTCACTATTTGCCACTCCCAGTGCAAGCAGCCACATTGTTTTAATAGGAGGTGCTGAGGCAGAAATCTGAAGGCTGGACTGGACCGTGTCAAATGCAAGTGCACCAAGAGGTTGTGTCAGGCATACTGGAGGAAGGGGCGGCAGTGAGCAGTGGTGCTGGAAGATCAGAAGCTGCTGATTAGAGGTGGTTGTGCACATGCCTGCAGTGCCAGTCAGCAGGTGGGGATGTGGAAGATCAGGCATCGGTGTTACACAATCTTTAAAGATGCCAAACATAGGCCTACAGGAGACAGCTCTTTTCACAAGTGGTGTCAGAGGATCAGGCACCAATTGAAAGTTCTTTCAGAGGTGCTACACATAGGCCAGGGACACCAGTCAACAGGCAATGTGGGAGCAGAGTTAGAGGCAGAAGCAAATGTGAAGCAGTGTTTCCAAGGAGAGATCAGATGTAAAGGTCTCCAAAGAATGAAGGTTTTGATGAATGAAGGTCTCAGTAAATGAGTGTCCAAATGGAGTCTCCCAATCAACGCACAAAACCAGCTACTGTCCCAGATTATACTTCCTTCAGTGGTATCCCCCTTTCAAACTGGATTGGTGCATCTTCCAAACTGACACCATTTCAAGATTTGATTGGCTCCTGTGTGAGATAAAATCTGACTGCTCCTTTTACAATGCCACATGTTCTTTAAAACAGAACCCCCACCCGCATGTGCAACCCTATCTGCCCTGAGGTTGTGTGGTCTTGTGCCAGCAGTGGGCTCTGCAGAAGAACCAGGCAGGCAGGCTGTGCTGCCTTTAAATGGCACTGGCCAGGTTCAAACCTGACTGTCATGTACCCAAAACCACTCTAGTGCAAGGGTCCCCTTCTGCAATGGAGCTGGTCATGCCCCATTGCACCTTGCTGCTGGGCTGGGGGAGCTGGAAGTTAGGGAGCGGTCTTCCTACACATGCTGCAGATGTAACACCTGGTATATAGTTTGCATGCTGATTTCTAGCAAGGCCTTTCCAGGACTAGACACCTAACTACAGGAGGTGTCACTGATAGTGTTTTCAGTCTGAGAATTCAGATGTCTCTGGACTGGGCTACCTGATTGGATCAGATCTGACCGTAGGCACCTTCTATCCAATGTGCCCCCAGATCCTGCATGGCCTTCCGCTCCTCCATGCCTTCTTTAGAAGATGGACTGCCTTGCTCCTGGAAATTGCATGGTGTTGGCCACCTTATATCCCCCAGTGCCAACAACACCATCAGACTGAGCATACACCAGATTGATGGCAGGACTGCATCCCCACCATGCCCTCCAAGGTTCATTGGGCCACCTCGAGCCATTTACTCACTGCCCCATCCCCTGAGACTTCTTACCCATTCTTCCATTTGAATGGTGACCCTGAGGGCATGAATGTGGGAATGAGACACAGAATCGCCAAGGGTACTAAAGCCCATTCCATTCATTGGGAAACCCCCCACAAACCAGAAATTAAGCTGGGGACTATGACACTCAACACCTTACCCTCTCATCTCAGCACTCCCACAGCTCTGGATCACTCGGCCAGGACATTGGGACAGATATATATATATATATATATATATATATATATATATATATATATATATATATATAAATTTCAGTTTCTAAATTTCCTTTGAACTTTCTTGTAAATTTTTGTAAGGTATTTGATTTCTCCTCTCAGGTGTAGTGCCCGTAAATCCCCCACCACCAGAGACTCTATTATCCATCACCATCGTAACCTGGTGCTTTTCTCTCCACTTTTTTGAGCCTTTTACCGCCCCCTCCTCTGCTGTTTGTCTCAGATCTAATGTCAGCTTGCAAGTTTTGTCTATTTCTTGAGCTTTTGTTTGGTTTCTCTATAGCACACATGTAAGTGAAACAATCCAACATTTATCTTTTTCCTTCTGACTTATTTCACTGAGCATAATCCCATCTAGCTCCATCCATGTTGCCAGAAATAGCATGAATTTACCTTTTTTGATTGCCAAGTACTATTCCATTGTGTATATATTCCACCACTTTCTGATCCATCTGTCTATTTTGAAGCCTTTAGATTGTTTCCATATAGTGCTGCAATAAACAGGAGTGCAGGTCTCCTTTTGGATTAGTGTTTTTGTGTCCTTTGGGTAGATTCCTTGGAATGGAGTTCCTGGGTCATATGGCAGATCCATAGTTAGTGTTTTGAAGAAATTCCACACAGCTTTCCATTGTGGCTGGACCAGTTTACATTCCCACCAGCAGTGTAAGAGGTTTCCTTTTTCAACACACCCTTGTAAGCATTTATTGTTTCCAGTTTTGTTTTGTTTTTTTAATATAAGCCATTTTCAGTGAAGTGAGGTAGTATCTCATTGTGGTTTTGATTTGTATTTTCCTGATTATACGTGATGATGATTTTTTTCATATTCCTGTTGGCCATCCACATTTCTTCTTTGGAGAAGTGTCTTTTCAGCTCTTCTGCCCATTTTTTGACTGTATTGTTTGCTTTATTTTTTGGTGAATAGTGTTAAAACTTAGTTGATCTCTGATATCAGTCCCTTATCAGTTGTGTGGAGTGCAAATATTTTCTTCCATTCAGTAGCATATCTCTTTGTTTGGGTTACAGTCTTTTTTACTGTATAGCAGCTTTTTAGTTTGATGTAGTAACACCTATTTATCTTCTTTATTGTCTTTACTTCTGGAGCTGAGTCCTCAAAGAGTTTCCTGAGTTTTATATCATAGAGTGTTTAGGTTATGTTTTCTTCTATATATTTTATGATTTTAGTCTTACATCCAAGTATTTTATCTATTTTTAATTGACTTGTGTATGGTGTGAGAGAGTAGGTTAGTTTAATACTTTTGCATGCCACAGTCCAGTTTCCCCATCACCATTAATTGAGGAGGGTTCCATGCTGCAGTGTATGTTCTTTGCTCCTTTGTTGTGGATTAGTCGAACATATATGTTGATTTCATTTCTGGGCTTTTGATTTTATTCTACTGGTCTGTGTTGTCTGTTTCTTTTCAAGTACCATGTTGTTTTTTATCATTATGGCTTTGTTTTATAGTTTGGAGTCTGAGAGTGTAATAACTCTGTTGTTCTCCCACAGGAAAGCTTTGGCCATTGGGTCTTTTTTGTGATTCCATATGATTTTAGCAATATATGTTCCATAACTTTAAAGCATGCCATTATCTTTTTATTGGAATTTCATTGAATCTGTAAATTATTTTTGGTAGGATGGCCATTTAGAGGGTGTTATTTCTTCCAGCCCATGAGCAGGGAATAGCTTTACATGTCTATGTTCTGTTTCTTTTAACAGTGTTTTGTAGTTTTCCTTGTATAGTCCTCTCACCTCCTTTGTTAGGTTTATTTCCAGGTATTAAATGGTTTTTTGGTGCAATTGTAAACTGGATGATTTTCTTAATTTCTTCCTGTTCAGACTGATTGCTTGCATATAGGAAGGCTAGTGATTTTTGTGTATGCATTTTGTAACCTGCTACTCTATTGAACTGGTTACTTGTTTTCATTAGTTTTTCTGTGGAATTTAGAGTACTTTGTCTATTGTCATATCATCTGCAAATAATAGTAGTTTTACTTCTTCTTTATCAATTTGGAATCCTTTTTTGTCTTCTGTTGCCTAATTGCTCTAGCTTGGACTTCCACTAGTATGTCGAAAGCAGTGGTGCGTGTGGACATCCTTATCTTGTTCCATATCTTAATGGGAAGGCTTTCAATCATTCACCATAAGAACGATGTTAGATGTGGATGGTGTCTAAATTGTCATGATAACTTCCTCTTCTCCTTAGTTTTTCAAGGGACTTCATCATAAAAGGATGTTGAACTTTATCAAATGCTTTCTTAGCACATATTGATATGATCATATTTGTTTCTTTTTCTTTATGTTGATGTGGTGATTTACATTAATTGATTTTTGGATGTTGAACCACCCCTGTATCCCTGGAATAAATCCCACTTGGTCATGCTGTATAATCCTTTTGATGGATTCATTTTGCAAAGATTTTATTGAGGATTTTACATTAGTGTTCATTAGTGAGATCGGTATGTAGACTTCATTTTTGGTGTTTTTTTGTTTTCTTTTGGTTTTGGTGTAAGTATAAAGTTGGCTTCATAAAATGTTTCTGGTGGTATTTTTTCTTTCTTGATATTTTCAAAGAGTGTGTGTAGAACAGGCATTGGTTCATCTTGAATATTTGGTAGAACTCACTTCGAAAGCATCTGGTCCTGGGTTTTGGCATTTTGAGGGGGTTTTAATTACTCTTTCAATTTTGCTGCTGTAATTGTTTTAAATAGTCTATGTCTTCTTTGTTCAACTTTGGGTGATTGTATAGTTCTAAGACTATGCCCATTTCATCTTGATTGTTGAAATTGTTTGCATATAAATGTTCATGTAATCTCTAATTTGCCTCTGGCTTTCTGCTGTGTCTGTTGTAATGTCTCCTCTTTCTTATGATCCTATTTATTTGAATTTTTCCCTCTTTTTCTCCGTGATCCCAGATAAAGTTTTGTCTATTTTGTTTATTTTTCCAGTGACTCAGCTTTGGTTTTATTGATCTTTTGGATTGTCTTTTTTTTAATGATATTTTATTTATTTCTGCTGTCAGGAACTCAACTGTTTAACCTGTTACTGAGCATGTCACCCACATGCTTTCCCCCACTTTTGCATTTATGCCTCCATTCCTTCACCAGAATCCTCACCACATCCTCTGAAACACATCTCCTAAGTGAACTCCTTATTACTTCTTTGCCTCCTCCTCCATTTCCCCTCATTAGAAAACAGTGCTTTCTGATTCTTACATACCATGATTGCTTATCTATGTTACCTAAAGACAGACTTTAATTCCAGATTAGAATCATTATTAAAATAAAAAAAAACTATTATTATTTAAAAGGAAACAGTCACTTGAGTCTCTTTTAAAAACTGACTATATTAAGGGCCTCCCCTGATGGTGCAGCAGTTGAGCGCTGATCTGCAAAGATGCCTGCAGCCTCTGTAGTGCCAGTTCGAACCCCGGCCCCGGAGAGGTTCCCACATGGCACAACAGACCTCTCCTGCCACGCCCGCTGCTCCCCTCAGCAGTGTGTGTCGTCAGTCTGCCAGTTATGTTCCCCAGTCTGACTCTTGTGAATTCTCTCACACTCCCACACTTCTGACTGTACCCAGTACTTATATAAATAAAGAAATAAATCTTTAAAAAAATAAAAAATAAAATCTGACTATATTAAAAATCTTAGGTTTTGAAAAAACACTGAAATATCTGATGTTGGAAAAAGTGTGTGTTGATAGGGCACTGAGGTGATGGTGCATGGGTGCATTGGTGAAGGAAATTCTATGGAGACTACACCTGGTGGAGTGGGAAGCAAATATTGTTTAAAAATAAATAATGATATAAAAATAAATGATAATATTAAAAAAAAAAAAGTTAAAGTAACTTAAAAAAAGTGTATGTTGAGAGGGATGCTGTGAACCAGGAGTATGAAGCAGCCAAAATCGGTAGGAAATAGCTGTCTCATATTTTGTCTTTCATCAAACAGTGAAGGCATTTTAATTTTTTATTTTTTTAATTTTTTAAAGATTTATTTATTTATTTATTCATTTATTTATTCATTTATTTATTCATTTATTTATTTATACAAGTAGTGGGTACAGTCAGAAGCGTGGGAGGGTGAGAGAATTCACCAGAGCTAGAGGGGAGAGCAGAACAGGCAGAGTGACGAAGTACACTGCTGAGGGGAGCAGCGGGTGGCAGAAGAGGTCTGCAGGACATGTGGGTCCCTCGTATGGCAGCCAGGGATTGAACCATGCTGCAGAGGCAGCTCTGCAACCCAGCGATCAACTGCTGTGCCATCGGGGAGTCCCAGTGAAGGCATTTTAGAAATGTATATGTCACTAAGCAAAACTGGGAGGTGCCCAATGACCCCAAGTAGTTAAGGGGAAAATCCTATATTCCCATTGTAAGGGTTTGTATCAACCTGTGCACATGAAAGCAAACTCATCAAAATCTGACACACTCAAAGATTTTTAATCACTGAAAGGAACAAAGGGAAGAGAGAGGGAGAAGAAGAATAGAGGAGAGACGGATTTCAAAATACAGACTCACAATCAAACTCCAGAATCAACCATCCCCTTGTGTGTAAACATCCAGCGAAAAAAACAGGGTCCAAAGTGGAATGGGAAAGGCCTAAGAGCAGAGCTTTCAGGACAGCAAATTCCAGGCAATGTTCTGGCAGAAAAGAGAAGCAAGTGTTTGTGCAGGGTAGATGGTGCTAGGAGAGAAGGAAACAGGACAAGTTTACAGTACACTGCCCAGGATGAATACACCATGACGTGAAGATGGAGGCTGCCACTGATTCTCAAGAAAGCAGGATGTTGCTGATGCCAGAAAAAGATAGGCAGGAAGGAGCCACAGAATTGGGGCTGCTGGATCTCATCACAGAAGGAGACCCACGTGAGAAGGCCAACAAAATTCAAGGAGCAGCATAAGAGGGAGACCCTGCAGAAACTGAACGACCCCCTCTGACTCACTACTTCTGTCTTTAAAGTCTACCCTGAGGCTCCACCCCCAGTTTTTGTATGTCCCTTGAGAAATCAGGGACAGGGCAAAGGGTGAGATCATAGCCCTCTTACAACTTCCAAGTCCAACTTTTGCCACCAAAAGCTATGGTGATTGAGTTCAAATGTGTAGGTGTTAGGGTGTTGTATCAGAAAACAGTCTCTTCTGGGGTGACAAAAACAAGAGCAATTGCTAGGCATTTTCCATGTATAGCCAGTGTGGTAATGTCCTTCATTCCTAGAAAACAGTCAATTAGTCAAAGCCAAAAATTATTTAAAATAAAGGTTAAGAGAGGAAATAATATTTTCTCCATCTTCATCACAAGTAAGTAATTCTAATTCCAATCTTTTTTTTTTTCTGTGTTTGTATAAACTCATAGGGCAGAACAACCAAGCAGAATTTTTTTTGGCTTTAATGGAACTGTACTTAAAAAATCTTAGATTAAGCTCTCAACATTTGGCCAGTACATGCTTCAGCAGCCAGGCCTCATTCTCCTCAGACTCTGCCTGTGATTTCTCTTCTGAAGGGTTTTATCCGGGGTCACCAGTGCAGGCCAGCTTCCAACCGACTCTGAAATCCTACAAGCACATGGCAGGCATTTTCTTCTTGGCTCTTCTCAATCCAACTACTAAAAACAATCTGGTCTGGACTATAATATTTCAATTACAGTGTCTTTTGACACTTAACTCTTTATTTAAGGAGAAGGCAATGAAATTCCCTATTGAAATTATTCAAAGACAGACACATTCTGATGAGTACTATCATACATTTTACTATTTTCCATATTATGATGGTGTGAAGTAGAGAGAAAATGTCAAGAACTAAAGAATTTAGTTATTTTCACAAAATGACAATTTAACTTTGCTACAGATACTGTTCAGCTCAAAGAAAAAAAAAAAACTTCTTCTATGAGTGTAAACAAAACAAAACAAGTTTCATTCCAAGGTAAACTTATCAGGATTGTTAATCCACTCATGCATATGTAGAAATCTCTCCACCTCAAATTCCATCTATTACCATGGGTTTTAAAAATTGTCAAGATGTCTCTCTTGTTCATTTCTCCAGAAACAATTTCTACAAGTGCCAGAACTCTGAGATAACCAAAATCAAAAATCTGATACTAGGGCCTTCCTCCCTGGTGGCGCTAGGGGTTAAGACAGAACAGATGAAGTTATCAGCAGCCTCTGCAGCATGAGTTTTATTCCCAGCCAGGGAGCAACCCACACGGCGCAGCAGACCTCTCCTGTCTGGCCCGCTGCTCCCCTCAGCAGTGTGTTTCAGTCAATCTGCCTGTTCTGTTCCCCACTCTGTCTCTGGCGATCCTCTCAATCACCACACCTCTGGCCTACACCCTGGTTCTTGTTCTTGTATGCATAAATAAATAAAACCTTTTTAAAAATCTGATAATATCATTGACAAGGAAAGTTGTTGAATATTATAAATAAATAAAACCTTTTTAAAAATCTGATAATATCATTGACAAGGAAAGTTGTTGAATATTATAACCTACAGCATTCCAAAACAACAATAATCAGAATTGACAAGCAATATTATATCAAAATATAGTATATATCGAAGAAGTCTCACAAAAATTTTAGAACCCTATATTAACGTTCATTTACATATTAAGGTTAAATATTTCCCTCAAGGGAAAATACTTCCCATTAAGTTCGACTTCATCAGATAAATGCCCAGTAGGCAAGTGTGTTTAATGTCTTTCCCATAAAGAAAAGGAGAAATTTTGTGGGGTGGCTTTGCAGCTCCATGGATGTTCCATAAAATTTCCTCTGATCGAAAATGAATAACTATAAGAAAGTGAAAATCAAAATCAACAAAAAACTATGAACCAGAGACACTCTATGGGGGGAATGGGGCGGGAGGGGAGGGATTGGGGTCAAAATAAGGGGGTTGCAATTGTATGGGGAATATAAAAAATAAATTTATTATAAAAATTCCTCTGATCAATGAAATAAAAGACACCCATTATTTCCTGAATTAGATTTCTGGGGACCTTTGCCATAAATACTAAGGGGGATGGCATTCAATTACTCAGTAGTGACAATTTGAAATGCCATGCTCTGGATAGACTCAGCAGCACAGTGGTGACAAAACGACCTTTCCATGTCCTATATTCTCTCATTCCAAAAGTAACCATTTTCCTTCCACCAAACTTTCACTGATGTGAAACCCTACTTGTGAAATTTATAAATCCAGGTGAAATAAAAAGTATTCTTCCTAATCCTATAACTCTATAGGCACAGTTTCCAGATTAAATTCTTTAATTTCAAATTATGTATTTTAATCACCAACTAACAATGGAAAAACAGAAACATACAAACATACACAGTTGATATCTCTTAGTTTTCATTAAGCCAGGTGTATACTCTTGTGTAAACTGAAATTTAATACATTGTGCAGTCGTTGGAGGGTTTGTTCTCTGGATGCGTTGACCTGCAATAGAAAAAGGGATGAAAAGGGAAAAAAATGAAAAAAATTACAGAATTTCCACAGAAGTCAAAACTCAAAATCAAAGTAAAATTTCCATTCCCAAAAGTGGGTAGGGGTGGAGAGGGAAGATCACACAATTTTGTCTTGCAGTGGCACCAGGCCAAGCTGTTCTCAAAACGAGGTGCAGTTGCCAGAAAAATGGCCTTGGCCTTGTAGAGACTTTGAGTGTGTCTGTGCAACTCATTTCTAATTGCTACTTCAAACATTTGTGTCGGAGTGAGCGATCCTTGTGTCCTCCTTGTTGAACACTTCTCTTTTTCAAGATGGCATTTAAACGATGTGGCAATCTCCTCCACTTGTTGATAGTTCTCAGGTAACCGCCTGCAAACATCAGGGTTCTGGAATGCATTCCTAATTCCCTCGGAGGGCTTCCTCCATACAATCCTCTCTTCGTAGCCAGCCAGGGCCTTAGAAACATTTCTCTCACCAGCAATCAAACAAATCCAAAGACTCAAATGGCAAACATGCCCCCGTGTAGAAAGAGTCCCAGAAGTTACCCCTTCACCTGTAATCCAGATGAAAACACTCTACTTTTTCCATCCAGACCTTGCAAAACCCCGTCACTCCAAAAGGCCTATTAGAACTGCCGTCACTATCAACCATGACGCTTCATCTGCCCCACCTGATCTCAGCCTAAACATAATTTCCCAATTGAAATCCATGAACCACGTTCAGCCTCAGCTCAAGCTCATGTATCACCTGATGGTCACTTGGAGACCTGCCCCTGCCTACTGATGTCAGGGGCTACATGTGCCTCCATAGCATTCCAAAACAACAAAGCCAGCAGAGATTGGGGTATACCCTAGGAGGGCACATACTGACAGCAAGAATCTCAGAAGGAGACCAAAAGAAAGAATCAAAATTGCTTGTTGTAGGGTAAGGAAAAATATCAGATATTTCTGCCCTCCTGCCATCAGGATAGATGAGGGAACCCTGTGATCCTGAATGCATGCCAGATGGTGGGCACCTAGAGTGGGTACACCTGGGCTAAGACTGTGCTTTTAAGGGTGGCGTCACGGGGACGCCAGAAGAAGCCAAAGCAGAAGCCGAAAGAGAAGCCGAGAAGCAGCAGAATGAATGCCAGAGAGCCCAGATAGAGTGAAGACAGCACCCCTGCCTGCCATATGCCTGGTGAACCCCCATAAAAGACCTGCAAAAAACGACTGAGGACTCTGACTCCTCCTTTACCCCATCTGCATGGGATCAGAAAACCTTCAGAGTCTGTTCCTGTCACTTACAATTGGCGTAAGTCGGCAAGATGATCCATGCAGACGGGTATGGAGTCCTCTGAAGACCTGGAGGGACTGGTGGACAAGGTCCAGGATCTACAGGACAAGACCATACCTGGAGGAGGAGACGCCCGAGAGGACCAGTCAACGACACCCAAAATGACCAGCCAATTACTCCTGAGGCAGCAAGAATCATCGGGAAGACAGGGCCACGATTCAGAGCTCGGTCAGTGCTGATGTAGGGAGAGGCCAACGGACTTGGACTGATGGACTCACTGATGAACTTGGACTGACAATATGTAGGGTAAGGTAAAAGGTATCAGGCTTTTCTGCCCTTCCGCCATCAGGATAGATGAGAGAGCCCTGTGATCCTGGGTGCATGCCTGATGGCGGGCACCTGAAGTGGGTACACCTGCACTAAAAGACTGATAATATAAGGGTGGTGCAGCAGAGTGTGGTGTGGTGGTAGTGCGGTGTTAAGGGTGGAGGAGTGGAGTGTACGAAGGAGTGTTGGAGCGACTACAAACCACGGCGAAGAGCATGTGGCTGCTAAAACCATTCATAAACCTGCTCAGAATGGGTTGGTTGCTTTACAACTGGTGTTGACGGCAGGACGGTTCGAGGCAGGACAGCTCTATGCAGACAAAACCCTTTGAAATCTGGAGAGGGATCCCTGGATGGCCAGCCACAAGCAGCTGGTACCTGGTGGCCGACCTCCTCGCCCAGTGGGCACCTCCCCAGGAATGGCCAGAGGTAGATGGATCCCCGGGATAGTTGGAACAGGCCCTGTATGAAATAAAAGAAACCCTGAGTGGATGCAGTGCCCGCGAGGCAGCAGGAGCCGTGGGATGGGTGTTTCTCACAGCTCTGCAAGAGTCCAGGTGGAAAGAGCAATCTAGGATCCAGCAAGTACTGGATGAGATGCGAGAAGAGATGCAAGAAGAGATGCGGATACAGCAACAACATTTGAGGATTCTGGAGAAAGAAGTTCGGAGAAACCAACCCACCCCTCCGGAGATGCCAGACTCCATCTCAGGAAGGAAGGAGAGGGAGGCTGGCCCTTTGCCCGAATCACAGCCGGTGGTGACAAACCAGCCTGCGACTCCAGAGATGCCAGACCCCTGCTCAGGACAGGAGGAGAGGGAGGCTGAACCTTTGCCTGAGTCCCAACCGGTGGTGGTAAACCAACCCGCCACCCCGGAGATGCCAGACTACTCTGGAGAGGAGGGGGAGGCTGGGCCCATGCTCCGGGCCCGCCCGGTGGTGACTCAGAAAATGAAGCGGCAATGACCCATGGCCCCAGGGGGTCTGGCTGTGGGACCACCACAGATGACGGAATTTACTACCTACCGACCTTACACCCAGGCGGAACTGGTGGACTTGGGCAAACAGTTCTGCCAGAAACCAGGGGAACCCTTGGCAGCCTGGCTACTACGTTTATGGGACCTGGGGGTGGATGGGATTATTTGCACGGCTCAAGAGATGGAGAGACTGGCCTCCGTGACTTCACACCCATCCTTGTGACAGAGGCTGCAGAACAGCCGGCGGTATGGCCAGGGCTACCACACCCTCCTGGAGTGGATAATGGCTGCCATACGGACAGTATGGGCAGATGCAGGAGACGTGCCGGAGACAGTAAGCGGATGGCAGACGAACGCCGAGCTGGTGCAGGTACTTTGGGAATTGGGGATGCGGCAGGCCATGTTTAATGTGAATATGCAGGGTCCTGACGACGAGCGTTTCACAGCAGGAATGAGAGACTTGGTATTAAAGAATGCCCCCTCATCTACATTTGGATCTCTCATGGCAGTACTAGCACCCTATGTGGGACATCAGATACATGATGTCACCACAATGATAGCCAGCTTGGCAGAAGTTGAGAGCCGGCGCTGTCAGAAAGGAATACGGGTAGTTTCTGAAAGGTCAAAAGGAATGCCAAGGAGGGCAAGGAGGCCTCTTGGCATCACAGAACCTATAAAAGTCACCCATAAACAAATGTGGATGGATTTAATAAGAGCAGGGGTAGATGGCACTAAAATAGACGCACAGCCCAATGCAGATTTATTGGAATTATGGCAGCAGCTGCGAGAAGACCAGAGGTTCACACCCATGAGAAGGGCTGCTGCTCAAGGGGAGCCTGGAAACCCCAGGCCTCAGGCGCGCGCCCTGCGGCTGGAAGACCACTTGCTGCCAGCCCTGTCCTCGGGTGATGGCCTGATATCCTTTGAATAGGGTGAGGGCCAAGGAACCCGTCCACAGGGGATGGGCGGTGACCGGAGGCCACATGTGGAGCTTGCCATCCACTGGTCCCCGACTAACGTACAAAGGGTCTTAGCTCTGGTAGACACAGGAGCAGAATGTACTCTGCTCTATGGAAATCCAGAAAGATTTCATGGGTCTACTTGTTATATTGATGGCTATGGAGGCCAGAGTGTCAAGGTGACAGCAGTAAAACTATCTCTGGGGATTGGGCGATTACCCCCGAAAGAGTATAAAGTATATGTATCGCCCATCCCGGAGTACATCCTGGGGGTGGATGTACTACGTGGCTTATGGCTAGAAACCACAGTCAGAGAGTTTCGCCTTAGAGTGCGTGTGGTAAAGGCAGTGGTAAGAGGACACGCTAAGCATCCGCCCCTACAACTGCCAGTCCCTAGGCAAGTGACTAATACCAAGCAATATCGGTTGCCCGGAGGCTACAAAGAAATTACAGGCACAATATCAGAGCTGGAGAAAGTGGGCATTGTGCGTACTGCCCACAGCCCCTACAATTCGCCAGTGTGGCCGGTGAAGAAGCCCAATGGCTCTTGGCGCATGACAGTAGATTATCGTGAATTGAATAAGGTAGTTCCCCCCTTGCATGCTGCAGTGCCTTCAGTGGCAGATTTGATGGATCGTCTGAGCCACGAGCTGGGAATGTACCATTTTGTAGCCGATCTGGCAAATGCTTTTTTTTTTTCAGTAGATATAGCCCCAGGAAGTCAAGACCAGTTCGCCTTCACCTGGGAAGGCCAGCAGTGGACATTCACTGTGCTGCCACAGGGATACCTGCACAGCCCTAATCTGTGTCACGGGCTGGTGGCAGCAGATTTGGCCCGGTGGGAAAGGCCATCTTCAGTGCGTTTATACCATTATATTGATGATATTTTATTGACAAGTGACTCTCTTACAGATCTGGAAAAGGCAGTACCTTTCTTATTAACACACCTGAAAACATGTGGCCGGGCAATCAATGAAAGCAAACTGCAGGGGCCTGGACTGTCAGTTAAGTTCCTGGAAGTTGTTTGGTCAGGTAAGACAAAGGTTATCCCTGAAGCTGTGATAGATAAAGTCCAAGCTTACCCCACTCCAACCACAGTGAAGCAGCTGCAAGCCTTTCTGGGTCTGTTGGGTTACTGGAGGGCATTTATACCTCACATGGCCCAACTCTTACGACCCTCTTATATGTTAATACGTAAGGGAGCCAGGTGGGATTGGTCAGCTGAGGCAGACACAGCATTTCCCACAGCCAAACGAACTATAAAGACTGCTCAGGCCTTGCAGGTTTTTGACCCAGACCGACCCTGTGAGCTTGATGTGCATGTTACTCAGGAAGGGTTCAGGTGGGGACTCTGGCAGAAATCAGAGAGGCTATGACAGCCTATTGGGTTCTGGTCCCAACTCTGGAAGGGGGCTGAGGTTAGGTACTCCTTAATTGAGAAACAGCTAGCTGCGGTATATGCAGCCTTACTAGCCACAGAAAGTATAACTGCCACAGCCCCTGTCTTAGTGAGAACCACTTACCCACTAGCTGGATGGGTATGGGACTGGACAACAAAGCCCCATAGTGGCACTGCTCAAATGCCCACTTTGGTGAAGTGGGGGGCATACTTAGAACAGCACTGCACCCTGTCAACTAGCCCCTTAAGGGTGGAGTTGCAGGAGGTTCTTGGTCCTGTGACATATATTAGTATGGAACCAAATTCAGAAGCCTGTATAGAGCCGAACCTGAAGCTAGTCCCTACAAGGAGCGTCAAGCACCGATTCCAGCAGAGGCCTGGTATATGGACGGCTCCAGCCGGGGCCAGCCAGCCTATTGGACAGTGGTGGCTGTCCACCCAGAAATAGACACTATTTGGTTTGAAACCGGGATGGGACAGAGCAGCCAATGGGCTGAAATGCGAGCAGTATGGATGGTGGTAGCCCATGAGCCTTCCCCTCTAGTAATCTGTACTGACAGTTGGGCTGTGTACAGGGGTCTGACACTGTGGATTTCCACATGGAATTTAAATGACTGGACAGTTATGCATTGGCCATTGTGGGGCCAAGCCCTTTGGAAAGATCTATGGGATCTGGGGCATCAGAAGAAGGTGACTTTTTATCATGTCACAGGACATGCCCCATTAGCCTCACCAGGCAACGATGAGGCAGATACCCTAGCCCGGGTTCGATGGCTTGAAACTGCTCCAGGGCAGGATGTTGCGCAGTGGCTACACAGACGCTTGCTCCACGCAGGACAGAAGACAATGTGGGCCACTGTGCGTGCCTGGGGTCTACCTGTAACTTTAAAAGAAATCCAGACTGCATGTGAAACATGTGTACTATGTTCTAGGATTTACCCCCGGAGACCTTTTGCATCTACAGGCCAGGTGTTGTGGGGGCAGGTACCCCTGACACGCTGGCAGATTGACATCATTGGACCACTACCTCACTCCGATGGACAACAATATGCTGTCACCTGTGTGGACACTGCTACTGGGTTATTGGCAGCTTACCCTGCTCCACATGCGGACCAAAAGGCAGTGTTGGCAGCACTGGCACGCCTATGTGCTGCATATGGACGTCTGCTGGTAGTGGAGAGCGATCAAGGGACTCATTTTACAGGAGCCCGGGTGCAGCAGTGGGCCAAGAACATGGGTGTTGAATGGAAGTTTCACACTCCCTATAATCCCAAAGCTGCAGGGATTATAGAGAGGTATAGTGGCCTACTGAAGCAAGGACTAAGAGCCACTGCCCTCACTCAGATGCTGGCTGGGTGTAGCCGATGGCTATGGGGGGTGTTGCAGACATTGAATGAGAGGAGCAGGAGAGGCGGCCTGGCTCCAGTGGAGGCATTGCTACATCGTGCCGCTGCTCCCATCCAATTACAAATAAAGACGTCAGACGTCTTATTAAAACCAGGACTTGGACAGCAGGGCAACATCCTATTGCCAGCCCCAACTGGAGTGGACCCAGGGCAGACCGTGGACTGGGAATGTCCCTGGACAGTGAAGGCTCCCCACATGCGGTGGGTGGCTCTGATAGCCCCTTGGGGTCGTGGCCTGGAGGCCCATTTACAGATAAAACCATGGGTGAGTGCGCAGTGGCCGCCACGGGTGCGTGTTACCCACCCTGGAGTGGCAGATCAGCAGGCAATCCTCAAGGGGACATTTGTAATAACTCTGTGGCCTATTATGAGCTCTCCACTCCTGCTGCATGTAGAACCCACTGATGCCTCTTCACTGGCAAAGCGAGTGTGGTATTCACGCCCTGGAAGGCCACTGATGCCAGCGACAATATTGTCTTCGGATGCCAAATCGGCATGTATATTGCCCGATGGGAGGGATCTCCTATTGCTGGTACTGGTAACTTCTCTGTCTTTCTGCCCCTAGGAAAATTAAGTTTAGTCATTTTGTGATGTATTTGCTTTTGTGGTCCATGGCTGCACTGTTTATGTTTGCTTAAAAATTTGTACATACGTGGACTATATGGAAGAAAACCCTGAGGGGGTGGACTGTAGGGTAAGGTAAAAAGTATCAGGCTTTTCTGCCCTTCCTCCATCAGGATAGATGAGGGAGCCCTGTGATCCTGGGTGCATGCCTGATGGCGGGCACCTGAAGTGGGTACACCTGAGCTAAGAGACTGATTTATAAGGGTGGTGCAGCAGAGTGCGGTGTGGTGGGAGTGCGGTGTTAAGGGTGGAGGAGTGGAGTGTATGAAGGAGTGTTGGAGCGACTACAAACCACGACAAAAAGCATGTGGCTGCTAAAACCGTTCATAACCTGCTCGGAATGGGTTGGTTGCCATACAGTCATCAACACCAAAGGGTGATTGCTGGGAAATGAGGGTGTAGTTCAACAGCCTGGCTTGGTATATAAGCAGACATGTGGGCCTTGGGGGGCTCTTGGCTTTTTGCCAATCTTCAGCGTGCTATTGGTGTTCCAGCTCAGTGGAACTGGTAGGACACATTCACCAATTTCTCTCTCCCTCTTTCTCCCAGATATTCCTTTCTCCATTTTCCCCTTTTTGTAAATAAACTCTTTTGTGTATGCCTGCAGTTGAGTCTCATGATTAGTCCCTGCAAAGGACACCGGTAATCCAGGAAGGACACTGGTGATCCAGCAGACCGGGTAAAGGAGGAGTCCTGGGGTCATCAGTGGCTTGTCTGGCTTTTATTGGGATTTACTGGGTACACGGCAGGCAGGGGTGCTGTCTTCAAGTCTTCACTCTATCAGGGCTCTCTGGTGTTTTCTGGTGTTCTCACTGCTTCTCTGCTTCTTTCTGGCTTCTACCGGTGTCCCCGTGATGCCGCCCTTAAATGCCAAGTCTTAGTCCAGAAGAATCCCATCTACCTATGCCCATACCCTACACCAGGTGCTGCCATCAGGCATGTATTCAGGGCATCCAGGGTTCTGTCATCCATCCTAATGGCAGGAGGGCAGGAAAGCCTGATACTTTTTTATTTTTAATTATTTTTTTTGTTGTTGTTTGTTTATTTATTTATTTATTCATTTATTTATTTATACAAGCACTGGATACAGTCAGAAGTGCAGGAGGGTGAGAGGATTCACCAGAGCCAGAATGGGGAGCAGAACAGGCAGACTGATGAAGTACACTGCAGAGGGGAACAGCGGGCATGGCAGGAGAGTTCTGCACGCCATGTGGTTCCCTAACCTGGTTGCTGGGATTGAACTGGCGCTGCATCCCATTTTACAGTTTTCTGAATGAAGACTTTCTGAAGTGTTTGATTCACTGAAATTATTTTCTTTAATACTTTTTAACACACATTTAGATATTTCAGTGGTGTCAACTTTTGTCCTGTGTGCATCAACATTATTGTTTGAGTAGTGTGCTGTTGTACTGGCCCTTTTTCCTTTCAACTTGCAGAGCCCACACATTTCCAAAACTACCTTGATCTGCAATTTCTAATGAAATAATCACCACTGTGAAGCAAATTCAAAGTTTAATAAAAGAGAAATGTATTAAAGAGATTATTCAGAGTCAAAGTGAGGACCTAGGCTAGGGAGACTGCCATCAGATTTCTTTGCTTGACTTCCCCTAACCTCTGAGATGTGGTCTCGGGTTATAAGTTACATTAACAGAAAAAAGTACATTATTATTCTTTAATAAAGAAAGGAAGACTTCCAGTTAATTTCTAACATAGTTAACTGAATGAGGTTTCCAACAGACTTAGTTGATGGATAGAGGAGAAGCATTGCTATAACCTCAAAGTAACATCTAGATTTTACAAAGTCAAGTCAGTCAGAGTTCCCTGTGTGGGGGAAGATGTAAGGGCCAAAGGTTATTGAAATCTCTTATTTTGACAAATACCCTCATAGAGATGCTCGACCCTCAGGGCATTAGCTCATGTTCCTCCGTCTAGCGACTCATAAACACGATAGGACTGTGGACTTCTGGACATTTTTTTTTTTGGTTCTCACCAGAGGAACTCTTCAAAACAAACAAAGTTATTGTCTTGCTGACTTTATTGTCCCAGGCAGCCTTGACAGTGTGGAAAGGACATTTCCAGCAGAGCAAACTATAGAATTTTTTCCTTCTTTTTGAGTCTATAGCACCTTTTCCAAATCTCTTTCTGTAAGCATGTGTCATACAATGTAATACAGTTACATTCTATTGTCATCGTCTGTGTCACATTCTGGGATACCCGAATTTGCAAAATGATTCTTTAAAATGTAGGTAGACCAAGGGTCATTCTTAGTGCTGTGGGTTCTTTTAGTTTTGACAAATACATGTTGTTAAATGCAGCTGTCTTCATAGTATTGTCCCAATATGTTACTTGTCTTTTAAACATCATTTATGCAGAGCATTAACATTTAATAAAGTGCAAAGGTCTGTTTATAATTTCATAGGTCATGCTTCTAGTCTTTTATCTAAAAAGTTATTAGAAAATCCAAGATGATATGATAATATACATAGAGAACCCCAAAAACTCCACAGAAAAACTAATTCAACTCATCAATCAGTTCAGTAAAGTGGCAGGATATAAAATCAACACGCAAAAGTCAGTAGCCTTCCTATACACAAACAATAAATCTGAAGAAGAAGAAATAAAAAAAAAAAAACCCTTTTATTATTGAAACAAAAAAATCAAATATTTGGGAATAAATCTAACAAAAGAGGTAAAGGACCTATACAAAGAAAACTATGAAACACTGTTAAAAGAAATAGAAGAAGACACAAAGAAATGGAAAAACATCCTCTGCTCATGGATTGGGAGAATAAACTTTATTAAAATGGCCATCCTACCAAAAGCAATCTACAGATTCAATGCTATTCCAATCAAAATTTCAATGTCATTCTTCAAAGAAATAGAACAATTATTGATGAAATTCATATGGAATCACAAAAAACCCTGAATAGCCAAAGCTCTCCTGAAAAAAAAAAAAAAAGAAGGGAATGGAGGCATCAAACTCCCACACTTCAAACTCTACTACAAAGCCATAATCATCAAAACTGCATGGTATTGGAACAAGAACAGACATACAGACCAATGGAATCAAATAGAAAATCCAGAAATAAACCCACAGATTTATGGTCAACTAATCTTTGACAAAGGAGCAAAGACTATGCATTGGAGCAAAGAAAGTTTGTTCAATAAATGGTGCTAGGAAAACTGGGTTGCTACATGCAAAAGAATGAAGCTTGACCACTACCTCAAACCATACACAAAAATCAACTCAAAATGGATTAAAGAATTAGACATAAGACCTGAAACCATAAAATACATAGAAGAAAATATAGGCGAAACACTACGTGATTTGCACATCAAAGACATCTTTACAGACACATCACCCAAAGCAGTGATAGTGAAGGCAAAGATCAACAGCTGGGACTACATCAAATTAAAGAGCTTCTGCACAGCAAAAGAGACAATAACAAAAACAAAGAAAAACCCCACCAACTGGGAGAACATTTTTTTTTACACAACACTAATGATAAAGGACTGATCACAAAAATCTGCAAAGAGCTGATGAGACTCAACAACAACAAAGAAAATAATCCAGTCAAAAAATGGGCAGAAGAGCTAAAAAGAAACTTCTCTGAAGAGGAAATGCGAATGGCCAACAGGCATATGAAAAAATGTTCAACATCACTTGTCATCAGGGAAATGCAAATCAATACTACCATGAGATACCATCTTACACCAATGAGAATGGCACATATTACAAAAACTAGCAACAACAAATGTTGGCGAGGTTGTGGAGAAAAAGGAACTCTTCTGCACTGTTGGTGGGAGTGCAAACTGGTCCAACCACTATGGAGAGCTGTGTGGAAATTTCTGGACCTACTAAACATAGAGCTTCCACAGGATCCAGCAATTCCACTCCTAGGTATTTACCCAAAAGACACAGAAACATCAAACAAATAAATAAAAAAATAAAAAGTTATTAGCAAATCCAATGTCACATATATTTGTATTATTATGTCTTATTTGAGAAGTTTTATACTATTACATTTTACTTTCATGTTTATGACTCAATTTACATTTGTTCATATATGTTAAAATAATAAATTTTATTTTTATGTTCCCCATACAATTGCAACCCCCTTATTTTGACTCCAATCCCTCCCCTCCCGCCCCCTACCCCCCATAGAGTGTCTCTGGTTCATAGTTTTTTGTCGATTTTGATTTTCACTTTCTTATAGTTATTCATTTTCCTGGTCCCTTATTTAAGTTTTTTAGATCCCTGCTATGAGTGAGACCATCCGGTATTTTTCTTTTTCTTTCTAGATTATTTCACTGAGCATGAACCCTTCCAGCGTCATCCATGTTGCTGCAAATTGCATGTGTTTACCTTTTTTGAATGCTGAGTAATATTCCATGGTATATATGTACCAAATCTTCTTGATCCAGTCATCTATTTTTGGGCATTTGGTTTGTTTCCAAAGCTTAGCTATTGTAAATAGTGCTGCTATTTACAATAAACATAGGGGTGCTATTTATAAACATAGGGGTGCAGGTGCTCTTTGGAATTGATGTTTCTGTGTCCTTTGTGTAAATACCTAGGAGTGGAATTGCTGGATACTATGGAAGCTCTATGTTTAGTAGGTCCAGAAATTTCCACACAGCTCTCCATAGTGGTTGCACCAGTTTGCACTCCCACCAACAGTGCAGGAGAGTTCCTTTTTCTCCACACCCTCAACAACATTTGCTGTTGCTAGTTTTTGTAATATGTGCCATTCTCACTGGTGCAAGATGGTATCTCAGGGTAGTTTTGATTTGCATTTCCCTGATTACAAGTGATGTTGAACATTTTTTCATATGCCTGTTAGCCATTTGCATTTCCTCTTCAGATAAGTTTCTTTTCAGCTCTTCTGCCCATTTTTGACTGGATTATTTTATTTGTTGTTGTTGAGTCTCATCAGCTCTTTGCAGATTTTTGTGATCAGTCCTTTATCATTAGTGTTGTGTGAAAAAATGTTCTCCCAGGCTGTGGGGTTTCCCTTTGTTTTTGTTATTGTCTCTTTTGCTGTGCAGAAGCTCTTTAATTTGATGTAGTCCCAGCTGTTGATCTTTGCCTTCACTATCACTGCCTTGGGTGATGTGTCTGTAAAGATGTCTTTGATGTGAATATCACATAGTGTTTCACCTATATTTCCTTCTATGTGTTTTATAGTTTCAGATCTTATGTCTAGTTCTTTAATCCATTTTGAGTTGATTTTTGTGTATGGTGTGAGGTAGTGGTCAAGCTTCATTCTTTTGCATGTAGCGACCCAGTTTTCCCAGCACCATTTATTGAACAAACTTTCTTTGCTCCAATGCATAGTCTTTGCTCCTTTGTCAAAGATTAGTTGACCGTAAATCTGTGGGTTTATTTCTGGATTTTTTTTTATTACATTCCATTGGTCTATGTGTCTGTTCTTGTTCCAATACCATGCAGTTTTGATGATTATGGCTTTGTAGTATAGTTTTAAGTGTGGCAGTGTGATGCCTCCATCCCCTTCTTTTTTTTCAGGAGAGCTTCGGCTATTCAGGGTTTTTGGTGATTCCATATGAATTTCATCAATAATTGTTCTATTTCTTTGAAGAATGTCTTTGAAATTTTGATTGGAATAGCATAGAATCTGTAGATTGCTTTTGGTAGGATGGCCATTTTAATAATGTTTATTCTTCCAATCCATGAGCAGCGGATGTCTTTCCATTTCTTTGTGTCTTCTTCTATTTCTTTTAACAGTGTTTTATAGTTTTCTTTGTATAGGTCCTTTACCTCTTTTGTTAGATTTATTCACAAATATTTGATTTTTTTTGTTTTGATAATAAAAGGGATTTTTTTTTTATTTCTCCTTCTTCAGATTTATTGTTTGTGTATAGGAATGCTGCTGAATTTGCATGTTGATTTTGTATCCTGACACTTTACTGAACTGATGAGTTGAATTAGTTTTTCTGTGGAGTTTTTGGGGTTCTCTATGTGTGTTATCATATCATCTGCAAATAGTGATAATTTGACTTCTTCTTTTCCTATTTGGATTCCTTTTATATCTTTCTCTTGTCTTATTGCTCTGCTAGGACTTCCAGTATTATATTGAAAAGCAGTGGTGAGAGTGGACATCCTTGTCTTGTTCCAGATCTTAATGAAATTGATTTCAGCTTTTCACCATTGAGAATGATACTGGCTGTTGGCTTGTCTTATATGGCCTTTATGATGTTGAGGTTTGTTCCTTGTATGCCAAGAATTTCAAGGGCTTTTATCATGAACGGTTGTCGCACTTTGTCAAAAGCTTTCTCCGCATCTGTTGATATTATCATATGGTTTTTATATTTCTTTTTGTTGATGTGTTAGATGACATTATTTGATTTTCGGATGTTGAACCATGCTTGTGTCCCTGGAATGAATCCTCCTTGGTCGGGGTGAATTATCTTATGGATACATTATTGGATTCTGATAGCTAAAATTTTATTGAGGAATTTTGCATCAGTGTTCATTAGGGAGATTGGCCTGTAGTTTTCCTTTTTGTGTTGTCCTTGTTCGGTTTTTGTATTAGTGTAATGTTGGCTTCATAGATCGTGTTTGGTATAGTCCCTTCCTTCTCAATTTTTTGGAATAGTTTGTGAAGGATAGGCACTAATTAGTCTCTGAAAGTTTGGTAGAATTCATTTGTAAATCCATCAGGTCCTGGGCTTTTGTTTTTGGGGAGGTTTTTGATTACCATTTCAATTTTGCTGCTTGTAATTGGTCTGTTTAGGTGTTCTATTTCTTCTTTATCTAGCTTTGGGTGATTGTAGAGTTGTAGGAATTTGTCCATCTCCTCTACATTGTTGAGCTTGTTTCCATATAACTGTTCATAGTAGTTTCTGATTATTCTTTTGATTTCTGCTGTGTCCGTTGTGATTTCTCCTCTTTCATTTGTGATCCTATTTATTTGTGCTTTCTCCTGTTTTTCCATTGTGAGCCTGGCTAGGGGTTTGTCTATTTTATTTATTTTTTCAAAGAACCAGGTTTTGGTTTCATTCATCTTTTGGATTGTTTTATTTTTGTTTGTTTTTTTTTCAATTTCATTTATTTCTGCTTTGTTTTTTATTATTTCTTTTCGTCTGCTGTTTTTTTTTTGTTGTTGTTGTTGTTCCTTTTCTAGTTATTTGAGCTTTGTGATTAGGTTGTTTCTTTGAGAACTTTCTTGTTTCGTGACATGAGCCTCTATTGCTATATATTTCCCTCTTATTACTGCTTTTGCTGTGTCCCATATGTTTAGGAAATTGGTGTTCCCCTTGTCATTCAACTCAAAGCATTTTTTTTATTTTCTTCTTTGATCTCCTCATTACTTCAGTGGTTTTCCAGTCGTGTGGGTTTCAATATTCATGAGGTAGATGAGTTCCTTGTCTAATTTTTATGGTTTATTTCTAGTTTGATGCCTTCATGGTCAGAGAAGATGCTTACTATGATTTCAATCTTGGTGTATCTGTGGATATTTGTCTTGGGTCCCGGTATGTGATCGATCCTGGAGAATGATCCGTGTGTGCTTGAGACAAATGCGTACTCAGATTTTTGGGCTTAGTGTTCTGTAGAAGTCCGTTAAGCCCAAGCACTCTAGATCCTTATTTAGAGCTTTAATGTACTTATTTTTTGTCTCATTGATCTATCCATTGTTGATTGTGGTGCGTTGAAGTCTCCTACTACTTATGTTTTCTAATGGTTGTCTGATATATTTTGGTGCTCCTTTGTTGGGTGAGTATATGTTAATGTGTGTTATTTCTTCTTGAAATATTGTCCCCTTGATCATAGTGTAGTGACCGTTGGGGTCTCTTTTTTACCTTTTTGAGTTTGAAATCTGTTTTATCTGATATAAGTATAGCTGTTCCTGCTTTCTCTTTTGGTCCATTTGCTTTTGGTCCATTTTCCTTCCCTTAACTTTGAGTCTATTTTTATCTTTTGTAGCTAAATGTGTTTCCTGGAGACAGCAAAAGGTTGGTTCTTGTTTCTTAATCCAGCCTGCCACTCTGTGTCTTTTTATTGAAGAGTTTAGTTCATTTACAATTAGAGTTACTATTGATATGTTAGCATCTATATTTGACATTGCGTTTGTCTTTCCTTCGATTTTATTTATTTATTCATTTAATAACTTTTTTTTGTTGTTGTTGGCCTTCTACCATTGTTATTCATCCCTCTGAGGATCTGGCTTTAGGACTCTTTGTAGTATTTTTTGGAGTGGGGGTTTAGTCATAATAAAATTCAAGAGTTTCTGTTTGTCTGGGAAGTTCCTTATTCTTTCTTCATAGAGGATGGAGAGCTTTGCAGGATAGAGTATTCTTGGTTGACATCTGTTTACTTGGAGTCTGTTGACTATGTTCCTCCACTCTCTCCTTGCCCATAGTGTTTCTTCGTAGAAGTCTAATGTCAGTCTGATTGGTTTTCCTTTGAATGTTATCTGTTTCTTCCCTCTTGTCAGCTTCATTATTTTTTCCTTGTCTTGGATTCTTGGGAGCTTTACTATTATGTGTCTTGCTGTATTTTTCCTTTCTTCGTGGATGTTTGGTGTTCTTCTTGCTTCTTTTATATCACTTCTCAGCTCCTTCTTCACTTTTGGGAAGTTATTTCAATTATCTCCTTGAATATTTTCTCTGTTCCTACATCTCTCTCCTCTCCTTCTGGTATTCCTATAACTCTTATATTTCCTTTCCTCATGGAGACAGATAGTTTCCGAAGTCTTTCTTTGGTCTTTTTCCTTCATATTTCTCTTTCCTTTTCTGTTTTGGTTCTTTTTATTTCTGTGTTTTCAAGAGTACTTATTCATTCTTCCATTTCATCTTTTCTGCTTTCATTGCTTTTCCCAGAGTTCTTAGTGCCTCCATTAATTCTTTGATGTCCTGCATTTCTTTTACTTCCCTCTTTAGGGACTCAATTTTATTCTTCTGATCGTTGATTATTTTTCCCATATCATTTTTTACTTCCTTCAGTTTTTTAATCATGGCAGTTGTAAATTCTCTTTCTGGAAGGGTCAGAAGTTCTTCCAAGTCACTGTAGTTGCAATACAGTGGGTTGTTTTCTTTCGGTGGTGTATCTTTTTCCGGAGGAGTTGCTAGATTGCATGTAGTTTTTCTTCTCCCTGCTGCCTGCCTTCTTATTTGCTGTGCTTTGGGACACTGTGTTGCTGGTACTTGCCAGCATCTTTTTGGTGTGCTTTTTCTGGGATTTTGGAAACTGGTTGTCCAAACAAGTCAAATACATTTATGCCAGAAATACAGTGAGGCAGTGGTACTTTGAGTATGTTAATGGTCGCTGTCACAGAATATTGCCTCCTTCTGTTTGTTTAGATCCAAAGGTGTGTCTTGAAGTCCCACAGACTTCCCTGGAGGTGGGGCGACTGGATTGCACTCTGGGCTCCAAATCGCTGGATAACCCTCTGGGCTCTATCTCCCTGCCAGGGCGGACCAGGCTTGTGGGGGCCTTCAGATCACATCTGGCTTCTTGGGGAGTCTTCTGCCAGTTTCCAGCAGTCTTTATTGAAGGAAGGTCCCTGTTCAAAAATGGCGAGTCAGAGATGCACTTTCCTGCACGCACAGTCCACCCAAGCTTTGGCTGCCCACTCCCCCTCTGGGCTCTGACTGGTGCCAGAAGGGGCCTGGTGTGGGGGTGCTGCCCAGTTAACATCTGTCTCCTCGGGGAGCCTTCTGCAGGTTTCAAGCAGTCTTTACTAAAGGGAAGTCCCTGTTCTAAAATGGCAAGTTGGAGACGCACTTTCCTGCATGCACGGTCCACCCCAGCTTTGGCTGCCCGCTCCACTCTGGGCTCTCACTGCTGGCCAGAAGACATCTGGCTTGTCCCCTGCAATTTCTTCATCACAATCTATTTCCATTAATTGTTGTGCTTTATACAGTGTCCAAAACAACTCAGGGTGCTGAATGCTCAAATGCCAGTTAATGGAGTATTAATTGTCACATATATCAAAACCTTCTAATATATAGAGGTACTACAAGTCAATCTTTTGAACACTTTAAATGCAAGGAGAGTATATTTCCTCTGACTGAGACTCATCCAACATGGTAAGGCAGTGGGGCACTTAGAAATTTGTGCACCTTCAGAATTTTTTCGTTTTTCATGATTTATAAAATGAGTATTTTAATTACTGTGCTTTCTCATCTAAAATGAAGCTTGAAATCTAAAAACTTTCAAGTCTGAATGATTTCCATTCTAAAAACTGCCTAGGAACCGAATACTTGCAAATTGGGGGGGAAATTCTCGCTGTCATGTCCATCTGTGTCCTGAGGTTGCCCCCATGGCTGGACAGAGGGCGTCCCGGCCTCTCACTCCATGGTCGGGGATCATGGGGAGCCTCTGAGCGCTCACAGGATGTTTCACCCCCTCCTGTGCCACCTCATGGACAGAGAAGGGTCTCAGGGCCTGGCTATTTGAGCTCTGCAGCTGGTGTCCACGTGTGGACACTGTCCACATTCCAGCCCTCAGGGACCTTCCTTCATATGGAAAGTGTGTGTTTACTTGACTGTGTTAATTTGAGCGTCCTTTAGTGCATCTCAGCGAGTAATTATCACACTCGGCATGTAGATATGATCTTGTGTCTGGCTCACGCCTCTATGGCCGTGAATAGACAAATCCTCATGTCCAGGTTCCATTCCCCACCTGTTGGGTCCACCGTGGTGGGCACCATCAGTCATAACAGTGCCCTGAGTCCCTGTCTAGACTGCTGGACAGTCCACCGTCACCCCCGTGTGCCCTTCAGGGAGAGGCCATGGGGATGGGCTTGAGGGGGATGCAGGAAGTCCTGAGGTGGGAGTGAAGGGACACGGAGAGAGGCAGGAGGGAGCCCAAGGATGGGGAGTGGGGCAGAAAGACAATGGATGTCCAGCAGAAGTGAGTGACCACGGGGGTCACCAGCCCTGCAGGAAGAGAAACTTTACTCGTCTCTGAAGTTGTGGATCCTCGGTTCTTTTCCAGCCCAGCCCCTGTCCCTGCACTTACATTAGAATTGTCCTTTTGTTGGGATAATTTGCTTCTAATCTTTAGGAAATAGTATTTTAGGGTTTCTGCTCATGGTGTCATATGCTTAGGTTTGCTGCATGACGATGGTGACATCACTCATGGAAACGGCGTTTACCTGCTTGAGTTTACTCTTCTGTAGGGGGTGGGACAGGACCTGCTTCACTATGCTGCGTGTGTCTGTCTGCTTCTCCCAGCACCATCTCCCCACATTCCTGCTCCAGTGCCTGCTCTGGCGCCTCTGTCGTAGAGTCACTATCCCTCCTGATGAGGGTGGGTTCCTGGGCCCTTGTTATATTCCAGTGGCCAGCCTGTCTGTTTTTGTCCCCGTGCCATGCTGCTTCCAGTATTAGAGCTTTATTGTATGGACCGGAGTCTGGAAGTGTGCTGCCTCCATTCTTACATTTTCGTCAAGACTGTTTTGGCTGTTTGTAGTCTTTTGTAGTTACATATGCTTTCTGTAATGTTTGCTTCATATGTCTGAGAAAGCCATTGAAATTTTGATTTGGATTGCATGAATCTGTAAATTCCTTTGAGTCTGTGGAATGGGGCCTGGGGTCAGGGGTTGGGGGCAGCGGGCGCACTGGCAAGCTGGCGGACTCAGGCCCGTGCCCAGAGGCCGGCAGGGGCGTTGCCTCCGAGCTCGGAGCGCAGTTGTGCTGCCTGCAGCCCCCAAGGCTCGCCTGCGTCTCCCTGTGGCATTGTGATTGTGAGCACCGCGCGGTCAGTGGTTACTCAAGTCACCTTTGATCAGTGACCGTCCACACTGACTGACGGTGGCCCCGGACACCTCCCATAGCTGAGCCCCGCAGGAGTGGACACCCCCTTACCTCCTGCTCAGCAGGCGGCCCAGGCAGCAGGGCAGGTGGGGTCAGCGCCCAGGCGGAGTGTCCTTTAGGGGTTCAAGGAGAAGGGGGCCATGGCTGGGGAGCTGCTCGAGAGTGTTGTTAGAACTGAGGTCACCGAGACTATTGTCGTGTCTCGGCCAATGAGGGAGTGTCTGTCCTTCCCGCCCATCCTGGCTGGGCTGAGCAGTGTCTGGCCCTGGGCACCCACGAGTGAGACTCAGAAAGCAGACTCAAGTGCTCTGTCTCCTGGGAGGCCTCTGTGGGGAGACAGCAGGACAACGAGTGAGATGTTTGAAAAGGATCAATTTGCAACAGTCAGATGCTGCAGGAATCACCTGACAGAACTAATTCAGGAGACTCAGATTCTATCCAATATTAAACTCTAAAACAAGCATCAGGGATGCAGGAGACTTTATGCAGCACGAGCCGGCCCCTGTGACTATCAAGGCACGTTCACATCCTGCAGGTGTGAAGCAGGTGGAAGCGCTCAGGAGCTGAGAAGTTTTCAACCTGAATAAAAGGTGTGAGAGGCTGTGGGCTCCTGAACTCCCCCAGGAAAATGGCTCTGGAGGGTTGAGGCCGTGTTGGATCGGGGTGTCTCTTTCTGTAGCTGGTTTTGTAGGTTTTGCATATTTTGGACTCTCGCCCTAGTCAGGTGTGTGATGTGCACAATTTTCTCCCAGTACAGGGACCCATTTTGGAGATGGATTTTCTGAGGCACAGAAGCTCTCTAGTGTTGGGGCGGCTACTTGTTCCTACGTGCTCTTCTTCCCTGGTCCTTGGCGTGTGTCCCCAAGCTCAATTATGGGGTGAGTGTGCAGTGGGCAGCACCTGTGTGTTCTTGATGGTATTTTAAGGGTTTGTCTAATGCAAATTTTTAACCCATTCCAAATTGTTCTGATAATAAGAAAAATAGAAATCCAAACTGTTGTCACCTGTGAGAAGGGACCAATCCAGAGACTGGACCCAGCAAAAAGGTGAGGGAGGGAGAGAAAAGGCCTCTTACCTCTCCTGGGAATGGCGTGGAGACGTCTTCAGACACTAACACCAGGACAACCATAGGATGGAGCAACCTTATCCTGGTATTTGTCCCAGATGTGCAGACTCTACAGTGCAGATCACGCACACCAGTGTTCCCAGCAGCACCATCCACTGTTACCGGCCGTGTCCCCAACCCAAGTGTCATGGACAGAGGAATGAATAAAGAATGTGGATCCACAGTCAATGGAATACTGCACGGCTATTAAAGAGGTGAAATAGTGTCCTGAAGTTGGAGAGCATATGCTAGCAAGATAAGTCAAAAAGTGAAAGATATTGGCTGGTCTTACCAATCTGTGGATTATAATATAAAAGCCAACAATTAAAAAATATATAGTGGCAAACAACAAAAGGAAAAGTTGGACTGAGTGGAAAAAATTTGCTCATTATGAGACAGAACAGGGGAGGAGATAGGAGTGTGCACAAAGGGGCCAGGCACTGCAGGGCATTCAGTAGATTCTGAGTGGACACTGGTGCATGTGGGGGAGTGAAAAGTGACCCACAGTGAAAACAGTAAAAGTGAAAATGAGTGTCCTCTTTGATAAGAACAAATAACAAGTTAGAGTTATGTTGGGATGAATCACTCATGGGAAGATCCTCACAGACACTCACTGTATTTGTTCAAGGAATAACAGAAAATACATCAAGAGGAATCTGACCAGGGAATGACATCATATTCCAATGGGATGGGGACTATGATCTCATGTGTATTTTTTAAAGATTTATTTATTCATACAAGACTGGGGTACAGTCAGAGGCGTGGGAGGGTAAGAGAATTCAGCAGAGACAGAGTAGGGAGCAGAAGAGGCAGATGGACTGAAGACACTGCTGAGGGGAGCAGTGGGCAAGGCAGGAGAGTTCTGCCGTGCCATGTGGGTTTCTCCCTGCCTGGCTGGGAATCAAACCCGCACTGTAGAGGCTGTGGACAGCTTCACAACACAGCGCTCAACCCACTTTGCCACCAGGGAGGCCGTGTGCTCTCATGCTATCACTGAAATGAGTATTACTTTGAGCGATTTTCTAACTCAGGTTTCATTCTGAAATTTGAATGGACGAGTCATGTCTGGTGATTAACTACATTTCATTATCACAAATAGTTTCATGGGCAAAATGTGCTCATTGGTCAGGAGAGTTTGGAGACACAGTGACATGCTCCGGAGAGGAGGACCGTCACCCCAGCTCACGTTCTCAGTGTTAGGGGAACAGTATGAGAACCTCCAGTATGCAGTGCAGATGTGGAGGATTATAAAAAAATATGCAACTATGCCGTGCTTTAGTTTGCATAACGTTTTACATAATAAAAAATAATATTGTTCCCAAGTGGAAGAGAAGTGAATTTAAGTGTAATCTACAAGAAGGTGGAGAAGACCTGGTAGAGGATCAAGATACAATCTGGAAAAGTAAGGGAACCTAAAAATCAACACAATGACAAGTTACAGATTATAAAATTTTACATAGAAAAGCAGCTCTTCAAAGATAATTCATCTAACTTGACCTTTGAAAACACCACATCGAGGGGTGCAGTCACGTTGGCATCCAAACAGGCATCATAGAAATTAACATTCCATCCATTCCAGGTTTCACTCATAGATTCCTACTAACCGAGGAAGCTTCCATCTGTCCACCTCTGGCAGAGTCAGGTGCGGATTCCCTTTGTCCTTTCAGCAGCAACAGGAACTTCTAGAGGAAGATGCCCCATGAGGAATTGTGAAGGACGGGGGGCCCCACTCAAATGTCTCCCCTGCCATCAATGAGGACAAGGCCCTCGGTGGAGACACATGCAGGCTGTGGGACCCGAGCCCCAGGAAGGTGGTCCCAAGGCCATGTGGTCCTGAGGACAGACCCCTTTACCACTGCTCAATGTCGTGTAAATGTTGGTGAATGTGAGTTCTAGAACGCTCTTTCTACACCAAATACAAGCTTTTAACCACGAGCTGGATTCAGTTTTGAACATCACACAAGGAGGGCTTGGGAGAAGGATTACAGCAATTTAGGAAAAAGGAGTATAGTGAGGATTATGAGAATATGAATTTGTGACAAGGGAATAATCCTAATGCAAGAAATCTATACTTATAAATGATGACATGTAAGAGTTAGGGGGAAAAGCTGAATTAATGAGTGGTTATAATTATAGATTGTGATATCTCACATCTTGGAGTATTGGCCCTTCATCAGTCTCCCCACAGCCAACTTCATGGCTTGGTTCCTCAGACTGTATATGATGGGATTAAAGATGGGGGGCACCACCGTGTAGAACATAGAAATGACCAGGTCAGATACAGACAGGGTCTCTGAGGCTGGCTTCAGATAAGCAAAGCATACAGTGAAGAGAAACAGCACCACAACCAGCAGGTGGGGAAGGCAGGTGGAGTAGACTTTGGCCTTCCCTTCTGTGGATGGGATCTTCCTGACAGCAGAGAAGATGTGGACATAGGAAATGATGATGAAAATGAAACAGCAGATACCCAAAACCAAACTAATGAGAATGGAGACAAGTTTGTTCATCAAATTTTCTGAACAGGAAATATCCAATAACTGGGGGATGTCACAGAAGATTTGGTGGACCACGTTGGACCCACAGTAGGACAAGGAGAAGGTTCCAGCCGTGTTCATCACAGCATAGAGACCCCCACCCAGCCAGGACACAGCTGTCAGCTGCACACACCTGTCCCTGCTCATGAGGACGTCATAGTGCAGGGGGTGGCAGATAGCAGCATAGCGGTCAAGGCTCATCACTGTTAAGAGGGTCATCTCTGCACCTGCCGAAAAAATCATCATGAAGACCTGGACGACACAGCCCGGGAAGGAGATGGAGCTTCTGTGCTTCAGAGAGTTGGCGATGGAATTGGGGACCGTGGCTGAGCTGAGGCAAAGGTCCAAGAAGGAAAGGCCCCTCAGGAAGAAGTACATTGGGGTGTGGAGGTGCCGGTCCAGGGTGGTGATGAGGACGATGAGCCCATTCCCCAGCAGGGCACACAGGTAGACCATGGAGAAGAGCAGTGGGTGCAGGAAGCCCATGGTCCCCTGGGTAGGGATCCGCAGGAGGATGAATTCTGTCACAGCGGTGAGATTGGTCACCCCTGGAGACATCTTCTGTATAGAAGAGGAAAGAGAACCAAAATCTGATTCTTCCAATATTGAAAATAGAATGGGTTATCAATACAAGATAATAACTCAATGTATTTTCTACATGATTTTTCCTTCCCGTTCTATGGACACTAATATCATCTATGTCTGCTCTTTCATTCAACCCATTTATTACCAGCTCATGTGAATATGTCATTATTACATTCTCCACATAAGTCATGAAAATTGATGAAAACTGAAAATTTCATCTGTCCCCTACAAAACATGAACAAATTAGAATCTCATATTTGTCAAAAATCTCAACAGAGTTCCCATGCTATGCTCATGGCCCCAGTTGTGCTGCTCCCACCTCCTGTCCAGGCCCCAGTGTCTCCACCCAGCACACATCCCAGAGGTTGTCCAGGGCACAGCCCAGAGGACACGTGACCATGCCCAGCCCCTCCCCACCCTGGAGAGCCTGTTCCTGCTCCTCCAGCACAACCCTGGTCTGGGGAGGCTCCACAGGGACAGGTGTGCAGGGATGTGGGGTGTGCAGGTCCCTATTTTCCTGATCCTCAGGACCCGACGCTGTCCTGGAACTGAATGATCTGGGCTCGGCGTCCCTGTGCAGCGTGTCCTGACGCCTCCTCTGTCAGATTCCTGCCCCTGTGGCCTCACTGCTGCCTCCTGGTCCGTCCCCTCGTCTCCTCATCTCCCTGCCCCTGACTCCCCACATCAGAGGACCCAGAGACCACATTTCCCACAGAGTCTCCTCCTGGGTCACACCCACACGTTCCTCCTGCAGGATGGGCTCGCCCACCCCGGGTCCCTCCCGGACCCTCTGTCCCCCTCGGACTCATGCACGTCTGTGCAGGGAGGAGGTGGCTCCGGGGCTGAGCTGGACGGTCTGTGCATGTGGCTGTCCCTGCCAGTCCCAGGGCCCAGGGTCCACCGGGTGCGGGTTTGTTCCTCCCCCCAGGCCCGTGCATGAGTGGGGACATCTGGACACGGGGCAGCCCTGCCCTCTCTCCTCCCCCCAGTCTTTTCTTCTCCCCGCTCTGTGGGGTGACTCAGGGGAAGCCCCTGGGGAGGCAGGATTTTTACAAGAGTATAGTAATATAAAATAATTGAATCTCATGTGTTGAGTATTCCCAATATTTAATACAAACAAGACAATAAACCAGGATATTGGTGGTGAAAAATGTTGACATCTGCTGAGTGAACTTAACTACGTATTAAAATGGAAAATAACTTGACACGTCTCCTCCAGGCCCTGTTTAAATACTGTGACTCATTTTGCAATTATACAGACAATCCCTGAGTACAGAGTTGGGTAAAAATCCCAAGTTCACGTCCATAAATAGTCACATGACCCTTCCAGCATCACGTTCATGTCAGAGCCATGATGCCGTCAACATGTTGCTGCAAAAATTATTGATTTGCTAATTGACTCATTTTGTCATAATGTTTGGGGCAAAGAGGCACAACATTCTGAATTTAACATCTAGTTTTACTTTTTAATTTTTTCTGGAGTTCCTTTGTTACAATCTAATCCCATTCATCGTTGTGATTTTACTCAGTGCCCAAACACACTGAGTGTCCTGAAGCTAAAATCCCAGGTTTGAAGCAATAATCATCACATCTCCCATATATCAAAACCTATGATCAATATATTAAAAGCCAGTATCCTTGAGCACCGTAAATTACAAGAGAAGATGTTTTCTCTCACCGAGTCTCACCCAGGATGACAGGGCAGTGGGGCATGACGAATTGGGCCCAGTCAGCATCAGTTGTCATGATTTACAAAGTGAATAGTTTAACTATGGTGCGTTCTCCGGTCTAAAAAGAAGCTTGATCTGAAAACCCTCAAGAGTGAGTGGATTCTCCCCTGCAAAAGGCTGGGGACAGATACCTGCAGTCTGGGGGTAAAGTTCCCACTGCCGTGTCGAGTCTCTGTCCTGAGGTTGTCCCCATGGCAGGACAGAGGGCGTCCCGGCCTCTCACTCCATGGTCGGGGCTCGTGGGGAGCCTCTAAGCTCTCACAACATGTTTCACCCGGTCCTGCGCCGCCTCATGGACAGAGCAGGGCCTCAGGGCTGGGCTATTTGAGCTCTGGAGCTGGTGTCCATGTGTTGGACACTGTCCATATTCCAGGCCTCGGGGACCTTCCTCCCGAGGGAAAGTGTGTGTTTACTTGACTGTGTTAATTGGAGCGTCCTGCAGTGTGTTTCAGCGAGTAATTATCACACTCGGTGTGTAGATGTGATTTTGTGTCTGGCTCACACCTCTATGGACGTGAATAGACAAATCCTCATGTCCAGGTTCCATTCCCCACCTGTCAGGTCCAACGTGTTGGGCATCATCAGTCATAACAGTGCCCTGAGTCCCTGTCTAGACAGCTGGACAGTTTCCCGTCATCCCCCGTGTGCCCTTCACGGAGAGGCCCTGGGGATGGATGTGAGGGGGATGCGGGAAGGCCTGAGGCGGGAGTGAAGGGACACAGAGAGAAGCAGGAGGGAGTCCAGGGAGGGGGAGTGGTGGGGAAAGACAATGGAAGTCCAGCAGAAGTGAGTGACCATGGGGGTCACCAGCCCTTCAGGAAGAGAAACTTTACTCGTCTCTGAAATTGTGTATCCTGTGGTTCTTTTCCACCACAGCCCTGTCCCTGCACTTATATTAGAATTGTCCTTTTGTTGTGATAATGTGCTTTTAATCTTTAGGAAACAGTATTTTAGGGTTTCTGCTCATGGTGTCATATCCTTAGGTTTGCTGCATGATGATGGTGACGTCACACATGGAAACAGGCGTTTATCTGCTTGAGTTTACTCTTCTGTAGGGGGTGGGGCAGGACCTGCTTCACTATGCTGCGTGCGTCTGTCTGCTTCTCCCAGCACGATCTCCCCACTTTCCCTGCTCCAAGGCCTGCTGTGGCTCCTCTGTCGTAGAGTCACTGTCCATCCTGATGAGGGTGGGTTCCTGGGCCCTTGTTATATTCCAGTGGCCGGCCTGTCTGATTTTGTCCCAGTACCATGCTGCTTTAAGTATTAGAGCTTTATCGTATGGACTGGCGTCTGGAATGTGCTGCATCCACCATGCTTCCTCATTTTTGTCAGGGTTGTTTTGGCTGTTTGGGGTCTTTGTGGTTCCATATATATTTGAGGGTTTTTTTTTATATCTTTGGAAAATGCCATTGAAGTTCTTATTGGGATTACACTGAATCTGTAAATTGCTTTGGGTCAGATGCACATTTGGTAATGTTGATTCTTCCAAGCCAAGGGCAGGGAATTTCTTTCCATTTTTTGTGTTTTCTATTTCTGTTAACAATATCTTACTATTTTCATTGTATCTTTACCTCCTTTGTGATGTTTACTCCATGGTACTTCACGTTGTGATTATAAGTAGGATTGTTTTATAACTTCTTTTCTAGTTGATTTGTGCATATAGAACACCATTGATTTTTGTGTGTTGTTTTTTTTTTAAGGTTGGTTTATTTATTGAGTTAGCACAAGTTGAAAACATTGTGTTTGTGTATTTATTTATTTATTTATTTATTTATTTATTTATTTATTTATTTATACAAGCACTGGGTACAGTCAGAAGCCCAGGAGTGTGAAAGAACTTACCAGAACCAGAGCGGGGAGCAGAACAGGCAGACTGACAAAGTACTCTGCTGAGGGGAGCAGTGGTCAGTAGGAGAGGTCTGCGTGCCATGTGGGACCCTTATCGGCGGCCGGGGATCGAATTGGTGCTGCAGAGACTGCAGGCATCTTCACAACCCAGCGCTCAACTGTTGTGCCACTGTGGAGGCCCTGTGTGTTGATTTTTTAAGTTTTCAACTACACTGAAGTGGCTTATTATTTTAATTGGTTTTTTTTTCAGTGGAATCTTTTATTTTCTTAGTGTATATTACATTTTCCACAACAGTTTTAATTGTTTTAATTATAAATCCAAGCAACCTAGAAACAGTTAATGTTTTATTATTTTAAAAAAATTAATTATGTTACAAAAAACTGACAGATTGTAGGCAATGAATAGTCTCAGGATATGTTTATAATAGTCTGATTCAGCTTCTTCATTCAATATGTGCATTGAATTCTCATTATATTCCATAAACTTTTTCTCTTGATAGCCCATAACTTTTATTGACCTGTAAACTATGACAGTAACTAGAATTAATATTAAGAATGTTATCTATCATCAGAAAAAATAAAAATGCCAATGATTTAAAATAATAGTAGGAAGTTGTCAAACTAGAAGTTTATATATCGAGTTTTTGCCATCTTTTAACTGTTCCTGGCTGCCTCCAATCTGACATTGTGCCCACATGGGACTCGCCTGGGCTGAAGGCAAGATCAGCCTGATTAGCACCCTCAGAGCGTGAATATCTGAGAATGAGTTAAATATCTGATATCCACTTAGAACTGCATATTCTTATGAAATATTTTGGTGTGAAATTTTCAAACATTGGATGTCACAGATGGGCAAGCAGGGGTCGATGCAGTCAGCAGAGAAGAGCTAAGGCCACACAGCAGCCACACACTTGGGTATTTCACTTCCCAATTTTAAATCTTCTTCAAATTCTTTGTCTTTGCATCTACACTAAATGATAGTGTTATTTATGGTATGTAAATCCGATGAGTTTTCTAGTTTGAACTACTCCATATGGAAACGCAAACACTCTGAGATCCCATAATAATGTGGCCAAAAGGACATTGTCCTCAAATTCCCAGAAATTCTATGAAATTAAATATATGGGGATAAACACACGAGAAAAGTGTGGCGTGATGTTGTGAGTGCCCTTCCTCAACTATCTCTGGAAATACTAGAATATTGCGTAGTCCACCAGATAGTATTTTTTTTTACCATTATAGCTTCCAACGTTCCTTTATTGTTTCTTGAAAAACCCTACTCACTGTATTAACAGCATTCACAGCCACTGTCATATTTCTGGTGTCCACTGTGTGCTGTGTTTATGGTAAAACCAGTGACATCCACACCAGAGCCTCCAGGAGGGTCTCTACCCCATCATGTGTGGGTCTTAGTCCACAGAATGTCGTGATCACTGTTTCCAACTTGGGCCCGCAGGCCTTCTTTATGTGATGAAGGCCTCACTCACCAAGTGCAGGGGCCTCTGACCCACCAATAGCCCCTGATCCCACACGTGACCACGAGAGTCAGTAACATGAAAGGGGAAGTGCCTTAGAGACTGGAGATGCTGCCCCAGTGAGAGAACTTCTGCTGAAGACTGAGATGAAACCCAGCCATCGCCCCTCGGCTGAGAGCACGGAAATGGAGAACAGCAGACATACACTGAAGTTAGGTGACCTTCATTGTACGGAGAATATTAAAGTGCAACAAAGTGTTAAAGAGAGGAACAATCAATGCTAATCGAGTGAATGAGCAGAAGAATATATGAAGTGATCGTAAATATATTTTAAAAATTAGCATATATAATTAACTTGTACAATATAATTATATGAAATTATAAGACTATAAAGGGGACAATAATGTGAAAATTTAAAATAAATGTCTCATAACGCAGTTATGAACTAATCTTCTCTATCACATTTTGGTGAGTCTCCCCTTCATCAGTCTCCCCATGGCCGACTTCATGGCTTGGTTCCTCAGACTGTATATGACGGGATTAAAGGTGGGGGCACCACCGTGTAGAACATAGAAATGACCAGGCCAGACATGGACGGGGTCCCTGAGGTTGGCTTCAGGTAAGCAAAGCATGCAGTGGAGAGAAACAGCACCACAACCAGCAGGTGGGGAAGGCAGGTGGAGTAGACTTTGGCCTTCCCTTCTATGGATGGGATCTTCCTGACAGCAGAGAAGATGTGCACATAGGTAATGACGATGAATATGAAATAGCAGAAATCCAACACCACACCGATGGCAATAGGGACAAGTTCATTCATTAAATTTCCCGAGCTGGAAATAGCCAATAACTGGGGGATGTCACAGAAGAACTGGTGTACCACGTTGGACCCACAGTAGCACAAGGAGAAGGTTCCAGCTGTGTGCATCACAACATAGAGACCCCCACCAAGCCAGGACACAGCTGTCAGCTGCACACACCTGTCCCTGCTCATGATGACCTCATAGTGCAGAGGGTGGCAGATGGCAGCATAGCGGTCAAGGCTCATCACCGTGAGCAGGTGAAGCTCTGTAGCTCCTGAAACCATCACCATGAAGACCTGGAGGACACAGCCCAGGAAGGAGATGGAGTTGCTGTGCCTCAGAGAGTTGGCAATGGACTTGGGGACCGTGGCTGAGATGAGGCAGAGGTCCAAGAAGGACAGACTCCTCAGGAAGAAGTACATGGGGGTGTCGAGGTGCCGGTCCAGGGTGGTGACGTGGACGATGAGTCCATTCCCCAGCAGGGTGCACAGCTAGACCAGGGAGAAGAGCAGCGGGTGCAAGAAGCCCATGTTTCCCTGGGTGGGGAACCCCAGGAGGTTAAACTCTGTCACGGCTGTGAGATTTGTCACCCCTGGAGCCATGATCTGTGTAAAAACATCGAGCTGAATAAAACATGACACCTACACGGACAGTCACAGGCGTGTCCCAGCGGTCACTCTGAGGCTGTGGAGTGAAGCAGCTCCATGTCTCTCACTCTCTGTTGAGCCTTTTGCATTCAGCTCCAGAAACGTGCCTTTATCACACTGGATCTGGGGTTGGGAAGGAGGGACATTTCGGTGATCATATTATTCTGCTCTGGTTGATCTCATAGCCTGACTGACTGCCCCTCCCCACCGCCCAGCCCCACTCTCCTGCCTCCTGCCCAGGCCCCAGCATTTCCACTCAGCATACCTCCCAGAGGTTGTCCAGGGCACAGCCCCAGGGGACACGTGACCATGCCCAGGTCCTCCCCACCCTGGAGTGCCTGACCCTGCTCCTCCAGCACAACGCTGCCTGGGGAGGCCCCACAGTGACAGGAGTGCAGGGAGATGGGGTGTGCGGGTCCCTGTTTTCCTGCTCCCCAGGACCCGACACTGTCCTGGAACTGAATGATCTGGGCTCGGCGTCCCTGTGTGGCGTGTCCTGACGCCTCCTCTATCAGATTTATGCCCCTGTGGCCTCACTGCTGCCTCCTGGTCTGTCCCCTCGTCTCCTCATCTCCCTGCCCCTGACTCCCCACATCTGAGGACCCAGAGACCACATTTCCCGCAGAGTCGCCTCCTGGGTCACACCCACACATCCCTCCTACAGGATGGGCTCGTCCTCCCCGGGTCCCTCCCGGCCCCTCTGTTGCCCTCAGATTCATGCACGTCTGTGCAGGGAGGAGGCCCCTCTGGGGCTGAGCCGGAAGGTCTTTGCGTGTGGCTGTCCCTGCCTGTCCCAGGAACCCAGGTCCCCCAGGTGCGGGTTTGTTCCTCCCCCCAGGCCCATGCGTGAGTGGGGACGTCTGGACACTGGGCAGCCCTGCCCTCTCTCCTCCTCCCCAATCTCATCCTCTCCCCGCTCTGTGGGGTGACAGAGGGGCAGGCCCTGGGGAGTCAGGACTCTTAAGGGGAATGTGGGGAATAAACTTGTGACTGTACATCAGTGTACATACAATTCCAAGTAATTTAATAAAAACTAGAAGATTTTTAGTTATTACCAGGTGGTTATACATGTAGACATCTTAGGAGTGATTTAAAATACTATTTGTAATGATGAAATAATTTTTGATACATCTCTCTCCAGGTATTTTTATCATATTGTGTTGTTTTCATTTTAATATCACTAACAATCCTTGAGTGATGAGTTGGGGAAAAATCCCAATTCCATGTCCAAAAGTAGCAGACTGCTGTGCCACCCTCCCATTAGTGTTATAGCCATGAAGTTGTGATCATGTTGCTTTAAAAAGTTTTTGAATTTCCACTTGTCTCTTATATCTGTTGCAATATTTCAGAACAAAATGGCTTAACTTTCTGATTTTTAACTATAAGTATTTTTTATTTGATTTTGAGTTTTTTAATTCCAATTAAATTGCATCAATTGTTTTGATTTTATTTGACATTTATACACACTGACTCTTTGAGCTGAGTGCCCAGATCAAAGTTATGAAGTCTTATGCATCGTATATTAAAATCTACTAATATGATGATGCTATTAAAATTCATAATATTTGGATTTTTCAATTAAAAAAAGTTATTTTCTGTCATTGAATATTAACCCCAGGATGATACGGCAGTGCATCGTTGAGGAACTTGTGCAACTCTAGAAGCAATAGTTTTCATTATTTATGAAATGACTCTTTTGGATGATGTGCTTTCTCTAATCTACAATGAACCTTGAAATCTAAAAACTTTCAAGTCTGAACGATTTCTATTCTGAAAACTGTTTATGAACAGAATACCTGCAGTCTGAGTGGGGTGTTTCCAGCTGCCGTGACGAGTCTCTGTCCTGAGGTTGTCCCCATGGTGGGACAGAGGGCGTCCTGGCCTCTCACTCTATGGTCGGGGCTCGTGGGAACCTCTGAGCACTCACAGGATGTTGCATACCGTCCTGTGCTGCCTCATGGACAGAGCAGGGCCTCAGGGCTGGGCTATTTGAGCTCTGGAGCTTGTGTCTGTGTGTTGGACACTGTCCAACCCTCAGATTCCAGCCCTCAGGGACCTTCCTCCAGAGGGAAAGTGTGTGTTTACTTCACTGTATTTATTGGGTCGTCCTGTAGCACATTCAGTGAGCAATTAGGGCACTGAGTGTGCCAGAGGCAATTTTGTTAGTTTTTACCCCTGTGAGGACAGGTCTGTTTTTACTCCTTGCCAGTCTCCATCACCCTCTACTGACCGGCCACGGGGGACCTGCTTGTGGCCCAGCAGACTTCATGCTCTTGCTCTGATATAATCCTGGTTTTTGCTTTTGTTTCCTTAAAAGCCTTAAAAGCTGCCCGTCCTTAAAAGCCACAATATGTGCCACACCCAAAGGGAGCTGAAAAGTCACTATCACCCACTGCACGCTTTTGGGGGAGGGTGATGGAGCAGGGGTTGAGGCAGGGGGCAATGGGTGGGAGGTTGTGAGGTGGACAGACAAGGAAAAACTCAACAGATGTGAAGTTTAATGGTATAGCCTGGATATTCTGAAATGTGTGTCTTCGTGTCACTTAAATATTATTTACGAGATTTGTTCCACTCTCAATACCTGTAACTTTGCATTTCAGCTTGCGTACTTATTATTGTTAAGCATTTTGACTTTACCTTAGTAAATGAGATAGGTTTTGGGCTTCTGTGCATGGCGGCTTTACTGGGGTCTTGATCTCATGATTAGAGTGGCTTTTCATGTTGGAAAGTTCTTGGAAAAGACCTTTTTTATTTATGGATTTAATTAGTGTAATATGGTTAGACGCAGGCTCATAAAAATTAAAGACATATTTATGTGACAACATTAGCTAGATTCAAGGTGACTGTGTGTGCATGTGTGCGTGGGTGTGCATGTGTACATGTGTGTGCACATGTGGGTGTGTGGGTGTGCACACGTGCATGGTCTTTGCACTTTCCTTGAGGGGAGGTTGGTGCACGGGTGATAAGTGAACTCTGTGGTTCCCCCAAATTCCGTGGTGTGTATGGTGTTATCCGCTGAGAATCCCAGCGTCTGTTAACACGCATATGTGATGGGTTCTCATGGGCTCGATGTAGATCTGCTTATATTTCAACATGACACAGATGTTACGGTAGCATTTATGACAAACTTAGATTAACCTCATTTTACCTCAACTGCTGAAGATAATTTCAATACCCTTTCAAAACACACAGTAAAGGAAATGCATTAGTAAAGTCAAAACTTTATTAATTTCTCAAGAACAGAAGACCTGTGCACTGTGGGTTGTGCAGGACCTGGAGCGGCCTGGCCTGGAGAGCGGGGGCACATCCCATTCAGTCTGTGCTCCCAGCTCCGGGGGGCTTTCGTCTTTGGTCAAGTGTTTCTGTAGATCTTATGTCTGTTTTCCATTGAGTTGTTTGCTTTTTTGTTGACACTTTGTTTGCGTGTTTATATTTCTTGATTATTAAGCCCTGGTGGAATGGTGGTTTGCAAATAGCTCCCCCCATTCAGTAAGTTGTCTTTTTCTTTTGGATGTTGGTGGTGGAGGAATTCTTGCTCTGATCTAATCCTGGTTTTTGCTTTTGTTTCCTTTGCTGGTGGCTTTGAATCCACACAGACATCTCTGAAGCTGAGGTCAAAGAGTCTATGTTTTCTTCCCTGTATTTTATCATTTTATATCTTATATTAAAATAATAAGTGCATTTATTAACTTTTGTATATAGTGTGAGATAATGGTCTAGTTCCATTCTTTTGCATGTGGTTGTCCAGACTTCCCCGCACCATTTATTGAAGAGACTCCCATTAGTCATTGCTGCAAGAGTTATGTGTATATTTATGTGTGGGGCCTTGTTCCACTGATCCATGTGTGGTTTCCTCCCAACAACGTGCTCTTTTGATTACTATCACTTTGTAGCATGGTTTGAATCAGGAGCATAAAACCTCCATTTTGCTTTTATTGCTCAATCGCTTTGCTAGTCAAGATCTTTTGTGCTTCCTGCAAATGTTAGGGATTTCTTTGTTCTAATTCTGTGAAGAATGCCACTGGAATTTTGATAGGCATTATATGAATTTGTACATTGCTTTATGGATAATGACCTTTTTAAAAATGCTAATTTTTCTGATCCATGAGAAAAGTATGTTTTCCTATTGCTTTGTCCTTCCTAACTTATTTCATTGCTGTCGAAAATCTTAGTGTGTGGGTGTTTAACCCACTGATTAAACTTGTCCTAGGTATTTTATTCTTGTTAATGTCATTGTCATGGGCTTGTCTTTATTTCTCTTTCAGATAGATTTTGTCTGTGTACAAAAACCACTGAAATTTGTACAGTGATTTTGTAGTGTGCAACTTTGCACTATTTATTATTTTCATTTTGTTGCTTGAGTCATCAGGGCATGCACGTCTGCCTCCATGTCACCTGCACAAAGGAACAACTTTACTCCAGTGTGGATACTCTCTATGTCTCATACCTGCCTGACCCCTCTGGTGGGACCTGCAGCAACAGGTTGAACAGCACTGGTGAGAGAGGCCACTCAGTCTCCCTCCTGACCGTAGAGGAAGAGCTTACAGGTTTTTTTTTTTTTGCCACCAACTGTTATGTTAGGTATGGATTGTAATTTTATGATTTATTAATTGTTAGTACTTGTTTCTTATACCCATTTTATTTAGAAGATTTTTTTCTGATCAAATGGATGATGTGTCTTGCCAGTTGTTCCTTCTGAATCTATTCAATTAATTTTATGATATCCCCTTCATTTATATTACATTGATTTGACCAGAACCTATACAAAGTTTAACTCCAAATGGATCACTGGCCTTATGTAAAACACCATAGCATAAACACAGCACTTGACACAGCCTGAAGTCTAGGTAACCTTGAGTGCGGTGATTCTTTGTAGATACATTTCCAAAGTCATGAAGCATGAAAAGGAAAAATGATACCCTGGAGTTCAGGAAAATTAAAAACTTACCTGGGGAGGAAAATATCAAGAGAGGAGAAAAAAGCCACACTCTGTGAGAAAATACCTACCAAAGATGCACCTGACAAAAGATCTTCTTACAAAATAAGCAAATGCTTGTAGGATTCAACAAGAACCGAGACAGTTCCTGGCCTCCCCTGGGGGCACAGCGGTTAAGCGCTGGGCTCAAGGCTGCCCACAGCCTCTGCAGTTACAGTTCGATGCCCCACCTCTGGCGAGGGTCTCACAAAAAACAAACAAAAATAAAGAACAGAGACGGTTCCACCAGAGGGGCCGGTAAGCTCACTAGACACTCCAAAGAGCAGGCATCGGCCAAGCAGGCTGCTGAAAGTCTTTTCCCCTCGTCCATCACCAAGAACAGCAGAGGACATTTGAGATGCCCCCACACACTTGCCCAGAAACTGAACCCCACACACTAATGATGAAAGGAACATCAGGGCCTCTCACATGTCCCCTATAGGAAGAAGCCCACTGGACACACATTTATAAGACAGTTTAATGGGGGTCTGAGGAAACTGAAGTGTCTCTCACCTCGCGGTCAAGTGTTCACTTACTCTGTATTAACCAAAATGCGGGAGAAACTTCTACACTCACACAAAGCTTCACAAGTGTTTACGGTAACTTTATTCTTCTTGCCAAAATTTGGAAGGAAGTGAGTCACACCTCAGAATGGATAAATGGTGGCCAGGCACGCAGAGGATGGCTGTCACCCAGTGAGAGCGGAGGGAGCTCCCTGCCTAAGAAGGAAGTGAAGGAAGCTGAGCTGGATTCTGCGAAGTAGAAGAAGTTGAACTGAAAAGTTGGACCTGTCCAATTCCATGGCGTTCTGGAAAGACCTGAACGATGGAGACAGGGAGAAGATCAGTGGTCTGCAGGTGTAGAGGGTGACAGCGGCAGGGTGCAGATGGTCGGGTGACTGGTGAGTCGCACTGGGTGCTGTGATGATGATGAGTGTCTGTCACGATGCATTGGCACAAACCAACAGAATGCAAAACACCGAGGGGGAAGCCCCAGACGAGGCGCCAAAGTGGACACATCCTTGGTTAAAACTTCACGATTCTGATGAATCATGCTGCTTTGGGAGGGAGACGGTGCATTTGTGAGTTGAAGAGAGTATGGAAAACCTGCATCTCCTTCACACTATTTTTGTTTAGAAAGTACTGCAAATATTCAAGTCTTGGAAAACAAATATTTGAATTAAAATATTAAGAACTATTGGAAATAGAGCTGTACAAGGTAACTATTATTGTAAAGGAGAAGTAGAGTTTTCACATTTTGGTGAGTATCCCCTTGAACAGCATGACCACCGCTGACTTCATGGCTTGGTTCCTCAGACTGCATATGATGGGATTAAAGGCGGGGGACACCACTGTGTAGAACATAGAAATGACCAGGTCAGACATGGACGGGGTCCCTGATGTCGGCTTCAGGTAAGCAAAGCATGCAGTGGAGAGAAACAGCACCACAACCAGCAGGTGGGGCAGGCACATGGATTAGACTTTGGCCTTCCCTTCAGTGGATGGGTTCTTCCTGACACCAGAGAAGATGTGGACATAGGAAATGACAATGAAAATAAAAGAACAGATACTCAACACCACACTAATGAGAATGGGGACAAGTTCATGCATCAGATTTCCTGAGCAAGAAATAGCCAATAACTGGGGGACGTCACAGAAGAACTGATGGACCATGTTGGACCCGCAGTAATACAAGGAGAAGGTTCCAGCTGTGTGCATCACAGCATCAAGACCCCCTCCCAGGCAGGACACAGCTGTCAGCTGCATACCACTGTCCCTCCTCATGATGATGTCATAGTGTAGGGGTTCGCAGATGGCAGCATAGCGGTCAATGCTCATCACTGTGAGCAGGGTCAGCTCTGCACCTGCTGACAAATCCAGCATAAAGACCTGGAGGACACAGCCCGGGAAGGAGATGGAGCTTCTGTGCCTCAGAGAGTTTGCAATGGAGTTGGGGACCATGGCTGAGATGAGGCAGAGGTCCAAGAAGGACAGACCCCTCAGGAAGAAGTACATGGGGGTGTGGAGGTGCCGGTCCAGGGTGGTGATGAGGATGATGAGCCCGTTCCCCAGAGGGCGCACAGGTAGACCCGGGAGAAGTGCAGCGAGTGCAGGAAGCCCATGGTCCCCTGGGTGGGGAATCCCAAGAGGATGAATTCTGGTCACCCCTGTGGCCATCATCTGTATAAACAAAGAGGAATAAAATGCCACCGTCCAGTCTCCCCATGTTAGACCTAAGTGTCCGTGTCTATATGATAACCTCACCATCCATTCACCATTGTCCCGACCCGCGGGATTCTTAGGCACGAAAAAAGAAGGGCTGAGGATTGAAATGAGGGGCTTGAGACAACTTGACGCTAGTGGTTGCTTCTTTATTTTTTCTTTACCTTCTCTTACTTTTCCATGTCTTTCTTTTCCCTGTCTTTCTATCTTCCCTGGCCTTCTTGCTACTCCTCTCGCAATATCCTCTCTACTCTCTTGTGGTTCTCTTCTTATACCGTGGTAGCTCCTCCCATCGTACCTCCCAGTCTCTCGTGATTTACAGGAAAATGCAGTGGTTTCTCAGAAGGTGAAATGGCAAGTTAAAACTTAACTCATCACGAGCATGCACAACATGACACATGCTCCAGACGGCTCTGGACACACCATCATCATTCCTTCCATCCCTTGAGCCTCAGCACCTTTCATTGCCCGAGTGGTGCTCTGCTGAGCTATGCACTGTTTCATGTGCAATGTTGTCCATGAAAGGCACTGAAGGCTATGAAGTTTCAGCCCACCCCATCAGAACCTTAGCATAGCCTTCCCAGTTCTTTCAATAAAACAACAGGACGCAACCAGCACTGCTACATTGTGCCCCGATCTTGCTTTCCCATCTCCTCTCCCATCTTCAAACAGCCGAGGTCAGCACAATGTCCAAGAAGCTGAACTGTCAACAAGCCTTAGGGACCGTGAGCTCATTCTCTCCCCCCAAATCTTTCATTTACTGTATCCTCAAAGCACTCAATTTAGAGAAACTCTAACATCCAAAATTTCAAGAGAGATTTATGTAGCTGTGTCTTCCTCATTTTCAGCACACAGCCTCTCCTGAAATGACTTGTCTTAATGTCCAGATCCCTGTCACGCTTCTCCGGGCACTGGAGTCCCTACAATTCCACACTCCCTGAGCTGAGATTGCAGGACCCCTGGGCACTAAGTAATTCCATTTGTTATTTTGCCATTCAAACAACCTTCCTCCCATCTCTTATGCCTTAAAAACTTTTTCCTACACAGTCTCCTCCTGGGTCACACCCACACGTCCCTCCTGCAGGATGGGCTTGTCCACCCCCGGGTCCCTCCTGGCCCCTCTCTCCCCCTCAGACTCATGAACATCTGTGCAGAGAGGAGGCTGCTCCGGGGCTGAGCCAGACGGTCTGTGTGTGTGGCTGTCCCTGCCGGTCCCAGGGCCCTGGTGCCCCGGGTGAGGGTTCTGTCAGTATCGCCCACACGTAAGTGAGGGAGGTGTTAATCCTGTGCTATGTGACATACCTGCTCTCTCTTTACGGTTTGACCCTCGAATGTTGTGCTTGAGCTCTCTGCTCGATGGATCGTGGGGAGCGACAGAAGGAGCTGGTGGGTAGATCGGGGAAGCTGTGACATGAAATGTTATAATTATTACAGGACCCAATGGGTCACATTGTATTGAAACAACAAAACAATGTGGGACAAATTCCAGTCATAGATGTAAAAGTCTTGAAAGACTTAAATCTTGTTTGCAGTGATGACATGAGATGGGGTGCATCTCTGTCGGGCATTATGGCCTACAAGACAACAGCAGCCCTGCTGACAGAGCCAGATGCATGTCCACCGGTGGTCAGATACCACTGCTGACCACCATGTCCAGCGAGAGCTAAACTGGGCAGGAAATGGCCCCTCAGAGAGCCCGTGGGCTTCTCCCTGACTCACGTGTATGTCATTAATGTTTCGGGACTGGAAAGTGTAACACCAGCATTTTCAGTTCTCAGCATTATTGTTTTATCTCAAGTGTCCTTTCATTCCTTACTCTCTCCTCAGGTGTTATGACTTCCCTTGTTATTGAACACACTTTCGGCTCAGTGTGCTCGATGTGGTGTGCGGTCCTGACAGTCGCACAACTCAGCAGTTGTCATAAATACACTAAATGAGGTCACAAAGCGATTAAGTTCTCCATCAGTGTTACAGTCTCAATTAAAGGGAAAAAAATCCATTGAAACTCGTCCTAGAATAAGTTGGTGTTAAATAGAGCAATTTGTGCATCAGAGAACAACAATATCCCTTTAGATATTTAAGTTCAATTATTTGTAAAATGAATGATTTGATATAGTTTTTCTCATTCTAAAATGATTAAGAAATATTAATTTATTTTTTTTAATCTTTTCATCGCTGAGGTAACATTGCATGACGGGGTGCACACAACCTAGGGGGTAGCTGCACAGCCATAGCGTCTCCAAACCCACCACCCCGGCACCACAGGCCTCACCCGCCTCGGCCGCTGCCCCATGCCCTGCGCCTGTGGTCTTGCCCGGCACGTTGGTGACTGGGTCAGCTCTGCGTTCGGGTCCAGGCCACCCTGGAGGGCCTCTGGGTCTCTTCCAACTCTGGATTCCGTCACTTAACACCATCCCCTTAACCCAAGTGACTTTCCCGAACACACGCCAGCACAGCCCCCACAGCCTGTGAGGAAAGTCCACTTGTCCTGTGGAGTTGGCGTCTCTTGGAATCTTTGCATCATGGGATACAATGTTAGAATCCCAGCATGGTAACTGTAGATTCCTCAGAAATCTCCAAATATTTAAGCCTCTGGCCGCTGGGATGACTCAGTTGCAGGACCAGGGGCCTGAGGAGCTGTTGTCTGTCCTCTTGGTCTCCATGTGCTTGTTCTCTGGGGGCTCCAGCCACCAGGGCCCTTATTCCATAGGGACAAGGGCATATATTTTTTCTGTTGTTCACTGTCTTAATTGGTGTTGTCCTGTAGCACATCCCAGTGAGCAATTAGGACACTGAGGGTGCCTGAGGCAATTTCTTAGTTTTTACCCCTGTGTGGTCAGGACCTCCTCAGGCACCATCACCTCCCCTGACTGCTTCGGGGACTGGGGGTGGCCCCATTGTCAGAGCCAGGACAAGCCCTGTACACAGGGAGCTGGAAAGTCACCACCACCCGCTGTGCGCCCTCCTTGGCCTGGGAGGTGGGACGGGGCAGTGTGGAGGCAGGAGGGGGAGGGAGAAAAACCAGGATGAAATACCCACAGGAGAGAGAAGGGGAAGCACGTGGGTCTTCTCACACATGAATTGACTCATGTCTTTAAGAAATGCTTTTATTTAAAAATGCCATTTATTCTCAATGCCTGTAACTCTGTCATCACATTTGAACTGTTGTCATGTGTGAGGGAAGCTTGTGTTTATCTTCCATTGCAGGTCAGTTCTGAGGCAGCACTATCCAGCGTGTCCTCGGCTCTGACACAGAAGAGTGGAGGGACCCTCTCCTGTATGTGGGTCTCCCCAGATTCCTTATGGCCACACTAGGCTAGGCACAGATAGCAGGGGGTACTGGCGGAGGACACAGGGGATGGACAGTCCCAGGCCCCACGCGCTGTCCCCCCGTGTCCACAAAGTCCGCCAGGCCAAGCCCACAGCTGCCAAAGGAGATGGTGCCGCCATGGGGGAGGCAAAGCCAGAGACCTGTGTTGGGTGGGTTTGGAGACTCATCCCAGCTTGTGGGTGCACGTGGGCGCTGCTCCCTAGGCCCTGTGGCAGCCCTGGCTCCTGGACCCCCCGATGGCCTGCCCACCCCCTTCCGGCTCCTCCTGTTCTGAGGCCACATACCACTCAGTGGCTGCCGGCAGGGTGTGCACCTGTGTCCGTGGGGCCTAGTATTGGCCTGGCCTGCTAGACCAGTGCGGGATGCAGTGTCCACACCAGCCCTGTGTCTACTGAGGGCAGCTTGCAGCTCTGCTGTATCTGTGAACCGAGGCTGGACCCGCCACACATGTCCCAGACCTGCCTGGGCCTTTCTCTCATTTCCCTGAAACCCCAACTGCTGGTGCCAGAGTCTCCAAGACCAGCTCTGAGGGGACAGGCCGGGCTGATCAGCAGGGCCTGGGATTGTCAGGGAAGCTGGAGCCCAGGTCATGGTCACTCGTCCAAGTCTGATGATGTCCCCTGGTATTTGGACAAAGGACAGTTAGTGCTTGGCCCGGACAGGACACCCAGGACACCTGCCGTCCGTCTTGGCTGGACCTGGCTGCCCATGGTAGGGTCAGCTCCCCCCTGCAGGTCCCTGAGTTTATGGGTAACAAGATCAGTGTCCACAGCCCAGCAGAGACTTCCCAACAGACCAGGGAATTGAGGGGTCGCGTGGAACATTCCTGAGACCTGGCAGATGGGGATCCTGTGATGGTCACTACCAGGGCCCAGGCCATCTACGGCCGCAAGGGCTGATGGGAATTCTGAGGATACAGGGCATTCCCCCTGACACCCGCGTGGGCTTCAGGCTGCAAAGACCTGGGGTTCCACCTCAGGAAGCCCCAAGTTCAGAGACTAAACCTGCCTCAACTTCCTCCTCCTCAGACACCAGCCCCTGCCCCCAACTCCTGCAGGAGGATAATAAGTAAATCCACTTTTTCTACTTACACCACCATCCCCGGTGAGGCCTCAAACAGTCTCCCTGTTTCCCCTCACAGTTCTGTCAACCATGTTACGAGAAAATTTAAAATAAGAGTGTCATCACTCTTGGAGTGATGGAGTCACGGCCTCGACTTTCCTATTACTCCTTGGTGAGTCTCCCCTTCATCAGTCTCCGCACAGCCGACTTCATGGCTTGGTTCTTCAGACTGTATATGACGGGATTGAAGGTGGAGGACACCACCGTGTAGAACATAGAAATGACCAGGTCAGACATGGACGGGGTCTCTGTGGTCAGCTTCAGATAAGCAAAGTATCCAGCAGAGACAAACAGCACCACAACCAGCAGGTGGGGAAGGCAGGTGGAGTAGACTTTGGCCTTCCCTTCTGTGGATGGGATCTTCCTGACAGCAGAGAAGATGTGGACATAGGAAATGATGATGAAAATTAAATAGCAGGTGCTCAACACCACACCAAAGAGAATGGGGACAAGTTCCTTCAATAAATTTTGTGAGCAGGAAATAGCCAATAACTGGGGGTGTCACAGAAGAACTGGTGGACCACGTTGCACCCACAGTAGGACAAGGAGAATGTTCCAGCTGAGTTAATCACAGCATAGAGACCCCCACCAAGCCAGGACACAGCTGTCAGCTGCACAAACCTGTCCCTGCTCATGATGACATCATAGTGCAGAGGGTGGTATATGGCAGCATAGCAGTCAAGGCTAATCACTGTGAACAGGGTCAGCTCTGTAGCTCCTGAAACCACCAGCATGAAGACCTGGAAGACACAGCCCAGGAAGAAGATGGAGCTGCTGTGCCTCAGAGAGTTGGCAATGGATTAGGGGACCATGGCTGAGATGAGGCAGAGGTCCGTGAGGGACAGACTCCTCAGGAAGAAATACATGGGGGTGTGGAAATTCCGGTCCAGGGTGGTGATGGGGATGATCTGCCCGTTCCCCTGCAGGGCACACAGGTATACCAGGGAGAAGAGCAGCGGGTGCAAGAAGCCCATGGTCACCTGGGTGTGGAACCCCAGGAGGATGAATTCTGTCAAGGCCGTGAGATTGGTCACCCCTGGAGACGTCAACTGTTTAAAAAAATAAAGAGAATGAAAACATTGTGAAATCTACCAGTATTGAACGTGAAATGGGTTATCAGCATAGGATAGTGTATTCAATCTCTCTACGGGTTAATTACCTCTTCTAGGTCCTATGGAGTCTAATATTCTCCTCTGCGTGTCCTGTTGTCTTCAACCTTTCATTTCCATGTCATTTATCATTATGATGTTGTTCAACTTGTCTCTGAAATTTGGTAAAGAGCTGAAAATTTCAACTCTCTGCACAAAACATTAACAAGTTAAAATTTTATATGTGTCAACCAACTCAACTTACAACAAACTCAACCGCTCCCTACCACCACAGCCCCACTGCTTCTGCTTCCTGCCAGGCCCCAGTGTCTCAGCCCAGCATATCTCCCAGAGGTTGTCCAGTGCAGTCCTAGAGGACCCTTGACCATGCACAGCCCCTCTCCCACCCTAGAGAGCCTGTCCTTGTTTCTCCAGCAAAACCCTGGGCTGGGGAGTCTCCCACGGTGACAGGTCAGTGCAGGGAGATGGGGTGGGGTGTGCTGGTCACAGGGCCCTGGGTCCCCCGGGTGCGGGTTTGTTCCTACCCAAGACCCGTGCGTGAGTTGGGATGTCTGGACACGGGGCAGCCCTGCCTGCTCTCCTCCCCAGCAATCTCATCCTGTCCTCCCTCTGTGGGGTGATGGAGGGGCAGGCCCTGGTTAGGAAGTATATTTGGAAGAATGTAATAATATAAAATAATTGTAATAGATTTGTGGAAATAATTCCAAATAGTTCCAATAAAAACAAGTTAATATATCAGGATAACTGGTGATCCTGCATGTAAACAACATTTCACTGATTTAAAATAAATATATGTTGATAAATATTATCTTCCTGGTTCTTTTAAAATCTGTCACTTCTCCATTTTAAAATATGAATAAGAATTCATCACCGATGGAGTTAAAAAATTCAAGTTCACGTTGAAAATACTCAGATTTCCACACTCATCCTCACTTCAGTGTCCAAGCCACGAACAGTCCACAGTGTTTCTGTAAAAGTTATTTAATTTCCACTTGTCTTTCATGTCTTATAGTATTTAGGGACAAAATTGAACAACAATCTGGAATAGAATAAGAAGTATCATTTTTAATTTTGTTCTCATTATATCTTTATTTCAATTTAAGTTCATTCATTTGTGATTTATTCCTTACTTAACACACTCCCACTTCATGTGGTGAATGTTAAAATTACAGCTATGAACTAATAATTGTCTTATGCCATAAATCAATGTTTCTTAATATCTTAAACGTATAAAAATGCCATAATATTTCTAACAATGTAAAGAAAAAATATTTTCCCCCATTGAAACATATTGTAGATAAATACAGCATTGTGAAATTCAACTTTTTGTCCACCTTTTATTTTAATAGTTTTCATTATTTATCAGTATTTTAATTATGGTACTTTCTCAAAACTAAAATGAAGTTTCAAGTTTTTGAAATTTTTAAACTTTATAATCAGAATAGATTTTCCTCTGACAATGGCTGGGGACAGACACCTGCAGTATGAGTGGAAACTTCCAGGTGTATTGAGTCTCTCTCCTGAGGTTGTCCCATGGCAGGACAGAGGGCGTGCTGGCCTCTCACACCATGGTCGGGGCTCATGGGGAGCCTCTGAGCACTCACAGGATGTTCCACCCTCTCCTGCGCTGCCTCATGGACAGAGCAGGGCCTCAGGGCTGGGCTATTTGAGCTCTGGAGCCGGTGTCTGTGTGTTGGACTCTGTCCAGATTCTGCCCATTAGGTGACTATATTCCAGAGGGACAAATGCCCTTTTTGAGTTCACTGTCTTAATTGGCGTCGTCCTGTCCCACATTCAGTGATAATTGGTTCACTGAGTTGTCAGAGGCGATTTTGCGTGTAGTCTGCACTCTGTAAAAAGCTTGTAATTAATCTTAATTTGAGGCCTCCTTCATCATCCGCTGACCAGCCACGGCGGACCCAGGGGTGGCCCCGTCGAAAGCCACAGATGAGCACGTCCACAGGGAGCTGGGAAATGACCGTCACCCCCTGTGCGCCCTTCCTGGGGGGATCTGCAGAGGTGCTTGTGAAGAGGTTGAGGCTGGAGGAAGGGAAATTAACAAAGTAGGACAGAACTAAGGGAGGATGGAAAGAGGGAAGGAGGACAAAGAGAAATTCACCAGAATGAACGACAGAGGGAAGAAAACTGGACCCTCGAAGTGGGGTTTCAAGCCCTAACGTATTGCAGCGTGTGTGTTTGGTCATGTGCACGTGGCTGCTCCGCCTCACGCCCGCCCGTCTGTGGGGTGTGACAGCTGCTGCTCGTGGGGGGTTCTCCGTGGTCTTCACGCGGGGAGGGGCCGTGGCGGGGGCCGCGGTCATGGGCGGCTGTGCGCGGCGTGTGGCTCCTGGGTGGGCAGCACGCCCGCCCTGTCATCTGCCCCGTGGGAAGAGGCCTTGTGTGTGTGGCCTGGACTGTGAGGGGCCTGGAACGGGCCGCACCTCAGCGAGCAGATCACGCCTCATGCTGACCAGAGCGGCTGCGTGTGGCACGTGCGTGGGACGGTCTCCACGTCCTGCCGCGCCCGGAGCCGCCGTCACCACCTCCACACGACCGTCCCACGGCGGGGCGTGTGGCCGCAGGGGAGAGGCTGGTTGGAGACGCTTTCTGTGCGACGTCCTCCGCCATTTCTAGACCATTTACATCACTCTCTCGGAGACATGGCGGGGATGGAGGCGTCACTGCGGCTCCTTCCTGTTGTCGGGCCCGACATGAAAACGGCTTCTCTGGTGAGGTGAGAAACGCCCGCATTACCATCGTCCTGAAAGGCTAATGTATCTTCCAACACGGGCTCCGGGAGCCTGGTTTGGGCCCCTTTGTGCGGCCATCGCAGGCCGCGGGGGTCATGGTCGGTTCTCACGCAGGAAGATGCTTTTGTGGCCTTGGTCAAGTTTTCAGGCCTGTCACGCTGACCCGGGGGCTGACCGGCTCTCCCGCAGCTTTTCTCTGGCCTCTCCCGCCCTCTGGGTCTAAGACGACACTGCCCTCATCCCCCTCGTGCCTTGGCACACGGTCCCCATTAACATGTGTGTGTCCATGTTCTGGCCCCGTTGTCCACATCACAGACACATGCGCAAGACCCAGAGAGGGGGCTGGTTTCGCGGATGGTGTCTCTGAGGCTCAAACACTCCCTGGGGTGTGGGGCCACTTGTCCATGTGCCCTCGGCACCCTTCTCCTTGGAGTGTGTCCTCACAGCACTCTGGGGGGGAGTCGTGGCAGACCACGTGCTCCTGTGGTCACAGCCGCACTATCAACAGAGGCCGGTCCTGCCCCCCGCCAAGTTCTGGCCACAGGGCAGTGAATACAGAATGTCGGTCCACGCTCAGAGGGGACCACCCAGCTGTGAAATGATGAAATTGTGTCATTTTCGACAGCGTGGCTGGATCCTCAGTTGGTTTTGAGAAGTGAAATGAGCCGGAGAGTGAGAGACAGATGCAGATGGTCTCACTCGTCTGTGGAACAGAAATACAGAGAAGCTCCATCACCAAATGCAGCAAAAGCAGATGTCAGGATTAGTGAAAAAATGTCCTGTTTCTTGAGGTAACAGAGAGAAGCAAGGGGACGGGCATGGAAGAAGAGGAGGCACTAACAGGGTGTTGTGTGAACTGCGGGGGGCACTGTGCCTGCAGAGTGGGAAATTAACCCCCAAAATAAGCAACAAACCCCGTGAATAATGCATTTATTGGTTGGTGGCAAGTTGTAAACTCGCATAACCTCATGTGACGTCACTGATGACATCAACTTCCGGCTCAACAGAGATGTAGAAGTTTGGTCCACAGGAAAATAGAAAATATTAAAGAGATCTGACCAGGGCTTCCCATGGCAGCACAGGCGGTTGAGCACAGCTTGTGAAGCTGCCCGCAGCCTCTGAGAGCCAGTTCGATCCTGGCTGGCCAGCGAGGGTCCCACATGGCGTGCAGACCTCTCCTGTCTGGCTTGCTGCTCCCCTTAGCAGTGTGTTCCAGTCAGTCTGCCTGTTCTGTTCCCTGCTCTGGCTCTGGTGAGTCCTCTCACCCCCCACACATCTGGCCTGTACCCCAGTTCTCGTGTAAAATAAATAAATAAATCTTTAAAAAAATAAAAGAAAAAACAGAAAAATTGACATAGCGTCATGCTGACCTTTACATAGCACATGGGGCTCCCTGGAAGCTCCAAAGGCAGGACCTGGTCCCCCTCAACCCCATCTCCCCTGACCGCGCGGGGACCAGGTGGCCCCAGTGTCATGCCAGGACGAGCCCCGTCCACAGGGAGTGGGAAAGTTGCCGCCACCCCTGGGCACACCCTGGGCCTGGCAGGGGGTTAGGGGTGAGGAGGGGGGGAGAGGTAGGCAACCAAGAAATCCCCCAGGAGCAGGACAGGGAAGCACCTGGGTCTTTTGACACGGGTTTGTTCACGTCTCTCAGAATTATGTTATTCGAAAAGGCCATTTACCTCAGCGCCTGGAAATGGAACAACATGTGAACGGGTGTGTCTGACGGAGGCGGGTGGTGACCTTACAATGGGGGTCTGGCCTGCGGCTGTGCCATCTGGTGTGTCCTCGTGGTGGGTGTGCCTCAGGCTCTGACACCACAGAGTGGGGGGCCCTCTCCCGGGTGTGGTCTCCCCAAATCCTCACAGGCCCCCCAGGTCAGGGTCACACACAACAAACAAGCTCGTGGGCGGGCGCTGGGGAACCTCCCCTGCAGGCGCAGGAGGGAAGGTGGAGGACGGAGCCAGCATGAGGGACCTGCCCTGACGAGCAGTCCCAGAAGCTGCAGCCCCAAGAAACTGAAGGTGATTCTGAAGTTTCTTCCAAATACACCCCACGGTCTCCATTCATCCACAATAAATAAAACTTCTTCCTTTTTGTCTCATGTGTTGTTTGTGTGACAGAGGAACGATCTGCCAGCTGCTCTGAGGAGACAGGGGCCGGGCCGAGGCCCACCCGGGTCAGTGCAGGCGGTGCCGTTGGGCTGCGGGTGGGGAACTGGGGAATGGGCAAACAGCAAAATGAAATGTTGGACTGAGTGCAAAAATTTGCTCATTACCAGACAGAAACAAGGAGGAGATAGGAGTGTGGACGGAGGGGCCAGACACTGCAGGGCATTTAGTAGATTCTGAGTGGACACTGGTGCATGTGGGGGAGTGAAGAGTGACCCACGGTGAAAAAGTAAAAAGTATAAATGAGACTTCTCCTTTGATAAAACAAATAACAAAATTAATGTGATGTTGGGGTGAAACACTCATGGTAAACATCCCTTCTCAACAGACACTCACTGGATTTATTAAAGTTAAAACAGAAAATACATCCACAGGAATCTGACCAGGGAATGATGTCATATCCCAAGGGATGGGCACTGTGCTCTCATGCTATCACTGGAACAAATATTACTGTGAGTGATTTTCTAACTCAGGTTTCATTCTGAAATTGGAATGGACGAGGCATGTCTTGTGATTAACTACATTTTATTATAATAAATAGTTTTGTGGACAAAATGTGCTCATCAGTCAAGAGAGCTTGGAGACCCAGTGACCTGCTCCAGAGAGGAGGAAAGTTACCCCAGCTCATGTTATCAATGTTAGGATAAGAGTGATACCTTCTGACATGCAGTGCAGATGTGTAGAATTATAAAAAATTGCAAATATGCCATGCTTTACTTTTAATAATAAAATAATAATATTGTTCCCAAGTAGAATAAAAGTGAACTTTAGTTTAATCTACAAGAAGTTGGAGGTGAATACCTTGCACAGAATCAAGATAGAATCTGGAAAATTAAGGAAGCTAAGAATGAATACAGCAAATTAAAAATGATAATTTTTTAAGTAGAAATGGAGGTCTTCACAGATAATTCATCTAACTTTACTTTTGGAAACACCACATCAAGGGGTGCAGTCACATTGGCATCCAAACAGGCATCACAGAAATTAACATTCCATCCATTCCAGGTTTCACTCATAGATTCCTACTAACCAAGGAAGTGTCCATCCTTCCACCTCTGGCAGTGTCAGGTGGGGTTTCATTTGTCCTTTGATCAGGAACAGGAACTTCTCCTAGAGGAAGATGCCCCGTGAGGAATCATGAGGGATGGGGGGCCTCACTCTCTGTCTCCCCTGCCATCAACAAGGACAAGGCCCTTGGTGGAGACACACGCAAGTTGTGGGAACCGAGCCCCAGGACTGGGGTCCCGTGGCCATGTGGTCCTGAGGGCAGACCCCTTTACCACTGCTTCACATTATGTAAATGTTGCTGAATGTGAGTTCTAGAACATTCTTTCTGCAACAAATACAAATTTTGTTTTTGTTTCTTTTTTTTTAAAGATTTATTTATTTATTTATTTATATTTATTTATGCAAGCACTGGGTACAGTCAGAAGCGCGGGAAGGTGAACGAATTCACCAGAGCCAGACTGGGGAACAGAGCAGGCAGAAGGACCGAAGTACACTGCTAAGGGGAGCAGCGGGCTGCATGAGAGGACTGCATGCCATGTGGTACACTACTCCGGTGGCCTGGGAGCAGCCGGGGATTGAACCGGCACTGCAAAGGCTGCGGGCAGCTTCGCAACCCAGCGCTCAACCGCTGCACCACCGGGGAGGCCCCAAATACAAGTTTTTAACCATGAGCTGGATTCAGTTTATGAACATAACACGGGGGGGGGTTGGTGGAAGGATGCAGCTATTTAGGAAAAAGGAGTCTAGTGAGGATTATGAGAATATGAATTTGTGACAAGGGAATAATCCTATTGCAAGATATTGATGCTTATAAATGATGACATTTATGAGTTGGGGGGAAAAGCTGAATTAATGAATGGCTATAAATTTTGATTGTGGTATCTCACATCTTGGGGTACTGGCCTTTCATCAGTCTCACCACAGCCGCCTTCATGGCTTGGTTCCTCAGACTGTAGATGACGGGATTAAAGGTGGGGGTAACCACCGTGTAGAACATAGAAATGAACAGGTCAGACATGGACGGGGTCCCTGAGATCAGCTTCAGATAAGCAAACAGTGCAGTGGAGACAAACAGCACCACAACCAGCAGGTGGGTAAGGCTGGTGGAGTAGACTTTGGCATTTCCGTCTGTGGAAGGGATCTTCTGGAGAGCAGAGAAGATGTGGACATAGGAAATGACGATGGAAATAAAACATCAGATAACCCAGACCACACTAATGAGAATGGGGACAAGTTTGTTCATTAAATTTCCTGAGCAAGAAATCACCAGTAACTGGGGCACGTCACAGAAGAACTGGTGGACCACGTTGGACCCACAGTAGGACAAGGAGAAGGTACCATCTGTGTGCATCACAGCATAGAGACCCCCACAAAGCCAGGACACAGCTGTGAGCTGAACACACCTGTCCCTGCTCATGATGACCTCATAGTGCAGGGGGTGGCAGATGGCAGCAAAGTGGTCAAGACTCATCACTGTGAGGAGGCTCATCTCTGTACCTGTTGACATAACCACCATGAAGACCTGGAGGACACAGACAGGGAAGGATATGGAGCTGCTGTGCCTCAGAGAGTTGGCAATGGACTTGGGGACCGTGGATGAGATGAGGCAGAGGTCCGAGAAGGACAGACTCCTCAGGAAGAAGTACATGGGGGTGTGGAGGTGCCGATCCAGGGTGGTGATGAAGATGATGAGCCCGTTCCCCAGCAAGGCACACAGGTAGACCAGGGAGATAAGTAGCGAGTGCAAGAAGCCCATGGTCCCCTGGGTGGGGAACCCCAGGAGGATGAATTATTTCATGGCCATGAGATTGGTCACCCCTGGAGCCATCATCTGTATAAAAAAATAAAGAGGAAGAAAACATTGTCATATCTTCCTTTATTGAACACAAAATGGGTTATCAGCAATCTATGCTTTATCGTTATCTGAGCAAATTTATATTTTTACTCATGTGAATGCTCTATTTATGTATTGTCCCAACATGTGTCCATTTATTTGTGAAGAAATGAAATTTTAAATGACCTTGATAAAGCCTGAATATCAGGTCTCTCAGTGAACTGAATTGACAGACCACCAGTGCCCAGTCATTCCCAGGCACACGGCTCCCCCTCCTGCCCAGGCCCCAGCTTCTATGCCCAGCACACCTCCCAGAGGTTGTCCAGGGCACAGCCACAGAGGACATGTGACCATGCCCATCCCCTCCCTACCTTGGAGAGCCTGACCCTGCTCCTCCAGCTCAACCCTGGTCTGGGGAGGCCCCACAGTGACGGGTGTGCAGGGATGTGGGGCGTGTGGGTCCCTGTTTTCCTGTTCCCCAGGACCTGACACTGTCCTGAAACTGAATGATCTGGGCTTGGTGTCCCCGTGCAGCATTTCCTGATGCCTCCTTTGTCAGATTCCTGCCCCTGTGGCCTCACTGCTGATGACTGGTCTGTCCCCTCATCTACTCACCTCCCTGCCCCTGACTCCCCGCATCTGAGGACACAGTGACCATGTTTTCCGCAGAGTCTCCTCCTGGGTCACACCCACACATCCCTCCTGCAGGATGGGCTCGTCCACCACGGGTCCCTCCCGGCCCCTCTGTCCCCCTCAGACTCATGCATGTCTGTGCAGGGAGTAGGCCACTCCGGCGCTGAGCTGGAAGGTATGTGCATGTGGCTGTCCCTGACGGTCCCAGGGCCCCGGGTTCCCTGGGTGCGGGTTTGATCCTCCCCCTGGGCCCGTACGTGAGTGGGGACATCTGGACATGGGGCAGCTCTGCCCTCTCTCCTCCTCTCCAATCTCACCCTCTCCACACTCTGTGGGGTGACGGAGGGGCAGTCCCTGGTGAGGCAGGATTTTTAGGAGAATATAATAATAAAAAATAATTACAACACATTGTTGGGAATAATTACCGAAATTTAATAAAAACAAGAAAATAAATCAGGGTATGTGGTGGTGAAAAATATTGACATCTGTTGAGTGACTCAAGTTCATCTCTAAAATTGATAAAATCACTTGACATATCCCCCACAGGCCCTGTTTAAATGCTGTGACTTATCTTGCAATTACACTGACAATCCCTGAGTGTGGAGTTGGGGAAAAATCCCAAGTTCACTTCCACAAATAGACAGATGTCGGCGCAACCATCATGTTAATGCCAGAGCCATGAAGACGTCAACAGTGTTGATGACATGTTACTGAATTTCTACCTGACTCATATCTATCATCACATTTAGGAGAAAAGGCATACCATTCTGAATTGAACAATAAGTGTAATTTTTAATTCACTCTGGAATGTCTTCCTCACCATCCAATTCTATTAATTGCTGTGATTTTATTCAGCAGCCAGAACCCACTGAGTGTGCTGATGCTCATCCCAGGTGTGTGGCAGAAATCGTCACGTCTCCCATAAGTAACAATCTCCTAATATGATCAATGTATTAAAACTCAATGTGTTTGAGCATCATAAATTACAAGAGAATATGTTTTCTCTCACCGAGTCTCACCCAGGCTGACAGGGCAGTGCGACACAACGACTTGGGCCCCGTCAGTATTAGTTGTAGTGATTACCAGTGTGAATAGTTTAACTATCCAGTATAAAATGAGGCTTGAATGTGAAAACTCTTAAATGTGAGTGGATTCTCCCCTGCAAATACCTGTAGCCTGGGGTGGAAGTTCCTGGGCTGCCGTGTCGAGTCTCTCTCCTGGGGTTGTCCCCATAGCAGGACAGAGGGCGTCCCGGCCTCTCACTCCATGGTCGGGGCTCGTGGGGAGCCTCTGAACACTCACAGGATGTTCCATCCCATCCTGCGCCACCTCGTGGACAGTGCAGGGCTTCAGGGCTGGGCTATTTGAGCTCTGGAGCTGGTGTCCGTGTGTTGGACACTGTCCAGATTCCAGCCCTCAGGGACCTTCCTCCAGAAGGTTGACTGTCTTAATTGGCATCGTCCTATAGCACATTCATTGACCATTTGTGTGCTGAGTGCGACAGGTGCAGTTTTGTTGCTTTGACCCCTGTAAGGACTGGATTGTGGATCCTCATCCTCAGGCTCCATCAGCCTCCACTGACCAGAAGGGGGAATCTGGTATGGCCCCATTGTCAGAGCCCCAGGTGAGCCAAGTCACAGGGAGCAGGAAAGTCGCTGCCACCCCCTGTGCGCCCTCCTGGGCCTGGCAGGTGGGGACGGGCACTTGGAGGCCAGAGGGGGGGGTGGGGGAGGGAAACCGAGCAATCCCCTAGGAGTGAGAGGGGGAAGCACCTGGGTCTTCTGACATGGGAATTTGTTCACATCTCTCAGAATTATTTTATTTAAAAATGCCATTTACTCTCAGTGCCTGTGAATCTCTCATCACATTTGAACAGATGTCATGTGTGAGGGAAGCTTGTGTTTATCTTCCACTTCAGGTCTGTCTTGAGGCGGCACTGTCGGAGTGTTCTTGGGATGGTCTGTGACTGGGCTCTGACACAGCAGAGTAGGGGACCCTCTCCGGGTGTGGGACTCCTCAGAACCTCACGGCCCCAACAGGTCAGGGTCTTAGACAACAGGGGATACTGGTGGAGGACACAGGGGATGGACAGTCCTGGGCCCACACACTGTCCCATTTATGTCCGCAACATCCACCAGGCCAAGTCCAGAGCTTCCCAGCAAGAGGGCACTACCCTGGGGGAAGTGAAGCTGGAGGCCTGGGGTGGGCGGTGTCGGGGGCCCCATCCTGGCCGTGGGTGTGTGTGGTCACTGCTCCTGAGGCCCTGCCACAACCCGAGTTCCTGGACCCTCTGGCAGCCTGTCCACCCCCTTCCGGACCTGCCACGCTGAGGCCACGCACTGCCAGTAGTTCCGGAGGGGTGTGCACCCCCACCTGGGGTTCCTGGAGTCAGCCTAGGGCTAGTACAGGATACAACGTCCACCCCAGTCCTTTGTCCACTGCTGCTGGGGGGCAGCGCCACTGTGTCTATGACAAAGGCTGGACCCGCCCACCCGTATCCTAGACCTGCCTGGGCCTTTCTCTCCTTTCCCTGAAACACCAACATGTGACGCCACAATCCCCAGGACCAGCTCCCCAGGGGACAGGATGGGCTGCTTAGCGAGGCCCAAGGCCATCAGAGAAGCCAGAACTCTGGCGGTCATCACTTCTCCAGGTCTGATGATATCTCCCTGGGATTTGGGCAAAGGACAGTTAGTGCTTGACCCGGACAGGACACCCAGGGCAACTGCCCCCTGGCTTGGCTGGACCCTGCTGCCCATGGGAGAGTCAGCTCCTCCCTGCAGGACCCTGAGTTTGTGGGTAACAGGTCAGTGTCCTCGGTCCAGGAGAGAGTTCCCAAAAGACCAGGGAACTGAGGGATTCCATGGAACGGCCCTGAGACCTGGCAGATGGGGATCCCATGATGGTCACTAGCAGGGCCGGCCTACCTATGGCCCAAAGGTCTGGTGGGAATTCTGAGGATACAGGGCACTCCCCCTGACATGTCTTTGGGCTCCAGGCTGCAAAAACCTGGGGCCCCAACGCACGAAACCCCAAGTTCAGAGACTAAACCTGCCTTGACTTCCTCCTCCACAGACACCTACCTCGGACCCCAACTCCTGGAGAAGGATAATATTTAAATCCACTTTTTCTACTTAACCACCATCCCCGGTGAGACCTCCTCCATCATCCCTGGTTCCTCTCACAGTTCTGTCCACCGTGTTATGAGATAATTTAAAATAAGAGTGTTGTGATGGAGCCACGACCTCGACTTTCCTGTTACTCCTTGGCGAGTCTCCCCTTCATCAGTCTCCCCACAGCCGCCTTCATGGCTTGGTTCCTTAGACTGTAGATGACGGGATTAAATGTGGGGGACGCCACTGTGTAGAAAATAGAAATGACCAGGTCAGACATGGACGGAGTCTCTGAGGTCGGCTTCAGATAATCAAAGCATCCAGTGGAGATAAACAGCACCACAACCAGCAGGTGGGGAAGGCAGGTGGAGTAGACTTTGGCCTTCCCTTCTGTGGATGGGATATTCCTGACAGCAGAGAAGATGTGCACATAGGAAATGATGATGAAAATAAAACAGCAGATACCCCAGACCACACTAATGAGAATGGGGACAAGTTCAGTCATTAAATTTCCTGAGCAGGAAATAGCCATTAGTTGGGGGATGTCACAGAAGAACTGATGGACCATGCTGGAACCACAGCAGGACAAGGAGAAGGTTCCAGCTGTGTGCATCAAAGTATGGAGAACCCCCCCCCCAGCCAGGACACAGCTGTCAGCTGCTTACACCTGCCCCTGCTCATGATGACCTCATAGTGCAGGGGGTTGCAGATGGCAACATAGCGGTCAAGGCTCATCACTGTGAGGAGGCTCATCTCTGTAGCTGCTGACATAACCATCATGAAGACCTGGAGGACACAGCCCGGGAAGGAGATGGAGCTGCTGTGCCTCAGAGAGTTGGCAATGGAATTGGGGACCGTGGCTGAGATGGCGCAGAGGTCCGCGAAGGACAGACACCTCAGGAAGAAGTGCATGGGGGTGTGGAGGTGCCAGTCAAGGGTGGTGATGAGGACGATGAGCCCGTTCCCCAGCAGGGCACACAGGTAGACCAGGGAGAAAAGCAGCGGGTGTAAGAAGCCCATGGTCCCCTGGGTGGGGAAACCCAGGAGCACGAATTCTGTCACGGTCATGTGATTGGTCACCCCTGGAACCATCATCTGTATAAAAAATAAAGAGGAAAAAAACATATCGTATCCTCCAATATTGAACACAAAATGGGTTATCAGCATAAAACAGTTGTGCAATCTATGCTTTATCGTTGTCCGAGCAAATTTATATTTTTACTCATGTGAATGCCCTATTGATGTATTATCCCAACATGTGTCCATTTATTTGTGAATAAATGAAATTTTAAATGTCCTTGATAAATCCTGAATATCAGGTCTCTCAGTGAGCTGAATTGACAGACACCAAGTGCCCGGTCATTCACAGGCCCTCAGGTCCCCCTCCTGCCCAGGCCCCAGCGTCTCCACCCAGCACACCTCCCAGAGTTTGTCCAGGGCACATCCCCAGAGGACAAGTGACCATGCCCATCCCCTCCCCACCCTGTAGAGCCTGTCCCTGCTCCTCCAGCACAGCTCTGGTCTGGGTAGGCTCCACAGGGACAGGTGTGCAGGGAGGTGGGGTGTGCGGGTCCCCGTTTTCCTGCCCCCAGGACCCGACACTGTCTTGGAACTGAATGATCTGGGCTTGGCGACCCCGTGCGGCATAGCCTGATGCCTCCTCTCTCAGATTCCTGCCCCTGTGGCCTCACTGCTGCCTCTGGTTCCGGCCGCTCATCTCTTCACCTCCCTGCCCCTGACTCCCCACATCTGAGGACCCAGAGACCACGTTTCCCACAGAGTCTCCTCCTGGGTCACACCACACACCACTCTTGCAGGATGGGCTCATCCACCCTGGGTACCTCCCGGCCCCTCTGTCCCCCTCAGACTCATGCACTTCTGTGCAGGGTGGAGGCTGCTCTGGGGCTGAGCTTGACGGTCTGTGGGTGTGACTGTCCCTGCTGATCCCAGGGCCCCGGGTCCCCCGGGTGCGGGTTTGTTCCTCCCCACAGGCCTGTGCATGAGAGGGGACGCCTGGACTTGGGGCAACCCTGCCCTCTCTCCTACCTTCCCCAATCTCACCCTCTCGCACCTCTGTGGAGTGCCGGAGGGGCAGGCACTGGGGAAGCAGGGATTTTAGGAGAATATAGTAATATAAAATTATTGCCACACCTTGGTGGGAATAATTCGAGAAATTTCATGAAAACACAAAAATAAATCAGGGTACTTGGTGGTGAAAAATGTTGACATCTGTCAAGTGACCTTAAATACATCTTTAAATCAGATAAAATAACTTGACATATCTCCCAGACCCGGTGTAAATATTGTGACTCATTTTACAATTACACTGACATCCCTGAGTGTGGAGTTGGGGAAAAATTCCAGGTTCACGTCCATAATTAAACAGATGTCAGCACCACCATCATGTTAGTGCCAGAGCCATGAAGGGGTCAACAGTGTCGCTGACAAGTTACTGAATTTCTACCTGAGTCATATCTATCATCATGTTTAGGAGAAAAGACATACCATTCTGAATTGAACAATAAGTGTAATTTTTAGTTCCCTCTGGAATGTCTTCATCACCATCCAATTCTATTAAATTCTGTGATTTTATTCAGTGCCCAGAACACACAGAGGGTGCTGATGCTCATCCCAGGTGTGCGGCAAAAATCGTCACGTCTCCCATGTATCAAAACCTATTAAAAGTCAGTGTCTTTGACCATCGTAAATTACAAGAGAAAATGTTTTCTCTCCCTGAGCCTCACCCAGGCTGACAGGGCAGTGGGACATGACGACTTGGGCCCCATCAGCATTATTTGTCATGATTCACAAAGTGAATAGTTTAACTACATTGCGTTCTCCAGTCTAACATGAAGCTTGACATCTAAAATTTTCCAAGTGTGAGTGGATTCTTCCCTGCAAATGGCATGGGCAGACACCTGCAGTCTGGGTGGAATGGTCCTGCTGCCGTTTTGATTCTCTCTCCTGAAGTTGTCCCGATGGCAGGACAGAGGGCGTCCCGGCCTCTCACTCCATGGTCGGGACTCATGGGGAGCCTCTGAGCACTCACAGGATGTTCCACCCCATTCTGTGCTGCCTCATGGACAGAGCAGGGCCTCAGGGCTGGGCTATTTGAGCTCTGGAGCTGGCGTCCACATGTTGGACATGGTCCACATTCCAGCCCTCAGGGACCTTCCTCCAGAGCTGAGACACATACTTTTTTTTTTTTTATCTGTGTTAATTGGTGTCATCCTTTAGCACATTCAGTGGTCATTAGTGCACCGAGTGTGTCAGAGGGGATTTCCTTAGTTTTCACACTGTGAGGACAGGACCTGTCCCCCCAGGCCCATCACCTCTCCTGACCGCTGTGGGGACCCAGGTGGCCCCATCATCAGAGCCAGGATGAACCCAGTCACAGGGAGCAGGAAAGTCGCTGCTACCCGTGTGTGCCCTCCAGGCCTGGCAGGTGGGGGGAGACACTGCTGGGGTCAGTGGGGCAGCGTGGGGACAGGGTGAGCCGGACAATGAGCAGACTCCCCAGTCTGGGAAAGAGAGTGGCAGAAGCCGGACTCCAAAGCCAAGTTGTTGGCGCTGCAGCTTCTCTCCCTGTCCTGACGCTCCCGCCAGCCCCTCTAGTGCCTGAGAGTCTGACTTGCTGGTGACCTCGTGTGAACATCGCCTTCACGTGGACAGTCCTGCCAAGGTGCGTGTGGGGTGGACACGGCTGGGTTGGGGTCCCCTGGGGGGCGGGGGTCTGGGTCTGCCTGTGCCACCCAGGCTACCGCTTTGGCCGCCCGAGCCCCCACAGCAGCTGGGGGATCGTGGTCAGCCACTGGGAGGGGAGGACAGCACTCAGGGTACGCTGAGGAACCTGCATGCAAGGAGCCTCCTCCACGCGAGCAGCTGGCAGGAGGTCACTCTCCGGCATCAGAGCCAACCTGACAGTGGTCAACGTAGAGCTGTCCGCGCCCAGGGGAGCTGTGTGGCCCCTGAGGCTGGGGGAGGGACACAAAGTGACCGAAGTCTGTTTCTTCCCCTGACGGGAAGTGACCCCTTCATGTGAGGTTCCAGCTGGGCCCGCAGGATGGGAGGACACACAGGATAGTCCCAGAACTCCCCAAAGGGCAATTTGAGACGGAGGCGGCCCTGAGGGCAGGAGGTGGGTGTCAGGGAATATCTGCTCGAAAACCAGGACTGGCTGAGTCCTGGGTGAGGGATCACATGCTGCTCAGCTGGGATGGACCATGGCCACAGATGGGAGGGTGCCTGGCTCTTCACCCAACTCTGGGAATCCCCTTGGGTTCTGTTTAGGGTGACAGACCCCGCAACCCGACTGCCCGCTCATGTTCCCACATGTCCCCCCGCCTAGGCCTTGCAGACGACACATGCCTACCCCTGGGGGATGCTGCCACTGGGGACTGTGACTACCGATGCTCTGGATGCCCTAGACCGCCCAGGAGATGATACACATTTCCTCCTGCTCTACCTGCATGGTAAGGGCAGACGGGGTCAGCACTGGGTGGGGTGTCATTTAGACCTCAGGGAGAAGGTCATGGGTAGCTGGAGGGACTGTGGTGCTGCTCACGTGGGTTGTGGGGGATCCTGCGTCCTCACTTAAACTCTTCTGGTTGAAACTCCTCAGCCCATGAAGAGAATGGTCAGTCCTTCCTGCTCACCCCAGCTGAGCAAAGCTTCTCAGCCCAGGAGCACATCCCCAGATTTAATCTCTCTGACACACATTCGAGTCTGTCCACTGTGAGGACCCCGGTGTCAAGTACACGTTGAGGGAAGGGGACACTACGGAAAGTGTGGACTGAGTGTGAGGAGCTGTATCGTTGTCACCAGCAGCTCTCAGAGGCCCCAGGAAGCAGCAGGACAGCGTCCGCCCAGCTTATTAGACATTAATGCTGAATAATGACACAATTCACGCCCTGGACTCTGCTGGCCCCACAGGATGAGCCCATCCCGGAAAAGGAACAAACAAATCCGTGTGGGGGTCAGGTCGCACCGGCGAGCTCAGAGTAGGGTCTGGAGCCTGAATCCACCTGCCCGTGACTCTGCAGGCACCAGCATGTCCTCCTTAGAGAGTGTCCCCCTAGGCCTTGGCTTTGGGTCTCGACTGGGGTGCTGCTCCCTCTTGTGGTGGGGACACATGTGTGTGGATTGACACTTGCCCTTGTCAGGAGTGTGGGGTGCACGTGGCTTCTCCCCGTGCAGGGCTTGTGATCACAGCGGTTTCTGAGGCCCAGGAGCTCTCTAGTGTGTTGGGGCCACCTGTTTGTTACCCTTGGGGTTACCTTTCCTTGAATTGTGGAGGCAGGAGGGTGTTCACTAGGGTGTTCTGTGGAGTGTGAGGGGGCACCACACACACAGAGGGGCAGCAATGGAGCCCCAAAACAAGACAGCCAATATGTGACTATTGGCAATTATTACCATGACCCCATGTCACCCCACTCGGGAGGTCAAATCCTCTTCTCAACAGTCTAGAGGCTTCACTCAAAGCCAAGACAGGAAGTGTGTAAAGGCTGTGGCCTGAGAGTAATGGAGGCACAGGGGGGAGACACCTGCCTTCAGGGTCTTTCAAGGAAAGATGAGCAACTTGGGGGACTTCCCCCACACGATTTTATTCTGAAATGTCAATGGATGTGGTCTGGTCATTAACATGTAAGTTATAAGAGAAATATTGTCTGGACTGAGTCTGTTATGATCCATCAGGCGTGTTTGGAGACACCATGTCCTGCTGCAGGGAGGACATGTGAGAGAGGAGCCTCCACCCAGCTTATGTTCTCAGGATGGGTGAGCAGCCGTGAGACCCCGGCATTTATAGCACAGAACCTGCTGGAAAATAAAAGTACCAGAAAGTCGGAAGAAGACCTGGTACAGGATATCAACAACCTTTTGAACCCCTCAAATGTGAACTCCTAAAAATAAACACAAGAGCAACACATATCTTAAAAATTATAAAACTTAGTAGAAGAAACATAGTTCTTCAAAAATAGTTCACATTTTTTTATAACATGCTTTTCATGGACTGTAACCCAATCAGAATGCCATATAAATGACCATGTAAAAGAGGTTTCAATCATAGACTCTGATTCTTTTTTATTTTTGATACTTTTTTATATATTTTTACATAATTTTTCATTTTTTGCACAATGTATGCTTTCTCATCTCAGGTGTAATCCCTGTGAGATCCAGCACCCACTCAACCATGAGCATCACTGCCATGCCCTGTGCCCTTCCCACCCATTTTGATCCTTCTCCCTTGTCCCCATTGTAGTGAGTCTGGTGTATAGTCGCCTATTGGTGTTGATTTTTACTTTATTATAATTACTTCTTTTTCCTGTTGTCTTATTTGGATCCTCTACGTTCCTGCTATGAGTGAGACCATCTGGTATTTTTTTTCTTTTTCTTTCTGGCTTATTTCACTGAGCATGATCCCTTCCAGCTCCATCTGTGTTGCTGTGAATACCACAAATTTATCTTTTTGATTGCTGAGTAATATTCCATGGTGTGTATAGACCACATCTTCTTGATCCAGTCATCGATGAGGGGGCATCCGATGTGGAGAAAAACGAACTCTCCTCCACTGCTGGTGGGTGTATGAACTGATCCAACCACTATGGAGAGCTGTGTGGAGATTCCTCAAACTGATTAAAATGGAGCTTCCATATGATGCAGCAATTCCACTCCTAGTGATCTACCCAAGGGACAAAAACACGTTAATTCAAGAGGACGCCTGTACCGCTAGTTTATTGCAGCACTGTTTACAATAGGTAGGCTACAGAAACACCCCAGATTCAGATTGTTTAAGAAACTTTCACCCATCTGTGGGAGAGTCATTTCAAGTGCAATTCCTATTTGACTTTTGAACAGAAGAATGAATTTCTCTTGGAGGATGTTGCCCCTTTACGAATCGTGAGGGTTGGGAGGCCTCACTTTCTGTCTCTCCTCCCCTCCCCTCCACAAGGCGGGTCCTCAGTGGAGACACACACAGGGACTTTGGGTACCAAGTGCCCAGAACTGGGGTCCCATGACCGTGTACTCCCAAGGACAAACCCCCTTTACAACTGCTTGATTCCATGTAAATGTTGGAGATGAGTGAGTTCCAGAACATTCTTTCATATACCAGCCATAATATTTAAAAAAAAACTAGGATTCACATATTGAATGCCACACAGATATGAATTTTGAAAAATGGCTGCATTATTTTAGGAAATATATATATATATATATATATATTAAGATTTATTTATTTATTTATACAAGCAGTGAGTATAGTCAGAAGTGCGGGAGGGTGAGAGAATTCACCAGAGCCAGAGCGGGGAACAGAACAGTCAGAAGGACTGAAGTACACTGCTGAGGGTAGCAGCGGGCAGCAGGAGAGTTCTGCGCGCCATGCAGGACCCTCCTCTGGTGGCCGGGGAGCAGCCTGGGATCAAACCAGGCTACAGAGGATGCGGGCAGCTTCGCAACCCAGCACTCAACCTCTGCGCCACTGGGGAGGCCCTAGGAAATATATATTTTTTTAAGATTTATTTATTTATTTACACAAGCACTGGGTACAGTCAGAAGTGTGGTATGGTGAGAGAATTCACCAGTGCCAGAGAAGGGAGCAGAGCAGGCCGACTGACGAAATGCACTGTTGAGGGCAGCAGCGGGCGCAGCAGGGAAGGTCTGCCTGCCATGTGTGACCCTCGCCAGTGACCAGGGACCGAACCAGCATTGCAGAGACTATGGGCAGCTTCGCAACCCAGCACTCAATGGTTGTGCCACCTGGGAGGCTCAGGGAATATATTTTTGAAGAATAGAACAATGTTAAAATTTGCAAAGGAAATCTGTAATGAAATGTCTTATTTTACATTAAAATGATCACTGGTAAGAGTTGGATGGAAAATCTAAATAACTGCTGGGTCTATAAATGTAGATGGTGTCATTAATTAATGAAAACAGTGATATCTCAAATGCTGGTGTACTGGCCCTTGATCAGTCTCTCCACAGCCAAATTTATGGCTTGGTTCCTCAGACTGTATATGACGGGATTAAATGTGGGGGGCACCACCGTGTAGAACATAGAAATGTCCAAGTCAGATACAGACAGGGTCTCTGAGGCCGGCTTCAGATAAGCAAAGCATCCAGTGAAGAAATACAGCACCAAAACCAGCAGGTGGGGAAAGCAGGTGAAGTACACTTTGTCCTTCCCTTCTGTGGATGGGATCTTCCTGACAGTAGAGAAGATGTGGACATAGGAAATGATGATGAAAATGAAACAGCAGATACCCAAAACCAAACTAATGAGAATGGAGACAAGTTTGTTCATCAAATTTCCTGAGCAGGAAATAGCCAATAACTGGGGGATGTCACAGAAGAACTGGTGTACCACGTTGGACCCACAGTAGGACAAGGAGAAGGTTCCAGCTGAGTTAATCACAGCATAGAGACCCCCACCAAGCCAGGACACAGCTGTCAGCTGCATACACCTGTTCCTGCTCATGAGGAACCTCATAGTGCAGGGGGTAGCAGATGGCAGCATAGCGGTCAAGGCTCATCACTGTTAAAAGAGTCATCTCTGCACCTGCTAAAAAAATCATCATGAAGACCTGGATGACACAGCCCAGGAAGGAAATGGAGCTGCTGTGCCTCAGAGAGTTGGAGATGGAGTTGGGGACTATGGCTGAGATGAAGCAGAGGTCCAAGAACACAGACCCCTTACGAAGAATTACATGGGGGTGTTGAGGTGCCGGTCGGTGGTGGTGATGAGGACGATGAGCCCATTCCCCAGCAGGGCACACGGGTAGACCAGGGAGAAGAGCAGCGGGTGCAAGAAGCCCATGGTCCCCTGGGTGGGGAACACCAGGAACACAAATTCTGTCACGGCCTTGAGATTGGTCACCCCTGGGGCCATCATCTGTATAGAAAAGTAAAGAGAAGCAAAATTTTAATTCTTCCAATATTGAAAATAGAATGGGTTATCAATACAAGATAATAACTGAATGTATTTTCTACATGATTATTCTTTCCAGTTCTATGGACACTAATATCATCTATGTCTGCTGTTTCATTCAACCCATTTATTGCAACCTCATGTGAATATGTCATTATTACACTCTCCACATAAGTCCGGAAGATTGGTGAAAACTGAAAATTTTATCTGTCCCCTACAACACTTGAACAAATTAGAATCTTGTATTTGTCAAAAATCTCAACGGAGCTCCCATGCTTCGCTCCTCGCCCCAGTTGTGCTGCTCCTGCCTTCTGCCCAGGCCCCAGCGTCTTGGCCCAGCACACCTCCCAGAGGTTGTCCAGGGCACAGCCCCAGAGGACACATGACCATGTACAGCCCCTCCCCATCCTTGAGAGCTGTCCCTGCTCCTCCAGCACAGCCCTGGTCTGGGGAGGCCCCACAGGGACGGGTGTGCAAGGCGGTGGGGTGTGCGGGTCTCTGTTTTCCTGCTCCCCAGGACCCAACACTGTCCTGGAATTGAGTGATCTGGGCTCAGCATCCCCGTGCGGCGTGTCCTGTCGCCTCACTGCTGCCTCCTGGTCCATCCCCTTGTCTCCTCATCTCCCTGCCCCTGACTCCCCACATCTGAGGACTCAGATACCACGTTTCCCACAGAGTCTCCTCCTGGGTCACAGCCACACGTCCCTCCTGCAGGATGGGCTCGTCCACCCCCAGGTCCCTTTTGGCCCCTCTGTCCCCCTCAGACTCATGCATGTCTGTGCAGGGAGGAGGCCCGTCCGCGTTGAGCCAGACAGTCTGTGCGTGTGGCTGTCCCTACTGGTCTCAGGGCCTTGGGTCCCCCGTGTGCAGGTTTGTTCCTCCCCCCAGGCCCGTGCATGAGTGGGGACGCCTGGACACGGGGCAGCCCTGCCCTCTTTGTTCCTCATCCCATTCCACTTAAAGAAGGAATTTTGGGATCATGTAGTAACATAAAATAATTGCAACACATTGTTGGGAATAATGCCAAATAATGAAAATAAGGAAATAAACCAGGATACGTGTTGATCAAGAATTTTGACATCTGTTTAGTGTTTTGTATACAAATTTAAAATGATGAAATAATTTTTGACATCTATCTCCTCCTGACCTTGTTTATATACTGTGACTGTTTTACAAAATCGCTCACAATCCATGAGTGAGGGAGTTGGCAAAAAATCCCAAGTTCACGTCTATAGTCACACGTCCCTGCCAGCTCACATTCGTGTCAGGGCCATGAAGTGGTCAACATTTTGTGGTAAGAGTTACTGATATTCTACTTGACTCCTCTCTGTCATACTATTTAGGATGAAAAGGCATAACATTCTGAATTTCACAATATGTAATTTTAATTTCCTCTGGATTTTCTTTTTTTTTAATTTTTATTTATACAAGAACCCGGGTATAGGCCAGAGGTGCAGGGGTGAGAGGATTCCCCAGAGACAGAGCAGGGAGCAGAACAAGCAGAAGGACTGAAACACACTGCTGAGGGGAGCAGCGGGGAGACAGGAGGGGTCTGCTGCGCCTCCTCTGGACTTTCTTTGCTACAATCTAATCTCATTAATTGTTGTGATTTTGTTCAGTACAAAACAATACTCAGTGTTCTGAATGCTAAAATCCAGGTATGAAGCAAAAACCGTCACATTTTCCATAAATCAAAATATTCTAATGTGATCAATGTATTAAAATTCAGTATCTTTGATCATCTTAATATATATATATATATATATATATATATATATATATATATATATTTTTTGTCATTGAGTCTCTCCCCAGGCTGATATGGCAATGGGACATTGAGTGACTTGTGCTCATTTAGAAATCATTAGTTTGTATTATTTTTAAAATGCATGGTTTAACGACAGAGTTTTCTCAATTCTAAAAATGAAGGTTGATATGTAAAATATTTCAAGTGTGAGTGGATTCTCCCCTGCAAACGTCTGGGGTCAGATACCTGCAGTCTGGGGGGAACGATCGTGCTGCCGTGTCGAGTCTCTCTCCTGAAGTTGTCCCCATGACAGGGCAGAGGGCATGCTGGCCTCTCACTCCATGGTCAGGGCTCGTGGGGAGCCTCTGAGCACTCACAGGATGTTGCACCCTGTCCTGTGCTGCCTCATGGACAGAGCAGGGCCTCAGGGCTGGGCTATTTGAGATCTGGAGCTGGTGTCTGTGTGTTGGACACTGTCCACATTCCAGCCCTCAGGGACCTTCCTCCAGAGGGACAAGTCCTTTTTTTTCAGGTCACTGTCTTAATTGGTGTCGTCCTGTGGCACATCCAGTGATCATTAGTGCCCTGAGTGTGTCAGAGATCATTTCCTTAGTTTTTACCCCTGTGTGGCCAGGACTGTGGTTCCTCCTCAGGTCACAACAACTCCCCTGACCGCTGCGGGGACTGGGGACTCCTGTCGTCAGAGCCAGGACGAGCCCCGTCCACAGGGAGCAGGAAAGTTGCCGCCACCCTCATATACCCTCCTGGGCCTGGCAAGTGGGGGGAAGCCCTGGGTGGGGGGGTGGGAGGGTAGAGTGGGGCACAGTCTGAGCAGGACAATGAGCACACAGCCCGGACTTGGATGAGACGGGGGAGAAGCTGGATCCCTGTAGCGCAAGTTGTTGGTGCCACAACAAGATCCCTGTCCTGACTCTCCTGCTGGCCCCTCCAGTGCTTGAGAGTCTGACTTGCTGCTGACCTCGCGTGGAGGTCGCCTTCATGTGGACAATCCTGCCTGGGGCATGGGGTTGACACAGCCGGGCTGGGGTCCCTTGGGTGGCCGAGGGCATGGGCGGCCAGGAGGGAGGGCAGGGTCCGTGTCTGCTTCTGCTGACCAAGCCTGGGCCAGCAGCAGGGGGGACCCGGGGGCAGCCGTATGGAGGGAGGACAGGGTTCAGGGGCACTGAGGCACGCAGGGGGCGAGGAGCCTTTTCCAGACGAGTGGCCGGCGGGAATCTCTCTCTGGCATTGTCGCCAACCGGACAGTGGTCAGCTCAGAGCTGGCCACCCTGAGGTAGCTATATGGACCGTGAGGCCGGGCGTGGAGGTACACGGAGTGACCAAAGTCCATGTCCTCCTCTGACAGTTGTGACCCCTTCATGTATGGTCCCGGATGGGCCTGCGGGACGAGAGGACACACAGGTCAAATCCCTGAACCTCCCCGTTGCGTGTTTGCCTTTGACTGAAATGTTAATATTTGTGCCCTAAGGGCTCTGCAAGGCGGACGTGGCCCCGAGGGCAGGGGGGATGGGGTCAGGGGCATCTGCTCGGAACCCGGGGCTGGCCGAGGCCTGGGTGAGGGACATGCGCTGCCCAGCAGGGACGAGCTGTGGCCGCAGAGGGGAGGGTGCCTGGCGCTTTTCCCAACTCCGGGGATTCCCACAGGCTTGTTTAGGGGGACACAACTGCGGCCCCGTGTCCGTCCCCCTTGGACTGGAGGACGACCCATGCAGTGTACTTCGGCCTGTGGCCACTGTGACCTCTGATGCTCTGGACCTCTGAGACCCCCGGAAGATGACACCCCCTTTGTCCTGCTTCTCGTGGATGCCAGGGGCAGGTGGGGTCATCGCCTCAGGCAGGGTGTCCTTTAGGGGCTCAGGGAGAAGGTCGTGGGGCGCAGGAGGTGCTGGGGTGCTTCTGGTGGGGATCACGGGGACCCCGTTTCCTCACTAAAACTTTTCTAGCTGAATCTTCTCAGCCAGTGAAGAGAATGTCCGTCCTTCCCTCTGTCCTGGCTGTGCAGCGTCCAGCCCACGTGTAAGTGTCAGAAAACAGACTCAGGTGCTCTGTCGCCCCGGAGGCCCTGGGGGGAGACAGGGGACAGCGAGCGGGAGGGATGGAAAGGATCAGTTTGACACTGTCAGACGTCACAGGAAATGACGTGACGGGATTCATTCAGGGCACTCAGATTCTATCCAATGATAAAATCAAAAGAAGCATCAGGAATGCAAGATATTTTATGCAGCACAAACCAGCATCTGTGACTCGGTCACCGGCTCAGCAGCGGGCTGCTTCAACCTCAGTAGTAAGTGTGAGAGGCCGCGGCCTCCTCGCCTATGAGGAAAGCGTCTCTGGGGGCATGAGGCCGTGTTGGGTTGGGGTGTCCTTCCTGTTGTTGCATTCGTGAGGTTTTGTGTACTTTGGACACTTACCCTTGCCAGGCATGTGATGTGCACACAGCTTCCCCTGGTGCAGGTCTGTTTTGTGATGGTGTCTTCTGAGGCACAGGAGCTCGCTAGTGTGGTGGGGCCACTTGCTTTTGCCGGTTTCTCTGTCCTTGGCCTTGTGTCCCCAAGTCCACTTATGGGGGGGTGTCCAGTAGGGCTCCGCCATGTTCTTTCTGGTGATTTACAGTTTTGTGTCTTTTTCAGACTTTAACCATGAAACCTGCTCTGCATCAGTAATACTAGGGGCAGCACAGGTCTAAGCCACAGTGAGTGGTCACCCGTGAGCAGGGAGCAATCAGGGACTGGATACAACAGGAGGCGAGGGAGGGAGAGAAAGGGCCTCACATCTCGCCCTCCATCCATCCTTCCTTCAAGTGCAGTTTCTTTTTCTTTTGAACAGAAGTGTGACTATCTCTTAGAGGAAGACGCCCCATTAGGAATGGTGAGGGGTGGGGACCCCCACTCAGCTATCTCCCACTCCAAAAGGGCAGGACCCTCAGTGGACACACACACAGACTGAGGGAACCAATACCCAGGACTGGGGTCCCTTCCCCAGGTGCTTCCCAGGAGAGATGCCCCTTTACCATTGTTTCATTGCATGTAAATGCTGGTGATGTGTGAGTTCTAGAACATTCTTTCTACAGCATGTACATGTTTTTAGTCCTGAGCTGGATTCAGTTTATAAACATCACGCAGGGAGGGATTTGGCAAAGGATTGCAATATTTTTGGAAACTACACCTTATGGAAGAATTTGAGAATAAATTTCTGCCAAAGGATTAAAACCTAATAACAGGAGTCACTGCATTGTAATGATGATGTATCAAAGTTAGAGGGAGAATCTGTATAAATGACGAGTATAATTGTACAATGTGATATCTCATTTGAATGAACTCTTGATCAGTCTCCCCACAGCCAACTTCGTGGCTTGGTTCCTCAGTCTGTATATGACGGGATTAAAGGTGGGGGCACCACCCTGTAGAACATAGAAATGACCAGGTCAGACAATGATGGGGTCTTTGAGGTCGGCTTCAGATAAGCAAATAATGCATTGGAGACAATCAGCACCACAACCAGCAGGTGGGGAAGGCAGGTGGAGTAGGCCTTGGCCTTCCCTTCTGTGGATGGGATCTTCCTGACAGCAGAGAAGTTGTGGACATTGGAAAAGACAAGGAAAATGAAACAGCAGGTTATTAACACCAAATCAATGAGCATGGGGACAAGTTCATTCATTAAATTTCCTGAGCATTAAATAGCCAATAACTGGGGTCATTACAGAAGAACTGGTGGAACACGTTGGACCTGCAGTAGGACAAGCAGAAGGTTCCAGCTGTGAGCATCAAAGAGATGACACCCCCACACAGCCAGGACATAGCTGTCAGCTGCACACACCTGTCCCTGCTCATGAGGGTGTCATAGTGCAGGGTAGCAGATGGCAGCATAGCGGTCAAGGCACATCACTGTGAGCAGGTGAAGCTCTGAACCTCCTGAAATAATCAGAGAAAGACCGGGAAGACACAGTCCGGGAAGGAGAAGAGCTGCTGTGCCTCAGAGAGTTGGCAATGGACTTGGGGACCGTGGCTGAGATGAGGCAGAGTTCCGTGAGGGACAGAATCCTCAGGAAGAAGTACATGGGGGTATGGAGGTGCCGGTCCAGGGTGGTGATGAGGACGATGAGCCTGTTCCCCAGCAGGGCGCACAGGTAGACCAGGGAGAAGAGCAGAGGGTGCAAAAAGCCCATGGTCCCCTGGGTGGGGAAACACAGGAGGACAAATTCTGTCACAGCCATGTGATTGGTCACTCCTGGAGCCATCATCTGCATAAAAATATTTTTTTAATTACATTCTCACATTGATTCTCTTTTTTTTTTTAAAGGAAGTATGTGTTATTTATTCATTTATTTATTTGTTTGTTTATACATGCACTGGGTACAGTCAGAAGTGTGGGAGGGTGAGAGAATTCCCCAGAGCAAGAGCGGGGAGCAGAGCAGGCAGAAGGACCGAAGTACACTGCTGAGGGGAGCAGCGGGCGGCAGGAGAGTTCTGCGCACCATGTGGGACCTTCCTTCAGTGACCAGGGAGCAGCCGGGGATCAAAATGGTGATGCAGAGGCCGCGGGCAGCTTCGCAACCCAGCACTCAAACATTGCGCCACCGGGGAGGCCCCTGCATAAAAATATTGAGCAGAATACAACATATGTGAAACCTTACAGTCTGAGTCTAGATGACACCTACAGGGACAGTCACAAGCATGTCCTAGCAGTCACTCTCAGGGTATAGAGTGTAGAGGCTGATCATGGGATTATGCTCTGGTTGATCTCATAGCCTGATTGACAGCCCCTCCCCACTGCCCCAATCTTGTTTTCCCACCTCATGCCCAGGCCCTAGCGTCTCTGCCAAGCACACCTCCCAGAGGTTGTCCAGGGCACAGCCCCAGAGGACACGTGACCATGCTCAGCCCCTACCCACCCTGGAGAGCCTGTCCTTGCTCCTCGAGCACAACCCTGGCTGGGGAGGCTCCACAGGGACAGGTGTGCAGGGAGATGGGGTGTACTGCTCTCTGTTTTCCTGCTCCCCAGGACCCGACACTGTCCTGTAGCTGAATGATCTGGGCTCAGCATCTCCATGCAGCGTGTCCTGATGCCTCCTCTGTCAGATTCCTGCCCCTGTGGCCTCACTGCTGCCTCCTGTTGCTTCCCCTCGTCCCCTCATCTCCCTTCCCCTGACTCCCCACATCTGAGGACACAGAGACCACGTTTCCCACAGAGTCTCCTCCTGGGTCACATTCACACGTCCCTCCTGCAGGTTGGACTCGTCCACCCCGGGTCCCTCCCAGCTCCTCTGTCCCCCTCAGACTCATGCACGTCTGTGCAGAGAGGAGTCCGCTCTGGGGCTGAGCCAGGTGGTCTGTGCGTGTGGCTGTCCCTGCCGTTCCCAGGGCTCCAGGTTCCCCGGGTGCGGGTTTGTTCCTCCCCCAGGCCCGTGCGTGAGTGGGGACATCTGAACACAGGGCAGCCCTGCCCGGTTTCTTCCTCCCCAATCTCATCCCCTCCCCATGGGATGATGGATGGTTGGCCCTGGGGAGGCAGGCTTTTTAGGAGAATGTGGTGATTTATAATTATTTTATGAGACTAGAGGAACAATTTTTGCTATTGTAATGGAAACAAGAAAACAAATTCAGAACCTGCTGTTTTGTGCCCTCTGGGAAAACCTTTTCAGTGACTTAAAATAATATTTATGTTGATAATATTATATTTTATATAGCTGTGTTGCTGTGTGGAATCAGGTAAAATGTTCACATCCATGATAGACTGATTTCTACATGTGAGTATCACTTCAGTATGAAGGAAAATAAGATCAATTTTTATCGCCTTAAAAATTTATGAATATCTCACTCACGATTGTGTCATATTCTGGGGATGAACATGTGAAGCTTTCCCTTCTAAACTACTAACGTGAATTTTAACGTCCTCTTAAGATTCTTCTTCACTGTTCCTAAATAGCACTCGTATGTATGATATTTAACATGCGATGCACTTTCATCTCAGTGTTCTCAATGCCGAAATATCATTGTTATGAGCAATAATTGTCAGATAGACCATAATTAAAATATTATATGACCACAAATATATTAAAAACCTAAGCTGCAGTAGCCCTTTAGTTGAAGAAAAGTAAAAAAAAATAATAATAATAATAATTCCCTCTTTGAAATTCATCCCAGAAAATATGGCATTGTGAAATTGAACTGTGAGTTTTAAATATTAGCTTTCATTTATAAGATGAATATTTTAACTACTGTTCCTCTGAAATGCAAAATGCTTTGTGAAATGATACTTGGTTGTAAAACACATTACCTCAAAATAGAAAAAAATAAAATTCCCTTTTGTAGGACAACAAAATAAGGTCAGTTGTTCATATTGAAAGGCTGACACTTTGAAATGCAGTTCAATGGTATATATATTTATACTGAATAGAAAAAAAAATAATTACAAGGGGATCTTCTCCCCCTTATTTGACCCACATGTCCAGTCTGCAGGGACGGGCCCGCGGGCCCAGCAGTGGCTTCCCACGAAACTCGCCCTCACAGAGATGGGAGGAAACGCAAACCTCTCTTGATGGCCTGGTCACTCGCTGCCCTCCATGGCGCTGGCCTCTGATGTCAAGGGTCCAGGCCTCTGGCTCACTGACTCCACAGATGGGCTCCAGGGCTCATTATCTCCATCCCCTGCTGCCCCCTCAGACCCAGGGTGTGTCTCCCCTTGGCCAGCGCAGCCTGCATGCGCCCAGGGTGGCCGTCGCTGGGCTGTCTCTGGGCTGGTGTCGCATCAGGCCTGCGTGCTTCTGGACAGGACTTATTTGTGGTTCGCGCCAGGGGACACGCCCAGGAGTTGTCCATACATTGGAGATACTTGTTGGCCTGGGTGGGGACAGGCCGCGAGGGTTGTGTCGTGAGATTTAAAAAATTTATTAATATTCACTGTCCCCGGCTCCCCTTCCTCAGGGACCTCGCCTGAGGGGCCCGGGTGTCCCTTGTCCCCGTGGACTTCTTGGTGGCGTCCCCAGTAATGAGCCTCCCGAGTGAGCAGCACCATCAGGGCGTCCTAGGGGACTCCGTGATCAGGACCTGGTCCCCCCCCCATCAGGCCCCATCACCTCCCCTGACCGCAGCAGGGACCCGGTTTGGCCCCCTCAGAGCCCCAGGTGAGCCCCATCCACAGGGAGCTGGAAAGCCACCAAGTCACCGCCACCCCCTGTGCGCCCTCCTGGGGCCTGGCAGGTGGGGGGGGCAGGAGGAGGGTTAAACAGACAGGAGGAAGGAGCACGGGGAGGAACAGTGGGAGAGACAGGAAGGGCAGCAGAACCGGAGGACAGCAGGCTGGAGCTGGCACCTCGGGACCGGGAATGTTCCTGTCATGTGAGAAATCCCTGTGTCACCCCCGAACTGCCACCTCAGCCCCACCCACGCCGGAGCCAAGATGTGTCCAGCGGGTGTGTCTCTCCTTGGCCAGCGCAGCCTGCATGCGCCCAGGGTGGCCGTCGCTGGGCTGTCTCTGGGCTGGTGTTGCATCAGGCCTGCGTGCTTCTGGACAGGACTTATTAGTGGTTCGCGCTGGGGGACACGCCCAGGAGTTATCCATACATTGGAGATACTTGTTGGCCTGGGTGGGGACAGGCCGCGAGGGTTGTGTCGTGAAATTTAAAAAATTCATTACTATTCAGCTGTGGCCTTAATGCACAATGCACACATGTTCACTCTCAGGAGAGTTTCTGAGGTCCCGGTGGCTCCAGTGTCCCTGGGGTCAGCACGGTGTCCTGTGTGGTCACTAAGGGCCAGGAAGAAAGAACCTTGTCAGGGCTGGGTCCTGAACCCCAGTGAGCCATGAGCGGTAGTGACCACAGCTGCCCCAACATCTGAACCCGTGATTTCTGCACTCCAAAGACCCCAGAAGCCCAGTGACCCCGGAACCCCAGTGGCACCTGAGCCCCAGTGACATCACAACCCCAGTGACCCCTGCACCCCAATGACCCCTGAACCCCGTGTCCCCTGGACCCCACTGACCCCAGAACCTCAGTGACGCCGGAGCCCCTGTGACCTCAGAACCTCTCCTGAGAGTGAGCACGCGTGCACGGTGCAGTAAGGCCACAGCTGAATATTAATGAATTTGTAAAATCTTGGGTCCTCTTGTCACATGTGCTCATTTAGTTTGGGAAAGGATTTATTTAGCAGAGACTATTCTGGAATGTTTTAATCCACGTGGAATGAGAAGTTGTCTGAGTGCAAAACTGGTGACTATATATGAGTTAAAATGCAACCGAAGACTGATTTACATGGGAAAACAAAGAACCAGCAGCAGGACTATGAGCCCACATGTGGAGGTTGTTCGTGTCTGGGCAGGAGAACCCCGCTGCGGTGGGCAGGGGAGGCAAAGGCGTCTCCTTGGAGTGAGCCTGTACGCAAAGGCCCAGGTCCCAGAGGACAGGCCTGAGGCCAGGCATACCGTGGGGCCAATCGGGGCTGGAGAGGACAAGCTGTCAGCAGCGTGGGCAGTGGAGCTGGGGAGGCTCAGAGGCCAGTAATGTCACGTGTCCATCTCTTCCCACTCTGCGACATCCTGCAACAGCAAAACTACCAAGACAGTCAAAAGGCTGGAGTGGGTGGGGTGGCGGGGAGAAACGGGGAGCAGAGAGTTCCGTGGACTCCTGTAATATTAGGATCCCGACTCCGGCCATGTGGGGTTGTCTAAACCCACAGAGCATGGCACCCCGAGAGGGCGCTGAGAGTGACGTGTGTGGGGCCCTAAGATGTGCCAGGGCAAGGATGTGCTTGATTCTCTGAAAACTCTTAACTTTCAAAATGCTGGCTTCTCTGACACCCAGACAGAAAGACAGACAAAGGGCCTGCAGTGCTCGGCTACTTCACCCTCCTGCTGCTCCCTCCGGCCCTGGACAGTTTCCTGGCCCTCTGTGACCACGTGACCTGCTCCTCGAGACGGTGCCCTTGCACCCGTGGGCTGCTCAGCGGCAGGCACCTGCAGGAAATCTCAGCAAGTGGGTGATGTGCAGGGCCCTCCCAGCTTCCTGTCGCCTCTGTGCTCTTTCCTGCAGGCTGGTCTGCAGTGGGCCCCGTTTCCGATGCTTCATTCATCCCAGGTTGAGGCCAGACCCTCCCATGGCACCGCCTCGCAAAACATACAGTGTCCTGTGTCCGAAATGTTGTTGTGAGGTCACAAGAGGCCAAGACCAGGGGGTGGGATAGAATGGTGGGAGACTCTGAGGTGGCCCAGCAGGAGGGCATGGCTGGTGATGTGTGACCCATCCCACCTCCCGGATGGCGTCAGCTTTGGATTTAAAGATGAGAAGGGGGTGCCTCCAGCTTCGACCTTTCTCAGGGTTGCCTTGAGTGGCCCAGGGTTGTGTTTCTGTGACGTTTTCAAATTATTTATTCTGCATCTGTGAAAGGGCTGCCAGAATTCTCACAGGGTGTGCCTTGAATTGGTAGCTGGCTCCTGGCCTTTTGACACTTTCTCCTTCTGATTCATAAAGTTGGGGTCTCATTGCACGTAGTGTATCTTCTTCAATTTTATTTGTTGGTGTCTATAGTTTTTAGCATGTGGATTTTCTACCCCTTTGGCTCAACATCTCCCTCCATATGTACTCTTTTTGAGGTTTGTCTAAATGGAATAGTTTCTTTCTTTTTGGATCATTAGTACAGAAACATAACTATTTTTTATCAGTTGGTTTTGTATCCCGTAACCTTGCTGAGTTTGTCAGTCCTGATTGTCTTTGGAGGGGGTTTCTTGGGCTGCTTATAGAAGGCTATTCTGTCTCCAAAGAGACACAATTTTAATTCTTCTTTTCTGATGTTGGATTCCTTTTATTTTTTTTTCTTGCCTTATTGGCCTTCCAGTGAGATACACATGGGGAAATTAAAAACAGTCTCTTCAATAAGTGGAAAAACTGTGACCTCACCTTTTCACATTATTGAAAGGCTTTTCCTTCCCTCCCAGCCAAAAAATCAATTATCTACTTATTTTTCTCAAAGATGTTCCTTATTACAAAAAGGCCGTTTTCGTTGTCAGTCCTTATCCAGCTGTGATCCCGGCTCTATTAACATGGGCCTCTGCGAGCAGGACACAGAAGGGCTCCTCGCTCAGTCACAGCAATTTCAAATTGTTGTCCAGGATTATGGTGGATCATTCTTCTCTTCTACCCCACCCAATAAATGCGTTCAATCCCCACAGCTTCTCTCTTGTCATTCCTTCAATGTCATGGTCAGTTTTCCCATCCCCAGGCTCTCTCGACCCTCGTGGACGGCGCCTCCACTCCAGGCTGCTGAGTCTTGGTCTGGAGCCCAGGCTGCTGCCCCGGGGCCAACTTCCTGCATTGTGCCTTATCCTTCGGCCCCACATGCTGAACTAGCAGCTGCTATTTTGGATCTTTCTTCATTTCCTTCCCAGTCAATAACATCATTTCTGACTCCTCATCTGTTACCTCCCAGTACAAGACATCCCCTCTGCTCTTATTACTAATAATGATGAAGCCCTATACAAAGGTCAGCACTGTCCAGTCATAGTCATATGAGCCAAAACTTACAAGGTGCCTTTCCTATCAATCAAGAGCAGAAATCTTGATCACTCTGGGAAGGGTGTGCATCAAGAGGTATGACCGGGAATACCCAGGGGGCTGAAGACGGATTGATAAACTTACCCCCAACTCATGCATCATGAGGTATGACTGGGAAAACCCGGGGGGGGGGGCAAGGACCGATGCATGACAAGGGGCCCCAGAAGCTGATCAGTTGATAAGATTAGGACCATGCCCAGGGGGCCCGGGGTCTAGTTTCTATGACAACACTTGGCCATCAAGGTGATAACATGGTCAGCAGACTCATGTCCCCCAAGCCCTAGATAACATTCCTGAGTTTCACCCATCCTTCTCTCCTTGTCCTCCTATGCACATAGCTGATGCTCTGTGATTATTCTACCAATAAAAACAGCCAGGATCTTGCTCTCAGCAGCATCCTGCCTTGTGCAGCCTGGTCCACGACTCCCGTGTCTTCATCACTGTGGTATTGCACAATGCAACATCCACAATCAACAGAAAAAATTGGACTCTTATCTCAAACCTTACATAAAAGTCAGCTCAAATGAATTAAACACTAAACATAAGAGGTGGAATTGTAACAATCCTAGTGAAACACGGGAAAGCATTTTTTACATTGGTGTGGGGAGTGATCTTTGGAAAATGCTACCAAAAGCACAATCCACAAGAAAGAAAATAAACATGCCAGGCTACATGAAAGTACAAAGTTTCTGCAGGGCAAAGGGAGTAGCTCAGCAGAATGTGAAGGCTTCCAGGGAGTGGGAGAAAAGGTTGCAAACCATATATTTGATAAATGATTAATATATAATGAATAAGGACCTCGTACAACTCAAACCATATATTTGATAAATGATTAAAATATAATGTATAAGGATCTCGTGCAACTCAACAGGGAAAAGCTAAATTCCCCACTTCAAAGTGACAAAGAATATGAATACACTTTTCTAAGCCTTTTTCTTCTGTTCACTGCAACACATTGTTTCCACTGGGTTTCTTCTGTCGGTTAATATCAAGTTACTTTCCCCTTTGCTTTCAAATCAGAAGCTTCACACACTCCCTGTGCAACCCCAGTCTCTCAGTTCATCATTGGAAGTGGGACATTGGCAGGGGAGTCTGTGTCAGGGGCAGAGCCAGTGCTCAGCTGAGCTTCCTTGGGAAGGGGATGCAGAGGATTTGAAAGGTCTTGAATACTCGTTTGTAAAGGAGTCGTTTTTTCCAGAAAGGACCTCCACCCATTATTATACCAATTTAATATAAAGCTGCTCATTTGAATTTTGTAAAAGATCTTGAGATGCTACCAAGGGTTTCAAGATAGAGTCTCTTTTTAATGAAGACCTCTATTGTGGATAATTGGCCCCCTGCCACCACTTTGCAAAGCCCGGTGTCTCCAAGGCTGCTTTCTGCTACGACCTCTATCATTTTGAGCGCTGTTTCGCTTAATTGCACTTGGTTTTCATTCCTCTTGGGGAACTTTCTAACTAGTTTTTCAATCACATGGTCTCTTAATTGGCTTGTCTGATCCATTTTTCCATTATTCAATGTTGGCACAAAACATGCTTCAGGGACTCAGGCATTCCTGCCAGGTTACATGATAGGTAATTGTTCACAATCAGCCATTATTCTCTTTTTTATTTGTGTGGTAACAGTTGCAATCCCTCTTTTATTTTTTATTTTATTCAGCTCCTGTCTTTTCCCCCCTGGTCTCACTAAAGGCTTGCCTATCTTATCTTTCAAAGAAAAACTCTCTTTTTTTTTGTGGATTTTTCTACTATTTATTTCATTTGTTTGTTGTACTGACATGGGGGTTTGTGTCTCTTTGTTGTCCAATATGCATCTATCTGTAGAGTGGAATTACTGGGTCATATAACATTTATGTTACTATTTTTTAAAAGAAATCTCCACAGCTTTCCACATGAGGGCAAAGATCTGTTCCCTCACCAGCAGTGCCCAGGCGCTCCCTTCTCCCCACATCCCCTGACTCCCAGATGACAGGCCTTGTTGCCTTGTGATTTGACTGTGTTCCCTGGGGATGAGTGATGTCAACCACTTTCTCAAGGGCCTGTGGCCATGTCTGTTCAGATTGTCTGCCTGATTTTCAGTGTGATTGTTGAGACTTTGCTATGGGGTGTATGAGTTGTTAATATTTTTGGAAATTATTTCTTATCAAATATATAATTTGCAAATACCTTCCTCCATTTGATAAGTTACATTTTCATTTTGTTGATGGATCATACTTCTTTTATTTAATGAAAATATTTCATGATTTTTAGCTATTTTCTTAAAATCAGCAAAGAAACTATGTTTATGTTCAATATATTACCTTTTCTTGAGACATGATTCTCTAAGTCCCTAAGAGTCTAGAAATGTTATTACATGAAGAGATTTATCGTGCTAAACAGCCATATTGCCTAAAAATAATTAATGAAAATGATATTTTGGTCACTTAGACACAGGTTTTTATTTCTATACATTGAGCCACATCCGGGCCATGCCATAGCATGAATAAAAGGGGCGCTCAGCACAGCCCCAAAGAAACAGACTCAATGGGGCAGGGAGGCGCCTCCCAGTCAGCGTTCCCAGTGGCCTGGGTGACGCTGCTCAGGGAGAGGCAAAAAGGTCCAGGGGTGGCTTGAGGCAGGGTGCGAGGGGAACTCCCGTGCACCCCGACACCCTCAGGGGGCCATGCCTGGCTGGCTGCACTTGCCCAGATAGAGCTTCACACTCTGCACAACACCCCGTACTGGGGCTGTGCTGTGTTCACCTGCTGGGCCTCCTGTTGGGGTTCAGGGGGGGGACCCTGTGCGTCTGAGCACACCTCAGCGAACTCTGGGCCGCGGGGCTCCAGCCAGTGTCCACCAGGCACAGGGCCCCGGGGCCTCACTGGGCCTCCCAGAGCAGCCGAGGAATATAATGTGAAAACTTACAATATGTGTCTCCTAATGGAGTCATGACGTCAACCTCTCTGTTACGTTTTGCTGAGTTGCCCCTTCATCAGTCTCCCCACAGCTGTCTTCATGGCTTGTTTCCTCTGACTGCCCTCTATATTCCAGAGGTCTGTGTGTCTGTTTTTGTCCCAGAGCCATGCTGCTTTAAGTATTAGAGCTCTAGTGTATGGCCTGGAGTCTGGAAGTGTGCTGCCTCCACCATGCTTCCTCATTTTTGTCAGGATTTTTGGTTGTTGAATATGCATTTCTGTAATGTTTGTTTTATGTCCTTGGAGAATGCCATTGAAGTCCTTATTAGGGTTGCATTGAATCTGTAAACTGCTTTGGGTCAGATGGGCATTTGGTAATGTTGATTCTTCCAAGCCCAGAGCAGGGAATATATTTCCATTTATTTGTCTTTTCTATTTCTTTTAACAATGCCTTGCCCTTTTCTTGTATCTTCACCTCCTTAGTTGTGTCTACTCCATGGTACTTAGTCTCATGTTTGTAAGTGGGATTGTTTTTTTCACTTCTCTTCTAGTTCAATTTTTGGGTATAAGAAGGGAATTCATTTTTGTGTGTTGATTTTGCAATCTAGCTACACTGTAGTGGCTTATTGATTTAATTTGTTTTTACAGTGGAATCTTTAGTTTTCTTAGTGTGTATTATACGTCCACAACAAATTTAATTGTGCTTAAATATTTAAAGTCATACAATCTAGAGTCAGTTAATGTTTTATTAATTAAAAAATTTCAATTCTGTTATAAAAAGGTGACAAAATGAATAGACTTACTATAGTCTTAGTATAAATTTATACATCTTAATATGAATAGTCTTAGTATAAATTTATAATAGTCTGATTCAGCTTCTTCATTCAATACATGTTTTGAATTCTCATTGTATCCCATAACATATTCTTATTATATTCCATAACTTTTATTGACCAGTAAGCTATGACAGTATCAATAATTAAGTATTAAGAAAGTATTAATAAATACTATTGATAAATAAAATTGATATTTTTATTGATAAATAAAAATGCCAATGATTTAAAAGAACAGTAGCAAGTCGTCAACCTAGAAGTTTATATATCGAGTTTTTGCTATCTTTTTAACTATTCCTGGCTGCCTCCAATCTGACATTGTGCACACATGGGACTCGCCTGGGCTGAAGGCAAGATCAACATGATTAGCACCCTCAGAGCATGAATGTCTGAGAATGAGTTAAATATCTGATATCCAGTTGGAATTACATTTTATCATGAAATATTTTGGTGTGAAATTTTCAAACATTGGACGTCACAAATGGGAAAGCATGGTTCGATGCAGTCAGCAGACAAGAGCTGAGGCCAGACAGCAGCCACACATTTGGGGCATTTCACTTCCCAAATTTAAATCTTCAAATTCTTTTTTTTTTAGATTCATTTATTTATACAAGCAGTGAGTACAGTCAGAAGCACGGGAGGGTGAGAGAATTCACCAGAGCCAGAGCTGAGAACAGAACAGGCAGACTGACGAAATACACTGCTGAGGGGAGCAGCGGGCAGCAGGAGATGTCTGTGCACCACATGGGACCCTCACCCCACAGCCGTGGATCTAACCGACACTGCAGAGGCTGCTGGCAGCTTCACAGCCCAGTGTTCAACTGCTACGCCACCTGGGAGGCACTACTTCAAATTCTTTATGTCTTTACATCTACACTAAAGGATAGCATTATTTATGATATGTAAATCTGGTGAGTTTTCTCATTTGAACAACTCCATATGGAAACACAAACACTCTGAGATGCCATAATAATGTGCCCAAAAAGATATTGCCCTCAAATTCCCAGGCGTTCTTGGTAATTAAATAAATGTGGATAAACACTTGTGTAAAGAGTGGCATGATGTTGTGAGTGCCATTACTCAACTATTTCTGGAAATATTAGAATATTGTGTAGTCGACTAACTATTATTTTGTTTTTACCATTATAGCTTCCTAAGTTCCTTTATTGTTTCTTAAATAACCCTACCCAATATATATTCATAACTTTTTAGTGATTATACTGCACGTGAAATTAACTGCTTTCACTCACTGTCTTATTTCTGGTGTCCACTGTATGCTGAGTGTGTTTACGGTAAATGCCATCATCACCCACACCAGAGCTTCCCGAAGGTTCTCTACCACATCAGGTGTGGTCCTTATCGTCAGAAGGTCATGACTATTCAGATTCCACTACAGATCCCAAGGCCTTATTTATTCTGTGAAGGCCTCACTCACTAAGAGAAGGGGCCTCTGTCCTATCCATGATCCCTGATCAGTGACATGATAGGGGAAGCACCATAGAGACTGGAGATGCTGCCCCATGAGAGAACCTCTGCTGATGACTGAGATGAAATCCAACCATCACCTCCCTCAGCCGGGAGCACAGAATGGAGAACAGCAGAAAGATGTTGAGGACCAATTACCCCAGTACACATGGAATACCAGAGAACATTCAGTACTCAAAAGAGCAAAATATAAGCTATAGGAGTATATGAAGTATGTTAAATATAATTTAAAAATAAGCTTATTTTTTCATTATACAATTAAATTAAACTTATCTACTACAATATAAAGCATGATGAAAAAAATTAAAATAAATGTCTTGTAATAGAGCCATGATGTCATCTTCTCTATTACATTTTGGTGAGTCTCCCCTTCATCAGTCTCCCCACAGCTGAATTCATGGCCTGGTTCCTCAGGAGACAAACAGCAAAACAACCAGCAGGTAGGGAAGGCAGGTGGAGTATGCTTCAGCCTTCCCTTCTATAGATGGGATCTTCCTGACAGCAGAGATGATGTGGACATAGGATATGACGATGAAAATGAAACAGCAGATAATCTACACCACACTAATGATAATGGGGAAATATTTGTTCATAAAGTTTACTGAGCAGGAAATAGCCAATAACTGTGGGATGTCACAGAAGAACGGGTGGACCACGCTGGACCCGCAGTAGGACAAGGAGAATGTTCCATATGCGTGCATCACAGCATAGAGACCCCCACCCAGCCAAGACACAGCTGTCAGCTGCACACACCTGTCCCTGCTCATGATGAGGTCATAGTGCAGGGGGTGGCAGATGGCAGCATAGCAGTCAAGGCTTATCACTGTGAGCAGATGAAGCTTCGCAGTTGCTGAAATAACCAGCACAAAGACCTGGAGGACACAGCCCGGGAAGGAGATGGAGCTGCTGTGCCTCAGAGAGTTGGCATTGGTCTTGGGGACCATGGCTGTGATGAGGCAGAGTTCCGTGAAGGACAGACTCCTCAGGAAGAAGTACATGGGGGTGTGGAGATGCCGGTCCGGGGTGGTGATGTGGACGATGAGCCCGTTCCCCTGCAGGGCGCACAGGTAGACCAGGGAGAAGAGCAGCGGGTGCAGGAAGCCCATTGTCCCCTGGGTGGGGAACCCCAGGAGCACGAATTCTGTCACGGCCGTGAGATTGGTCACCCCTGGAGCCGTCATCTGTGTAAAAGAGGAAAGACAAACAAAATCTTAATTCTTCCAATATTGAATATAGAATGGGTTATCAATACAGGATAATAACTGAATGTGTTTTCTACATAATTATTCCTTCCAGTTCTATGGACACTGATATCATCCATGTCTGCTGTTTCATTCAACCCATTTATTACCACCTTATGTGAATATGTCATTATTACATTCTCCACATAAGTCCTAAAAATGGATGAAAACTGAAAATTTCATCTGTCCCCTATAAAACTTGAAATTAGAATCTCGTATTTGTCAAAAATCTCAACAGAGCTCCCATGCTATGCTCCTCGCCCCATTCCCACGGCACCCTCTCCTGCCTGGCCCCAGTGTCTCAGCCCAGCACACCTCCCAGAGGTTCTCCAGGACACAGCCCTACAGGACACGTGACCATGCCCCTCCCCACCCTGGAGAGCCTGTCCCTGCTCCTCCAGCACAGCCCTGGTCTGGGGAGGCCCCACAGTGACGGGTGTACAGGGAGGTGTGTTGTGCGGGTCCCTGTTTTCCTGTTGAACAGGACCCGACACTGTCCTGGAGCTGAATCATCTGGGCTCCGCGTCCCCGTGCGGCATGTCCTGACGCCTCCTCTGTCAGATTCCTGCCCCTGTGGCCTCACTACTGCCTCCTTGTTCATCCCCTCGTCTCCTCATCTCCCTGCCCCTGACTCCCCACATCTGAGGACCCAGAGACCACGTTTTCCACAGTCTCCTCCTGGGTCACTCCCACACGTCCATCCTGCAGGATGGGCTCGTCCACCCCCGGGTCCCTCCCAGCCCCTCTGCCCCCCTCAGAATCATGTACATCTGTGCAGGGAGGAGGTGGCTCTGGTGCTGAGCTGGATGGTCTATGCGTGTGGCTGTCCCTGCCTGTCCCAGGGCCCCAGGTCCACTGGGTGCAGGTTTGTTCCTCCCCCCAGGCCTGTGCGTGAGTGGGGATGCCTGGACATGGGGCAGCCCTGCCCTCTCTACTCTCCCCACCCCCAATCTCATCCTCGACTCCCTCTGTGGGGTGACGTAGGGGCAGGCCCAGGGGAGGGCAGGATTTTTAGGAGAACCCCAAGTTCACGTCCACATATAGGCAGATGTCGGCACCACCATCATGTTAGTGCCAGAGCCTTTAAGACGTCAACATGTTGCTGATAAGTTACTGAATTTCTACCTGACTCATATCTGTCATCATGTTTAGTAGAAAAGGCATAACATTCTGAATTGAACAATAAGTGTAATTTTTAATTTCCTCTGGAATGTCTTCATCACCATCCAATTCTATTAATTGCTGTGATTTTATTCAGTGCCCAGAACCCACTGAGTGTGCCGATGCTCATCCCAGGTGTGCAGCAGAAATCGTCACATCTCCCACAAGTCACAATCTTCTAATATGTTCAAAGTATTAAAAGTCAATGTGTTTGAGCATCGTAAATTACAAGAGAATGTGTTTTCTCTCACCGAGCCTCACCCAGGCTGACAGGGCAGTGGGACAAGACAATAGGGCCCCGTCAGCATTATTTGTCATGATTTACAAAGTGAATAGTTTTACTGTGGCATATTCTCCATTCTAAAATGAAGATTGACATCGAAAATTTTCCAAGTGTTAGTGGATTCTCCCCTGCAAATGGCGGGGGCAGATACCTGCAGTCTGGGGGTAAGTTCCCACTGCCGTGTCGAGTCTCTGTCCTGAGGTTGTCCCCATGGCAGGATAGTGGGCGTCTCAGCCTCTTACTCCATAGTTGGGGCTCATGGGGAGCCTCTGAGCACTCACAGGATGTTGCACGTCCTGCGCCGCCTCATGGACAGAGCAGGGCCTCAGGGCTGGGCTATTTGAGCTCTGGAGCTGGTGTCCGTGTGTTGGACACTGTCCAAGATCCATCCATCAAGTGACTTTATTCCAGAGGGACAAGCACCCTTTTCAGGTCACTGTCTTAATTAGTGTCTTCCTGTGGCACATACCAGTGGTAATTGGTGTCTGAGTGTGTCAGGGAAAATTTTGCTGGTGGATTCCTCTGTGGGAAGGAATGTAAATTATCCTGTTCTCCAGGCCCCATCCCTTCCCCTGACCACCATGGGGACCAGGATGGCCCCATCATCAGAGACAGGACAAGCTGCATCCACAGGGAGCAGGAAAGTCGCCACCACCCCGGGGGGCCCTCCTGGGCCTGGCAGGTGAGGGGAGGCACTGGCAGGGCGGGCGGGGCAGAGTGTGGGACAGGGAAAGCAGGCCAACGAGGAGACACCCCGGACCCTGATGGGGCAGAACTTGGACCCCAAGTGTGAGTTGTTGGTGCCACAACAAGATCCCTGTCCTGACGTTCCTGCCCTTCCCTCTAGTGCCTGAGAGTCTTACTTGATGCTGACGTCGCCTGGACATCGCCTTCACATGGACAATTCAGGCCCGGGGTGTGCGCAGGGTGCTCATGGTGGGGCTGGGGTCCCCTGTGGGGCAGGGGGGATTCGTGGCCAGCCGTGGCGGGGAGGACAGGGCTCTGTCGACACTGAGGAACCTGCATGCGAGGCGCCTCCTCCAGACAGTGACCGGTGGGAATCTCTCTCTTGCTTGGGAGCCAACTGAACAGTGGTCAGCGCAGAGCTGGCCACACCCGGGGTAGATGCAGGGACCATGAGGCAGTCACAGGATGGATACGAAGTAACTCAAGTCGGTTTCCTCCCCTGATAGGAAGTGACCCCTTCATATGCGGGCGTGGGGGCGCCCGCGGGATGGGAGGACACACATGACAATTCCCGGAACGTCCCAGATGCGTGTTCGTCTTTGACTGAAATGCAGATATTTGTGCCCCAAGGGCTCTGTGAGGCGGACATGGTCCTGAGGGCAGTGTGAGGGGGGGGGTGTCTTGCGGCTTTCGCTCAGGGCCCAGGCCTGGCCGAGGCCGGGTTGAAGGACATGCGCTGCCCAGCGGTGTCCGGCGCCATGGCCACAGATGTGATGGCGCCTGGCGCTTCTCCCAACTCCAGGAATCCCCACAGGCACCTTTAGGGGGACAGACACTGTGGCCCCGTCCGCCCACCAGTGCTCCCTCATGACCACCCCTCGTCCTCATGGTCGACACATGACCACCCCTGGGTGATCCTGCTTCTGGGAACCCCGATGCATTGGACCCCATGCACCACCCGGGAGACAGCGCCAGGCAGGGTGTCTTTTCCACCTCAGGGAGAAGGTCGTGGGTGGCTGGAGGGGCTGGGGTGCTGCTCAGGTTGGTTGTGGGGGATCCTGCTTCCTCACTTAAACTCTTCTGGTTTAAAATCCTCAGCCCATGAAGAGAATGGTTAGTCCTTCCTGCTCACCCCGGGTGAGAATAGCTCATCAGCCCAGGAGCACATTCCCACATTTAATCTCTCCGGACACAGACCTGAGTCTGTCCACCGAGTGGACCCTGGTGTCCAGTACACTCTGAGGGAAGGGGACACGTTGGAAAGTATGGGCTGAGTGTGAATAGCTGAAGTGTCATCATCGGCAGCTCAGAGGTCCCAAGAAGCAGCAGGACAGAGTCTGCCCAACTTATTAGATGTTAACACTGGATAATGACACGATCACACCCTGGACTCCGCTGGCCCTGCAGGATGAGCCCATCCTGGGATGGAACAAACACATCTGTGCGGGGGTCAGGACGAGCCAGCGAGCTCAGAGCAGGGTCTGGAGGCTGAATCCACCTTCCCGGGACTCTACAGGCACTGGGCATCCTCCTAAGAGGCTTTCTGTGTCTTCCTTGGCCCTGGTCTGGACTGGGGTGCTGCTCCCTGTTGTGGTGGGGACACATGTGTGTGGATGGACACTCGCCCTTGTCAGGAGTTTGGGGTGCACGTGGCTTCTCCCCGTGCTGGGCCTGTGCTCACAGTGGTTTCTGAGGCCCAGGAGCGCTCTAGTGTGGGGTGACCACTTGTTTATTACCCTTGGGGTTCCCTGTCATTGAATTGTGGAGGCAGGAGGGTGTTCACATGGGTGTTCTGTTGAGTGTGAGGGGGGCACCACACACACAGAGGGGCAGAAATGGAGCCCCAAAACAAGACACCAAAGACGTGACAATTGGCGTTATTTCCATGAACCCTCGCCACCCCACTCAGGAGGTCAAATCCTCTTCTCAGCAGAGTCTAGAGGCTTCAATCAAAGCCAAGACAGAAAGTGTGTAAAGGCTGTGGCCCAAGAGTGATGGAGGCCCAGGGGGGAGACACCTGCCATCAGGGTCTTTCATGGAAAGATGAGCTACTTGGGAGTCTTCCTCACACAGATTTTATTCTGATCTCAATGGACTCGGTGTGGTGGATAACATGAATTTTAAGGAATGTTAAAAAATACACATTTCATAAGTGAAATATTGTCTGGAATGAGTCTGTTATGATCCGCCTGGTGTGTTTGGAGACACCGTGTCCTGCTGCAGAGAGGACGCGTGAGGAAGGAGCCTCCCCCCCGCTCATGCTCTCAGGGTGGGTGAGCAGCCATGAGGCCCCGGCGTTGACAGCACAGAAGCTGCTGGAGAATAAAAAAATTACATATATTGCCGTGCCTCACTTTACATGATGTAGAAAGTGACATAATCCCAGACATACCAGAGAGTGAGGAAGAAGACCTCTTATAGGACATCCACAAAAAACCTGGAAAACTAGGGGAACCCCTAAAAATAAACACAACAACAAATGTATTAAGCATTATAATATTTAAAGGATGAAACATAGTTCTTCAAAAATAATTCACATAAAAAATTCCACACCCTGAAGTTGCTGTAATCAGATCAGACGCCGTGTAAATGAACATCAAGTAACAGGTTCAATCACAGATTCGGATTCTTTCAGAAACTTCCATCCGGCTCCGGGAGATTCATGTCAAGTGTAATTTCTACTTGACCTTTGAGCAGAAACATGAATGTCTCTCAGAGGAAGTTGCCCCATCAGGAGTTGGGGTGGGGCCCACCAGCTGCCTCCCTCCCTCCACAGGGATGGGCCTCAAGGGAGACACAAAGAGGCTACGGGAACTGAGCCTCGGGACTGGGGTCCCATGACCGTGTGCTCCCGGGGACAGACCGCTTACCACTGTTGATTTTCATGAAAATATTGGGGATGTGTGAGTTCTAGAACATGCTTTCACATACCAGCTGTAGTATTTAAAGACAGAATTCACGTCATGTATGTAACATGGATGGGTGTTTTGGAAATGGATACATTATTTTAGGAAATAGATTTGAGGAATAGAACAATGTTAAAATTTGTAAAGGAAATCTGTAATGAAATGTCTTGCTGTTCTTTAATAAGGTGACTGATAATAGTTGTAGGGAAAATCAAAATAACTGCTGGGTCCATAAATGTAGGTGGTGTTACTAATTAATGAAAACAGTATTATCTCACATGCTGGTATACTGGCCCTTCATCAGTCTCCCCACAGCCGACTTCATGGCTTGGTTCCTCAGACTGTAGATGACGGGATTAAAGGTGGGGGGCACCACCGTGTAGAACATAGAAATGACCAGGTCAGACATGGACGGGGTCCCTGAGGTTGGCTTCAGGTAAGCAAAGCATGCAGTGGAGAGAAACAGCACCACAACCAGCAGGTGGGGAAGGCATGTGGAGTAGACTTTGGCCTTACCTTCTGTGGATGGGATCTTCCTGACAGCAGAGAAGATGTGGACATAGGAAATGATGATGAAAATGAAACAGCAGATACCCCAGACCACACTGATGAGAATGGGGACAAGTTCGCTCTTTAAATTTCCAGAGCAAGAAATAGCCATTAGTTGGGGGATGTCACAGAAGAACTGGTGGACCACGATGGACCCACAGAAGGACAAGGAGAAGGTGCCAGATGTGTGCATCACAGAATAGAGACCCCCACCCAGCCAAGACACAGCTGTCAGCTGCACACACCTGTCCCTGCTCATTATGATGTCATAGTGCAAGGGGTGGCAGATGGCAGCATAGCGGTCATAGCTCATCACCGTGAGCAGGGTCAGCTCTATACCTCCAGACATAACCATCATGAAGACCTGGACGACACAGCCCGGGAAGGAGATGGAGCTGCTGAGCCTCAGAGCGTTGGCGATAGACTTGGGGACCGTGGCTGAGATGAGGCAGAGGTCCGTGAGGGACAGACTCCTCAGGAAGAAGTACATGGGGGTATGGAGGTGCCGGTCCAGGGTGGTGATGAGGACGATGAGCCCGTTTCCCAGCAGGGCACACAGGTAGACCAGGGAGAAGAGCAGTGGGTGCAAGAAGCCCATGGTCCCCTGGGTGGGGAACCCAAGGAGGACAAATTCTGTCACTGCCGTGAGATTGGTCACCCCTGGGGCCATCATCTGTACAAAAAAAAGAGGAAGAAACATTGTCATATCTTCCAATGTTGAACACAAAATGGGTTATCAATATATAACAGTCACGCAATCTATGCTTTACAGTTATCTGAGCAAATTCATATTTTATCTCATGTGAATGTACTACTGATGTATTCTCCCAACATGTGTCTATAAATATGTGAAGAAATGAATTTTTAAATGTCCATGATAAAACCTGAATATCAGGTCTCTCAGTGAACTTTATTGACAGACCAGCAGTGCCCAGCCATTCGCAGGCCCGCGGCTCCCCCTCCTGCAAAGGCCCTGGCATCTCTGCACAGCACACCACCCAGAGGTTGTCCAGGGCACAGCCCCAGAGGACATGTGACCATGCCCAGCCCCTCCCCACCCTGGAGAGCCTGTCCCTGCTCCTCAAGCAGAGCCCTTGTCTGGGGAGGCCCCACAGGGACGGGTGTGCCGGGAGATGCGGTGTTCGGGTCCCTGTTTTCCTACTCCCCAGGACCCGACACTGTCATGGAACTGAATGATCTGGGTTTGGCGTCCCCGTGCGGCATGTCCTGACGCCTCCTCTGTCAGATTCCTGCCCCTGTGGCCTCACTGCTGCCTCCTGTTCCGTCCCATCGTCTCCTCATCTCCCTGCCCCTGACTCCCCACATCTGAGGACCCAGAGACCACATTTCCCGCAGAGTCTCCTCCTGGGTCACACCCACTCGTCCTTCCTGAAGGATGGGCTCGTCCACCCCCGGCTCCCTCCCGGCCCCTCTGTCCCCCTCAGACTCATGCACATCTGTGCAGGGAGGAGGCCACTCCGTGGCTGAGATGGATGGTCTGTTTGTGTTGCTTTCCCTGCCGGTCCCAGGTCCCTGGGTCCCCCTGTGCGGGTTTGTTCCTCCCCTCAGGCCCGTGTGTGAGTGGGGATGCCTGGACATGGGGCAGCCCTGTCCTCTCTACCACAACTCCCCAGTCTTAGCCTCTCCCCCTATTGTGGCGTGAAGGAGGGGCAGGTCCTGGGGAGCCAGATTTTTAGGAGTATATAGCAATATAAAATTATTGTCACACTTTGGTGGGGATAATTCCAGAAATTTCATGAAAATAAAAAATAAATCAGGGTACTTGGTGGTGAAAAATGTTGACATCTGTCGAGTTACCTTAAATACATCTTTAAAATGGATGAAATAACTTGACATATCTCCTCCAGGCCCTGTGTAAATACTGTGACTCATTTTACAATTACATTGACAATTCCTGAGTGTGGAGCTGAGGAAAAATCCCAAGTTCATGTCCACAAATAGGCAGATGTCAGTGCCACCATCATGTTAGTGTCAGAGCCATGAAGGGGTCAACAGTGTCGCTGACAAGTTACTGAATTTCTTCCTGACTCACATCTGTCATCATGTTTAGGAGAAAAGGCATAACATTCTGAATTGAACAATAAGTGTAATTTTTAATTTCCTCTGGAATGTCTTCATCACCATCCAATTCTATTGATTGCTGCAATTTTATTCAGTGCCCAGAAACTACTGAGTGTGCCTATGCTCATCCCAGGTGTGCAGCAGAAATCGTCACATCTCCCACAAGTCATAATCTTCTAATATGTTCAAAGTATTAAAAGTCAATGTGTTTGAGCATCGTAAATTACAAGAGAATGTGTTTTATCTCCTTGAGCCTCACCCAGGCTGACAGGGCAGTGGCACATGATGACTTGGGCCCCATCAGTAATAGTTGTCATGATTTACAAAGTGAATAGTTTACGGCACATTCTAAAGTCTAAAATGAAGCTGTTCTGAAAACTCTCAATTGTGAACAGATTCTCCCCTGCAAACGGCTGGGGGCAGATACCTGCAGTCTGGGGGGAAGTTCCCGCTGCCGTGTCGAGTCTCTGTCCTGAGGTTGTCCCCATGTCAGGGCAGAGGGTGTCCTGGCCTCTCACTCCATGGTCAGGGCTCGTGGGGAGCCTCTGAGCACTCACAGGATGTTCAACCCCGTCCTGCGTCGCCTCATGGACAGAGCAGGGCCTCAGGGCTGGGCTATTTGAGCTCTGGAACTGGTGTTCGCGGGTTGGACACTGTCCAAGATCCATCCATCAAGTGACTTTACTCCAGAGGGACAAGCATCCTTGTTCAGGTCACTGACTTAAGTGGCGTCGTCCTGTGGCTCATCCCAGTGATCATTAGTGCCCTGAGTGTGTCGGAGACCATTTCCTTATTTTTTTTACCCCTGTGAGGACAGGACTTGGTCCCGACTCAGGCCCATCACCTCCCTGAGCTCCTTGGGGACCGTGGTGGCCCCGTTGTCAGAGCCAGGATGAGCTCGGCCACAGGGAGCAGGAAAGTAGCTGATACCCGCAGGTGCATTATGGGCCTGGCAGGTGGGGGAGGCACTGGCAGGGCGGGGGTGGGAAGCATGGGCGACAGGGCGAGCCGGACAATGAGTGGACTCCCCAGTCTGGGAAAGAGAGTGGCAGAAGCTGGACGCTGAAGCCAAGTTTTTGGTGCCGCACCTACTCTCCCTGTCCTGACGCTCCCGCCAGCCCCTCTAGTGCCTGAGAATCTGACTTGCTGCTAACCCCGCGTGAACATCGCCTTCACGTGGACCGTCCTGCCCGGGTGAGCATGGGGTGGAAACGGCTGGGCTTGGGTCCCCTGGGGGGCAGGGGTCTGGGTCTGTCTGTGCCACCCAGGCCGCCGCCTCGGCCGCCGGAGCATGGCCAGCAGCCGGGGATCGTAGTCAGCCGCTGGGAGGGGAGGACAGGACTCAGGGGATGCTGAGGAACCTGCATGCCAGGAGCCTACTTTACGCGAGCAGCCAGCAGGAGGTCCCTCTCTGGTGTCAGAGCCAACCTGACAGTGCTCAGAGGAGAGCTGTCCGCGCTGGGGGAGCTGTGTGGACCCTGAGGCCAGGGGAGGGACACAAAGTGACCAAAGTCCTTTTCCTCCCCTGATGGGAAGTGACCCCTTCATGTGAGGTCCCAGCTGGGCCCGCGGGACAGGAGGACACACAGGACAGTCCCAGAATTCCCCAAAGGGCTCTGCAAGGTGGAGGCAGCCCCAAGGGCATGGGGTGAGGTCAGGGAGTATCTGCTCGGAGCCTGGGACTGGCAGAGTCCGGGGTGAGGGATAACGTGCTGCCCATCATGGACGGATCATGGCCGCAGACGGGAGGACACCTGGCACTTCACCCAACTCTGGGGTTCCCCACTGGTGCCGTTTAGGGGGACAGACTCCGCACCCCGTCTGCCCGCTGGTGTGCCCACATGTCCCCCCCGCCTTGGCCTTGCAAACAACACATGCCTACCCCTGGGGGATCCTGCCTCTGGGTGTTGTGACCCCGATGCTCTGGATGCCCTAGACCGCCCGGGAGAAGACACCCACATCTTCCTGCTCTGCCTGTGTGGTAGGGGCAGGTGGAGTCAGCACCAGGTGGGGTGTCCTTTAGGCCTCAGGGAGAAGGTTGTGGGTGGCTGGAGGGGCTGGGGTGCTGCTCGTGGGGCTTTGGGGATCCTGCGTTCCCACTTAAACTCTTCTGGTTGAAACTCCTCAGCCAATGAAGTGAATGGTCAGTCCTTCCTGCTGACCACGGCTGAGAAAAGCTTCTCAGCCCAGGAGCACATCCCCACATTTAAGTCTCTCCAGACACAGACTCAAGTCTGTCCACCGTGTGGATCCCGGTGTCCAGCATCCGCTGAGGAAAGGGGACATGGTGGAAAGTGTGGGCTGAGTGTGAGGAGCTGAAGCGTCCTCGTAGGCAGCTCTCAGAGGTCCCAGGAAGCAGCAGGACAGAGTCCGCACAGCTTATTAGACGTTAACGCTGAATAATGACACAATCACGCCCTGGACTCCGCTGGCTCTGCAGGATGAGCCCATCCCGGGACGTAAACAACCACATCCATGAGGGGGTCAGGACACGCCAGCGAGCTCGGAGCAGGTTCTGGAACCTGAATCCACCTGCCCGCGATTCTGCAGGCACCGGGCAACCTCCTTAGAGACTGTCCGCCTAGGCCTTGTTCCACGTATCGACTGGGGTGCTGCTGCCTGTTGTGGTGGGGACACACGTGTGTGGATGGATGCGTGCCCTTGTCAGGAGTGTGGGGTGCAAATGGCTTCTCCCCTCGCAGGGCCTGTGCTCACAGTGGTTTCTGAGGCCCAGGAGTGCCCTAGTGTGGTGGGGCCACTTGTTTATTACCCTTGGGGTTCCCTGGTCTTGAATTGTGGAGGCAGGAGGGTGTTCACATGGGTGTTCTGTGGAGTGTGAGGTGGGCACCACACACATAGGGGCAGAAATGGAGCCCCAAAACAAGACAGCAAAGACATGAATAATGGCAATTATTAACATGACCCCACGTCACCCCACTTGGGAGGTCAAATCCTCTCCTCAACAGAGTCTAGAGGCTTTGCTCAAAGCCAAGACAGAAAGTGTGTAAAGGCCGTGGCCCGAGAGTGATGAAGGCCCAGGGGGGAGACACCTGCCATCAGGGTCTTTCATGGAAAGATGAGCAACTTGGGGGACTTCCCCACACAGATTTTATTCTGAAATCTCGATGGACTCAGTCTGGTCATTAACATGCATGTTATAAGAGAAATATTGTCTGACTGAGTCTTTTATTATCTGTCAGGCGTGTTTGGAGACACCATGTCCTGCTGCAGAGTGTGTGCGTGAGGGAGGAGCCTCCCCCCAGCTCATGTTCTCAGGGTGGGTGAGCAGCCAAGAGGCCCTGGCGTTGACAGCACAGAAGCTGCTGATAATAAAATTTACAGATATGGCCGTGCTTCACTTTACATGATGTAGAAAGTGACATAATCCCAGACATACCAGAAAGTGGAGAAGAAGACCTGGTGCAGGACATCAACATAAACAGACAACCTTGTGAACCCCTGAAATGTGTCCTCCTAAAAATAAACACAAGAGCACATCAAATGTCTTAAAAATTATAAAACTTAATTGACGAAACGTAGTTCTTCAAAAATAGTTCACACTTAAAAAAAAAAAAAAACAAAAAAACAACAACAACAAGATTTTGAAGGACTGTAATCAAATCCGAACACAGTATAAATGACCATGAAACAGAGGTTTCAATCATAGACTCCGATTCTTTTTTATTTTTACTAATTTTTGTATATTTTTACATTGTTCTTCATTTTTTGCACAATGTATGCTTTTTCATCACAGGTGTAGTCCCTGTGAGACCCAGCACCCACTCCCTGGCGAGCATCACTGCTGTCCCCTGTGCCCTTCCCACCCGTTTTGATCCTGCTCCCTTGTCCCCGTTGTAGTGAGTCTGGTTTATAGTCGCCTGTTGGTGTTGATTGTTACTTCATTACAATTACTTTTTTTTTTTCCTGTTCTCTTATTTGGATCCTCTACGTTCCTGCCATGAGTGAGACTGTCTGGTATTTTTCTTTTTCTGTCTGGTTTATTTCACTGAGCATGATCCCTTCCAGCTCCATCCATGTTGCTGTGAATGGCATGGGTTTATCTTTTTGATTGCTGAGTAATATTCCATTGTGTGCATAGACCACATCTTCTTGATCCAGTCATCGATGAGGGGGCATCCGATGTGGAGAAAAACGAACTCTCGTGTTCTGCTGTTGGGAGTATGAACTGGTCCAACCACTATGGAGAGCTGTGTGGAGATTCCTCAACCTGATAAAAATGGAGATTCCATATGATGCAGCAATTCCACTCCTAGGGATCTACCCAAGGGACAAAAACACATTAATTCAAGAGGACACCTGCACCACTAGTTTATTGCAGCACTGTTTACAATAGGTAGGGTATACAGATTGTTTAAGAAACTTCCACCCATCTGTGGGAGATTCATTTCAAGTGCAATTCCTACTTGACTTTTGAATAGAAGAATTAATTTCTCTTGTAGGATGTTGCCCCATTACGAATCATGAGGGTAGGGAGGCCCCAAGTTCTGTCTCCCCTCCCCTCCTCTCCACAAGGCAGGGTCCTCAGTGGAGACACACAGGGGCTGTGGGTACCGAGCGCCCAGAACTGGGGTCCCGTGACCGTGTACTCCCAAGGACAAACCCACTTTACAACTTCTTGATTTCATGTAAATCAAGTTGGAGATGAGTGTGTTCTAGAACATTCTTTCATATACCAGCCATAATATTTATAAAACTAGGATTCAGATATTGATTGCCACACAGACATGAGTTTGGAGAAATGAAATGGCTGCATTATTTTAGGAAATATATTTGTTTAAATATTTATTTATTTATTTATTTATACAAGCATTGAGTACAGTCAGAAGTGCGGGAGGGTGAGAGAAATCACCAGAGCCAGAGCAGGGATCAAACAGGCCAACGAGGAAATACACTGCATGTGGGACCCTAGCCGGGGACCGGGGATCGAACTAGCACTACAGAGACTGTGGCAGCTTTGCAACCCAGAGCTCAAACGTTGTGCCATCTGGGAGGCCCAGGAAATATATTTTTGAAGAATAGAAATATGTTAAAATTTGTCAAAGGTAATCTGTAATGAAAAGTCTTATTTACTTTAAAATGGTGATGGTAATAGTTAGAGGGGAATCTAAATAACTGCTGGATTCCTGAATGTAGATAGTGTAATTAATTTAGGAAAAGAGGGCCTTCCCGGTGGTGCAACTGTTTAGCGCTGGATTGTGAAGCTGCCCGCGGCCTCTGAGGCACTGGTTCGATCCCCGGCTGCTCCCCGGCCACCAGTGAAGGGTCCCACATGGCGTGCAGAACTCTCCTGCCGCCCGCTGCTCCCCTCAGTAGTGTACTTCGGTCCTTCTGCCTGCTCTGCTCCCCGCTCTGGTTCTGGTGAATTCTCTCACCCTCCCGCGCTTCTGACTGTACCCAGTGCATGTATAAACAAACAAACAAACAAACAAATAAATAAATAAATAAATAATACATACCTCTTTAAAAAATTAGGAAAAGAAAGATATCTCACATGCTGGTGTACTGGCCCTTCATCAGTCTCCCCACAGCCAAATTCATGGCTTGGTTCCTCAGACTGTATATGACAGGATTAAAGGTGGGGGGCACCACCATGTAGAACATAGAAAAGACCAGGTCAGACATAGATGGGGTCTCTGAGGTCGGCTTCAGATAAGCAAAGTATCCAGTGGAGAGAAACAGCACCACAAGCAGCAGGTGGGGAAGGCAGGTGGAGTAGACTTTGGCCTTCCCTTCTGTGGATGGGATCTTCCTGACAGCAGAGAAGATGTGGACACAGGAAATGATGACAAAAATGAAACAGCAGATACCCAAAACCACATTAATGAGAATGGGGACAAGTTTGTTCATGAAATTTCCTGAGCAGGAAATAGCCAATAACTGAGGGATGTCACAGAAGAACTGGTGGACCATGTTGGACCCACAGTAGGACAAGGAGAAGGTTCCAGCTGTGTTCATCACAGCATAGAGACCCCCACCCAGCTAGGACACAGCCATCAGCTGCACACACCTGTCCCTGCTCATGATGACCTCATAGTGCAGGGGTGGCAGATGGCAGCTTAGCGGTCAAGGCTCATCACCGTGAGCAGGTGAAGCTCTGCACTTGCTGACATAATCAGCACAAACACCTGAACGACAATGCCCGGGAAGGCGATGGAGCTGCTGTTCTTCAGAGAGTTGACAATGAACTTGGGGACCATGGCTGAGATGAGGCAGAGGTCCGTGAGGGACTGAATCCTCAGAAAGAAGTACATGGGGGTGTGGAGGTGCCAGTCCACGGTGGTGATAAGGACGATGAGCCCGTTCCCCAGCAGGGTGCACAGATAGACCAGGTAGAAAAGCAGCGGGTGCAGGAAGCCCATGGTCCCCTGGGTGGGGAACCCCAGGAGCACGAATTCTGTCACGACCGTGAGATTGGTCTCCCCTGGAGCCTTCATCTGTATAGAAGAGGAAAGAGCAGAAAAATCTTAAGTCTTCCAATATTGAAAATAGAATGGGTTATCAATATAAGATAATTACTGAATGTATTTTCTATATAATTTTCCTTCCAGTTCTATGGACACTAATATCATCTATGTGTGCTGTTTCATTCAACCCATTTATTACCACCTCATGTGTATATGTCATTATTACACTCTACACATAAGTCCTGAAAATTGGTGAAAACTGAAATTTTTATCTTTCCCCTACAAAACATGAAAAAAATAGAATCTCGTATTTGACAAAAATCTCAACAGAGCTCCCACGCTACACTCCTTGCCCCAGTTGTGCTGATCCCGCCTGTTGCACAGGCCCCAGGGTCTCTGCCCAGCACACCTCCCAGAGGTTGTCCAGGGCATAGCCTCAGGGGACACGTGACCATGTCCAGCCCCTCCCCACCCTAGAGAGCCTGTCCCTGCTCCTCCAGCAAAGCCCTGTCTGGGGAGGCCCCACAGGGACAGGTGTGCAGGGAGGTTGGGTGTGCGGGTCCCTGTTTTCCTGCTCCCCAGGAACCGACACTGTCGTGGAACTGAATGATCGGGGCTCATCGTACCCGTGCGGCATGTCCTGACGCCTCCTCTGTCAGATTCCTGCCCCCGTGGCCTCCCTGCTGCCTCCTGGTCTTTCTCCTCGTCTCCTCATCTCCCTGCCCCTGACTCCCCACATCTGAGGACTCAGAGACCACGTTTCCCACAGTGTCTCCTCCTCGGTCACACCCACACATCCCTCCTGCAGGATGAGCTCGTCCAGCCTGGGTACTTCCCGGCCCCTCTGTCCCCTCAGACTCTTGCACGTCTGTGCAGGGAGGAGGCCCCTCTGGGGCTGAGCCAGAAGGTCTGTGTGTGTGGCTGTCCCTGCCCATCCCAGGGCCCCGAGTCCCCCGGGTGGTGGTTTGTTCCTCCCCCCAGGCCTGTGTATGAGTGAGGACGTGTGGACACGTTGGAGACCTGCCCTCTCTCCTCCCCCCTATCTTATCCTCTACCCCCTCTGTGGGGTGACGGAGGGGCAGGCCCTGGGGAGGCAGGTTTTTTAGAAGACTATAGTAATGTAAAATAATTGAATCACATGGGTTTGAATATTCCCAATATTTAATAAATACAGGATAATAAATCAGGATATTGGTGCTAAAAAATGTTGACATCTGCTGAGTGACCTTAAGTACATATAAAAATGGATAAAATAACTTGTCACGTCTCCTCCAGGCCCTGTTTAAATACTGTGACTCAGGGCCTCCTCGGTGGTGCAACTGTTGAGCGCTGGTTGCGAAGCTGCCCGCAGCCTCTGCAGCTCCAGTTCGATCTCCGGCTGCTCCGTGGCCACCAGAGGAGGGTCCCACATGGCGCGCAGACCTCTCCTGCCACCCGCTGCTCCCCTCAGCAGTGTATTTCCGTCCTTCTGCCTGCTCTGCTCCCCGCTCTGGCTCTGGTGAATTCTCTCGCCCTCCCGCGCTTCTGACTGTACCCAGTGCTTGCATAAATAAATAAAATAAACCTTTAAAATAAATAAAGTAATACTGTGACTCATTTTGCAATTATACGGACAATCCCTGTGTATCGAGTTGGGTAAAAAAAACAAGTTCACATCCATAAATAGTCACACGTCCCTGCCAGAGTCACGTTCATGTCAGAGACATGAAGTCATCAACATGTTGCTGCAAAAATTATTGATTTTCTACTTGACTCATTTTTGTTATAATGTTTGGGGCACAAAGGCACAACGTTCTGAATTTAACAACTAGTTTTATTTTTTTAATTTCTTCTGGAATTCCTTTGTTACAGTCTAATACCATTCATCATTGTGATTTTATTCAGTGCCCAAGACACACTGAGTGTCCTGAAGCTAAAAACCCAGGTTTGAAGCAATAATCGTCACATCTCCCATATATCAAAACCAAGAGCATTGTATTAAAAGTCAGTATCTTTGAGCATCGTAATTCCAAGAGAATATATTTTCTCTCCCTGAGTCTCATCCAGGCTGACAGGGCAGTGGGACATGACGACTTGGGTCCCGTCAGCATTAGTTGTCGTGATTTACAAAGTGAATAGTTTAACTATGGCACATTCTCCAGTCTAAAATGGAGCTTGATCTGAAAACCCTCAATTGTGAGTGGATTCTCCCCTGCAAACAGCTGGGGGCAGACACCTGCAGTCTTGGGAGTAAAGATCCAGCTGCCGTGTGGAGTCTCTCTCCTGAGGTTGTCCCCATGGCGGGAAAGAGGGTGTCCCGGCCTCTCACTCCTTGGTTAGGGCACGTGGGGAGTCTCTGTGCACTCACAGGCAGTTCCACCCCATCCTGCGCTGCCTCATGGACCGAGCAGGGACTCAGGGCTGGACTATTTGAGCTCTGGAGCTGGTGTCCGCTTGTTGGACAATGTCCACATTCCAGCCCTCAGGGACCTTCCTCCATATGGAAAGTGTGTGTTTAAATGACTGTGTTAATTGGAGTGTCCTGCAGTGTGTCTCAGCGAGTAATTATCACACTCGGTGTGTAGATGTGATGTTGTGTCTGGCTCACGCCTCTATGGACGTGAATAGACAAATCCTCATGTCCAGGTTCCATTTCCCACCTGTCAGGTCTGCCGTGGTGGGCACCATCAGTCATAACAGTGCCCTGAGTCCCTGTCTAGACAGCTGGACAGTCGCCCGTCACCCCCCATGTGCCCTTCATGGAGAGGCCCTGGGGATGGGCGTGAGGGGGATGTGGAAAGGCCGGGGGCGGGAGGGAAAGGACATTGACAGAGGCAGGAGGGAGCCCAGGGAGGGGAGTGGGGTGGAAAGACAATGGACGTCCAGCAGAAGTGAGTGACCACGGGGGTCACCAGCCCTGCGGGAAGAGAAACTTTACTCGTCTCTGAAATTGTGTATCCTGCGGTTCTTTTCCACCCCATCCCCTGTCACAGCACTTACATTAGAACTGTTATTAGGTTTGAATAATTTTACTTTTAACCTTAACAAAATGGAGTAGAATATTAGGGTTTCTGCTCATGGTGTCATATCTTTAGGTTTGCTGCATGACGATGGTGACATCACACATGGAAACAGGTGTTTATCTGCTTGAGTTTACTCTTCTGTAGGGGGTGGGGTGGAACCTGCTTCACTCTGCTGCGTGTGTCTGTCTGCTTCTCCCAGCACCATCTCCTCACTTTCCTGCTCCATTGCCTGCTCTGGCTCCTCTGTCGTAGAGTCACCGTCCATCCTGATGAGGGTGGGTTCCTGGGCCCTCCTTATATCCAGGTGGCTGTGTGTCTGCTTTTCACCAGTACCATGCTGTTTTGGTTATTCGAGCTTTATTGTATGGACTGAAGTATGAAAGTGTGCTTATTCCTGTCTTACTCATTTTTTTTTGTTCTTGTTATTTATTTATTTATTTATTTATTTATTTATTTATTTATTTATTCATTATCAAGACTCTTTGTATAGTTGTTGTCTTTTGTAGTTCCAATGCAGGCTCATCAGCAGTTTGCTCAGGGGAGGCGCAGCCAGAGCCGGCACTGGTGGGCCTGATGCTGCATGCCCCAAGCACTTCAGGGTATCTGGGCCGGGATGCAGGCGCCTCACTGCCCAGCTGAGACGTGGGTCCAGCCACTGCATCTGGGCTTGGAGCCACCATGATGACAGGGAGTGCCCTGGGCCTACTCTCCTGTTGCTCATGCCAGGCTGGGTACACCTGGCACGTCAACCCAGGGCTAGTGCCCAGCCATCCCGCCATACCCCGGGCTGCACCTGTGGGCAGGGCCCCTGGAACACCGAGACTGGACAGAAGGACACTGAAGACTCCTGGAGGCTGAGGGACTCCAGTCCCTCAAGCCCAGCTTTGAGGTCAGTTGGTGGCGTGACCTCGGGGGACACCCTCCTGCAGCAGGAGGCCCAGAGCTTTGCCCTTGGCCTCTACCAGGTCCGCTTCCCCCCACTTCTGCCCACGGGGATGACCTGAGGTGCAGGTCACTGTCCTCCTGCCCATGTCCGGGAGTCCACCTGCCCCCGCCGAGGCGTCGTCGCTTTCTCTTCCCCACCCCTCAGTGTGGAACGGGCAGTGTCCCCTCGCTGGGACTCCTGGTGGGCACGGGCGCATCATTCTCCCTGCATCCTCCACAGAGGCCGCTTGTTTTGAGTCCATTTCCTGAGAACACCACCCGCCACCCCCTCTGTTACATCCTTTAATAGGCAACCGGCCCAGATAGTGGGCGCTTTGGGGACCACACTGGCCATCAGGGCCGGCACCCTCTGCGGCTCCCTCTCCCGTCCCAGCTGAGGTTTTGTCTAAGGATGGTCACTGTGGCGTCTCCCTCCTGCCGGCCTCCTGTCCCTGCCCTGGCGTGTCTGTCTTTGCTTTTCTCACATGTCATGCGCTCTGAGGTGTGGGCATCAGCGGCCCCACCAGGGACAAGCATGTGGACCCTGACGCGGGGCCAGGACACGTCCTCCCCTGGCCAGCGGCCTCGGGTTCCAGGCGCCGGAGACCTAGCCCCAGGCTCGGCCCAGCCGCCGTCTCAGGCCCCGGGCCAGGCCCGAGCCAGCAGCCGTCCAGGGAAAGCGGCCAGGCCCGCTGCTCTAGAGGAAGAGAATGTTAGTGTTGTCTGTTTGGGTGTGAGCAGGTTTCTCCCTCAGGGACGCGAGGGTGAGGGAGATGCAGTTTAGGGTCCTGCATGTTCTGCCTCTGACGTCACCTCCTCTGTCTTGTGAATACACCCCGCGGCCTCTCTTCATCCACGATAAAGAAAACTTCTTCCATTTTGTCTCATGTGTTGTTCGTGTGACAGAGGAACGATCTGCCGCTGCTCTGAGGAAACTGGGGCCGGGACAAGGCCCATCCAGGTCTGTGCAGGCCACACTGCGGGTGGTGGGGGAGCCCTTGCTTCCTTGTCACACGTGGGTGCCGTGAGCTTGGTGGGGGGGGGCCCGGGGTCAGGGGTGGGGGGCCACGGGCGCACTGGCAAGCTGGCAGACGGGGCCAGCGCCCAGAGGCCGGCAGGGGCGTCGCCTCCGAGCTCAGGTTGCGGCTGGGCAGCCTGCGGCCCCCAAGGCTCGCCTGTGTCTCCCCGGGGCATCGCGGTTCTTAGCACCATGCTGTCAGTGTTTTCTCAAGTCACCTTTGACCAGTGACCGTCCACACTGACCGACGGTGGCCCCGGAAGCCTCCCGGAGCCAAGCCCCCAGGGAGAGGACACCCCCTTCCCTCCTGCTCAGCAGGCAGCCAGGGAGGCAGGGCAGTCGGGGTCAGCACCCGGGCGGGGTGTCATTTAGGGGCTCAGGGAGAAGGTACAGGGTCAGGGTGCTGGGGAGCTGCTCGAGAGTGTTGTGAGAACCCGCGTGGTCACCGGGACTGTTGTCATGTCTCGGCCCAGGAGGTAATGTCCGTCCTTCCCACTGTCCCGGCTAGCAGCGTCCAGCCCCGGGCGCCCACGAGTGAGACTCAGAAACCAGACTCAGATGCTCTGTCTCCTGGGAGGACTCTGAGGGGAAACAGCAGGACAGCAAGTGGGATGGATGAAGAGGATCAATTTGCAACAGTCAGATCCCTCAAGAAATCACCTGACAGAACTAATTCAGGAGACTCAGAGTATATCCAATATTAAAATCAAAAACAAGTATCAGGAATGCAGGAGACTTTATGCAGTACAAGCCGGCACCTGTGACTATCAAGGCATGTTCATGTCCTGCAGGTGTGAGGCAGGTGGACGCACTCAGGAGCCGTGACGATTACAACCTTAATAAAAGGTGTGAGAGGCTGCAGGCTCCTGAACTTCCCCAGGAAAATGTCTCTGGGGGTTGAGGCTGTGTTGGATTGGGGTGTCTCTTTCTGTTACTGGGTTTGTAGGTTTTGTGTACTTTGGACACTTGCCCATGTCAGATGTGTGATATGCACAATTTTCTCCCAGTGCAGGGACCCATTTTGGGGATGGCGTCTTCTGAGGCACAGAAACTCTCTAGTGTGTGTGGGGGGGCACTTATTCCTACGTGCTCTTCTTCCCTGGTCCTTGGCGTGTGTCCCCAAGTTCATCTGTGGGGTGAGTGTGCAGTGGGCAGCACCTGTGTGTTCCTTCTGGTATTTGAAGGGTTTATCTAATGCAAATTTTAACCCATTCCAAATTGTTCTAATAATAAGAAAAATAGAAATCCAAACTGTTGTCACCTGTGAGAAGGGACCAATCAATAGACTGGACAGAGCAAAAAGTTGAGGGAGGGAGAGAAATGGCCTCTCACCTCTCCTGGGAATGGCGTGGAGATGTCTTCAGACACTGACAACAGGACAACCACAGGATGGAGCAACCTCATCCGAAACAGCAAAAGGAAATTTTGGACTGAGTGCAAAAATTTGCTCATTACCAGACAGAACCGGGGAGGAACATAGGAGTGTTGACAGAGGGGCTGGGCACTGCAGGGAATTTAGTAGATTCTGAGTGGACACTGGTGCACGTGGGGGAGTCAAAGCTAAAACAGTAAAAAGTCTAAATGAGACTGCTCCTTTGATAAGAACAAATAAGAAATTAATGTGACTTGCAATGAATCACTCATGGTAAATATCCCTTCTCACAGACTCTTACTGGATTTGTTCAAGGAAAAATAGAAAATGCATCAACAGGAATCTGATCAAGGAATGATGTCATATCCCAAGTGGATGGGGACTGTGATCTCATGTCTATTTTTTAAGATTTATTTATTTATACAAGAATTGGGGTATAGTCAGAGGTGCGGGAGGGTGAGAGATTTCACCAGAGACAGAGTAGGGAGCAGAACAGGCAGATGGACTGAAGACACTGCTGAGGAGAGCAGTGGGCGAGACAGGAGAGGTCTGCCCCACCATGTGGGTTTCTCCCTGGCCATCCGGGAATCGAGACCGCACTGCAGAGGCTGCACACAGCTTCAGAGCAGAGCGCTCAACCCACTGTGCAACCAGGGAGGCCATGTGCTCTCATGCTATCACTGAAATGAATATTACTTTGAGTGATTTTCTAGCACAGGTTTCATTCTGAATTTGAATGGACGAGTCATGTCTGGTGATTAACTACATTTTATTATCATAAATAGATTCATGGACAAAATGTGCTCATCAGTCAGGAGAGTTTGGAGACACAGTGACCTGCTCCAGAGAGGAGCAATGTCACCCCCCCAGCTCACATTTTCTGTGTTAGGGGAACAATATGAACTCACCACCGTACGTGCAGTGCAGGTATGTAGGACTGTAAAAAAAATGCAATTATGCTGTACTTTAGTTTGCATAATGTTTTACATAATAAAAAGTAATATTGTTCCCAAGTGGAAGAAAAGTGAACTTAAGTGTAATCTACAAGAAGGTGGAGAAGACCTGGTAGAGGATCAAGATACAATCTGGAGGGACCTCCCCGGTGGCGCAGTGGTTGAGTGCTGGGTTGCGAGGCTGTCTGCAGCTTTTGCAGCGACAGTTCAATCCCCGGCTGCTCCCCGGCCACCGGGGAGGGTCCCACATGGTGTGCAGACCTCTCCTGCCACCGGCTGCTCCCCTCAGCAGTGTATTTCTGTCCTTCTGCCTGCTCTGCTCCCCGTTCTGGCTCTGGTGAATTCTCTCTCCCTCCCACATTTCTGACTGTACCCAGTGCTTGTACAAATAAATCAATAATAAAAAAAAAAGATACATTCAGGAAAAGTAAGGAAACCTAAAAATCAACACAATGACAAGTTACAAATTATAAACTTTTACGTAGAAATGTAGTTCTTCAAAGATAATTCATCTAACTTTACTTTTGAAAACGCCACATCGAGTGGTACAGTCAGGTTGGCATCCAAACTGGCATCACAGAAATTAACATTCCATCCATTCCAGGTTTCACTCATAGATTCCTAATAACCAAGGAAGCATCCATCCTTCCACCTCTGGCAGTGTCAAATGTGGTTTCCTTTGTCCTTTGAGCAGCAACAGGAACTTCTCCTAGAGGAAGACGCCCCGTGAGGAATCATGAGGGACAGGGGGCCTCACTCTCTGTCTCACCTGCCATCAATGATGACAAGGCTCTTGGTGGAGACACACACAGGCTGTGGGAACTGAGCCCCAGGACTGGGGTCCTGGGGCCATGTGGTCCTGAGGACAGACCCCTTTACCACTGCTCACACTATGTAAATGTTGGTGAATGTGAGTTCTAGATCATTCTTTCTACACCAAATACAAGTTTTTAACCACGAGCTGGATTCAGTTTATGAACATCACACAGGGAAGGGTTGGGGGAAGGATGCAGCAATAGGAAACAGGAGTATTGTGAGGATTATGAGAATATAAATTTGTGACAAGGAAATAATCCTAACACAAGAAACCTATACTTATATAGATTTACATGATGACTTATATAGATGACATCATGACTATACTTATATAGTCTTACATGATGACATCTAAGACTTAGAGGGGAAAAGCAGAATTAATATGGGGTTGTAATTGTAGATTGTGATATCTCACATCTTGAGGAATTGGCCCTTCATCAGTCTCCCCACAGCTGACTTCATGGCTTGGTTCCTCAGACTGTATATGGCAGGATTAAAGGTGGGGGGCACCATCGTGTAGAACATAGAAATGACCAGGTCAGACATGGATGGGGTCCCTGAGGTTGGCTTTAGATAAGCAAAGCATGCAGTGAAGAAATACAGCACCACAACCAGCAGGTGGGGAAGGCAGGTGGAGTAGACTTTGGCCTTCCCTTCTGTGGATGGGATCTTCCTGACAGCAGAGAAGATGTGGACATAGGAAATGACGATGAAAATAAAAGAACAGATACCCAAAAACACACTAACGAGAATGGCGACAAGTTTGTTCATTAAATTTCCAGAGCAGAAAATAGCCAGTAACTGGGGGATGTCACAGAAAAACTGGTGGACCACGTTGGACCCACAGTAGGACAAGGAGAAGGTTCCAGCTGTGTTCATCACAGCATTGAGACCCCCACCCAGCCAGGACACAGATGTCAGCTGCACACACCTGTCCCTGCTCATGATGACCTCATAGTGCAGGGGGTGGCAGATAGCAGCATAGCGGTCAAGGCTCATCACCGTGAGCAAGGTCATTTCTGCACCTGCTGAAATAACCATCATGAAGACCTGGACGACACAGCCCGGGAAGGAGATGGAGCTGCTGTGCCTCAGAGAGTTGGCAATGGACTTGGGGACCGTGGCTGAGATGAGGCAGAGGTCCGTGAAGGACAGACTCCTCAGGAAGAAGTACATGGGGGTGTGGAGTTGCCGGTCCAGGGTGGTGATGAGGACGATGAGCCCATTCCCCAGCAGGGCACACAGGTAGACGAGGGAGAAGAGCAGAGGGTGCAGGAAGCCCATGGTCCCCTGGGTAGGGAAGCCCAGGAGGACGAATTCTGTCACGGCCGTGAGATTGGTCACTCCTGGAGCTGTCATCTGTGTAAATAAAAAAAGTGGAAGAAAACATTGTCAGTCTTCTAATATTGAACATAAAATGGGTTATCAACACATAAGAAGCACACAATCTATTTATGATTTATCATTATCTAAGCAAATTTATATTTTTACATGTGAATGTACTATTGATATATTGTAAAACATGTGTCTGTAAATTTGAGAAGAAATGAAAATTTTAAATGACCTTGATAAAACCTGAATATCAGGTCTCTCAATGAACTTAATTGACAGACCACCCTTGCCCAGTCATTCCCAGGCCAACGGCTACCCCTCCTGCCCAGGCCCCAGCATCTCCGCCAGCACACCTCCCAGAGGTTGTCCAGGGCACAGTCCCAGAGGACACCTGACCATGCCCAGCCCCTCCCCACCCTGGAGAGCCTGTCCCTGCTCCTCCAGCACAGCCCTGGTCTGGGGAAGCCCTACAGGGACGGGTGTGCAGGGAGATGGGGTGTTCAGGTCCCCGTTTTCCTACTCCCCAGGACCCGACACTGTCCTGGAACTGAATGATCTGGGCTCAGCATCCCAGTGTGGTATGTCCTGACGCCTCTTCTGTCAGATTCCTGCCCCTGTGGCCTCACTGCTACCTCCTGGTCCATCCCCTCGTCTCTTCATCTCCCTGCCCCTGACTCCTCACATCTGAGGACCCAGATATCACGTTTCCCGCAGAGTGTCCTCCTGGTCACCCCCATACGTCCCTCCTGCAGGATGGGCTCGTCCACCCCGGCTCCCTCCTGGCCCTCTGTCCCCCTCAGACTCATGCACGTCTGTGCAGGGAGGAGGCCACTCTGGAGATAAGCCAGACAATCTGTGTGTGTGGCTGTCCCTGCAGGTTCCAGGGACCCCAGTCTCCCGGGTGCGGGTTTGTTCCTCCCCCCAGGCCCGTGCGTGAGTGGGGATATCTGGACACGGGGCAGCCCTGCCCACTCCCCTCCTCCCTGTCCCCAATCTCATCCTCGACTCCCTCTGTGGGGTGATGGAGGGGCAGACCAAGAGGAGGGCAGGATTTTTAGGAGCATATCGTAATATAAAATAATTGCAATTCATTGATGGGAATATTTCCAAAAATTTAATAAAAACATGAAAATAAATCAGGATATGTGGTGGTGAAAAATGTTGACATCTGTTGAGTGACTTTAAATGCATGTTTAAAATGGATAAAATAACTTGACATATCTCCTCCAGGCCCCGTTTAAATACTGTGACTTATTTTCCAATTACACTGACAATCCCTGCGTGTGGAGTTGGGGAAAAATCCCAAGTTAACATCCACAAATAGACAGATGTCGGCGCCACCATCATGTTAGTGCCAGACTCATGAAGGGGTCAACAGAGTCGCTGACAAGATACTGAATATCTTCCTGACTCATATCTTTCATCATGTTCAGGAGAAAAGGCATAACATTCTGAATTGAACAATAAGTGTAATTTTTAATTCCTTCTGGACTGTCTTCTTCACCATCCAATTCTATTGATAGCTGTGATTTTATTCAGTGCCCAGAACCCACTGTGTGTGCTGATGCTCATCCTGGGTGTGCAGCAGAAATCGTCACATCTCCCATAAGTCACAATCTTCTAATACGCTCAATGTGTTAAAAGTCATTGTGTTTGAGCATCGTAAATTACAAGAGAATATGTTTTCTCTCACCGAGTCTCACCCAGGCTGACAGGGCAGCGGAATATGACGACTTGGGCCCCGTCAGCATTAGTTGTCACGATTTACAAAGTGAATAGTTTAACTACGGCACATTCTAAAGTCTAAAATGAAGCTTGATCTGAAAACTCTCAATTGTGAATGGATTCTCCCCTGCAAACGGCTGGGGGCAGATACCTGTTTTCTGGGGAGAATGTTCCTGCTGCCGTGTCGAGTCTCTCTGCTGAGGATGTACCCATAGCAGGACAGAGGGTGTCCCGGCCTCTCACTCCATGGTCGGGGCTTGTGGGGAGCCTCTGAGCACTCACAGGATATTGCACCCCATCCTGCGCCGCCTCATGGACAGAGAAGGTCCTCAGGGCTGGGCTATTTGAGCTCTGGAACTGTTGTCCGCGGGTTGGACACTGTCCAAGATCCATCCATCAAGTGACTTTACTCCAGAGGGACAAGCACCCTTTCTCAGGTCACGGTCTTAATTGGTGTGGTCCTGTGGCACATCACAGTGATAATTGGTGTATGAGTGTGTCAGGGGCAATTTTGCTGGTGGACTATTTGTGGGAAGCAATGTAACTTATCCTGTTCTCCAGGTCCCATCCCCTCCCCTGACCACCACGGGGACCAGGAGGGCCCCGTCATCAGAGCCAGGACAAGCCGCATCCACAGGGAGCAGGAAAGTTGCCCCTACCCTGGTGGGCCCTCCTGGTCCTGGCAGGTGGGGGCAAGCACTGGCTGGTGGGGCAGAGTGGGGGACAGGGCGAGAAGGACAACTACAGACACCCCGGACATGGACGACACAGGGCAGAACCTGTACCCTGAAGTGCGAGTTATTGGCGCCGCAACAAGATCCCTGTCCTGTCGCTCCTGCCGGCCCCTCTAGTGCCTGAGAGCCTGACTTGCTGCTGATGTCGCCTGGACATCGCCTTCATGTGGACAATCCAGGCAGAGGTGCGGGCAGGGTGGACATGATGGGGCTGGGGTCCTCTGGGTGGTGGAAGGGATCTGTGGACAGCCGTGGCAGGGAGGACAGGGCTCAGGGGACACTGAGGAACCTACATGCGAGGAGCCTCCTCCAGACAGTGACTGGCGGGAATCACTCTCTGGCATGGGAGCCAACTGAACAGTGGTCAGCGCAGAGCTGGCCATGCCCATGGTAGATGCAGGAACCATGAGGCAGTTGCAGGATAGATACAAAGTGACTTAAGTCTGTTTCTTCCCCTGATGGGAAGTGATCCTTTCATATGCGGGCCCCGGGGCGCCCGCAGGACAGGAGGACACACATGACAAGTCCCGGAACGTCCCAGGTGCGTGTTCGTCTTTGACTGAAATGCAGATATTTGTGCCCAAAGGGCTCTGTGAGGTGGACACGGTCCCGAGGGTAGTGCGGGGTGGGGGGTGACCTGTGGCTTCCACTCAGGGCCCAGGGCTGGCCAAGTCTGGAGTGAGGGACACGCACTGCCCAGTGGTGTCTGGCCATGGCCGCAGACGTGATGGCACCTGGCGCTTCTCCCAACTCCAAGGATCCCTGCATGCGACTTTCGGTGGATAGACACTGAGGCCCCGTCCACCCACCAGTGCTCCCTCATGACCGTCCCTCGTCCTCATGGTCGACACATGACCGCCCCTGGGGTATCCTGCCTCTGGGAACTGTGAAGCCCGATGCTCTGGACCCCCACACTGCCCGGGAGACAACTCTGCCTTTCCCCTGCTCTGCCTGTGTGGTAGGGGCAGGCAGGATCAGTGCCAGACAGGGTGTATTTTTTGGCCTTAGGGAGAAGGATGTGGGGCGCAGGAGGGGCTGGGGTGCTGCTCAGGTTGGTTGTGGGGGATCCTGCTTCCTCACTTAAACTCTTCTGGTTGAAACTCCTCAGCCCATGAAGAGAATGGTCAGTCCTTCCTGCTCACCCCAGCTGAGAAAAGTTTCTCAGCCCAGGAGCACATCCCCACATTTAATCTCTCCGGACTCAGACTCGAGTCTGTCCACCATGTGGACCCCGGTGTCCAGCACCCGCTGACGTGATGGAAAGTGAGGGCTGAGTGTGAGGAGCTTTAGCATCGTCATCAGCAGCTCTCAGAGATCCCAGGAAGCAGCAGGACAGAGTCTGCACAGCTTATTAGACATTAACGCAGAATAATGACACGATCACACCCTGGACTCCACTGGCCCTGCAGGATGAGCAAATCCTGGGACGGGAACAAACACATCCGTGCAGGGGTCAGGACGCGCCAGCGAGCTCGGAGCAGGGTCTGGACCTGAATCTACCTGCCTGCTACTCTGCAGGCACCGGCACATCCTCCTTAGAGACTGTCCACCTAGGCCTGGTCGTTGTCTGGACTGGGGTGTTGCTCCCTGTTGTGGTGGGGACCCACTTGTGTGGATTGACACTCGCTCTTGTCAGAGGTGTGGGGTGCACATGGCTTCTCCCCATGCAGGGCCTGTGCTCACAGCGGTTTCTGAGGCCCAGGAGCTCTCTAGTGTGGGGGGACCACTTGTTTATTAATCCTTGGGTTTCCCTGTCTTTGAATTGTGGAGTCAGGAGGGTGTTCACTAGGGTGTTCTGTGGAGTGTGAGAGGGGTACGCACACACAGAGGGGCAGCAATGGAACCCCAAAACAAGACAGCAAAGACTTGACAAATGACAATTATTAACATGATCCCACATCACCACTCTCGTGGGGTCAAATCCTCTTCTCAACAGAGTCTAGAGGCTTCGCTCAAAGCCAAGACAGAAAGTGTGTAAAGGCCATGGCCCGAGAGTGATGGAGGCCCAGGGGGGAGACACCTGACATCAGGGTCTTTCATGGAAAGATGAGCTACTTGGGAGACTTCCCCACACAATTTTATTCTGAAATCTCAATGGACGCAGTCTGGAGGTTAACATGCATTTTAAAGTATGTTAAAAAACATACATTTCATAAGACAAATATTGTCTGGACTGAGTCTGTTATGATCCGTCAGGCGTGTTTGGAGACACCGTGTCCTGCTGCAGAGAGGACGCGTGAGGCAGGAGCCTCCCCCAAGCTCATGTTTTCAGGGTGGGTGAGCAGCCATGAGGCCCTGGCGTTTACAGCACAGAAGATGCCAGAGAATAAAATTTACAGATATTGCCTTGATTCACTTTACATGATGTAGAAAGTGACATAATCCCAGACTTACCAGAAAGAGGAAAGAAGACCTGGTGTAGGACTTACACAAACACCCTAGAAAACCACGGGAACCCCTAAAAATGAACAAAACAACAATGAATGTCTAAAACATTTAAAATTTAAAGGTGAAACATAGTTCTTCAAAAATAATTTGCATTAAAAAAACCACACCCTCAAGGTGCTGTAACCAGATCAGACGCTGTACAAATGAACATCAAGTACAGGTTCAATCACAGAATCAGATTCTTTCAGAAACTTCCATCCATCTCTGGGAGATTCATGTCAAGTGTCATTTCTACTTGACCTTTGAGCAGCAACATGAATGTCTCTCAGAGGAAGTTGCCCCATCAGGAATCGGTGGGTGGGGCCCACCAGCTGTCTCCCTCCCTCCACAGGGACGGGCCTCAGGGGAGACACACACAGGCTGTGGGATCCGAGCCCCAGAACTGGGGTCCCGTGACCGTGTGCTTCCGAGGACAGACCCCCTCACCACTGCTGAATTTCATGAAAATGTTGGGGGTTTGTGAGTTCTAGAACATGCTTTCACATAAAAGCCATGACATTTAAAGAACAGAATTCATATGATGTATGTCACATGGATGGGTGTTTTGGAAATGGCTGTGTTATTTTAGGAAATAGAGATTTGAAGAATAGAACAATGTTAAAATTTGCAAAGGAAATCTGTAATGAAAAGTCTTATATCACTTTAACTTGGTGACTGGTAATGGATGTAAAATCTAAATAACTGAGGGGCGCATGAATGTAAATTGGTTAATGATAATTAGTTAATGATAACAATGATACCTCACATGCTGGTGTACTGGCCCTTCATCAGTCTTCCCACAGCCGACTTCATGGCTTGTTTCCTCAGACTGTATATGGCGGGATTAAAGGTGGCGGGCACTGTAACTAGCAATAAAATATAATTGCTAGCCCTGTGCACAGGTGTTTGAGGGAAGCTCGATTCCGTGGGATTCAATGACCACACTGTATTAAAGGAAAAATGATTTATTGTGAGCAACAGAGTCAATGTGCGAGCAAAATTATAAACAGTGCCCCAAACTCAACCAAACCTATGAACATGCATACATTGAATACATACTGCACAGTTTCCTCAGAAATCAGCATCACGGAGGCAAAGAGTCAGCACTCCAGAAAACAGGATCACAGAGGCAAAAAGTCAGTACTCCGGAGAACAGCACGGGAGATGTATCCAAGTTCAGCAGCAGCTAGGCGACCACTGTGTTTTTATATCTCAAGGTCGGATACAGCCATTATCCAAGCTCAGGGATTCATGGTGGGCTGTTCACGTTTCTGTGCAAGATGCCCCGGAGTTACATAACCAGCCATATTTCTTGGTGGTCCTGGACATCGTTAACAGAACACTTACATAACCATCCCTATCTCTTGGCTCCCGGTCTGGGCGCTGGCCAGGCTCCCAGATCAAGAGGCCAAAAGGTGGTCGCACATCTTCCAATGTCCATGGCAAAACAACATTAACACTTTATGTTCCTACAGGCACCACCTTGTAGAACATGGAAATGACCAGGTCAGACACGGACAGAGTCCCTGAGGTCGGCTTCAGATAAGCAAAGAGCCCAGTGGAGACAAACAGCACCACAACCAGCAGGTGGGGAAGGCAGCTGAAGCAGACTTTGGCTGTCCCTTCTGTGGATGGGATCTTCCTGATAGCAGATATGTGCACATAGGAAATGGTGATGAATATTAAACAGCAGATACCCCAGACCACACTGATGAGAATGGGGACAAGTTCACTCATTAAATTTCCTGAGCAGGAAATAGCAAATAACTGGGGGATGTCACAGAAAAACTGGTGGACCACGTTGGACCCACAGTAGGACAAGGAGAAGGTTCCAGCTATGAGCATCACAGCATAGAGACCCCCACCCATTCAGGACACAGCTGTGAGCTGCACACACACCTGTCCCTGCTCATGATGACGTCATATTGCAGGGGGTGGCATATGGCAGCATAGCGGTCAAGGCTCATCACCATGAGCAGGTAAAGCTCTGTAACTACTGAAATAATCATCATGAAGACCTGGACGACACAGCCAGGGAAGGAGATGGAGCTGCTGTGCCTCAGAGTTGGCAATGGACTTGGGGACCATGGATGAGATGAGGAAGAGGTCCGAGAAGGACAGGCTCCTCAGGAAGAATTACATGGGTGTGTGGAGGTGCCGGTCCAGGGTGGTGATGAGGACGATGAGCCCGTTCCCCAGCAGGGCGCACAGGTAGACCAAGGAGAAGAGCAGCATGTGCAAGAAGCCCATGGTCCCCTGGGTGGGGAATGACAGGAGGATGATTTCTTTCATGACTGAGAGATTCATCCCCCTTGTAGCCGTCATCTGTATAACAAAATAAAGAGGAAGAAAACTTTGTCAAATCTTCCAATATTGAACATAAGTGCATTATCAGCATAGGATAATTGTTCAATCTATTTAGCTGGTAATCACTCCTTCTACGTCCCACGGAGTCTAGTACCCTCATGTGCGTGTGCTGCTGTGTTCAAACTTTCATTTCCATCTCCTGTGAGGGGACATTATCACACTGTCCAAACATGTCCTGAAAATAGGTGAAGGCTTGAAGATTTCAATTGACCCTATAGAACTTTAAGAATTACAGTCTCAAACCTCTCAACAAACCCTACTGACTGTGCCTCCTGACTGCCCCAGTCTTGCTGCTCCCCCTCCTGCCCAGGCCCCAGCATCTCCACCCAGCACACCTCCCAGAGGATGTCCAGGGCACAGCCCCAGAGGACACCTGACCATGACCAGCCCCTCCCCACCCTGGAGAGCCTGGCCCTGCTCCTCCAGCACAGCCCTGCTCTGGGGAGGCCCCACAGGGACGAGTGTGCAGGGAGATGTGGTGTGTGCGTCCCCGTTTCCTACTCCCCAGGACCCGACACTGTCCTGGAACTGAATGATCTGGGCTCGGCGTCCCCGTGCGGTGTGTCCTGATGCCTCCTCTGTCAGATTTCTGCCCCTGTGGCCCCACTGCTGCCTCTTGGTCCGCCCCCGCATCTCCTGATCAACCTGCCCCTGACTCCCCACATCTGAGGACCCAGAGACCATGTTTCCTGCAGATTCTCCTCCTGGGTCACACCCATACGTCCCTCCTGCAGGATGGGCTCGTCCACCCCTGGGTCCCTCCCAGTCCCACTGTCCCCCTCAGACTCATGCACATCTGTGCAGGGAGGAGGCCGCTCTGGGTCTGAGCCGGACGGTCTGTGCATGTGGCTGTCCCTGCTGGTCCCAGGGACCCGGGTGCCCCGGGTGCAGGTTTGCTCCTCCCCCCAGGCCCGTATGTGAGTTGGGACACCTGGACACGGGGCAGCCCTGTCCTCTCTCCTCACCCTCCCCATGCTCATACTCTCCCCTCTCTGTGGGGTGATGGAGGGGCAGGCCCTGGGGAGGCAGGAGTTTTAGGAGAATATGGTAATATAAAATAATTCAACACATTGGTGGGAATAAATCCCGAAATTTAATAAAAACAAGGAAATAAATTAGGGTACTTAGTTGTTAATGATGTTGATATCTCTTGAGTGATTTATATACAAATTTAAAATGATAAAATAACACTTGACATCTATCTCCTGCAGGACCTCCTTAAATATTGTGAATTTATTTAAAATATTACAAACAATCCCTGAGAATGGAGTTGGGGAAAAATCTCAAGTTAACATCCATAAATAGTCACACGTCCCTGCCAGCCTCATGTTTGTGTCAGAGCCATTAAGTGGTCAATATGTTGCTGAAAATGTTATTGAGTATCTTTTGACTCTTGTCTGTCATGATGTTTAGGACAGAAATGCTTAACATTCTGAAATTAAAAATAAGTATTATTTTAATTTTCTTTAGCATTTCTTCATTACAGTCTAATTCCATTAATTGTTGTGTTTTTGTTTAGTATCCAAAACACACTGATTGTGCTGATGCTAAAATCCTAGGTATTAACATTAATCGTCACATCTCCCATAAATCAATTTATTTTAATATGATCAATGTATTAAGTCAATATCGTTGACCATCCTAAATTAAAAAAAGAATGTTTTCTCTCATTGAGTCTCGCCCAGGCTGACAGGGCAGTGGGATATTAAGCAATGTGGGCACCTTCAGCATCAGTTGTCATGATTTAGAAAATTAATAGTTTACCTAGAGTGCTTTCTCAAGTCTAGAATTAAGCTTGACTTTGAAAACTGTCAAGTGTGAGTGGATTCTCCCCTGCAAATGGCTGGGGCAGATACCTGCAGTCTGGGGGGAAGTTTCTGCTGTTGTGTCCTATCTCTCTCCTGAGGTTGTCCCCATGGCAGGACAGAGGGCGTCCCGGCCTCTCACTCCATGGTCGGGGCTCGTGGGGCCACCTCTGAGCACTCACAGGATTTTCCACCCCGTCCTGCACTGCCTCATGGACAAAGCAGGGCCTCAGGGCTGGGCTATTTGAGCTCTGGAGCTGGTGTCCGCGTGTTGGACACGGACCAGATTCCAGCTGTCAGGGACCTTCCTCCCAAGGGAAAGTGTGTGTTTCCTTGGACAACCTCTGGGAGGTGTGCTGGGCGGAGACGCTGGGGCCTGGGCATGAGGCGGGAACAATGAGACTAGGGGGTAGTGGGGGAGCTTTGTCTATTGGCTTTTTTGACAGATATGAGTTTCTAATTGTTCAAGTTTTGTAGGGGAGAGTTGAAATATTTAGATTTCATGAATTTTCAGGACTTATGTGGAGAGTGTAATAATGACATATGCACATGAGGTGGTAATAAATTGGTTGATAAAACAGAAGACATAGATGATATTAGTGTCCATAGAACTCGAAGGAATCGTTATGTAGAAAATGAACTGAGTTATTATCTTGCATTGATAACCCATTTTATTTTCAATATCGGAAACATTAAGATTTTGTTTCTCTTTCCTCTTTTACACAGATGAAGGCTCTAGGGTTGAACAATCTAATGACCATGACAGAATTCATCCTCCTGGGGTGCCCCACAAGGGGACCATGTGCTTCTTGCACCCGCTGCTCTTCGCCCTGATCTACCTGTGCATCCTGCTGGGGAACGGGCTCATCATCCTCATTACAACCCTGGACCGGCACCTCCACTACCCCATGTACTTCTTCCTGAGGAGTCTGTCCCTGACGGATCTCTGCCTCATCTCAGCCATGGTCCCCAAGTTCATTGCCAACTCTCTGAGGCACAGCAGCTCCATCTCCTTCCCGGGCTGTGTCCTCCAGGTCTCCATGATAGTTATATCAGCAGGTACAGAGATGACCCTGCTCACGGTGATGAGCCTTGACTGCTAGGCGGCCATCAGCCACCCCGTGCACTATGAGTTCATCATGAGCAAGGACAGGTGTTTGCAGCTGACAGCTGTGTCCTGGCTGGGTGGGGGTCTCCAGGCTGTGTTGCACACAGCTGGAACCTTCTCCTTGTCCTCTATGGGTCCAACTTGTTCCACTAGTTCTTCTGTGATGTTCCCCAACTACTGGCTATTTCTTGTTCAGGAAATTTAATGAGTGAACTTGTTCCCTTTCTGATTAGTGCGGTGTTGAGTATCTGCTATTTTATTTTCATCGTAATTTGCTATGTCCACATCTTCTCTGCTGTCAGGAAGATCCCATCCACAGAAGGTCAGTCCAAAGTCTACTCCAGCTACCTTTCCCACCTGTTGGTTGTGGTGCTGTTTCTCTCCACTGGTTGCTTTCCTTATCTGAAGCCGACCTCAGGGACCCCGTCCATGTCTGACCTGGACATTTCTATGTTCTACACGGTGGTACCCCCCACCTTTAGTCCTGTCATATGCAGTCTGAGCAATAAAGCCTTAAAGTGGGCTGTGGGGAGAGTGATAAAAGGCCTATTCTCCAACAAATAAGGCATCATCAATTATTCACCCACATTTGTTCAGTTTCCCACTAACTATACATACATCATTCACAAAGTAAAGATGCTTCCCATTAGTATATTTCTTTCATTCCAAATTCATATTCTCATATTGTCAATGTGCTCTTGTCCTAACATAATGCAATCCTTTGCCAAACCTCTCCCTGCGTGATGTTCATAAACTGAATCCAACTCATGGTTAAAAACATGTATTTGGTGTAGAAAGAATGTTCTAGAACTCACACATCACCAATGTTTACCGAAACCAAGTGGTGGTGAATGGGTTCTGTCCTCAGGAGCACACGGTCACAGGACCCGGATCTGGACACTCGGTTCCCACAGCCTCAGTGGAGATGAGGGCCCCGTCCCTGTGGAGGTGAGGGGAGACAGGTGAGTGGGGTCCCCCCCACACCATTCCTACAGGAACATCTTCCTCTAAGACACATTCTTGTTTCTGTTCAAAAGACAAGGAATCTCCTCCTGAATCTGCCAGAGATGGGCGGAAAGTGATACTTAAGGAGTCAGAATGGACAACTGAAGCCTGCGGCTGCCGGACATGTCCACTGCCATCACGTCTTGTTTCAATCGAGTCTCTCCACTGCCTGGCTAGAGTATTTTGAAATAAAATAGCTCTAAGGAGAATGCATCACTGTGAAGAGCTACATTTCTGTTTTTCACATTTATGACTTTGAAGCCGTGGGCTGTCCTCAGGCTCACGGGCAGCTCCCCTCAGGTTCCAGGTCGCCCCTCGATGTGCGGCAGGTCTCCTTCCCGACTGTCCTGCAGAGAACTCTGGCGCTCACTGTGTGTCTGCGCTGGGGACGGTGTTGTTCCTTATTTAACCATCCTGTGAGGAGAGTAGGGCGGTGTCGCCTACTTCTGTCTCTCCGCGGCATCTGCCCTGCAGGGCCGTGGTTCTCGCACGTTTCCCTGACCCTGAGGACCGAGCTGTTGATGCTCTGCCCCTCTCGCCCTTTCTCCTGGGCAGGCCACTGTGCCCCACACTCTCCCAGTGGCTCTACCGTTGTCTGTCCTTGAGTGAGCTTCGCAAGGAGAAGGCCCAGGGGCCACAAGCTGGAGTCCATTCCAGGTCCCAGTCACACGGCCCAGGAGTCACTTGCGTGCAGATTCTCCCCAGCGTGGCCTGAGCAGCCGCTCATGGCTGCTCCCGAGTGTCACCACACCACGGGGGTGACGGGACCACAGTCCTTACCGCCTGGTTTTCACGCCCTTCCCGGGTCAGATCCTGACCGTGTGTTTTCTATTTGCCCTTTGCTTTTTTTTTTTTTTTTTATTCTCTCTCTCTTTTTTTTTTAATCAATGGCTGCTTATTTTTATTGTGGTAAAATACACATGCAATTATCCATTTTAATAATCTTAAATGTACAACACAGTAACACAATATTGTTCAAACATCACCATTAATGTCCTTCCAAAAATTTTTTTAATAAATTTTATTTTATATTCCCCATACAATTGCAACCCCCTTATTTTGACCCAAATCCCTCCCCTCCCCGACCACCACCCTCCATAGAATGTCTCTGGTTCATAGTTTTTTGTTGATTTTGATATTCACTTTTTTATAGTTATTCATTTTTCTGTTCCCTTATTTAAGTTTTCCAGATTCCTGCTATGAATGAGGCCATCCGGTATTTTTCTTTTTCTTTCTGGCTTATTTCGCTGAGCATGATCCTTTTCAGCTCCATCCATGTTGCTGCAAATTGCGTGTGTTTCTCTTTTTTTAATGCTGAGTAATATTCCATGGTGTATATGTACCACATCTCCTTGATCCAGTCATCTATTTTTGGGCATTTGGGTTGTTTCCAAAGCTTAGCTATTGTAAACAGTGCTGCTATAAACATAGGGGTGCAGGTGCTCTTTGGAATTGATGTTTCTGTGTCCTTTGGGTAAATATCTAGGAGTGGAATTGCTGGATCATATGGAAGCTCTATGTTTAGTAGGTTGAGGAATCTCCACGCAGCTCTCCATAGTGGTTGGACCAGTTTGCACTCCCACCAACAGTGCAGGAGAATTTCTTTTTCTTCACATCCTCGCCAACATTTGTTGTTGCTATTTTTTTTTTTTAATATGTGCCATTCTCACTGGCGTGAGATGGTATCTCAAGGTAGTTTTAATTTGCATTTCCCTGATTAAAAGTGATGTTGAACATTTTTTCATATGCCTGTTGGCCATTTGCATTTCCTTTTCAGAGAAGTTTCTTTTTAGCTCTTCTGCCCATTTTTTGACAGGATTATTTTCTTTGTTGTTGAGTCTCATCAGCGTTTTGCAGATTTTTGTGATCAGTCCTTTATCATTAGTGTTGTGTGCAAAAGTTTTCTTCCAATCTGTGGGGTTTCTCTTTGTTTTGGTTATTGTCTCTCTTGCTGTGCAGAAGCTCTTTTAATTGATGTAGTCCCAGCTGTTGATCTTTGCCTTCACTATCACTGCTTTGGGTGATGTGTCTGTAAAGATGTCTTTGATGTGCAAATCACGTAGTGTTTCGCCTATATTTTCTTCTATGTATTTTATGGTTTCAGGTCTTATGTCTAATTCTTTAATCCATTTTGAGTTGATTTTTGTGTATGGTTTGAGGTAGTGGTCAAGCTTCATTCTTTTGCATGTAGCAACCCAGTTTTCCTAGCACCATTTATTGAACAAACTTTCTTTGCTCCAATGCAAAGTCTTTACTACTTTGTCAAAGATTAGTTGAACATGAGAGATTGTCTTCAAGCACTCCTGTCTCCAGGACAGCTGTCTGGAAGAACTTGTGCGGCTCCACCTGGCATTTAGACCACTGTAGTTTCAACCCACTAGGCGAAGGAGGTGCAAGAGTTGGGGGAGGGGCTCAGCAAGCACCACTCACCAGGCTCTCTGAGATCTAGAAGTTCCATGTTCAAAACCACAGGTAAGAAGGGGCTCACTGAGCCAAACTCAGGAAAAACAATTAATAGCTGGGCCTCCCTGGTGGTGCAAGAGTTAAGTCTCAGCAGTGTGAAGCTGTCGCCAGCCACTAAGGCATGAGTTCAATCCCCGGCCAGGGAGTGACCCACTGGGCGAGGCAGACCTCTCCTGTCTCCCCGCTGCTCCCCTCAGCAGTGTGTTTCAGTAGATCCGCCTGTTCTGCTCCCCACTCTGTCTCTGGTAAATCCTCTCACCCACCCCCCCCAACCTTTGGCTTGTACCCCAGTTCTTGTATGCATAAATAAATAAACCTTTAAAAAAATAATTGCTATGTTTTCCTGGAAAGGGCCTGAGCCCAGGCCCTTTCCTCCCACAGGTGACCCTCATCTGGAAACAGGTCACACATGGCCCGTCTCCCAGCCCCGGGAGACTGTGTTCTGCCCTCAGTGTTCATGGACACCTCCTCCAGGCACCTGAGCATCTGAGTGTGTCTGTGTGTCTGTGTGGCCAGGGCTGAGCCAGCCTGCATCTCCACTGGTACCCTCTCACCCAGCTGGACACCAGCTTAGTCATCGGACTTTGTGTCCAGTCAACAATTCACCCCTCCTTTTTTTCAAGGTCTAGCCTAAATCTGGACGAAGCCAGCATCCGCCCGCCATCAGGGGCTTCCCTCATCAAGGACTGAGTGTGACGTCACCTCTGTAATGCCCAGGCCCAGGGCTCCAGCCGCAGGCCCTTCCGCCTCCAGGGCGGGCACGGCAGAGGCTGTGGACAGCTCCCCAGCGCGCACCCAACCGCCTGCGCTCCCTGTTTGCTGTTCTCTCCACAGTGTGAGTGCGACAGTAAAGCATCTTCACCAGGGCCCGGCACTGAGCCTGCCCCACTGCCCAGAGACCCCGGCCCCGCCCCCTCTCCTTGGGTGAGGGTCCACGGCCCCGCCGCCCTCTCCTCAAGTGAGTGTCCATGGCCCCGCCCCCCTCCTCAGGGAGTGTCCACAGCCCCGCCCCCCTCCTCTGTGGAGCGTCCATGGCCCCGCCCCCTCTCCTCAGGGGACTGTCCATGGCCCCGCCCCCTCTCCTCGGGGGAGTGTCCACGGCCCCGCCCTCCTCTCCTCGGGGGAGTGTCCACGGCCCCGCTTCCTCTCCTCAGGGGAGTGTCCACGGCCCCTCCCCAATCTCCTGGGGGAGTGTCCACAGCCCCACCCTTGGCCTCTGCCCTGGACCTGGTGACCAAGGCCCGAAACCCAACCCCGCTGCCAGCACTGGGCTGGCCGCGCCGCATCTGTCAGGTTCCTCTCCGGCAGAACCAGAGCCACCACATATCCACTGCACGGGCCATCCGCGCCTGACCCCAGAGCAGTCACTCGGGGGCGGCCTCGCTCCGTGTTCGCAGAGGCGGAGGTGAACCGGAGATGCACAGGAGAGGGGGGCCCTGGGCTCCACCCACTCCGGCGGGTGTGAGGCTGTTGCCCGCGGGTGGCCTCTGCAGCGCGTGTGGATTCTGTGCTGCCGGTGGGCCAGCAGCGGAGTGACCACCCCGGCAGTGAGAGAGCTCCGGAGGACGGAGGTGCTGCCAGGCCTGGTTGTGGCACCCCCGGGAGGGCCCCACCCCCCACAGCGCATGTGCACCGGTGACCGTGGTTATGCCGTGAGGTCCAGCGCAGCCCGTGGGCAGGGAGGGCACACATGATAAGTCCCAGAACATCCCCTATGGGTGTTCGGCTTTGACTGAAATGTGGATATTTGTGCCCAAAGGGCTCTGCAAGGTGACATGGTCCCTAGGGCAGAGTGGGCTGGAGGTCAGGGGGGTGTCTGCTCGGATCTGGGGGCTGACGGAGGCCAGGGTGAAGGACACACGCTTCCCAGTGGGGACGGGCCCTGGCCGCAGAAGGGTGGGCACCTGGCGCTTCTCCCAACTCCGGGGATCCGAGTGGGTGCTTTTAGGGGGACCAATGCTGAGGCCCATAAGGCAGCCAGTGTGCCCATGTGTCCCCCTCCCTCGGCCTGCATCGCAAGCTCTGTCCCCCCCCCGGGGTGACCCTGCCCCTGGACTGCAAAACCCGGACATTCTGGACCCAAGACCCCATGGAATAGGACACCCTGACAGGGGCAGTTGGGGTCCATCAGCAGGGCCAAGTGTCATTTAGGGGCTCAAGAGGAAGTTGCACGGTGATGGGGGTGACGCTTGTGGGGTTCTCAGGGGAACCCATGAATCACTGAGACAGTTGTCATGTCTCAGCCAATGAGGGAATGTCTGTCCTTGTAGCTCCCCCCGGCAGGGCAGGATCCAGCCCCAGGCACCCACGTGTGAGTCTCAGATAACAGACTCAGGTGATCTGTCTCCTCCGGATACCTCTGGGGGGAAGATAGCCGGACAACGAGTGGGAGGGATGAAAACGATCAATTTGAAGGCCTTCCTGGTGGGCAGTGGGTTGTGAGCAGCGCTGTGGAGCTGTCCACAGCCTCTGCAGCACTGGTTCGAGCCCAGCTGGCCAGGGAGCTGCCCACAGGGAGTGGCAGACCTCTCCTGTCTCCTGCTGCTCCCCTCATCAGTGGATTTCGGTCAGTCTGCCTATTCTGTTCCCCGCTCTGTCTCTGGTGGATCCTCTAACCCTCCCTCACCTCTGGCCTGTACCCTAGTTCTTGTATGCATAAATGAATAAATCTTAAATAATGATCAATTTGAAAAGTCAGACATCACAGGGAATGACCTGACAGAATGATTAATGATATTTAGATTCAATCAAATAATAAAATAAAAAAGAGGCAATGGGAATGCGAGAGATTTTATGCAGCCCCAACAGGCATCTGTGACCTGTCCAGGCACGTTCAAGTTGCTGCAGGTGTGAGGCAGGTGGACGCACTCAGGATCCAAGAGGGTTTCAACCTGAATACAAAGTGTGAGGAGGCTGCAGCCTCCTGAACTCCCGGAGGAAAATGTCTCTGGTGTTCTGTTCAAAGTGTTGGATTCGGGTGTCTCTTTCTATTGCTGGGTTTGTAGGTTTTATATACTGTGGACACTCGCCTTGTCAGGTGTGTGATGTGCACAATTTTCTCCCAGTGCAGGAGCCTATTTTGGGGATGGCTTCTTCTGAGGCACAGAAGCTCTCTAGTGTGGTGGGGCCCACATGTTTATTTTTGCCCGTTTCTCTGTCCTTGGCCTTGTGTCCCAAGTTCCATCTGTGGGGTGGATGTGCAGTGGGCAGCCCCTATGTGTTCTTGCTGGTATTTTTAAGGCTCCATCTAATCCAGACTTTTGATCCATTCCAAATTGTTGTATTTAGGAAAGTAGAAATCCAAACTGTAATGCGTTGTCACCTGTGAGAAGGGACCAGTCAAGACCCTGGACACAGTAAAAAGGTGAGGGAAGGAGAGAAAGGGCTTCTCACTTCTGCTGGGAAAATGGCTTGAAGATGTGTTCAGACAAAGAAAACAGGGCAACCACAGGATGGAGCAACCTCTTCCTGGTATTTATCCCAGAATTTGCAGACTTGACAACTCGGACCATGCACACCTGTGTTCCCAGCAGCACCGTCCACTGTTGCCAGTTCTGGCCCCAATCCAAGTGCCGTGGACAGAGGAGTGAATGCATAATGTGGGTCCACACTCAATGGAATACTACACGGCTCTTAAAAGTGTGATCTAGTACCCTTAGGGAACAAAGGTGAACCTTGAGGTGCGTATGCTAGTGAGATAAGTTAAAAACTGAAACATATTGGCTGGTGTCATAACATAAAAAGAAAGTAACTATGGAAATACAGTGGCAAACAGCAAAAGGAAATGCTGGACTGAGTGCAAATATTTGCTCATTACCAGAAAGAACCAGGGAGGAAATTAGGAGTGTGGACAGAGGGGCCAGGCACTGTGGGGCATTTAGTAGATTCTGAGTGGACACTGCTGCATATGGAGGAGTGAAAAGTGACCACGGTAAAAGCAGTAAAAGTCTAAATGAGTCTTGACCTTTGATAAGAAGAAGGCAAATTAACATGACTTTGCGATGAAACACTCATGGTAAAGATCCCTACTCACAGACACTCACTGCATTTGTTCAAGGAAAAATATAAAATACATCAAGAGGAATCTGACCAGGGAATAATGTCATATCTCAAGGGGGTGTGGACTGTGCTCTCGTGCTATCACTGAAATGAATACTACTTTGAGTGATTTTCTAACTCAGGTTTCATTCTGAAATTTGAATGGACGAGTCATGTCTTGTGAATCACTACATTTTATTATCACAAATAGTTTCATGGACAAAATGTGCTCATTGATCAGGAGAGTTTGGAGACACAGTGACCTGCTCCCAGAGAGGTGGAACGTCACCCCCAGTTCACATTCTCAGTGTTAGGGAAACAATATGAGAACACCCATACATGTAGTGAAGATGTGTGGAATTATTAAAAAATAGCAAATATCACCAAGCTTTAGTTTGCATAAAGTTTTACATAATAAAAAAACACAGTTCCCAAGTGGAAGAAAAGTGAACTTAAGTGTAATCTACAAGAAGGTGGAGAAGACCTGGTAGAGGATCAAGATACAATCTGGAAAAATAAGGGAACCTAAATATCAACACAATGACAAGTTACACATTATAAACTTTTAACTAGAAATGTAGTTCTTCAAAGATAATTCATCTAACTTTACTTTTGAGAACACCATCTCAGGGGAATGCAGTCACATTGGCATACAAACAGGCATCATAGAGATTAATATTCCATCCATCCCAGGTTTCACTCATAGATACCTACTAACCAAGGCAGTGTCCATCCTTCCTCCTCAGGCATAGTCACGTGTGGTTTCCCTTTGTCCTTTGAGCAGGAACAGTAACTTCTCCTAGAGGAAGATGCCCTGTTACAAATCAAGAGGTGTGGGGGACCCCACTCTCAGTCTCCATTCCCCTCCCCAAGTCGGGACAATCAGTGGAGACAATCAGGCTGAGGAAACCCAGTGCCCAGGACTGGGGTCCCATGAACATGTGCTCATGGTAAAGATCATGAGGATGATGGAAGATGGAAGGATCATTGAAAGGTTGGGCGTGGTAAAGAAAAGGAGAGCCAGGGTACATTTCTCAAAGGGAGGGAAAGTTTATTGCACCCCGGGCGGACCTCACAGACCTAAGGCAGGGGGTCAGTGGAGTAGCGCACGTTGTCAGGGGGAAGCAGGGTTTTATAGGGTGAGGAGAGGTCAGGTGGGAAGTTGGGCTCTTATGGCGGGAAAAGTTTGTAGGGCAGGTATAGGTTCTTTGTCTGAGACCAGACTGGTAGGGGGAGGGGGGAGGCTCATTGTCTGAGTCCTCCAGGCAGGTATCCACATTCCTGTCCCCCAGGTGGGCTTCCTGGTTGGCTCCTGCATTCAGGCCTGCTGCATGGACCTTTCAATCATAAAGATCATGAGGATGATAAAGATATGGTAGAACATGATGATATAAATTTCTGGCAAAGAAAATTCTACTGCAAAAAGTCTGGACATTATAAATGTTGACATTAAGACTTAGAGGAGACACATAGTTGGAACATGGCGGTGAGGAAACACTGCGAGTAAGATCTCCCATTAAAAAAAAAAAAAAGTTAATAGGGAGGAAAAGCGGCAGGTCCCAGTGAGAATTAGGATACAGAAGATAAACGGACAACTCCAGCAAACTTCCCGAAGAAGAAAGTTGCCATAAAAGAGGAGTAGAAGGGAGGAAAGCTCAGAACCCTGCTACCCTCCCCCAACCACAAAGTTGGCACTCTCCAACCAACAGGAAGGAGGAAAAAACAAACAAACTAAAAAAAACTAAAATAACCAACAAGAACAAACTATGGATCAAGCAGGACTGTGAGTGGAAAGGAACTATTTCAGCCACCACACCCCATTAACTGGAGCTGTGGAGAACCCTGCAGGATTCGCTGCGAAGGTGAGCGAACAGCTCCAGGTGACATTAGAGAAAAACAGAGACTCCTGGAGACCTACACACAGCCCCAGGCCAGCCAGTAAGCTTGTGCAGAAAAGTGGTGCCCTTGAAAAGCAAACGCGGATAGCGGCTGTCCTGTTCCCTGAGCCTGAGACCTAGGCTTGCAGGGAGATGCGCAGGGGCCCTCACTGAGGTGAATGTCCCTCACTGAGTAATCAGAAACCAGGTGCCCAGGCACAGGAGCAGGGTGCAAAAGGCACCATTTCTGCGGACTCTGAACTGGGCTACAGCCCGCGTCCTGGACCTGATGCCTTTGGAACTGAGACCTGGGGCATGAAAATCGGGGCATGGGTTCCCCACGATGGTGAGGCACAAAGTAGACACTCGGAGTGAAAAAAAACAGCTCCCCAAGGACACTAGGAGAGATCTCTGGCGCCACCTAGCGTCCAGAAAAAAAATCACCATTACCCCATAGAACAGGGACCTTTCTTCAGAAAAGACTGCTTGAAACCGGCAGAAGACTCCCAGAGGAGCCAGTGGTGAGATGGAAAGTTCGCCCATGCCAGGCCGCTTCTGACCAGCAATCCAAGCCCAGAGGGGGAGCAGGAACGCACAGCTGGGGCAGACCGGGCACGCAGAAGAGTGAGCCCAAGACCGGGCACACAGGGAGTGCGTCTCACATCACCATATTAGAAGAGGGAAATTTCTCCAGTAAAGACTGCCTGAAACCAGCAGAAGTCTCCCTGAGGAGCCAGAGGAGACCTGGTAAGTTTGCCCATGCCAGGCCCCTTCTGGCCTGCAGTCCAAGCCCAGAGGGAGAGTGGGAACCCACCGCCATGGCAGACCAGGCACACAGGGAGTGCATCCCACATTGCCATTTTAGAACAGGGACGTTTCTTCAGCAAAGACTGCCTGAAACCAGCAGAAGGCTCCCGGAGGAGCCAGAGGTGACCTGGGAAGTTTGCCCATGCCAGACCCCGTATGGTCCGGAGTACAAGCCCAGAGGAGGAGCAGGAACCCACCGCTGGGGCAGACCAGGCACGCAGGGAGTGCGTCCCGCATTGCCATTTTAGAACAGAGACATTTCTTCAGAAAAGATTGCTTGAAACCGACAGATGGCTCCCGGATAAGCCAGAGGGGAGCGGAGAAGTTCACCCAAGATGCCGGCCAGTCCCAGCAACACAGTGTCCAAATGCATATGGCAAATTAGAAAACAGACAGTAGGGAGTAGAAGAACCACATGCAACCTAGCAACTCCTCAGGAAAAAAGTACAACACAAAAAGAAAACCACCCTCCAGATTGTAACGACAGTAAATTGGAAGAACTTCTGAGCCTTCAAGAAAGAGAAATTAAAATTGCCATGATTAAAAAAAATGGCAGAAGTCATAAAGGAAAACAATGATAAGTGAAACATAATCAACAATCAGAATAATGAAATTAAGTCCCTAAAGAAGGAAATGCAGGAGATCAAAGAATGCAGGAGATGTAAAAGAAATTCAGGAGATCAAGATGTAAAAGAAATGCAGGAGATCAAAGAATTAGTGGAGGAACTAAAGAACTCTGGGAAAAGCAATGAAAGCAGAATAGATGAAAAGGAAGAACGAATAAGCACTCTTGAAGACACAGAAATAAAAAGAACCAAATCAGGAAAGGAAAGAGAAGTAAGAAGGAAAAAGACCGAAGAAAGACTTTGGGAACTATCTGACTCCATGAGGAAAGGAAATATAGGAGTTATAGGAATACCAGAAGGAGAGGAGAGAGATGAAGGAACAGAGAAAATATTCAAGGAGATAATTGAAAACTTCCCAAACGTGAAGAATGAGCTGAAAATTGATATACAAGAAGCAAGAAGAACACCAAACTTCCACAATGAAAGGAAAAATACAGCAAGACACATAATAGTAAATTTCCCAAGAATCCAGGACAAGGAAAAAAAAAATGAAGCTGACAAGAGTGAAGAAACAGATAACATTCAAAGGAAAACCAATCAGGCTGACATCAGAATTCTCCAAAGTAACACTATGGGCAAGGAGAGAGTGGAGGGACATAGTCAACAGAATGCAAGAAAACAGATGCCAACCAAGAATACTCTATCCCGCAAAGCTCTTCTTCCTCTATGAACAAAGAATAAGGACCTTCCCAGACAAAAAGAAACTTTGGAATTTCATTAAGACTAAACCCCCACTCCAAAAAATACTACAAGGAGTCCTAAAGCCAGAACCTCAGAGGGACGAATAACAATGAAAGAAGGCCAAAAAAAATTGTTATTAAAAGAATAAATAAATAGGGCCTCCCTGGTGGCACAGTGGTTGAGCGCTGGGTTGCGAAGCTGTCCGCCGCCTCTGCGGTGCCGGTTCGATCCCCGGCTGCTCCCTGGCCACTGGAGGAGGGTCCCACATGGCGCGCAGACCTCTCCTGCCACCCGTTGCTCCCCTCAGCAGTGTACTTCGGACCTTCTGCCTGTTCTGCTCCCCACTCTGGCTCTGGTGAATTCTCTCACCCTCCCGCGCTTCTGACTGTGCCCAGTGCATGTATATACAAAACAAACAAACAAATAAATAAATAAATAAAAACACGCCTCTATTACAAAAAAAAAAGAATAAATAAATAAAATCAAAGGAAATACAAACACAATGGCAAATACAGATGCTAATACATCAATATTAAATCTAAATGTAAATGGACTAAACTCCTCAATAAAAAGACACAGAGTTGCAGGCTGGATTAAGAAACAAAACCCAACCTTTTGCTGTCTCCAGGAAACACATTTAGCTACAAAAGATAAAAATAGACTCAAAGATAAAGGATGGAAAACAATCCTACAAGAAAATGGACCCAAAAAGAAAGCAGGAACACCTATAATTATATCAGATAAAACAGATTTCAAGCTCAAAAAGGGAAAAAAGAAACCCCAATGGTCACTACATTATGATCAAAGGGACAATACTTCAAGAAGAAATAGCACTCATTAACATATACACACCAAACGAAGGAGCACCAAAATATATCAGACAACTATTGTCATCTCTGAAAACAGACGTCAGAGAAAACACATATGTAGTGGGAGACCAACACACCACTAACAGCAATGGATATATCAATGAGACAAAAAAATAAGTAAAGACACTAAAGCTCTAAATAAGGACCTAGTGCGCTTGGGCTTAACAGATATCTATAGAACACTAAACCCCCCAAAAAAACGGAGTACACATTTTTCTCAAGTGCACATGGATCAGTCTACAGGATCGATCACATACTGGGACACAAGACAAACATCAACAGATACACCAACACCAAGATTGAAAACATACCAACCAACTTTTCTGACCATGAAGGCATCAAACTAGAAATAAATCAGAAAAAGAAGTCAAGGAACTCTCCTACCTCTTGGAGATTGAAAACCACACTACTGGAAGACCACTGGACTAATGAGGAGATCAAAGAATAAATTAAAAAAAAATATTTGAATTGAATGACAATGAGGGCACCAATTTCCTAAATGTATGGGATGCAGCAAAAGCAGTGATAAGAGGAGATTATATAGCAATAGAGGCTCACATTAAGAAACAAGAAAGAACACAAAGAAATAACCTAATTTTGAAGCTCAAAGATCTATAAAAAGAACAACAACAAAAAAACCCAAAACCAGTAGAAGAAAAGAAATAATAAAAATCAAAGCAGAAATAAATGAAATTGAAACTACAAAAAAAAAATCCAAAAGATCAATGAAACCAAGAGCTGGTTTTTCAAAAATATCAATAAAATAGACAAACCCTTTGCCAGGATCACAAAGGAAAAAAAGGAGAAAGCACAGATAAACAGGATCATAAATGAAAGAGGAGAAATCGCAACAGACACAGCAGAAATCAAAAGAATAATCAGTAACTACTATGAACAGTTATATGCAAACAAGTTCAATAATCTAGAGGAGATGGACAAATTCCTCCAACTCTACAATCACACAAAGCTAGATAAAGAATAAGTAGAACACCTAAACAGACCAATTACTAGCAGCAAAATTGAAATGGTAATCAAAAACCGCCCCAAAAACAAAAGCCCAGGACCTGATGGATTTACAAATGAATTCTACCAAAGATTCAGAGACGAATTAGTGCCTATCCTTCACAAATTGTTCCACACAATTGAGAAAGAAGGGACAATACCAAACACGTTCTATGAAGCCAACATTACACTATTACCAAAACCGAACAAGGACAATACAAAAAATGAAAACTACAGGCCAATCTCCATAATGAACACACATGCAAAATTCCTCAATAAAATTCTAGCCATCAGAATCCAACAATGTATCCATCAGATAATTCACCACAGCCAAGTAGGATTCATGCCAGGGACACAAGGATGGATCAACATCCGAAAATCAATCAATGTTATCCAACACATCAACAAAAAGAAATATAAAAACCATATGATAATATCAATTGATGCTGAGAAAGCTTTCGACAAAGTGCAACACCCATTGATGATAAAAGCCCTTGAAATTCATGGGATACAAGGAACATACGTCAACATCATAAAGGCCATATATGACAAGCCAACAGCCAGTATCATTCTCAATGGTGAAAAGATGAAAGCATTTCCATTAAGATCTGGAACAAGACAAGGATGTCCACTCTCACCACTGCTTTTCAATAGAATACTGGAAGTCCTAGCCAGAGCAATAAGACAAGAGAAAGACATCCAAGTAATCCAAATAGGAAAAGAAGAAGTCAAAATATCACTATTTGCAGATGATATGATAATAGACATAAAGAACCCCAAAAACTGCACAGAAAAACTAATTCAACACATCAATCAGTTCAGTAAAGTGGCAGGATACAAAATCAACATGCAAAAGTCAGTAGCCTTCCTATACACAAACAATAAATCTGAAGAAGAATAAATAAAAAAAAATCCCTTGTATTGTCGAAACAAAAAAAAAATCAAATAATTAGGAATAAATCTAACAAAAGAGGTAAAGGACCTATACAAAGATAACAATAAAACACTGTTAAAGGAAATAGAAGAAGACACAAAGAAATGGAAAGACATCCCCTGCTCGTGGATTGGAAGAATAAACATTATTAAAATGGCCGTCCTACCAAAAGCAATATACAGATTCAATGCTATTCCAATAAAAATTTCAATGTCATTCTTCAAAGAAATAGAACAATTATTGATGCAATTCATATGGAATCACCAAAAACTCCTAATAGCCAAAGCTCTCCTGAAAAAAAAAAAAAAAGAAGGGAATGGAGGCATGACACTCCCAGACTTCAAACTTTGCTACAAAGCCATAATCATCAAAACTGCATGGTATTGGAACAAGAACAGACACACATACCAATGGAATCAAATAGAAAATCCAGAAATAAACCCACAGATTTATGGTCAACTAATCTTTGACAAAGCATCTGCACAAGGCAGGGCCAGGATGGGGATGCCTGGAAAAGCCAAAACCCAGGACGGGATTGCTCAGGACAAATGAAAGGGCCTCTCGGGTATTCCAAGGGTTGTCGTTAAGCGGCAGCTTTTTCGTTAAGGCTGAGAAACCGCTGGGGGTTCCCTCTGCTAATGGCTGTGGCCTCTGGCTCTGACGCCACAAAGAGCCATTGTGACGGCACCGGCACCGCCTCCATCAGGCCCGCCCAGACTGCGCCTGTGTCCTCAGGAGCCGGGAAGCTTTGGACAGTGACCTGTGCACTCCGGACGACGAGAGAGACAGTGAGAGCGTGTTTTGGAGTATTTGGTTTTCTTTTGGTTTATTTATTGCTTTACTTATTTAGTTGTTTGTTTAGGCTATTTTAGTTATTTTATTTCTTTCCTTGTTTTTTTTTTTTTTTTCCTTATTTTCCTTGATTTTTTTGTATTTGCTTATGGTTTTTTCTACTTTTTCTGTTTCCTTTTATTTCTTTGTTTTTTTTTTAATTTTCCTTTTTTTGTTGTTATTCACTTTTATTTTTATCTTTATTCTTTTCTTTATTTTTTTTACTTCAGTTTTTAGTTTTTGATTTTTATTTTTCTAGAGATCTACCCCATCTTCCCTTCTTTTCTTGTTTCGTTGTTTGTTCTTTCTTCCCATTTGTCGTTTCTATGGGTTTTTATTTTGATTTGTTTGTTTGTTTTTTCAGGTTTTAGTTTCTAATTGTTGTTTGTTCTGTTGTTTGTTCTATTGGTCTTTGTTGCTGTTCTGTTTTATTCTTAAATTTAGTAGTTAGTTTGTAATTGGTTTGTTGTTATCATATTTTGCATTTAAATCTCATTTGTCATTTTTTGTTTGTGTAGTTTCATTTATTTGTAGTGTAGTTAGTATTGCTAGTAAGGTGAGTGAAGTTAGTACTGTTGGTAGAGTTATGTTAGCATTGTTAGTATTTAGTGAGGTTAGTGGATACTTTTTGAGTACTATTAATACTAGATTATAGTACATTTGTTAATATCTTAGGAGAGTCAGCTGTCAGCGGAGGTAGCACAAGGGCTGGGAGCACAGTCAGGGCTGGTGGGTGTAGTCAGTGTAGTCCAAGTGCATAGGCGCTATGCATAGGGCACCTCCCTGCTAACCTCTGCAGCATTCAGAGGGAAGCAAGCCACTCCTGGGGGTCGGGAGGGGACCCCAACCCTGGAGACCCTGAGCTGGTCCTTAGCCTGCCCCTGCCTACTGCCCCCAGGGACACCCAGGAGCCCCAGGTACGTGCACCTGTCAGGTGTGTTCACTCTGTAGCGGGTGCCTGGTGTGCACTCTGTGTCTCAGAGCATGGCTCTTGCCTGGAGCCATGCACCACCCGCCCGCCCCTTTGGCCACCCCCACCCCAGCAGTGAGGCAACACCTGTCTGACCTCAAGAGCAGCTCCCTTGCTCTTTTAAGTGATTCAATGATTCGAGAATGTCTCCTGTGCACATTGTATTCAGAGGCCTCTCGGGCCAGTGTGCTGCCAGGGCCAGCAGGGCTTCAGGGGACAGCACCGCAGGCCGTGTCCTGAGGGACAGCCCGTGTCCCTGCGGACTGTGGGGCCAGCCCCACCTGGGTATTGGACACCAGCCAGCGCTGCCCAGACACCAAACCCTGCCTGCCCGCAGGCCTTGCCCTGTGCCCCGCCTTCTCCCTGTGGGGACCACAGCCTGGCTGTCGGGGCACAGCCCCTGCTCACCTCAGTGAGCACCGAGAATGGGAACCCCAGGTCCTCCCTAACCCAGCAGGTGAGCATCGGGGTGCAGAGAGAAGCCATCCCCACTGCAGGACCTAAAGGGAGAGCAACCTGCCAGCTGGTGTGGAGGTGGCGACCTAAAAAGAGGGTTTTCCAAGAGGCAAATCAGCATGAGGCAAAGCAATGAAAAAGTGTGCAAGTTTAGGGCCTCCCCGGTGGCGCAGCGGTTGAGCGCTGGGTTGCGAAGCTGCCCACCGCCTCTGCGGTGCCGGTTCGATCCCCGGCTGCTCTGGCTACTGGAGGAGTGTCCCACATGGTGTGCAACCCTCTCCTGCCGCCCCTCAGCAGTGTAATTCGGTCCTTCTGCCTGCTGTGCTCCCCGCTCTGGCTCTGGTGAATTCTCTCGCCCTCCCACTCTTCTAACTATACCCAGTGCTTGTATAAATAAATAAAGAAAAATCTTTAAAAAAAAAAAAGTACAAGTTTATCTTCAGTTATTTTGCTTAGAAATAAGCACATTTTCAAAGTTTGTAAGAAGTAATGTGATCAGAGCTGGACCCTTAAAAAGCAAAATCAAAAAATACTTTTTTGGAAATTGAAGGTGAAATCCTAACCATTACAGGCGCGGGGTGCACGGCCCTGCTCTGACTTTCTTTCCAGGTGAGCCCAGGGCCTGTGGCCGCTGCCAGGGGCTTTTGGGTGGGGAGGTGCCCATGGGCGGTCACTGGGCAACCCCGGGCTCACAGTCCCTCTCTGGGGGCTGGGGACGTGACTTGTTGGGCTGCTGGGCAGGGCTCCTGGCTTCCCTGCTGTGGGAAACAAATGTCCTGGTAGTTTCACGCTTTTCCTGGGGAGACCCTGATGAATGGAAAGCAGCTCCCCTAGGTGGACGTGGGGCCGGCACAGGGTGCACCCCACCTGTGAGCAGGCTGCTAGGACTGCAGCTCAGCTGACAGGCTCTGACCTGCCCTACACAAGTGCAGCGACATTTATGTGCGCAATACCTTGGTGGCCCTGTGAGCGGGACCCTGCTATCGCCCTGCGGTTGCCCCGAAAGCCTGCATGATGGTGAAGGACCTGGAGGCAAGACCTCCCTTCTGACCCTGGTCTAGAGCCCCCTCTGCTTCCTGGCACACCCTCTGTGCCCTAGCACCCCCTCTACGCCCTGGCACACCCTCTTCACCCAGGCCAACCCCTCTGTGCCCTGGCACCCACGCTGTGTCCTGGCACACCCCTTCTGTGCCCTGGCGAACCACATCCATGCCCTGGCAACCCCTCTGCCCCGGGAGCCTCCACTCTCTACGCCTGCAGCTGGTGGGCCCTGGGCCTTGGGCTGGCCAGGGTGGTATGGCGGGGTCTGGCATCTAACCTGCATTGAATAAATGCAAACCCGTCACCCCCGCACACACTGTGCCCCAGAGGAAGGAAGGAAGGAAGGAAGGAAGGAAGGAAGGAAGGAAGGAAGGAAGGAAGGAAGGAAGGAAGGAAGGAAGGAAGGAAGGAAGGAAGGAAGTTGGTACCCTGGGACTTGCCTTCCAGGGCTAATTGTTCTGAGCTGGCTACTCCCGCTGGATGCTCAGCCTGGGGAGGAGGGAGGTTCTCTTCTTAATAACTTGGTGGGGGCCTGGTGAAGATGCTACCCCCGTGGCAGCATTGGAAGTCATGCCCAAGCTTCACTGGCTTGATTCCAGAGGGGATTTGAATGATAAAAGAAGTCTCTCTCACTGGGCCTCCAAGGGCCCAAACTGCAGAATCCCCCAGGGAGAGGGAGCAGAGAGGCCTCTGGCTTCCCTGAGGCCCACCCCCAGGGCCCTCAGTGCTCTGGGGAAGCCACATCTTAGGTAACCAGCAAGCCTGGGGTGCTGGACCCTCCCCAGCGCCGAGCCCGCGCCCAGGGCCCGTGGGTCTGGGAGTGGTTCTGAAAGCAGGTCTAGACAGACCATCGGGGCACCCCCTCACCCTGTTCAGAGGCGGGGTTTGCACTGCTGGAGCTGGATCCAGACTTTGTCCACACTGTGCTCTGATGAATAATTGTCATCTATGAAACCTCTGAAGAAATGCAGGAGTTTTATAATTATTCCCTTTTTCATACCGAACCCAGTGATGCTCCATGTGGGGTTTCAAGTGTGAGTCTTAGAATTTCCTTCCATGGACCCGGAAGTCCTCCTCCTGAAGGCCCGTCTGGAGCGGCGCCTCTACCCTTACGGGTAGAGATTCCACCCCTCCTGTAACTGCCGAGTCCCTGGAGTACCCCCACGAGAAAGCCCCTGGCCCGGCTTCCTCTGCTGACTGTCCCGTCCCCAGCGAGCACAGCATGCCTCGGCCCCCAGACCCTGGCCTGGGCCCATGGGGTGACTGCCCCCCCAGCTCGCCAGGGCTCCCCCTGGACTCCTGCTTCCCCTTCCCTGCCTCACAGACCTGCCCCTGCCTGGGCGGCCCTCCCACCCCTGGGCCTGGTGCACCCCACATGCCCCAATCCCTGGGCTCTGGCCACGTTGCTCTGGGGCCCACCAGGGGATGAACAAAGCCCCAACTCAGCCGCCCCAGGAAATGGCCTGCCAGGACCACGCACCGTGGCACCAAGGGGGCAGGTCACTTTGCCTAGACTGAGGTGACTTCAGCACATCTGGTCAGCATGATGGTGACCAATGCTGGCAGTTTCCAGCACCCCTGCCCGGCCCCTGTGCGGGATGGAGGGGCTGCCCGCGTGGGCGTGAGGAAGTGTCCCAGCAACTGCATGGGAAAGGGGAAGGAGCAATTCTGGAAGGTACTTCTGGGTGAGGATTTGAACATCTCAAAGTATCTATGTGCTTGTCTTGGTGGAGACGGATACACAGATGCAGACTCATCGCCGATGGAGCACCCGGACCCAGGGGCGCCAGGCCATTGTGCTGGGGATGAGGGCGCATGCCAGGGTGAGGACGCGTGCCGGAGTGGTGCTGCGGGGATGGTACAGGTGCCTGGGGCTGGCTCTGGTGAGGCAGTGGAGGCTGGGGCCTGGGGAGCGGGGAGGATGGCCTGGGGTGCAGAGAGTTCTTGAAGCCAGTCCTGGGCCTGCGTGTGCTCCCAGGGCTGGGCCTGGAAGCCTGGGGAAGCCTGCTCTGGCCGGCTGGCTCAGGACGCAGCTGGGGCGTGCATCTGCCATGGCCCTGCTGTTTCTTGGAGGTGACATTTTCCCACCTCTCCTCCGTCGCACATCTGCCGGGGCGAGGGGTCCCTCGGATGTCAGCACACCTGAGCCTGGCACCCCCCTCCAGGCTCCTCAGGCCAAGCCTCAGGCTGGTCGCCTGCTGGCACGTGAGTGCTGGGGTGACCTTGTGGGGCTTGCGTGCCAGTGACCTTTGCCGGCCACCATCACGTGGCGGCGCTGATGGTGTGGGTGGCCTAGGTGTCCCCAGGTCCCGCTGTACCCTGTGCTCTCACCTGCTGGAACCCACCCACCTGCCTGCTGGCCTGCTCCCTGGGTGCCTGCACTGCTCTCCTCCCCTGGCCGCAGCGTGCCAGGCAAAGAGTGGGGGCCCAATGTGAAGACCGCCCAGAAGAAGCCTGCCCACAGGCCAGGGTACAGCTTGTTTTCTTCCCCACCTCTAGCAGTGAGAATGACCGTGATGGAGAGGGGCTAAGGCCAGCCAAGGCCACAGCGGCAGGGCACGAGCTGCCCGCGAGGAACAGGAGAGATGGGGGGTGTGCCATCAGGGGGCCAACTCGGGTGGAGCATAATGGGCCCCACCCTGCTCAGGACCCTGCCCGGGACCCCGTCCGGGAGCCTGGACACTCTTCCCCGCAGCCTCGCCCCCATGAACTCGGGCTTCCTGGCACCGCGGGCACCCCAAGACCCGGTGGTGCCAGCTAGAGCTTGCAGCGGCTCCTCACCCAGTGCCCCAAAATGCACCTGTGCGTGTGCAGCTGCCTGTGCTCCTGAGTGTGGTCACAGCAGGCACACGTGCACGCGCTGCACCCTGGCCGTCTTCTGTCTCCAAGTTTTCTGAAAAATATACACACGGATCACATTATTTTGGAAAACAAGTTATTAATTAAGTCAAGCACAAGTGCGTCACGGGGCAGTGCCCCGCCATGCAGCGGCCTCTGGTCCTGCTGGTAAGAGGGGGGCGGGGGCACGTGGAGGGCTCTGCTCAGGCCTTTCCTGGCTCAGATGCTGCATTTTCCTTGTGGAGTTGGGAGACACCCTCGGTGCAGGTGCTCTGGTCGCTGGAAGTTGGCCTGGGTGGGGGTCTCACCGCGTGGGTGCGTGGATGTGCTTTCGTGGGTGCAACTGAAACTGTAGTGTGAAACGGATAGCCACTGGCACCCATCTGTCCTCAGGATGGGCCCCTGGGTACCTGCTCCCTAGATTTTCAAGAAACACCCATTTGTTTGAGTCAGTCCAGTTCAGCATCTCCGGGGCCATCCTAAGCTACATTTTAAAAAAAAGTTTTCCAAAGAACTGCTTGGGTCCCAGGGGTGCCGCCGTGCCTGAGCCCCCTGAGAAGCGGGGAGTCTCAAAAGTTTGCTTTTGTTGCTTATTAACTCGGTTGGCAAATCGTGGAAGAATACCTGGCAGGAGGATTCCCCGAAGGCCAGGCCCCAGGAGACCTGGGTTGTTGAAAGGTTGAGCATGTTCCAGCCGAGTCACCCGCAGAAGATGGCCAGTCGCAGCTCGCAGGAGGGAGCCAGGGCTGGCGTGCGGGGCGGAGGGCAGCATGGCCGAGCCGGCAGCAGGGAGGACCATGGGTGTCGCATGCCTGGGAGGCGAACAGGTAGGCCCAGAGCTCAGAAGGCCACCAGGAGAGGTGCGTTTGGAGCCAGAGGCCATGCTTGTGGGCGAGGGGCTGAGATCCTGAGGCTGCAGGCCCTGCGGACGCTCTGTCCAGGTGGGATCGCCTGCCCTGTGGTGTCTGGAGAGCAGCAGGGAGGCCCTAGCCCAGAGGCGCCTGATGGCCCTGGATGGCCGGGAGGGCTGTGGTACTGGGGCATGTTTATTTCCATAAAGGCTCCAGGGAAGCTGTGAAATCAGATGTGTGGCTGGCACCTGGGAGTTTCTGCCTCGGGGTGGGTCTTGTTGACTGAGCTCATTGTAAATCAGGTGATCTGGTCCCTGGAATAGCCAGGACTTGATGTCAGCCCCATGTCTACACCCGCCCTGTCACCCCGCCACCTGCTCGCACCCTCACCCCTGCCACGCCCTACTCCCACCAACCCCACACCCTGTCACCCTGGCACCCCGTCCTGACACGAAGGGCTAGGCCCAGCAGGTCCTTTTTCCCTTGGGTCCTTGACTGCGTTTGTAGGGGACTTTAGGTGACTAGTAAATGGGGCCATATGCCCTGTGACCCCAACCACATTATCCATGCTGACCCCGTCAACCAGGCCCTGGTGTTTCGGTATTTAAATTTGCCTTTTTCCGGTCACTGCTCATGTCGCGGAAGTCGGGACAATGGCAGGAAAGGACCATGTTCCAAAGTGAATCGTATCACTTGCTGCCCTATGGGGTCACGCTTCCCCTCAGCCTGGGCTCCTGGACTGGCCTGGGGTCAGCCTGCTCGGGGGCAGGGACCAGGAACAGCAGTGAGCAGAGAAGGCCAGAGACTGCAGTCTGTGCTGTGCGCAGGAGTTGAGATGGGGTCAGAACAGAGACCCAGAGGTCTGGTGCCTCTGAGGAGGAGGGGGAGCAGCTGGGAGGGAGCAGGGCAGGCCAGCCCTGGGCACAGAGAGCGGACACCATGCAGCAGGGCCAGCTCCTGGGTGCAGCCAGCAGGTGGAGCCAGGAGCTTTTTTCACTGCAGAGCTCCAGGGACCATGGCTCCAGAGCCCTGAGCCGGCAGATCCCTGCAGCCTCATGCCCAAGGCCCTCACCAAGGCGTCTGCTTTGCGCCCTGGTTTCCAGCCCAGCAGAGGCCTCTGATGTGGCAGCTGCTCTGTCCACTTTCCCAGGAGGAAGGACGGGTGTGCCTGGGGTGCAGGGTGACTGGAGCATTCGGGTGGGAGGGGCGGCACTCCTCGGGGGGATGCGGCATTTCCAGGGGGGTGCCGGTTAATTTGGGCAGGAGAACAAATATTGGGTCCAAGGAAGCCACAGCTGGCTCAGGTGCAGCCTTTGCAGGACAGGGGGGAGGATGGGGTGATGCACCGCCCATCGGTCTCCTGGGGAGACAGAGGGGGGTGGTGAAGGAGGGCCTCCGGGTACTGCAGCTTCATCACTTTCCTATACAAAAAGTGTTGGAAGGTTTTGGAGAAGCACCTGAAATAGTCACTGGGGAGAGGGAGGGAGGCGGAAGGGCCTGCGGCTGGAGCCCTAGGCCTGGGCATTACAGAGGTGACGTCACACTCAGTCCTTGATGAGGGAAGCCCCTGATGGCGGGCGGATGCTGGCTTCGTCCAGATTTAGGCTAGACCTTGAAAAAAAGGAGGGGTGACTTGTTGACTGGACACAAAGTCCGATGACTAAGCTGGTGTCCAGCTGGGTGAGAGGGTACCAGTGGAGATGCAGGCTGGCTCAGCCCTGGCCACACAGACACACAGACACACTCAGATGCTCAGGTGCCTGGAGGAGGTGTCCATGAACACTGAGGGCAGAACACAGTCTCCCGGGGCTGGGAGACGGGCCATGTGTGACCTGTTTCCAGATGAGGGTCACCTGTGGGAGGAAAGGGCCTGGGCTCAGGCCCTTTCCAGGAAAACATAGCAATTATTTTTTTAAAGGTTTATTTATTTATGCATACAAGAACTGGGGTACAAGCCAAAGGTTGGGGGGGGTGGGTGAGAGGATTTACCAGAGACAGAGTGGGGAGCAGAACAGGCGGATCTACTGAAACACACTGCTGAGGGGAGCAGCGGGGAGACAGGAGAGGTCTGCCTCGCCCAGTGGGTCACTCCCTGGCCGGGGATTGAACTCATGCCTTAGTGGCTGGCGACAGCTTCACACTGCTGAGACTTAACTCTTGCACCACCAGGGAGGCCCAGCTATTAATTGTTTTTCCTGAGTTTGGCTCAGTGAGCCCCTTCTTACCTGTGGTTTTGAACATGGAACTTCTAGATCTCAGAGAGCCTGGTGAGTGGTGCTTGCTGAGCCCCTCCCCCAACTCTTGCACCTCCTTCGCCTAGTGGGTTGAAACTACAGTGGTCTAAATGCCAGGTGGAGCCGCACAAGTTCTTCCAGACAGCTGTCCTGGAGACAGGAGTGCTTGAAGACAATCTCTCATGTTCCAGAAAGCACCAAGGAATTTCACGCCTTGTCTGCAGTGCTTTCCAAGGTCTCTTCGTCTCCACAGGTGATGGAGCCCCCAAATGTGTCTGCTGTCACTGAGTTTCAGCTGCAGGGGTTCCAGAACCTTCTCGAGTGGCAGTCTCTGCTGTTTGCCATCTTTCTGTTCATCTACATGCTCACGGTGGCGGGGAATATCGTCATCATCACCGTGGTGAGCCATGACCGGCGGCTGCACATGCCCATGTACACGTTCTTCAAGCACCTGTCCTTCCTGGAGGTCTGGTACACCTATACCGTCGTGCCGCCGCTGCTGGCTGGCCTGCTGGCCTGGGGCAGCGCCATCTCCTTCCCCGCCTTCATGGCCCAGCTCTACTTCTCTGTGTTCTTCGGGGCCACCGAGTGCTTCCTCCTGGCCACAATGGCCTATGACCGCTACCTGGCCATCTGCAGCCCCCTGCACTACCCCCTCCTGATGCGCCCCGAGACCTGCGTCAAGCTGGTGGTCATCTCCTGGGTGGCCGGGGTGGGCACCGGGGCCCTGCCCTGCCTGATGATCTCCAGGCTGGACTTCTGTGGCCCCAACCGGATCGACAACTTCTTCTGTAACCTGCCCGCCACCCCATGAGGCTCTCCTTCTCCAGCGTCTACATCACCGGGATGGTCATCTTCACCCTGTCTGTCGCTGTGCTGTGCGTTTGCTTCCTCCTCACCCTCGTGTCCTATGTCTTCATCATGGTGGCCATCCTCAGGATGCCCTCCGCCTCCGGCGCACCAAGACCTTCTCCATGTGCAGCTCCCACCTGGCCATGGTCACCATCTACTACGGGACCATGATTTCCATGCACGTGTGCCCCAATGCCCACCTGTTCCCCAAGATCAACAAGATCATTTCCGTCTTCTACGCTGTGGTCACCCCGCTGCTGAACCCCGTCATCTACAGTTTGAGGAACAAAGACTTCAAAGAGGCCGTCAGGAAAGCGATGACGAGGAGGGGCCGCGTCTGTGGCCTCAGAGGGAGGGGCGGCTTTCTGCTCAGGTGAGGCCATTCCGTGGGCCCTCCTGCCGCCAGCCACCCGCTGCACCTCTGCCGGGCCCCGCTGGCCCGCCCGCCCTCAAGGGGTCCCACTGCATGGCCGCGGGCTCCGCATGGCCCGTTCCTGCACATGGCGGCCCAGCCCGTGCAGCCGGGGACAGAGGCTGCCCTCAGCCCCAGGGGCGTCCGGGACGTCGCCCCTGCCCACGCCGGGCATGGGCTGCAGTGGGATGAGGCGCGTACCGCCGGCCCCGTGGCAGCGGGCCGGGGCTTCTGAACGCCAGACTGGGCAGCAGAGGCAGAGATCCCGGTGTTTGTCGAGTGAAATTTTAGGAAAACAATCTCGGCGGGAAGGCGAGGGCCAGCGGGGGAGGGGCAGAGGCGACCTGACCGCCTGACCGGCCAGTGCAGCTGGGAGGCACAGGCGCAGAAAGGGCACTGAGGCCATGCTGGGCTGGCATGGGGCGGCGCTGGGCCAGGCCCTATGGGGCAGCGGGAGGGGTGACCCGTCTCGCAGGCCAGAGATGCCCAATGGGGTGGGCGGCCTGCCTGGCCAGCTCTGTGGCGTGTCCCCACCCCTGCCCCAGTGCTGGCCTTGCGGGAGCAGCTGGGGCTCCCTGCGGGCCGAGGAGAGAGGCGGGCTGAGGTGGGCTTCCCCATGTCAGGTGGTGCTGGGGCCCCGAAATCCCCGGGGTCCCGGGAACAGGACTCGCCCCTGAGCTAAGCTGGGACCCAGCTGGGCGTCCCGGACTTGACTGAGCACGGGACGGGGGCAGGCGGCTGCATGGACCTGCTGGGCGGGGGGGTGGGGTGGGGTGTCATTGGTGAGACCCCCCCCAGGACAGCGGGAGGCGGAGCAGGCCTAATGGCTGAGGAGCCCCTGGGGGGCGGCGGGGCCTGAGCATCAGCTGCCCCTTGGGTCTGTGCCGGCCCCAGCCTTGGCCCGCGCACCCTGTGTGCTCCCTGCCACGGAGCTTGACTTGGGGACTCGGGCACATCCTTTAACGCCCGCCTGGGCACCGCTTCTGCTGGTTTTCCCTGCAGCCCCCCACCCCTTGCACAGAGGGGACCCCGCCCTGCCCACCCTGCCTGCATCCAGTCCTCCAGGCGCGTGGCCCGTGCGGGAGGGGGGGTGCGGGGGTGCAAGGGGAGCCCCAGAGCACCTAGGAGCGGGTCCTGGGTCTGGGAACTGAAGTGGTGGGTGGAGGACTTGGGTCTCAGGGGCGTCTAGATCACCCCTCACGTTGGGTCCTCACCCGACACACCCCCTTCTGCTCGCTGTTTCCCCTCACCGCCCCCCCCAGCTCCTGGCGGGACCATCCCCACAGGGACAGACAGAGGCTGCTGGGGAGCCGAGGGGCCCCTCTGGTGTCTGCAGCGTGCGCTAGCGCCTCTCTGTGGCTCCTCACCGGGGCGCCCTGGCAGGGTGAGCAATGAGTGCGCACCCCTGCCCGCCCCATCACCCCCTCCCAGTGTGCCCTGTTCTGGGGCTCCCCTGTGAGGCATGGCCATGGTTTCGCAGTTGAGGGTGGCCCCACAATGGGTCTCAGGCCCCCAGGGCTCCCCTGCGTCACAGGTGCCCCCAGGTGCCCGTAGGAGCCCAGGAAGACCCAGGGTGCGCAGCAGGCGCTGAGGAGGCGCCTGATGAGCCCTGGGCCTCACAGGGGCGGTTTGCAAAGGGGGGGCTCCGCACCCTGCTGTCCCCAGTGTGCCTCCCCTGCGCTCCCTCTGCTCGGCCGGGGTGGCTGTGCCCCAGAATGGGGGCGACCCCGGGGACCCCAGGGGCGCCCACAGACACCTGGAGGGCTCCGGGCGTGTCTGGAAGGCCACCTGCGCCATTCCCCACTCGAGTTGCTGTCCCGGGTCCCCTGGGGGCTCCGGCAGGGTGCAGGGTCCCCAGCCTGGACCCGGGCCCTGTGGGCAGTAGCCCCCCCCAGCCCCTGGCCCCCACCCGCGCAGGGGACGGGCGAGGCCTCCTGACCCAGTGCGGGGATCCGGGCGGGGGAGCAAGCCCTGGGCACCCAGCTGCGGCCCCTGGGGGACGGTCCTGGGGGGCCCCGCTGCTGCCCGGGCTCGGCCCCCGCTTCGCGGTCAGCGCCGAGCTCCCTGGCCGTGGTCACTCCGTCCCCCCAAGACCGTAGTCACCTCCCAGGCCGGGAATCCCTGGCATTCACCGTGCCCCTCACTGGCGGAGGGGGGTCGCTGCCCCCCAACCCAGCAGGGCCCCGACCCAGGGAGGCAGCATCTATGTGGTCCTGACTCTCCCGGGGGACCGGGCTTGGGGGCGCGGAGGCCTGAGGCTCCTCCCTCGCCTCAAGTGTGGCCCCACGCGGCCCTCAGACGGTGTGGGGTCGGCACCCGAGCCCGGGCCATAGGCTCCCCGAGAGGGCTGGTGGGGGCCCGGGGATCCCTGGAGTGGCCGAGAGCGCGGAGGGCTCAGCAACCAGGGATGGCCGATCCGCGCCCACTGCGCCGCATCTGCTAGAAGCACGGCTGGGAGCTCTGGGGCCTGGGCCCAGGGTTGGGGCGGCTTAGAGGGCGCGGGGTGCAGGCCTTTCCTAAACCGGGTGCGGCAGGGTCAGCCCAGGACGGCGGCGGGCCGAGCTGGTGGCGGGTGGCGGGCGCTGCCTGGCGCACAGCCTTGGGGTGGGGAGGGCATGGAGTTCCAGGGGATTCAGCCTCAGTCTCCGCAGTGGTCCGGGCCCCAGCGCACGAGGACACAGGAGGCGCGTTCTGCTCCCCACGTTCCAGCTTCTCGTGGTCAATAATTATCTTCCTTCCCTTATGGCTTTTGATACTTTATGGTGAATTTAAGTTTGTCATATATTTCTTGACCTTCTGGATCAACAGTTGGAATGCACAACTTCTGGCACATTGAGGATTTATAAAACTGTTGCTATTGAATCCCCACAACTCTGCCAGCAGCAGGTTACCATGGTGAAAAGAAACAGTGATATAAATCATTTAGTAACGCCCAGTAAGAAAAAAAAAATCAGAAGTCAACGGTTTTAATTGTGATTAAATGTTTGAATTCATACAACTTAGAGCAGTTAATGTTTTATTAACTTATATATTTATTAACTTATATATTATGTTATACAAGTTTGGCAAAAATGTTGGCAGTGAAGTGCATGCGTTTAGAATGGTCAGATCCAGTTTCTTCTTCAAGGCACACACTGGATTCTCATCATATTCCATGACGTTTATTGGCCAGTGGAACAGCATCATGAATTAATATTAACAGAGTCACTTATCGGCACTAAAAATAAAAAGGCCAATCACTTATCAGAGCAGTAGGCCATTGTCAGCCCAGAAGTTCACAGGTCAGGATTCTGCCACCTCTTCTACCACCCCTGGTTGGTCTCCGGATTTGCCTGGTTCCACCTGGAGCTCCCCCAGTCTGGACGTAAGGTCAGTCTGACTCAGCCCCTCCCAGGTGAGTATCTGAGAGTGACTGAATGGCGAATATCTGATTGGAACTGCATTGCATCATGAAATATTTGGCGTGAAATTTTCAAATATGGAACGTAACAGATGGGAAAGCAAAGGACGATGCAGTCATCAGAGAGGAGCTGAGGCCAGACAGCAGCCTCACCCACGGGGTGCTTCACTTCCCAAATGAGATCTTCTTCAAATCCTTTGCACGTCTATGAACACACCAAATGATAGTGTTACCTTTTTGCACATAAATCTGATGACATTTTTCATTTCAACCTGTTCATAAAAATGCAGACACTCTGTGTGAGATTCCTCTTGATGACCTGCCCGGCCAGGGCATTGTCCTGCCATTCCCACCCACCCACTCTAGGGGATGAAATAAATGGGGACAACACTCCTGTGAAGTGTGGTGTCAGGTCATGGATGGCATCCCTAACACATTTCTGGAAATATTAGATGCAAGGCAGGCTACTAGCTATCATTTTGTTTTGAACTGATTGTTTCTCAAAAATCCCCACCCAATAATTTTTGTAATTTTTTAGTAATTATACTGCACAGGAACTTAACTTTCTTATTTCTGCTGTCCACCAAGCGCTGATTGTGTTTATGGTAAATGTGGTGGCACCCACACCAGAGCTTCCAGAAGGGTCTCTGCCACATCAGGTGTGTGGGTCCTTCTCTACAGTGGATCACGACTTCTCAGATTCGAACTTGGCCCTACAGGCCTGTTTATACTGTGAAGGCCTCACTCACTAAGTACAGGGGCATCTGTCCTGCCGTGACCCCTGATCCTACACGTGACCGTGAGGGTCGGTGACATTAGAGGGGAAGCCACCTTAGAGACTGGGGATGCTGCCCAAGGGACAACTGAGAAGACAACAGATGAAACTGCTGCTGACAACTGCTAACAACTGAGAAGAAACCCAACCATCTCCTCTCTTGGCCGGGAGCCACAGAAATGGAGAACAGCAGAGAGGGGCTGGAAGTTCAGTTACCCCAGTATACACGGAATATCACACAGCACCTAAGAGGTAAAAAGAGCAACAACTAAAACTAAGGGTATATGAAGTTATTTTAATATATATTTTATCATTCATTTTATTTAATATATATTTTATTATGTATTATATTATAAATATGTATTTTATAATTATAAGAATATAGAGTAGTATAATGTGAAGAATTAAAATAATTGTCTTGTAAAGAGTAATGAACTCATCTTCCCTATTATATTTTGGTGAGTCTCCCCTTCAAGAGTCTCCCCACAGCCGACTTCATGGCTTGGTTCCTCAGACTGTATATGACGGGATTAAAGGTGGGGGGCACCACCGTGTAGAACATAGATATGACCAGGTCAGACATGGACGGAGTCTCTAAAGTCAGCTTCAAATAAGAAAAGAATGCAGTAGAGACAAACAGCACCACAACCAGCAGGTGGGGCAGGCACGTGGAGTAGGCTTTGGCCTTCCCTTCTGTGGATGGGATCTTCCTGACTGCAGAGAAGATGTGCACATAGGAAATGATGACGAAAATAAAACAGCAGATACACAACACTGAAGTAATGAGCATGGGGACAAGTTCACTCATTAAATTTCCTGAGCAGGAAATAGCCAATAACTGGGGGATGTCACAGAAGAACTGGTGGACCACGTTGGACCCACAATAGGACAAGGAGAAGGTACCAGCTGCGTTCATCACAGCATAGAGACCCCCACCCAGCCAGGACACAGCTGTCAGCTGCACACACCTGTCCCTGCTCATGATGACCTCATAGTGCAGGGGGTGGCAGATGGCAGCATATCGGTCAAGGCTCATCACCGTGAGCAGGTGAAGCTCTGTGGTTGCTGTAAAAACCATCATGAATAACTGGATGACACAGCCCAGGAAGGAGATGGAGCTGCTGTGCCTCTGAGAGTTGGCAATGGACTTGGGGACCATGGCTGAGATGAGGCAGAAGTCCGTGAAGGACAGACTCCTCAGGAAGAAGTACATGGGGGTGTGGAGGTGCCGGTCCAGGGTGGTGATGAGGACGATGAGCCCGTTCCCCAGCAGGGCACACAGGTAGACCAGGGAGAAGAGCAGTGGGTGCAAGAAGCCCATGGTCCCCTGGGTGGGGAACCCCAGGAGGATGAATTCTGTCACGGCCGTGAGATTAGTCACCCCTGGGGCCATCATCTGCATTAAAAAAATAAAGAGGAAAAAAACATTGTCAAATATTCTAATATTGAACATAAGTAGGTTGTCAGCATAGGATAATGATTCAGTCTATCTACCAGGTAATTACTCCTTCTAGGTCCCACGGCGTCTAGTATACTCATCTGCATGTGCTGCTGTGTTCAACCTTTCATTTCCATCTAATGTGAGGTGACTTTATCACACTGTGCAAACATATCCTGAAAATTGGTAAAGTCTTGAAGATTTCCACTGACCCTACAGAACTTTAAGAATTACAATCCCAAACCTCTCAACAAACCCAACTGACTGTCCCTCCTGACTGCCTCAGTCTTGCTGCTTCCCCTCCTGCCCAGGACCCGGCGTCTCCACCCAGCACACCTTCCAGAGGTTGTCCAGGGCACAGCCCCAGAGGACATGTGACCATGCCCAGCCCCACCCCACCCTGGAGAGCCTGTCCCTGCTCCTCCAGCACGACCCTGGTCTTGGGAGGCCCCACAGTGACGGGTGTGCAGGGAGATGGGGTGTGTGGGTCCCTGTTTTCCTGCTCCCCAGGACCAGACACTGTCCCAGAACTGAATGATCTGGGCTTGGCGTCCCATGTGGCATGTCCTGACACCTCCTCTGTCAGATTCCTGCCCCTGTGGCCTCACTGCTGCCTCCTGGTCCGACCCCTCGTCTCTTCATCTCCCTGCCCCTGACTCCCCACATCTGAGGACCCAGAGACCACATTTCCCACAGAGTCTCCTCCGGGGTCACACCCACACGTCCCTCCTGCAGGATGGGCTCTCAACCCCGGGTCCCTCCCGGCCCCTCAGTCCCCTCAGACTCATGCACATCTGTGCAGGGAGGAGGCCCCTCCAGAGCTGAGCTGGATGGTCTGTGCATGTGGTTGTCCCTGCCTGTCCCAGGGCCCCAGGTCCCCCAGTTGCAGGTTTATTCCTCCCCCCAGGTCCGTGCGTGAGTGGGGACGTCTGGACATGGGGCAGCCCTGTCCGCTCTCCTCCCCCCACCCCCAATCTCACCTTCTCCCCACTCTGTGGGGTGATGGAGGGGCAGGCCCTGGGGAGGCAGGATTTTTAAGGTCACATAGTAACCTAATTACAACACATTGGTGGAATCTTCCTAATAATTTAATAAAAACAGGCAAATAAATCATGTAATGAGATGGTCCACGATATAGACATCTTTAGACTGATATCGGTAATGATGACAGAAGCTCTGGCATATTCTCTTCCTGTGCAATATCACTAACGACTCCTGAGTGGTGGAGTTGAAAAAAAAACAAAAAACAAGTTCATGTCTGCAAAGAGGCATTCATCATCACATTGTAATTCCTTTAACTGTTGTGCTTTTATACAGTGCCCAGAACAACTCAGGGTGCTGAATGCTCCAATCCAGTTATGAAGCAGTAATCGTCACATACACGATGCACCACATTGTTCTATTCAATCCTGTGAACACTTTAAATTCCAGGAGAGAATATTTCCTCTCGCTGAGACTCATCCAGCATGGTAAGGCAGTGGGGCACTGAGAAACTTGTGCACCTTCAGAATTTATTAGTTTTCATGATTTATAAAATTAATATTTTAATTACTGTGAATTCTCAAATATAAAGTGAAACTTGCAATCTAAAAACAGTCAATTCTGAATGATTTCCATTCTGAAAACTGTTTAAGAACAGAATACCTGCAGTCCGGGGGGGGTAGTTCCCACTGCCGTGTCGAGTCTCTCTCCTGAGGTTGTCCCCATGGCAGGACAGAGGGCGTCCCGGTCTCTCACTCCATGATCAGGGCTCGTGGGGTGCCTCTGAGCATTCACAGGATGTTGCACCCCGTCCTGCAATGCCTCATGAACAGAGCAGGGCCTCAGGGCTGGGCTATTTGAGCTCTGGAGCTGGCGTCTGTGAGTTGGACACTGTCCAGATTCCAGCCCTCAGGGACCTTCCTCCAGAGGGATAGTGTGTGTTTACTTGACTGTGTTAATTGGAGTGTCCTGCAGTGTGTCTCAGTGAGTAATTATCACACTCGGTGTGCAGATGTGATTTTGTGTCTGGCTCACGCCTCTATGGAAGTGAATAGACAAATCCTCATGTCCAGGTTCCATTCCCCACCTGTCCGCCGTGGTGGGCACTATCAGTCATAATAGTTCCCTGAGTCCCTGTCTAGACAGCTGAACAGTCACCCGGCCGCCCCCCACCCCATGTGCCCTTCACAGAGAGGCCCTGGGGATGGGCGTGAGGGGGATGCCGGAAGGCCTGAGGCGGGAGGGAAGGGACACTGAGAGAGGCAGGAGGGAGCCCAGGGAGGGGGAGTGGGGCGGAAAGACAAAGGACGTCCACCAGAAGTGAGTGACCACGGGGGTCACCAGCCCTTCGGGAATAGAAACTTTACTGGTCTCTGAAATTGTGTATCCTGCGGTTCTTTTCCACCCCAGCACCTGTCCTCACACTTACATTAGAATTGTCCTTTTGTTGGGACAATTTGCTTTTAATCTTTAGGAAATATTGTTTTAGGGTTTCTGCTCATGGTGTCATATCCTTAGGTTTGCTGCATGATGATGGTGATGTCACACTTGGAAACAGGTGTTTATCTGCTTGAGTTTACTCTTCTGTAGGGGGTGGGGCAGGACCTGCTTCACTCTGCTGTGTGTGTCTGTATGCTTTTCCCAACACCATTTCCACAGATTCCTGCTCCAGGGCCTGCTCTGGCTCCTCTGTCATAGAGTCACTGTCCCTACTGATGAGGGTGGGTTCCCGGGCCCTTGTTATATTCCAGTGGCCGGCCTGTCGGTTTTTGTCCCAGTGCCATGCTGGTTTAACTATTAGAGCTTTATCGTATGGACTGGAGTCTGGAGTTAGCTGCCTCCATTCTTCTTCTTTTTATCAGTGTTGTTTTGGGTGTTCAGGGTCTTTTACATTTCAGTATTTTTTTTTTATATCCTTGGAGAATGCCACTGAAGTTCTTATTGGGATTATGTTGAATCTGCGAATACTTTGGGTCAGATGGGCATTTGGTTATGTTGATTCTTCCAAGCCAAGGGCTGGGAATATCTTTCCATTTCTTTGTCTTTTTATTTCTTTTAACAATGTATTTTCTTTTATCTTCACCTCCTTTGTTAATTTACTCCATGGTAATTAGTCTCGTGATTATAAGTGGGATTGTTTTCTTCACTTCTCTTCTAGTTCATTTTGTGCATATGGAAGGCAATTGATTTTCATGTGTTGATTGTGTCAGCTTCCAACTACACTGATGTGGCTCATTGACTTAATTTGTTGTTTTCAGTGGAGTCTTTAGTGTTCTTAGTGTATATTATGTTGTACAACTGTTTAAAATGTGCTTAAATGTTTAAATTCATACAATCTTGAGTCAGTTAATATTTTATTAATTTAAATTAATATTTATTTTATACACAAGTGGCAAAATGTAGGCTATGAATAGTCTCAGCACATGCTTATAATACCCTGATTCAGGTTCTTAATTCAATACACATATTGAATTCTCCTTATATCTCATAAATTTATTGTCATTATACCCCATAAATTTTATTGACCAGTAAACTATGACAGTTTCAAGAATTCATTTTAACAAAGTTATTGATCATCAGATAACTAAAAATGCCAATGATTTAAAATAACAGTAGCAAGTTGTCAACCCAGATGTTTATATATCAAGATGATGTCATCTTTTAACCATTGCTGGCTGCCTCCAAATTTGCTATGTGCCCTGCACGACTCACCTGGGCTGAAGGCAAGGTCAGCCTGATTCCCTCAGAGGGTGACCTGTTTGAGAAACAGTTAAAGGGCCTGATGTCCAATTGGGACTACATTTTATATTGAAATATTTTGGTGTGAAATTTTCAAACCTCGGACATCAGGTCAGGAAACCAAAGGTGGATGCAGTCAGCAGAGAGGAGCTGGGGCCAGACAGCAAGTGCCTCAGGGGCTTTTCACATACCCAATATAAACCTCAAATTCTTTATGTCTTGACGTCTACACTAAATGATAATATCATTCATGATATGTAAATCTGACTAATTTTCTTGTTTGAAGAACTCCACATGGAAACACAAACACTCTTGGTGATATCCCTGTAATAAGGTGCCCAGAAGGACACTGTCCTCAAATACCCAGGTGTTCTAGGGAATTAAATAAATGTGGATAATCCCATGTGTAAAGTGTGGTGTGATGTTGTGAGTGTCGTTCATCAACTGTTCCTGGGAATATTAGAATATTGTGCAGTCCACGGGTTATTGTTTTGATTTTACCATTATAGTTTCCTAAGTTCCTTTATTGTTTCTTTTTTTTTAATATTTATTTATTTATACAAGAGCTGGGGTACAGGACAGAGGTGTGGGGGGTGAGAGCTGGGGGAGGGGGGTGAGAGTCAGATTGACCGAAATCCACTACTGAGGGGAGCAGCGGTTGAGGCAGGAGAGGTCTGCTGCGCCATGTGGGTGGCTTCCTGGCTGGCTGGGAACTGCACCCGTGCTGCAGAGGCTGTGGACAGCTTTACAGCACTGTGCTGTACCCACTGTACCACCAGGTACTCCCCCTTACTGTTTCTTAAAGAACCCTACCCACTATATATTGTCAGTTTTTAGTGATTATACTGCACCTGAAAATAACAGCTTTCAAGTCCCTGTCTTATTTCAGTGTCCACTGTGCTTGGCGAGTTTATGGTAAATGCCAGAGGCACCCACACCAGAGATTCAGGGAGGGTGTCCACCATGTCACGTATGGTCCTTTTCGACAGAAGGTCATGACCACTCGATTCACTATGGATCTTTGGGCCTTATTTATGCTGTGAAGTCCTCACTCAACAAATAAAGGAGCCTCTATCCTACCCGTGTCCCCTGATCCCACACGTGACCCTGGGGGTCAGTGACTTTAGAGGGGAAGCTGCCTTAGAGACTGGAGATGCTGCCCCAGTTAGAAAACCTCTGCTGACGACTGAGATGAAGCCCAACCATCACCCCTATCGGCCGGGAGCACAGAAATGGGGAACAGCAAAGAGAGGCTAGAAATTCAAACACCAATACACACAGAATATCAAAGAACATCTAAGTGTTAACAAAAGAAACAATTAAAGCTATAGGGGTATATGAGGTCATCTTAAATATAGTTAAAAAATAAGAATATATCTTTAATTATGCAATGGAATTACATGAAACCGTACAAATAGAAAGGGGAGAATGATGGGAAATTTAAAATAAGTGTCTCATAATAGAGTCACGACTCATCTTCTCTACTACATTTTGGTGAGTCTCCCCTTTAATCAGTCTCCCCACAGCCAAATTCATGGCTCAGTTCCTCAGACTGTATATGACGAGATTAAAGGTGGGGGGCACCACCATGTAGAACATAGAAATGACCAGGTCAGACAAGGACTGAGTCTCTGAGGTAGGCTTCAGATAATCAAAGAGCCCAGTGGAGACAAAAAGCACCACAACCAGCAGGTGGGGAAGGCAGGTGGAGTAGGCCTTGGTCTTACCTTCTGTGGATGGGATCGTCCTGACAGCAGAGAAGATGTGGATATAGGAAATGACGATGAAAATAAAACAGCAGATACTCCAGACCACACAAATGAGAATGGGGACAAATTCGCTCATTAAATTTTCTGAGCAGGAAAAATCCAATAACTGGGGTCGTCACAGAAGAACTGGTGGAACACATTGGACCCACAGTAGGACAAGGAGAAGGTTCCAGCTGTGAACATCACAGCATAGAGATTGCCACACAGCCAGGACACAGCTGTCAGCTGCACACACCTGTCCCTGCTCATGAGGATGTCATAGTGCAGGGGATGGCAGATGGCAGCATAGCAGTCAAGGCTCATCACTGTGAGAAGGCTCATCTCTGCACCTGCTGAAATAACCAACATGAAGACCTGGAGGACACAGCCCGGGAAGGAGATGGAGCTGCTGTGCCTCAGAGAGTTGGCGATAGACTTGGGGACTGTGGCTGAGATGAGGCAGAGTTCCGAGAAGGACAGACTCCTCAGGAAGAAGTACATGGGTGTGTGGAGATGCCGGTCCAGGGTGGTGATGAGGACGATGAGCCCGTTCCCCAGCAGGGCGCACAGGTAGACCAGGGAGAAGAGCAGCGGGTGCAGGAAGCCCATGGTCCACTGGGTGGGGAACCCCAGGAGCACAAATACTGTCCTGGCTTTTCGATTTGTCACCCCTGGAGCCGTCATCTGTATAAATGTGGGGAGGAAGAAATCATCACTGCCCCGTCTTCCCAGGTGAACATAACTGGGTACCTTAAGTCAATCTCAGCAGCTCCTCAGCACCCACACGCCTGGTCCTCAGGAGTCTCATCCCCAGTCATTCTCCCAGCAGTGCTGTCCTGTCAAACCACTGCATTTTCAGTTCTTCTGAAAGCAAACCATAATGTTGTCCAAACAATTCATGTGCATTACACTAAGAATGGCCACTTCCCCTCCCCTCAGAACCCCACAAACTGTCCTCCCCTGTCTGTCACTCACCCACCCAGCACAGTGGACTGAGCCATCCGCTGCCCCCACCCCCCAGCCCCTTGGAGTCCCGGGTCAGGACCATCAGAGCCACTTCTGAGCAGGAAACTCACTGATCCTCTCCCTCCACCTAGAAACCTGTAACCCACGCCCTGCCCTCGAGACACTCACTGTGGAAACCACTAATGACACGCGTGTCGAGGCTCAGTGGACTCTCAGCAGCCGCATTCCCAGCACAGCCCCCACACGCTCCTGCCAGAGCCGCTCAGGCCCACGTCCTGCGCTGCTTCTCCGCTCACTGTCCCCACATTCAACCTCCAGGAGCCCAGGCTGGGGCGCTGGCCACCAGCTTGTCTCATCGTGATGTTCCATTAAAGGACCTTCCTCCACCTCTAGTGTCTCCTGCAGAGTCTCCTCCTGGGTCACACCCACACGTCCCTCCTGCAGGATGGGCTCGTCCACCCTGGGTCCCTTGCCGGCCCCTCTGTCCCCCTCAGACTCATGCACATCTGTGCAGGGAGGAGGCCGCTCCGGAGCTGAGACAGACAGTCTGTGTGTGTGGCTGTCCCTGTCGGTCCCAGGGCCCTGGGTCCCCCGAGTGCGGGTTTGTTCCTCCCCCCAGGCCTGTGCGTGAGTGGGGATGTCTGGACACGGGGCAGCCCTGCCCTCTCTCCTCCCCCCACCCCCTATCTCATACTCTCCTCTCCCAGTGGGATGACGGAGGAGCAGGCCCTGGTGAGGCAGGATTTTTGGGAGAATGTGCTGATATAAAATATTTGCAATATGTTGGTGGGAATAATGCTAAGTAATTTAATAAAAAAGAAATAAATCAGGATACATGGTAGTCAATAACGTTGAATTCTGTTGAGTGATTTATATAAAATTTAAAATGATAAAATCACTTTTGACATGTATCTCCTGCAGGCCCTGTTTAAATACTGTCACTTGTTTCATAAAATACTAACCATCCTTGAGTGATGGAGTTGGCGAAAAATCCCAAGTTCACGTCCATAAATAGTCACATGTCCCTGCCAGCCTCATGCTAGTGTCAGAGTCATGAAGCCATCAAATTGTTGCTGTAAGAATTTTTGATTTTATACTTGACACATATCTGTCATAGTGTTAGGACAAAAAGGATAATATCCTGAATTTAACAATAAATACTATTTTTAATTTTCTCTGAAATTTCTTCGAAAAAATTTTATTGCATTAACTTTGTGATTTTGTTTACTATCTGAAACACATTGAGTGTGGTGATGCTACAATCTCATATGAAGCAATAATCGTCACATCTCCCATAAATCAAAATCTTCTAGTATGATCAATGTATTAAAAGTCAACATCTTGACCATTGTAAATTACAAGAGAATATGTTTTCTCTCATTGAGTCTCACACAGGCTGATGGACATGAGATATGTGGGACATGACGACTTGGGCCCCGTCAGCATTAGTTGTCGTGATTTACAAAGTGAATAGTTTAACTACGGCACTTTCTCCAGTCTAAAATGAAGCTTGATCTGAAAACCCTCAAGTCTGAGTGGATTCTCCCCTGCAAACGAATGGGGGCAGATACCTGCAGTCTGGGGGGGAAGTTCCTGCTGCCGTGTCGAGTCTCTGTCCTGAGGTTGTCCCCATGGCATGGACAGAGGGCGGTCTGGCCTCTCACTCCATGGTCAGCGCTGGTGGGGACGCCTCTGAGCACTCACAGGATGTTCCACCCTGTCCTGTGCCACCTCATGGACAGAGCAGGGCCTCAGAGCTGGGCTATTTGAGCTCTGGAGCTGGCATCTGTGTATTTGACCCTGTCTAGATTCCAGCCCTCAGGGACCTTCCTCCCAAGGGAAATAGTGTGTTTACTTGACTGTGTTAATTGGAGCATCCTGCAGTGTGTCTCAGAGAGTAATTATCACACTCAGTGTGTAGATGTGATTTTGTGTCTGGTTCATGCCTCTATGGATGTGAATAGAGAAATCCTCATGTCCAGGTTCCATTCCCCACCTATCGTGTCCACCATGGTGGGCACCATCAGTCATAACAGTGCCCTGAGTCCCTGTCTAGACAGCTGGACAGTCGCCGACAACCCCCATGTGCCCTTCACGGACAGGCCCTGGGGATGGGCGTGAGGGGGATGCGGGAAGGCCTGAGGCGGGAGGGAAGGGACACAGAGAGAGGCAGGAGGGAGCCCAGGGAGGGGGAGTGGGGCAGAAAGACAATGGACGTCCAGCAAAAGTGAGTGACCACGGGGGTCACCAGCCCTTCGGGAAGAGAAACTTTACTCGTCTTTGAAATTGTGTATCCTGCGGTTCTTTTCCACCCCAGCCCCTGTCCCTGCACTTACATTAGAACTGTTATTATATTTGAATGATTTTACTTTTAACCTTAACAAAATGGAGTAGAACTTTAGGGTTTCTGCTCATGGTGTTATATCCTTAGGTTTGCTGCATGACGATGGTGACATCACACATGGAAACAGGCGTTTGCCTCCTTGAGTTTACTCTTCTGTAGGGTGTGGGGCAGGACCTGCTTCATTCTGCTGCGTGTGTCTGTCTGCTTCTCCCAGCACCATCTCCCCACTTTTCCTGCTCCAGTGCCTGCTCTGGCTCCTCTGCCGTAGAGTCACTGTCCCTCCTGATGAGGGTGGGTTCCTGGGCCCTTGTTATGTTCCATTGTTCTGCGTGTCTGTTTTTGTCCCAGATCCATGCTGCTTTAACTCATAGCTTTATGTTTAGATTGAAATCTGCAAGTTTGCTGCTGCCATTTGTCCTCATTTTTGTCAGGATATTTTGGTTGTTGCATATATATTTCAGTAATGTTTGTTTTATGTCTTTGGAGAATGCCATTGAAGTTCTTATTGGGATTACATTGAATCTGTAAATTGCTTTGGATCAGACAGGCATTTGGTAATGTTGATTCTTCCAAGCCAAGGGTAGGGAATATCTTTCCATTTCTTCATCTTTTCTATTTTATTAACAAGGTAACAAGGCCTTATTCTTTTCTTGTATCTTTACCTCCTTTGTTATGTTTACTCCATGGTACTTAGTCTTGTGATTATAAGTGGGATTGTTTTCTTAATTTCTCTTTTAGTTCAATTTTTGCATATAAGAAGGCAATTGATTTTCTTTGTATGTTGATTTTGTAAGCTTCCAACTACACTGAAGTGACTTATTGTTTTAATCTGTTTTTTTCAAAGGGGTCTTTGTTTTCTTAGTGTATATTGTGTTGTCCACAACAGTTTTAATTGTGCTGAAATGTTTAAATCCATACAGTCTACGGACAGTTAATGTTTTATTATTTTAAAATTTTTAATTATGTTACACAAAAGTGACAAAATGTAGGCAATGAATAGTCTCAGTATATGTTCATAATAGTCTGAGTAAGCTTCTGCATTCAATACGTGCATTGAATTCTCATTATATCCCCTAACCTTATTCTGTTTATATCCCATAACTTCTATTGACCAGTAAACTATGAGAGTATCAAGAATTAATATTAAGAAAGTTATTTATCATCAGAAAAAAACTACAATGCCAGTGATTTAAAAGAAAAGCAGCACGTTGTTAACCCAAAACTTCAAAGATCGAGATGTTGCCACTTTTAACCATTCCTGGCTACCTCCAAACTGACATTGTGCCCACATGGGCCTCACCTGGGCTGAAGGCAATGTCAGCCTGATTAGCACCCTCAGAGCATGAATGTCTGAGAATGAGTTAAATGTCTGATATCCAGTTGGAGCTACATTTTACCATGAAATATTTTGGCGTGAAATTTTCAAACATTGGATGTCACAAACAGGACAGCAAAGGTGATGCAGTCAGCAGAGAGGAGCTGAGGCCAGACAGCAAGTGACAACCATGGGGGCATTTCACTTCCCAAATTTAAATCTCCTTCAATTTTTTTATGTCTTTACATCAACACTAAATGATAGTGTTATTTATGATATGTAAATCTGATGATTTTTCTCATTTAACCTACTACCCATAGAATCACAAGCACTCTGAGATCCCATAATAATGTGGCCAAAAGGACATTGTCCTCAAATACCCAGAAATTGTAGGCAATTAAATATATGGGGAAAAACACACGAGGAAAGTGTGATGTGATGTTGTGGGTGCCCTTCCTCAACTATCTCTGGAAATAGTAGAGTATTGTGTAGTCCACTAGCAATTATTTGCGTGTCATCCACAGAAGGCCAGGTCAAGGCCAATTTTTTTTTTACCATTATAGCTTCCTAAGTTCCTTTATTGTTCCATGAAAAACCCTACCCACTGTATCTTAGTAAATTTTTAATAATTATACTGCACATGAAAGTAACAGCTTTCATAGGCACTGTCTTATTTCTGGTGTCCACTGTGCACTATGTGTATTTACGGTAAATGCCAGTGACATCCACAAAGGAGCTTCCACGAGGGTTTCCACCCCATCATGTGTGAAACTTGTCCACAGAAGGTCATGACCACTCAGTTTCCAACTTGGAACCTAAGGCCTTATTTATGCTATAAAAGCCTCACTCACCATGCAAAGGGGCCTCTGTCCTCCCCGTGGCCCTGGTCCCACACATGACTCAGAAGGTCAGTGACATGAAACTGATGCATCTTAGAGACTGGGGAGGCTGCCCAGTGAGAGAACTTCTGACAACTGAGATGAAACCCAACCATCGCCTCTCTCATGCGGCAGCACAGAAATGGAGAATAGCAGACAGATGCTGAAGTTCAGTGACCTTCATTGTACAGAGAATATGAAAGTGCAACTAAGTGTTAAAAAAATAAAAATCAATGGTAATAGAGTAAATGTGCAGCAGAATATATGAAGTCATTGTAAATATGTTTTAAAAATGACCATATATTTGTAAATTGTACAATGGAATTATATGAAATTATAAGAATATAAAGGGGACAATAATGTTAAAATTTAAAATAAGTGTCTTGTAATCGAGTCATGAACTCATATTCTCTATTACATTTTGGTGAGTCTCCACTTCATAAGTCTCCCCACAGCCGACTTCATGGCTTGGTTCCTCAGACTTTATATGACAGGATTAAAGGTGGGGGGCACCATCGTGTAGAACATGGAAATGACCAGGTCAGACATGGACGGGGTATCTGAGGTTGGCTTCAGATAAGCAAAGCAACCAGTGGAGACAAACAGCACCACAACCAGCAGGTGGGGAAGGCAGGTGGAGTAGACCTTGGCTTTCCCTTCTGTGGATTGGATCTTCCTGACAGCAGAGAAGATGTGAACATAGGAAATGACGATGAAAGTGAAACAAGAGGAATCCATCACCGAAATAATGAGAATGGGGACAAGTTCATTGATTAAATTTCCTGAGCAGGAAATAGTCAATAACTGGGGGACATTACAGAAGAACTGGTGGACCTCGTTGGACACACAGAAGGACACAGTTGTGTTCATCACAGCATAGAGACCCCCACCCAGCCAGGACACAGCTCTCAGCTGCACACATCTGTCCCTGCTCATGAGGACCTCATAGTGCAGGGGTGGCAGATGGCAGCATAGCGGTCAAGGCTCATCACTGTGAGCAGGGTCAGCTCTGCACCTGCTGACAAAACAAAAATAAAGACCTGGACAACACAGCCCAGGAAGGAGATGGAGCTGCTCTGCCTCAGTGAGTTGGCAATGGTCTTTGGGACTGTATCTGAGATGAGGCAAAGGTCCAAGAAGGACAGACTCCTCAGGAAGAAGTACATGGGGGTGTGAAGGTGCCAGTCCAAGGTGGTGATGAGGACGATGAGCCCGTTTCCCAGCAGGGCGCACAGGTAGACCAGGGAGAAGAGCAGCAGGTGCAAGAAGCCCATGGTCCCCTGGGTAGGGAACCCCAGGAGAACGAATTCTTTCACGGTCGTGAGATTCATCCCCCCTGGAGTCATCATCTGTATAAAAAATAAAGAGGAAGAAAACATTCTCATATCTTCCAATATTGAGCACAAAATGTGTTATCAACATAAAACAATCTCCCAATCTATTTATGCTTTATCATTATGTGAGCAAATTCATATTTTATCTCATATGAATGTGCTATTGACATATTGTCCAAATATATGTCCATAAATTTGTGAAGAAATTAAAATTCAAATTTCCATGATAAAACCTGAATATCAGGTCTCTCAGTGAACTGTATTGACAGACCAACAGTCCCCAGTCATTCCCAGTCCCGCGGCTTCCCCTCCTGCCCATGCCCTAGCATCTCCACCCAGCACACCTCACAGAGGTTGTCTAGGGCCCAGTCCCAGAGGACACGTGACCATGCCCAGCCCCTCCCCACCCTGGAGAGCCTGGAGAGCTCCTCCAGCACAGCCCTGGTCTGGGGAGGCCCCACAGGGACGGGTGTGCACGGAGATGGAATGTGCGGGTCCCTGTTTCACTGCTCCCCAGGACACGACACTGTCCTGGAACTGAATGATCTGGACTCTGCATCCCCATGTGGTGTGTCCTGGCGCCTCCTCTGTCAGATTCCTGCCCATGTGGCCTCACTGCTGCCTCCTGGTCCATCCCCTTGTCTCCAAATCTCCCTGCCCCTGTCTCCCCACATTTGAGGAACCAGAGACCACGTTTCCCGCAGAGTCTCCTCCTGGGTCACACCCACACGTCCCTCCTGCAGGATGGGCTCGTCCACCCCGGGTCCCTCCCGGCCCCTCTGTCCCCCTCAGACTCATGCACATCTGTGCAGGGAGGAGGCCGCTCCACGGCTGAGCCTGATGGTCTGTGTGTGTGGCTGTCCCTGTGGTCCCAGGGCACCAGATCCCCCCCCTTGTGAAGGTTTGTTCCTCCCCCCAGGCCCGTGTGTGAGTGGGGATGCCTGGACACGGTGCAGCCCTGCCCTCTCTCCCCCCAACCCCCAATCTCACCCTCTCCCCACTCAGTGCGGGGACGGAGGGGCAGGCCCTGGGGAGGCAGGACTTTTAGGAGAATGTGCTGATATGAAATAACTGTGATAGATTCATGGAAATGACACAGATGTTTGAAGAACAAAAGGGATCATTTTAGCGCACGCCTTCATCAGGGGCCTGGGATTCTTCTGAATGACGTAAAACATAAATGTCTCACGAAAAATTTAGCCGTGACACATCTCTGCACCTGGCCCTGATCAGGTACTGGGACTCCTGCATGCCACAGTGTCAGGGAGTGGTGAGGTCAGATCACCCCGATCGCATGTCCAGTAATGGACACAGTCGCGGCCACACCACGTGTTGAGAGAAAGATCTGTCTCCCCATACGCTGCCTCGAACCCATTGACTGTCGCTCCCCTGATACCGCAGCCTGCTGGCGACGGACAGGCCTGGCACCCCTGTCCTCAGAGCATCCCCCGCCCCAGCGAGGGGCAGGCTCCCTGTGAGATGAACCCTGTGTCTGCTTCAGGTCTCCACTCCTTGCCCCCCCATTCCCCGCCCCCCTGAGCCTTCCCGCTACCCTGGGCAGGAGAGGACATTTGAGTCTGGAGGGAACTGGCTCCTCTGAGTGTGGGAGCTGCTGTGGCCCCCACTGTGGCCTGGAGCCAGGCCCGTGATCTTTCCAGCCCCATCCCCACCAGCAGCGTCCCTGGACTCTCCAGTGAGTCCCCCCGTGGCTGCACATCCCTGACTGTAGAGGCTCTTTCACTTTCTAGACACACTCACTGCGCTCCACGCTCACATCACAGTTCCAAAGCAATAACCATCCTTTGCCATGTGATGCACCATAAATGAAAATCCTCTCATATGATAAATGTACTAAAAAGTCAGTATCATTTGAGCTCTTAAATTAAGAAGAACAAATTATTTTCTCTCATTGAGACTCACCCCAGGATGATGCGTTATGGGACATTGAGCAACTTGTGCTCATTTAGAATCCATTAGTTTTCATTATTTGCAAAATGAATACTTATCTGCTGTGCTTTCTCAAGTCTAAAATGAAGCTTGAAGTTTTTAAACATTCAAATCTGAAAAGATTCCCTGTAAACGGCTGGGGGCAGGTACCTGCAGTCTGGGGGGGGCAGTTCCCACTGCCATGTCGCATCTCTCTCCTGAGGTTGTCAACGTGGATGGACAGAGGGTCTCCCAGCCTCTTACTCCACGTTCAGGGCTCATGGGGATGCCTCTGAGCACTCACAGGATGTTGCACCCCGTCCTGAGCCACCTCATGGACAGAGCAGGGCCTCAGGGCTGGGGTATTTGAGCTCTGGAGCTGGTGTCCGCGTGTTGGACACTGTCCAATATCCTTCTGTAAAGTGACTTTATTCCAGAGGGACAAGTGCCCTTTGTGAGTTGACTGTCTTTAATTGGCATCATCCTGTGGCACAATCTGCAGGTAATTGGAGCACTGAGTGTGTCAGAGGCAGTTTGTTGGTGGTACGCACCTGTGTGGGGAGGAATGTAATTCATCCCCTTTGCAGGCTCCATCAGACTCCACTGAGCCAGGAGCAGGCCCCGTCCTAAGAGCACATGTTGAGGAGGGAGCTGGAAAGTCACCCTGGGCTCTCATTATATTCCAGAGGTCTGTGTGTCTGTTTTTTGTCCCACTACCATGTTGTTTTAACTATTACAGCTTTATTGTATAGATAGATGTCTGGTGGTGTGATTCCTCCATTTTCCTCATTTTTGTCAGGATCGTTTTGTCTGTTTGGGGTCGTTTGTGGTTCCATATGCATTTCAGTAATTTTGTTCCATATCTTTGAAGATGCTATTGAAGTTCTCACTGGGGTTACCTTGAATCTGTACATTGCTTAGGGTGGGATGGCCTTTTGACAATGCCGATTCTTGTAACCATTGAAAAGGGAATATATTTCCATCTCTTTGCATTTTCCAGATCTTTAACTATATCTTACAATTTTCTTTGTGTAGAGCCTTCACCTCTTTTGCTAGGTTTGCTCCTAGGTTCTTTTATTTATTTATGTATTTATTTATACAAGAACGGGAGTATGGGCCAGATGTGTGGGAGGGTGAGAAGAGTCACCAGAGGCAGAGCGGGGAACAGAACAGGCAGATTGATGAAACACACTGCTATGGGGAACAGCGGGAGTGGCAGGAGAGGTCTCACCAGTCGGCCAGGATCAAACCGGTGCTGCAGAGGCTGTGGACAGCTTCACAGCACAGCGCTCAACTGCCTGCGCCACTGGGGATGCCTTGCTCCTAGGGGCTTAATTTTGTGACTGCAATAGAATTGTTTTCTTAGTTATTTCCTCTTCTGCCTCCTTTTTTTTTTTTTTTTGCGTATAGGAAGGTAACTGATTTTCATGTGTTGATTTTGTAACCTTCCAACTTAACTGAAATGGTTTATTGTTTTAATTAGTTTTTGCATGGAAATATGAGATACTGATCTAGTTTGACACACTTAATCTTGAGAAAGGAGCCAGGAATTTACACAAGTGAAGAGCCTTCAATAAGTGGGGTTGGGAGAACTGCGTGGTAACATTCAGAAGATGAAACCAGATATATTGAGAGACCTTAGTGTATATTATCATGCTATCCACAATAGTTTTAATTGTGAATAAATGGGTATGAATTTGAATTCATACAATGTTGAGACAGTTAATGTTTTATTAATTTATGTCATACAAACTTGGCAAAAATGTTGGCAAAGAATATTCCCAGTATAAGGTAATAATGGTTTAATTCAGTTTCATAATTCAGTATACACATTGAATTCTCATTGCTTCCCATCACTTTGATTGTCCAGTAAAATATAACAGAATCAAAGATTAATATTCACATAATTATCTATGGGCAAAAAAAAGTTAATAATGCCAGTCATTTACAAGTTTGCCATTTCTTCTAACCGTTCCTGGCTCCCTCCAAATTTATATTGTGCCCACCTGGAACTCACCTGGTCCAAAGGCAAGATCAGCCTGACTTGCTTCTCACAGGGTGAATGTCTGAGAATGAATTAAATTGGAACTACATTTTATCATGGAATTTTTGGTGTGAAATTTTGAAATATTGGACATCACAGATGGGAAAGATCGATGGAGTCAGCAGAGAGGATCTGTAACCAGACAGCCAGCCACACACACCGGGCATCTTATCTTCCCAAATTTAAATCTTCTTAATATTGTTTTAAGATTTATTTATTTATTTATTTATTTATACATGCACTGGGTACAGTCAGAAGCGCGGGAGGGTGAGAGAAATCACCACAGCCAGAGCGGGGAGCAGAGCAGGCAGAAGGACCGAAGTACACTGCTGAGGGGAGCAGCAGGCGGCAGGAGAGGTCTGTGCGCCATGTGGGACCCTCGCCAGGCCGGGGATAGAACCGGCGCTACAGAGGGTGTGGGCAGCTTAGAAACCCAGCGCTTAACCGCTGCACCAACGGGGAGGCCCTTCTTAATATTCTTTGCATATCTTTATGTCTACACTGAATGACAGTATTACATTAACGCACACAATTCCCTTAATTTTGTCAATTCGACCCGTACTGGGAAACTCGGCCCTCTGGGTGAGAATCCCACGGCGAGGTCCCTCGGGACACTGTCCTAGTCTCCGCAGCAGAAGAAAATGAGCAGATGGGGACAAACACGTGCAGGTGCGGAGCGAGGCTGTGGTGCCATCCTCGGCGATGTCTGGAAACACTAGACCACGAGGAGGCTGGTGTTTCTGCTTTTGCTATTATAACTACAAAATTACATCCTCTTATCGTTCCCCAAAATTCCACCTAATACATTTTCGCAACTTTTTCGCAATCCTGCTGTACGTGCAGTGAACAGCTTTGGCAGCCACTCCTTGTGACACTTCCAGCAGAGTTTGCACTTCATTCCCCCAGGACCAGAACACGGACTGCACCGCGCCCGGCAGAGTGAGGGCAGCGTGGCCTCAGCAGCAGCAGCGGGGTGGGGTGGGGGCATTGGCCCTGCCAGAGGGCTGGCGGCACGGCGGTCCCTCAGTCACCTGCGGGCACATTGGCACCTCACAGCACGCGTGGGCCAGCACGCTGACAGCAGCCTGGCCTCAGAGACACGGTCAGAGCGCCATCCGCGCCCACCCCGCGTGGGCTCCTTGGTGTGGGAAGAGCAGGCGTCCTCCGCGTTCAGGCGCTGCCCGCGCTCAGCTTCTGCACACCCGCCTCGTGACCTGGTTTCCAGGCTGCAGACGGCGGGTCCAGGGAGGGGCAGCCGCACGCAGAATGCAGATAGGACACGGTCTGCGACAGCGGCCCCAAACAGCTCCAGGTCAGCCTGGAGCTCGGAAGGGGTGACCCGATGGCACCAGGGGTGGGCGAAGGTCATGGACTGGCAGGGCCTGGGGCTGGACCCCCGACGGGCGGGCGGGGCTGGATAGGCCCTGGTTATTTGTGGTTGGGACGTCTCTTTCTGTGCTGGGTTTGTAGGTTTTGGGTGTTTTGGACATTTGCCCTTGTCAGGCGTGTGATGTGCACAATCGTCTCCCAGTGCAGGGGCCACATTTTGGGGATGGCTTCATCTGAGGCACAGAAGCTTTCTAGCCTTTGGGGTCACTTGTTCCTACGTGCCCTTGTTCCCTGGTCCTTGGCGTGTGTCCCCAAGTTCATCTGTGGGGTAGATGTGCAGTGGGAAGCACCAGGTGTGCTTTCTGGTATCTTAAGTCTTCATCTAATGCAGATTTTTAATCCATTCCAAATTGTTCAACTGCACTAATAAGGAAAATAGAAATCCAAACTGTAATGAGCTGTCACCTGTGAGATGGGAAGGAAATAAAGGGCCTCAGACGATTTCTTCAGATGATGAAAAAAGAGCTCCGACAGGTTGGACCAACCTCTGCCGGGTATTATACAAGATGTGCAGACACTACAGTGCAGACCACATACACCTGTGTTCACAGCTGCACTGACCACTGTTGCTGGCCATGGCCCAAACCCAAGTGCAGCTCACAGAAGAGTGAACAAACAATGTGGGTCCATACTCAGTGGAATACTACACAGTTATTAAAAAGATGAGCCCATGCCTCATGAGGGGGCCTCCACTGGTGGCACAGCAGTTGAGCACTGGGCCCTGAAGCTACCTGCATCCTCTATAGCACCGGATCGATCCCCGTAGGGCGGCAAGGGTCCCATATGGTGTGCAGACCTCTCCTGCTGCCCGCTGCTCCCCTCAGCAGTGTACTTCGTCGACCTGCCGGTTCTGCTCCCTGCTCTGTCTCTGGGGAATTCTCTCACTCTCCCGCGCTTCTGACTGTACCCAGTGCTTGTATAAATAAATAAATAAATGAATGAATGAATGAATGAATGAATGAATGAATAAATCTTAAAAAAAATCTTGAGAGGGCAAGATCATCAGCATTTAAAAAAAAAAAAAAAGGAAATTAGGGCCTCCCCGGTGGCGCAGCGGTTGAGCGCTGGGTTGCGAAGCTGCCCACAGCCTCTGCGGCACCGGTTCGATCCCCAGCTGCTCCCCGGCCACCGGAGGAGGATCCCACATGGTGCGCAGACCTCTCCTGCCGCCCGCTGCTCCCCTCAGCAGTGTACTTCGGTCCTTCTGCCTGCTCTGCTCCCCGCTCTGGCTCTGGTGAGTTCTCTCACCCTCCCGCGCTTCTGACTGTACCCAGTGCATGTATAAACAAAACAAACAAATAAAATAAATAAATAAATAAATAAATAAATAAATAAATAAATAAATAAATAAAAACATGCCTCTATAAAAAAAAAAAAAGGAAATTGTGTGTGATGGGGGAGAACCACTCTCTGTCTCCCCTCCACTCCACAAAGATGGGCCTCTCAGTGGAGACACACATTGGCTGGGGAACCGAGTGCCCAGGAATGGGATCTCGTGATCATGCGCTCTCAAGGACTACCCCTTTTACTACTGCTTCATTTTTGTAAAGTTGGTGATGCCTGAGTTCTAGAACATTCTTTCTACATCAAATACATATTTTTAACCATGAGCTGGTTTCAGTCTATGCGTACCTTGTATGGAGGAGTTGGGGGAAAGGATTGCTATATTTTAGGAAACAGGAGTTTATGGAAGAACATGGGAATATAAATTTCTGGAAAAGGAAAAATTCTAATGCAAGAAGCCTATGCTTTATAAATGATGACATGTAAGAGCTAGAGGGGAAAAGCTGAATTAACAAGGAGTTATAATTTTACATTATGAAATGTCACATGTAAGGGTATTTGCCATTTATCAGTCTCCCCACAGCCGTCTTCAAGGCTTGGTTCCTCAGATTGTAGATGACGGGATTAAAGGTGGGGGACACCAACATGTAGAACATAGAAATGACCAGGTCAGACATGGACGGGGTCCCTGAGGTCGGCTTCGGATAAGCAAAGAATGCAGTGGAGACAAACAGCACCACAACCAGCAGGTGGGGAAGGCAGGTGGAGTAGACTTTGGCCTTCCCTTCTGTGGATGGGATCTTCCTGACAGCAGAGAAGATGTGGACATAGGTGATGATGATGTAAATGAAACAGCACATACCGCAGACCACACTGATGAGAATGGGGACAAGTTCATTCATTAAATTTCCTGAGCAGGAAATAGCCAATAACTGGGGGACATCACATAAGAACTGGTGGAACACGCTGGACCCACAGTAGGACATGGAGAAGGTTCCAGCTGTGTGCATCACAGCATAGAGCCCCCCACCCAGCCAGGATACAGCTGTCAGCTGCACACACCTGTCCCTGCTCATGATGACCTCACAATGCAGTGGGTGGCAGATAGCAGCATAGCAGTCAAGGCTCATCACCGTGAGCAGGGTCAGCTCTGCACCTGCTAAAATAACCATCACAAAGACCTGGAGGACACAGCCCGGGATAGAGATGGAGCTGCTGTGCCTCAGAGAGTTGGCAATGGACTTGGTGACCATGGATGAGATGAGGCAAAGGTCCAAGACGGACAGACAACTCAGGAAGAAGTACATGGGGGTGTGGAGGAGCCGGTCCAGGGTGGTGATGAGGACGATGAGCCCGTTCCCCAGCAGGGCGCACAGGTAGACCAGGGAGAAGAGCAGTGGGTGCAAGAAGCCCATGTTCCCCTGGGAGGGGAACCCCAGGAGGACAAATTCTGTCACGGCCTTGAGATTGGTCACCCCTGGAGCCATCATCTGTATAAAAATATTGGGCAGAATAAAACATGACACCTGCAAGTACATCCACAGGCGTGCCCCAGAGGTCACTCTCAGGTTGTGGAGTGGAGCAGCTCTGTGTCTCTCATTCTCTGTTGAGCCATTTGTGTTCAGCTCCAGAAACATGCCTTTATCACACAGGATCTGGGATCGTGAAATGAGTGACGTTTCAGCTGATCTTGGGATTCTGCTCCGGTTGAATCTCATAGTCGACTGACAGCCCTTCCCTATCACCCCAGCCCGACTGCTCACCCTCTGGGTGCAGGTTTGTTCAGGCCCATGTGAGTAGGGACTTCTGGATACTCGTCAGCCCTGCCCACTCCCCACCTCCCCCCAATCTCATCCTCTCCTTCCTCTGTGGGGTGACGGAGGGGCAGCTCCTTGTGACTGTAAGACTGTTAGGAGAATGCAGTGGTTTATAATTACTGTAAGATATAAGAGAAACTATTCCAGCTAATTTAATGAAAACAAGAAAAAAATCAACTCAAAAAATGTTGTAGCCTAGGGAAAAAGCTTTTTCAGTGGTCTTTAATCCATATTTATATTGACAAATTTAGATTTTACATAGCTCTGTTGTTGTGTGGAAATAAAATAAAAACAAGATCACATCCATAATACATTTCCACAGGTGTCTCTACTTTAGTGTGAAGGAACTAGCAATATCAACATGATAGATCAGAGAACCCTGCTACCCTCCCCACCCACAAAGTCGGCACTCTCTGACCAACAGAAAGTACGAAAAAAGAAAGAAAGAAAATAAAACAAGAACAAACTACAGATCAAGGGGGACACTGCGTAGAAAAAAAATTATTTCAGGCACCACACCCCATGAATGGGAACTGTTGAGAACTGTGCAGGAATCGCCAGGAAGTGAGCGAACAGCTCCAGGCGCCATTAGAGGAAGACAAGGACTCCTCAGACTCCTGGAGAGACCTGCAAATAGCCCAAGGCCAGCTGGTAAGCTTGTGCAGATAAAGGACGCACGCTGGAAAAACACACGTGTATCTGACCTCCCCTGGTGACGCAGGCAGTTGAGTGCAGCACCGTGGAGCTGAACGCAGCCTTTGCAGCGCGGGTTCCATCCCGGCCGGCAAACGAGGGTCCCACATGGTGTGCAGACCTCTCCAGTCGTGCCCACTGCTCCCCTCAGCTGTGTACTTCGTCAGTCTGCCTGTTCTACTCCCCACTCTGTTTCTGGTGAATCCTCTCACCCTCCCATGCATCTGACCTGTACCCCAGTTCTTGTATAAATAAATAAATAAATCTTAAAAAAATAGGTTTATCACAACTGCCCATGTCCACGCGCCCACAACCTATGTTTGTGGGGAGATGCAACAGATCTGTCACTGAAGTGAATGTCCCTCACTGAGTAATCAGAAACCAGGCGCCCAGACACGGGAGTGGGGTGCAAAAGGAAGGAAATTTGAAAAATGAACTTGTCCCCATTCTCATTAGTGTGGTGTTGAGTATCTGCTCTCTCATTTTCATCGTCATTTCCTATGTCCACATCTTCTCTGCTGTCAGAAGGGAAGGCCAAGGTTTACTCCACCTGCCTTCCCCACCTGCTGGTTGTTTTGCTGTTTGTCTCCACTGGATTTTTTGCTTATCTGAAGCTGACCTCAGAGACTCCATCCATGTCTGACCTGGTCATTTCTATGTTCTACACGGTGGTGCCCCCCACCTTTAATCCCGTCATATAGAGTCTGAGGAACCAAGCCATGAAGTCGGTTGTGGGGAGACTGATGAAGGGGAGATGCACCTAAATGTTATCGGGAAGATGACTTCATGACTCCATTATGAGACACATATTTTAAAATTTAACATAATACTGGCCTTTGTTTTTTCTAATTTCATTGTAAAATTTAAAAATACATGCTCAATTTTAAATTATATTTATGATGACTTCATATAGTCTGCTGCTCATTTACTCTATTAGCATTGATTGTTCCTCTTTTTAACACTTAGGTGCACTGTGATATTCCGTGTGTACTGGAGGGAACTTCCAGACACTCTTTGCTGGTCTCCATTTCTGTGCTCCCGGCCGAGAGAGGCAATGGTTGGGTTTCATCTCAGGGGCCAGCAAAAGTTCTCTCACTGGGCAGCATCTCCAGTCTCTAAGGCAGCTTTCCCTTTCATGTCACTGACATTCTCAGTTACGTGGTCAGGGATGTGGGGGAGGACAGAGGCCCCTTTACTTGGTGAGTGGGGCCTTCACAGCATAAATAAGGCCTTTGGTCCAAGTTGGGATCTGAGTAGTCACGACCTTCTGTGGACAAAGACCCACACATGTGACGTGGTGGAGACACTCCTGGAAGCTCTGGTGTGGGTGGGTGCTGCCGGCATTTACCATAAACACATTCAGCGCATGGTGGACACCAGAAATAAGAAAGTTAAGTTCATGTGCACTGTAATTACTAAAAAAAATTACAAAAATGCATTGGGTGGAATTTTTGAGTATCAATAAGATAACTTAGCAAGTTGTGATGCTCTAAACAAATTAATAGCTAGTAGCCAACCTCATAACTAATATTTCCAGAAATGTGTTAGGGATGTCATCCATGACCTCACCCCACACTTTACAGGAGTGTTATCCCCATTTATTTCATCACTAGAGTGGGCGGGAATGACAGGACAATGCCCTAGCCGGACAGGTCATCAAGAGGAATTGTTCCTAGAATGTCTGCATTTTTTATGAACATGTTGAAATGAAAAAAACTAATCAGATTGACATACAATAAAATAATATTATCATTCAGTGTACACGTAAAGACAATAAAGAATTTAAAGGAGATTTCAATTTGGGAAGCAAAATGCCCCATGATTGTCACTTGCTGTCTGGCGTCAGCTCCTCTCTGCTGACTGCATCCACCTTTGCTTTCCCATCTGTGATGTCCTACATTTGAAAATTTCACACCAAAATATTTTATGATGAAAATGTAGTTCCATTTGGATGTCAGACATTTAAGTCATTCTCACAGAGTTCACCTTGTGAGGCGGCTAGTCAGGCCTACCTTGCCTCCAGCCCAGGTGAGACCCATGTGGGCACAAAGTAAATAAGGAGGCAGCCAGGAACGGTTAGAAAATGGCTGCATCTCCACCTTTGAAAGTCTGGGATGACAACTTCATACTCTTCTTTTAAGTGATAGGCAATTTTAATTTTTCTGCCAATAAATGGCTTTCTTCATATTAATTCTTGGTACTGTTATATTTTACAGGTATAAAGTTTTGGGATACAATAAGAATCCAATATATGTATTGAATTAAGAACCTGATTCAGAACATTATAAACATTCACTGAGACTATTCAAGTCATTGTATAGCATAATCAAAATATGTAAGTGAACAAAACATTAAACACCTAAAATTTGTTGGAATTTAGACATTTAAAATTGTTGGGCAACATATTATTATACATTGAGAACTCTAGAGACTCCAAAAAAAAAAAAAACCCAAATTAAATTACATAAACCACTTCTGTATACGTGGTAGTTTACAAAATGAACGAAAACCGAGTGGCTTCTTATATGCAAAATATGAAGAAGAGAAGGTGAGGGGGCAGTCCTTTATATAATCACAAAATTAAGTACCTAGGAGTAAACCTAAAAGATGGAAAATTGTAAGACATTCTTAAAATAAATAGGAAATGCCCCAAAATGGAAAGATAACCCCTCCTCATGGACTGAAGGATCAGCATTACAAATGATCCATAAGAACCACAGCAGTTTACACATTTAATGATTACCAAATGAATATTTCAATGGTATTCTTCAAAGATATGAAATACATATTATTTGAATATATATAGAACCACAAAAGATCCAGAACCCAAAATAATCCTGACAAAAATGAGGAAGAATGGAGGCAGTGCATTCCAGACATAAATCTATACAATAAAGCTCTAATAGTTAAAGCAGCATGGAACTGAGACAAAAACAGACATGCAGAACAATGGAATATAATGAGGGCCCAGGAACCCACCCTCATCAGGATGGACAGTGACCCTACGGCAGAGGAGCCAGAGCAGACACTGGAGCAGGGAAAGTGGGGAGATGGTGCTGGGAGAAGCAGACAGACACATGCAGCAGAGTGAAACAAGTCCTGCCCCACCCCCTACAGAAGAGTAAACTCAAGCAGATAAACACCTGTTTCCATGTGTGACATCACCATTGTCATGCAGCAAACCTAAGTATATGACATCATGAGCAGAAACCCTAATATTCTACTCCATTTTGTTAAAGTTAAAAGTAAAATTACTCAAACCTAATAACAGTTCTAATGTAATTGTCGTGACAGGGGCTGGGGTGGAAAAGAACCGCAGGATACACAATTTCAGAGACGAGTAAAGATTCTCTTCCCACAGGGCTGGTGACCCCTGAGGTCATTCACTTCTGCCGGACATCCATTTCTTTCTGCCCCACTCCCCCTCCCTAGGCTCCCTCCTGCCTCTCTCTGTGTCCCTTCCCTCCTGCCTCAGGCCTTTCTGCATCCCCTCACGCCCATCCCCAGGGCCTCTCGTGAAGGGCACACAGGGGGTGATGGGCGACTGTCCAGCTGTCTAGACAGGGACTCAGGGCGCTGTTATGACTGATGGTGCCCACCACAGTGGACACGAAAGGTGGGGAATGGAACCTGGACATGAGGATTTGTCTATTCACGTCCATAGAAGTGTGAGCCAGACACAAAATCACATCTACACACCGAGTGTCATAATTACGCACTAAAACACACTGCAGGATGCTCCAATTAACACAGTCAAGTAAATACTCACTTTCCCTCGGGAGGAAGGTCCCTGAGGGCTGGAATCTGGGCCGTGTTCAACATACAGATGCCAGCTCCAGAGCTCAAATAGTCCAGCCCTGAGGCCCTGCTCTGTCCATGAGGTGGCACAGGATGGGGTAGAACATCCTGTGAGTGCTCAGAGGCTCCCCACGAGCCCCGACCGTGGAGTGAGAGGCCAGGACGCCCTCTGTCCATGCCATTCGGACAACCTCAGGAGAGAGATTCGACAGGGCAACGGGAACTTCCTCCCCCCCAGACTGCAGGTATCAGCTCCCAGTCATTTGCAGGGGAGAATCCACTCACACTTGGAAGTTTTCAAATTCAAGCTTATTTCTAGACTTGAGAATGCGCCCTAGGTAAACTATTCATTTTCTAAATCATGACAACTAATGCTGAAGGCGCCCACGTTGCTCAATATCCCACTGCCGTGTCAGCCTAGGTGAGACACAATGAGAGAAAACATTTTTTTTTAATTTAGGATGGTCAATAATATTGACTTAACACATTGATCATATTAAAAGATTTAGATTTACAGGATATGTGACAGTTAATGTTAATACCTAGGATTTTAGCATCAGCACAATCAGGGTGTTTTGGATACTAAACAAAAACACAACAATTAATGGAATTAGACTGTAATGAAGAAACGCTAAAGGAAATTAAAAAAAATATATATCACTTATTGTTAAATTCAGAATGTTAAGCATTTCTGTCCTAAACATCATGACATATATGAGTCAAGTAGATACTCAGTAACATTTAAAGCAACATGTTGACAGCTTCATGGCTCTGACACTAGCATGAGGCTGGCATGGACATGTGACTCTTTATGGACGTGAACTTGGGATTTTCTACCAACTCCATCACTCAGGGATTGTTTGTAATATTGTAAAACAAAGTCACAATATTTAAACAGGGCCTGGAGGAGATAGATGTCAAATGTTATTTTATCATTTTAAATTTGTATATAAATCACTCAACAGATGTCAGCATTATTAACAACTAAGTACCCTAATTTATTTCCTTGTTTTTATTTAATTTCAGAAATTATTCCCACCAATGTGTTGCAATTATTTATATTACCATATTCTCCTAAAAATCCTGCCTCCCCAGGGCCTGCCCCTCCGCCAACCCACAGAGGGGGGACAGGGTGAGTTTGGGGAGGGGGAGGGTAGTGGGCAGGGCTGCCCCGTGTCCAGACGTCCCCACTCATGCACGGACCTGGGGGGAGGAAAAAACCCACATCCGGGGGACCCAGCGCCCTGGGACCGGCTGGGACAGCCACAAACACAGACCATCTGGCTCAGCTCTGGAGCGGCCTCCTCCCTCCACAGATGTGCAGGAGTCCGGGAGGGACAGAGGGACCGGGAGGGACATGGGGTGGACGAGCCCATCCTGCAGGAGGGACGTGTGGGTGTGGCCCAGGAGGAGACTCTGTGGGAAACGTGGTCTCTGGGTCCTCAAATGTGGGGAGTCAGGGACAGGGTGATGAGGGGACGAGGAGACGGACCAAGAGGCAGCAGTGAGGCCACAGGGGCAGGAATCTGACGTGAAGCGTCAGGACACGCCACATGGGGACGCCAAGTCCAAATCATTCAGTTCCAGGACAGTGTCAGGTCCTGGGGAGCAGGAAAACAGGGACCCGCACACCACATCTCCCTGCACACCAGTCCCTGTGGGGCCTCCCCAGACCAGGGCTGTGCTGGAGGAGGAGTGACAGGCTCTCTACGTTGGGGAGGGGCTGGGCGTGGTCACGTGTCCCCTGGGGCTGTGCCCTGGACAAACTCTGGGAGGTGTGCTGGGCGGAGACTTTCGGGCCTGGGCATGAGGCAGAGCAGAAAGACTGGGACAGTCGGGAGGGACAGTCAGTCGGGTTTGTTGAGAGGTTTGAGATTGTAATTCTAAAATTTCTAAGAATTTAGGGTCAATTAAAATCTTCAAGTCTTCCCCAATTTTTAGGACATGATTGGACAGTGTGATACTGTCCTCTCACGGGAGATGGACATGAAAGTTTGAACAAAGGAGCACACGCAGATTAGGGTACTAGACTCTGTGGCACGTAGGAGTGATTACCGGCTAAATAAATTGAATCATTATCCTATGCTGATAATGCACTTATGTTCAATATTGGAAGATTTGACAAAGTTTCTTCCTCTTTATTTTTTCATACAGATGATGGCTTCTGAGGGGTGACCAATCTCACTGCAGTGAAAGAATTCATCCTCCTGGGGTTCCCCACCCAGGAGACCATGGGCTTCTTGCACCCGCTGCTCTTCTCCCTGGTCTACCTGTGTGCCCTGCTGGGGAACGGGCTCATCGTTCTCATCACCACCCTGGACCGGCACCTCCATTTCCCCATGTAATTCTTCCTGAGGAGTCTGTCCTTCACGGACCTCTGCCTCCTCTCAGCCATGGTCCCAAGTCCATTCCCAACTCTCTGAGACACAGCAGCTCCATCTCCTTCCTGGGCTGTCTCGTCCAAGTCTTTGTGCTGGTTATTTCAGCAACTGTGGAGCTTCACCTGCTCAAGGTGATGAGCCTTGACCACTATGCTGTCATCTGCCACCCCCTGCACTATGAGGTCATCATGAGAAGGGACTGGTGTGTGCAGCTAATAGCTGTGTCCTGTCTGGGTGGGGGTCTCTATGCTGTAATGCACACAGCTGGCACCTTCTCCTTGTCCTACTGTGGGTCCAGCGTGGTGGTCCACAAGTTCTTCTGTGACATCCCCTAGTTATTGGCTTTTTCCTGCTCAGGAAATTGAATGAACAAACTCCTCCCCATTCTCATTAGTGTGGTCTGGAGTATCAGCTATTTCATTTTTGTCATCATTTCCTATGTCCACATCTGCTGTCAGGAAGATCCCATCCACAGAAGGGAAGGCCAAAGTCTACTCCACCTGCCTTCCCCACCTGCTTGTTGTGGTGCTGTTTCTCTCCGCTTGAAGCTTTGCTTACCTGAAGCCGACCTCAGGGATCCAGTCCACGTCTGACATGGTCATTTCTATGTTCTAAAAGATGGTGTCCCCCACCTTTAACCCCATCATATACAGTCTGAGGAACCAAGCCATGAATTTGGCTATGGGTAGACTGATGAAGGGCCAGTACACCAGCAGGTGAGATATCATTGTCTTCCTAAATAAATTACACCATCTACATTCATGAACCCAGCAGTTATTTAGATTTTCCCTCTAACTATTACCATCACCATTTTAAAGTAAAATAAAACGTTTCATTTCAGATTACCTTTGACAAATTTTAACATTTTTCTATTCTTCAAAAATATATTTCCTGGGCCTCCCAGGTGGTGCAAAGGTTGTTCACTGGGTTGTGAAGCTGCCCATAGTCTCTTCAGTGCTGGTTCGATCCCCGGTCACTGGCGAGGGTTCCACATGGCACACAGACCACTCCTGCTGCACCCGCTGCTCCCCTAGCAGTGTATTTCTTCAGTCGGCCTGCTCTGCTCCCTGCTCTTTCTCTGGTGAATCCTCCTCTCACCCTCCCGTGCTTCTGACTGTACCCAGTGCTTGTATAAATAAATAAATAAATAAATAAATCTTTAAAAAAATATATTTCCTAAAATAATGCAACCATTTTTCAAAATGCATATCTGTGTGACATTCAATACATGAATCCAAGTGTTTTTTTTTTTTTAATATTATGGCTAGTATGTGAAAGACAATCTCCGACATTTACGTGAAATCAAGCAGTTGTAAAGGGGGTTTGCCTTGGGAGGACACGGTCACAGGACCCCGGTTCTGGGCAATCGGTACCCACAGCTCCTGTGTGTGTCTTCACTGAGGACCCCACCTTGTGGAAGGGAGGGGAGGGGAGACAGAAATTGGGGCCTCCCAACCCTTAGGATTCATAATGGGGCAACATCCTCCAAGAGAAATTCATTCTTCTGTTCAAAAGTCAAGTAGGAATTGCAGTGGAAATGAATCTCCCACAGATGGGTGGAAGTTTCTTAAACAATCTGAATATCGGTTGTTTCCGTAGCCTACCATTTGTAAATAGTGCTGCAATAAGCGTAGCGGTACAGGCGTCCTCTTGTTTTTGTCCTTTGGGTAGATCCCTAGGAGTGGAATTGCTGCATCATATGGAAGCTCCACTTTTATCAGTTTGAAGAATCTCCACACAACGCTCCATAGTGGTTGGACCAGTTCATACTCCCACCAGCAGTGCAGGAGAGTTTATTTTTCTCCACATCGTTTACACCCTCTTCGATGACTGGATCAACAAGATGTGGTCTATACACACAATGGAATATTACTCAGCAATCAAAAAGATAAACACATGCTATTCACAGCAACACTGATGGAGCTGGAAGGGATCATGCTCAGTGAAATAAGCCAGACAGAAAAAGAAAAATACCAGATGGTCTCACTCATAGCAGGAACATAGAGGATCCAAATAAGAGAACTGGAAAAAAAAGTATTTATAATAAAGTAAAAATCAACACCAACAGGTGACTATAAACCAGACACACTACAATGGGGACAAGGGAGCAGGATCAAAACGGGCGGGAAGGGCACAGGGGACAGCAGTGATGCACGCGGGTGAGTGGGTGCTGGGATCTCACAGGGACTACACCGGAGATGAGAAAGCATACATTGCGAAAAAAATGAAGAATAATGTAAAAATATATAAAACATTATTAAAAATAAAAAAAAAGGTGTCTATGATTTAAGCCTCTGTTTCATGGTCATTTATATGGCAATCTGATTTGATTACAGTCCTACAAAAGCATGCTTTTTTTTTTTAATGTGAACTATTTTTGAAGAACTATGTTTCGTCTGTTAAGTTTTATAATTTTTAAGACACTTGATGCTCTTGTGCTTATTTTTTGTGGTTCACAAGGTTGTTTTTTGATGTCCTGCACCAGGTCTTCTTCTCCAATTTCTGGTATGTCTGGGATTATGTCACTTTCAACATCATGTAAAGTGAAGCACGGCAATATCTATAAATTTTATTCTCGGCATCTCCTGTGCTGTCAACACCGGGGCCTCCCGGCTGCTCACCCACCCTGAGAACATGAACTGGGGGAGGCTCTTCCCTCACGCGTCCTCTCTGCAGTGGGACAGGTGTCTCCAAACACGCCTGACGGATCATAACAGACTCAGTCAGACAATATTTCTCTTATAACATGCATGTTAATGACCAGACCACGTCCATTGAGATTTCAGAATGAAATCTGTGTGAAGTCTCCCAAGTTGCTCATCTTTCCATGAAAGACCCTGAAGGCAGGGGTCTCCCCACTGGGCCTCCATCACTCTCGGGCCACGGCCTTTACACACTTTCTGTCTTGGCTTTGAGTGAAACTTCCAGACTCTGCTGAGAAGAGGATTTGACCTCCTGAGTGGGGTGACGTGGGGTTATGTTAATAATTGCCATTAATCACGTCTTAGCCGTCTTGTTTTGGGGTTCCATTTCTGCACCTCTGTGTGTGCAGTGCCCCCCTCACACTCCATGGAACACCCCTGTGAACACCCTCCTGCTTACACAAGTCCAAAGACAGGGAACCCCAAGGGTAATAAACAAGTGGCCCCACCACACTAGAGCACTCCTGGGCCTCAGAAACCACTGTGAGCACAGACCCTGCATGGGGAGAAGCCATGTGCACCCCACACTCCTAACAAGGACATGCGTCAATCCACACACCTGTGTCCCCACCAAAACAGGGAGCAGCGCCCAGTCTAGACATATGCCAAGGCCTACATGGACAGTCTCTAAGGAGGATGCCCAGTGCCTGCAGAGACGCGGGCAGGTGGATTCAGGTCCAGACCCTGCTCAATGCTCGCTGGCGCATGCTGACCCCACACGGATGTGTTTGTGCCCATCTCGGGATGGGCTCATCCTGCAGGGCCAGCGGAGTCCAGGGCGTGATCATGTCATTATTCAGCGTTAACGTCTAATAAGCTGGGCGGACTCTGTCCTGCTGCTTCCTGGGACCTCTGAGAGCTGCCAATGACAATGCTTCAGCTCCTCTCACTCAGCCCACACTTTCCGTCGTGTCCCCTTCCCTCAGCGGGTGCTGGACACCGGGGTCCACATGGTGGACAGACTCGAGTCTGTGTCCGGAGACATTAAATGTGGGGAATGTGCTCCTGGGCTGAGAAGCTTTGCTCAGCCGGGTGAGCAGGAAGGACTGACCATTCCCTTCATTGGCTTAGGTGTTTCAACCAGAAGAGTGTAAGTGAGGACGCAGGATCCCCACAACCCATGTGAGCAGCACCCCAGGCCCTCCAGCCACCCACGACCTTCTCCCTGAGGCCAAAAAGACACCATGTCTGGCGCCGACCCCGCCTGCCCCTACCACACAGGCAGAGCAGAGGAAAGGCAGAGTTGTCTCCCGGGCGAAGCGGGGGTCCAGAGCATTGGGGTTCACAGTTGCCAGAGGCAGGATCCTCCAGGGGCGGTCAAGTGTTGACCATGAGGACAAGGGGCGGTCATGAGGGAGCACTGGGGGGCGGACGGGGCCACAGTGTTTGTCCCCCTTAAGGCACCCGTGGGGATCCCTTGAGTTGGGAAAAGCGCCAGGCGCCATCACATCTGCGGCCATGGCCAGACACCGCTGGGCAGCGCATGTCCCTACTCAGGTCCCCCATGGCCAGTGAGTAGAGGGTGATGGAGACTGGCAAGGAGTAAAAACTGACCTGTCCTCACAGGTGTAAAAACTAACAAAATTGCCTCTGACATACTCAGGGCACTAATTGCTCACTGAATGTGCTACAGGACGACCCAATTAACACAGTCAAGTAAACACACACTTTCCCTCTGGAGGAAGGTCCCTGCCGGCTGGAATCTGGACAGTGTCCAACACGCAGACACCAGCTCCAAAGCTCAAATAGCCCAGCCCTGAGGCCCTGCTCTGTCCATGAGGCAGCACAGGATGGGGTGCGACATCCTGTGAGTGCTCAGAGGCTCCCCATGAGCCCCAGCCATGGAGTGAGAGGCCGGGACATCCTCTGTCCCGCCATGGGGACAACCTCACGAGGGAGACAGCTGGAAACGCCCCCCTCACACCGCAGGTATTCTGTTCGTAAACAGTTTTCAGAATAGAAATTGTTCAGACTTGAAAGACCTTAGATTTCAAGCTGCATTGCAGATTAGAGAAAGCACATCATCCAAAATAGTCATTTCATAAATAATGAAAACTATTGCTTCTAGAGTTGCACAACTTCCTCAATGATGCACTGCCGTATCATCCTGGGGTTAAGATTCAATGACAGAAAATAACTTTTTTAATTGAAAAATCCAAATATTATGAATTTTAATAGCATCATCATATTAGTAGATTTTAATATACGATGCAAATGACTTCATAACTTTGATCTGGGCACTCAGGTCAAAGAGTCAGTGTTTATTAAGTATCAAACAAAATCAAAACAATTGATGCAATTAAATTGGGATTAAAAAACAAAATCAAATAAAAAATACTTATAGTTAAAAATCAGAATGTTAAGCCATTTTGTTCTGAAATATTGCAAAGATATAAGAGACAAGTGGAAATTCAAAAACTTTTTAAAGCAACATGATCACCACTTCATGGCTCTAACACTAAAGGGAGGGCGGCACGGACATCTGCTACTTTTGGACATGGAATTGGGATTTTTCCCTAAGTCCATTGCTCAAGGATTGTTAGCAATATTAAAATGAAAAAACACAATAATTTAACAATACCTGGAGAGAGATGTATAAAAATTATTTCATCATTACAAAGAGTATTTTAAATCACTCCTAAGATGTCTACATGTACGACCACCTGGTATTTTCATTATCTTCTAGTTTTTATTAAATTCATTTGAATTGTATATACACTGATGTATAGGCATAAGTTTATTCCCCACATACTCCTTAAAAATCCTGCCTCCCCAGGAAATGCCCCTCAGTCACCCCACAGAGTGTGGAGAGGATGACATTGGGGAGGTGGAGTGTGGGCAGGGCTGCCCCATGTCCAGGCGTCCCCACTCACGCACGGGCCTGGCAGGAGGCATAAACCTGCAACCGGGGGAACCGGGGCCCTGGGACCAGCAGGGACAGCCACACGCACAGACCTTCTGGCTCAGCGCCGGAGCGGCCTCCTCCCTGCACAGACGTGCATGAGTCTGAGGGGGACAGAGGGGCCGGGAGGGACCCGGGGTGGATGAGCCCATCCTGCAGGAGGGATGTGTGGGTGTGACCCAGGAGGAGACTCTGCAGGAAATGTGGTCTCTGGTTCCTCAGACATGGGGCGTCAGGGGCAGGGAGATGAGGAGACGAGGGGCTGGACCAGGAGGCATCAGTGAGGCCACAGGGTCAGGAATCTGACAGAGGAGGCGTCAGGACATGCCACACAGGGACGCCGAGCCCAGATCATTCAGTTCCAGGACAGTGTCGGGTCCTGGGGATCAGGAAAACAGGGACCCGCACATCCCATCTCCCTGCACACCGGTCCCTGTGGGGCATCCTGAGACCAGGGCTGTGCTGGAGCAGCAGGGACAGGCTCTCCAGGGTGGCGAGGGGCTGGGCATGTTCCGTGTCCACTGGGGCTTTTGCCCTGGGCAATCTCTGGGTGGTGTACTGGGCAGAGACGTTGGGGCCTGGGCAGGAGCCGGGAGCAACAGTACTGGAGTGGTGGGGAGGGGTTTTTAGGGCTATGAGATTAACCGGAGCAGAATCCTATGATCACCAAAATGTCCCTCCTTCCTGATCCCATATCCAGTGTGATAAAGGCGCATTTCTGGAGCTGAACACAAAAGGCTCAACAGAGTGAGAGACATGGAGCTGCTCCACTCCACAGCCTCAGAGTGACCACTGGGACATGCCTGTGACTGTTCTTGTAGGTGTCATGTTTTATTCAGCTCGATGTTTTTACATAGATGATGGCTCCAGGGGTGACCAATCTCACAGCGGTGACAGAATTTGTCCTTCTGGGATTTCCCACCCAGGGGACCATGGGCTTCTTGCACCCGATTCTCTTCTCTGTGGTCTACCTGTGCGCCCTGCTGGGGAACGGGCTCATCGTCCTCATCACCACGCTGGACCTGCACCTCCACACCCCCATGTACTTCTTCCTGAGGAGTCTGTCCTTCTCAGACCTCTGCTTCCTCTCAGCCATGGTCCCCAAGTACATTGCCAACTCTCTGAGGCACAGCAGATCCATCTCCTTCCCGGGCTGTGTCCTCCAGGTCTTTGTGGTGACTCTTTCAGGTGCTGCAGAGTTTCACATCCTTGTGGTGATGAGCTATGACCACTATTCTGCCATCTGCCACCCCCTGCACTATGAGGTCATCATGTGCAGGGACAGGTGTGTGCAGTTGACAGCTGTGTCCTGGCTGGGTGGGGGTCTCCATGCTGTGATGCACACAGCTGGAACCTTCTCCTTGTCCTACTGTGGGTCCAACTTGGTCCACCAGTTCTTCTGTGACATCCCCCAGTTATTGGCTACTTCCTGCTCAGGAAATTTAATCAACGAACTTGTCCCTATTCTCACTAGTGTTGTGACGGATTCCTTTTGTTTCATTTTCATCGTCATTTCCTATTTCCACATCTTCTCTGCTGTCAGGAAGATCCCATCCAAAGAAGGGAAGGCCAAAGTCTACTCCACCTGCCTTCCCCACCTGCTGGTTGTGGTGCTGTTTGTCTCCACTGGATTCTTTGCTTATCTGAAGCCGACCTCAGAGACTCCGTCCATGTCTGACCTGGTCATTTCTATGTTCTACACGGTGGTGCCCCCCATCTTTAATCCCGTTGTATACAGTCTGAGGAACCAAGCCATGAAGTTGGCCGTAGGGAGATTGATGAAGGGGAGACTTACCAAAATGTAATGGAGAAGATTAGTTCATGACTCTATTATGAGAAATTTATTTTAAATTTTCACATTTTTGTCCCCTTCTATTTTTGTATAATTTTATTTATAATTTATATATGCATGCTCATTTTTAAGATATATTTACGATGACTTCATATATTCTTCTGTTCATTCACTCGATTAGCATTTATTGTTGCTCTTTTTAACACTTAGTTGCACTTTGATATTCTGTGTACAATGAAGGTCACCTAACTTCAGCATTTGCCTACTGTTCTCTATTTCTGTTCTCTTGGCCGAGTGGCAATGGTTGGGTGTCATCTCAGTCACCAGCAGAAGTTCTCTCAATGGGGCAGCATCTCCAGCCTCTAAGGCACTTCCCCTTTCATGTTACTGACTATCAAGGTCACATGTGTGATCAGGGGCTACGGGTGGGACAGAGGCCCCTGTACTTGGTGAGTGAGGCCTTCCTTGCATAAGGAAGACCTGAGGGCCCAAGTTGGAAACTGAGTGGTCACAACCTTCGGTGGACAAGGACCCACACATGACGGGGTAGAGACACTCCTGGAGGCTCTGGTGTGGGTGCCACCAGCATTTACCATAAACACACTCAGCGCACAGTGGACACCTGATATAAGACAGTGACTGTGAAAGCTATTAATTTCATGTGCAGTATAATTACTAAAAATTTACTAAAACAGTGAGTAGGGTTTTCAAGAAACAGTAAAGGAAATTTGGAAGCTATAATGGTAAAAATATTACTAGCTAGTGGACTACGAATATTCTAATATTTCCAGAGATAGTTGAGGAAGGGCGCTCACATCACGCCACACTTTCCTTGTGTGTTTATCCCCATATATTTAATTTCCTAGAATTTCTGGGAGTTTGAGGACAATGTCCTTTTGGCCACATTATTATGGCATTCTCAGAGTGTTTGCATTTCCATGTGGAGTAGTTCAAACGAGAAACCTCATTGGATTTACATATCATGAATATGAAAATTTCACACCAAAATATTTCATGATAATATGCAGTTCCAACTGGATATCAGACATTTAACTCATTCTCAGACATTCATGCTCTGAGGGTGCTAATCAGGCTGACCTTGCCTTCAGCCCAGGTGAGGCCCATGTGGGCACAATGTCAGTTTGGAGGCAGTCAGGAATGTTTAAAAGATGGCAACATCTCCATCTTTGAACTTCAGGGTTGACAATTGCTGCTGTTCTTTTAAATCATTGGCATTTTTTTTTTATTTTTTCTGATGATAGATAACATTCTTATTATTAATTCTAGCTACTGTCATAGTTTACAGGTCAATAAAAGTTATGGGATATCAAAAAGGTTATGGGATATAATGAGAATTCAATACATGTATTGAATGTAGAAGCTGAATCAGACTATTATAAACATATACTGAGACTACTCATTGCCTACAATTTGTCAGTTTTGTGTAACATAATTAAAATGTTTGAAATAATAAAACATTAACTGTCTCTCAGTTGTATGGATTTAAACATTTCAGCACAATTAAAGCTGTTGTGGACAATGTAATATACACTAAGAAAACAAAAGATTCCATTGAAAAAAACAAATTAAAATAATAAGCCACTTCAGTGTAGTTGAAAGTGTAAAAAATCAACACACAGGGCCTCCCTGGTGGTGCAGCAGTTGAGTGCTGGGCTGCAAAGCTGCCTGCAACCTCCGCAGTGCTGGCCGCCAATGAGGGTCCCTCATGGCTTGCAGACCTCTCCTGCCAGCTGCTGCTCCCTTCAGCAGTGTACTTCATCAGTCTGCCTGTTCTGTTCCCTGCTCTGGCTCTGGTGATTTCTCTCACCCTCCTGCACTTCTGACTGTACCCAGTGCTTGTATAAATAAATAAATAGATAAATAAATAAATAAATAAATAAACACAATATTCTCAACTTGTGTTAACTTAATAAATAAACCAACCTTTAAAAAAAAAACACAAAAAAATAAATTGCCTTCTATATGCACTATATGCATTTCAATTCCCAATTTTAAATCTTCTTCAAATTCTTTGTCTTTGCATCTACACTAAAATTAACTAGGAAAGAAGTTAAGAAAACAATCCCACATATAATCATGAGATGAAGTACCATGGAGTAAACATAACGAAGGGGGTAAAGATGCAAAGAAAAGATTATGATATTGTTAATAGAAATAGAAAAGACAGAGAAATGGAAAGATATTCCCTGCTCTTGGCTTGGGAGAATCAACATAACAAATATGCATCTGACCCAAAGCAATTTACAGATTCAATGCAATCCCAATAAAAACTTCAATGGCATTTTCCAAAGATATATAAAAAAAATGTTCAAAGTTCGCCCACGCCAGGCCCCTTCTGGCCTGTAGTCCAAGCCCAGAGGAGGAGCATGAACCCACCGCCGGGGCAGACTGGGTGCACTGGGAGTGTGTCCCCACATTGCAACTTTAGAACAGGGACATTTCTTCAGTAAAACCTGCTTGAAATCGCAGATGGCTCCTGGAAGGGCCAGAGGTGAGCTGGGAAGTTCGCCCAAGATGCTGGCCAGTCCCAGCAACACAGTGTCCCAATGCATATGGCAAATTAGAAAACAGGCAATAGGGAGTAGAAAAACCACATGCAACCCAGCAACTCCTCAGGAAAAAAGCACACCACAAAAAAAAAAAAAAACATCCCCCCCAGATTGCAACGGCAGTAACTTGGAAGAACTTCTGAGCCTTCCAGAAAGGGAATTTGAAATTGCCATGATTAAAAAATTGACAGAAGTCATGAAGGGAAACAATGATAAGGGAAAAATAATCAATGATCAGAAGAATGAAATTGAGTCCCTAAAGAGGGAACTAAAAGAAATGCAAATCTTTCTCCACCTGCCTTCCCCACCTGCTGGTTGTGGTACTGTTTGTCTCCACTGGGCTCTTTGCTTATCTGAAGCGGACCTCAGCGACCCCATCCATGTCTGACCTGGTCATTTCTATGTTCTACATGCCCCCCACCTTTAACCCCGTCATATACAGTCTGAGGACCCAAGCCATGAAGTCGGCTGTGGGGAGACTGATGAAGGGGAGACTCACCCAAATGTAATAGATAAGATGACGTCATGACTCTATCACAGACATTTATTTTAAATCTTTGCATCATTTTTCCATTTATATTCTTATAGTTACATTTAATTCCATTGTATAATTGAAAATATATGCATATTTTAAAATTATATTTAAGATACTTCATATACTCCTATAGCTTATATTTTGCTCTTTTGAGCACTGAGATGTTCTTTGGTATTCTGTGTGTACTGGGGTAATTGGGCCTCAGCATCTTTCTGCTGTTCTCCATTCTGTGCTCCCAGTGGAGGAAGGCGATAGTTGGGTTTCATCTCAGTCATCAGCAGAAGTTCTCTCATGGGGCAGCATCTCCCGTCTCTATGGTGCTTCCCTTTCATGTCACTGATCAAGGATCATGGATAGGACAGAGGCCCCTTTACTTAGTGAGTGAGGCTTTAACAGAATAAATAAGGCCTTGGGATCTATAGTAGAATCTGAATAGTCATGACCTTCTGTCGATAAGGACCACACCCGATATGGTGGAGACCCTTCAGGAAGCTCTGGTGTGGGTGCTGATGGCATTTACTGTAAACACACTCAGCATACAGTGGACACCAGAAATAAGACAGTGAGTGAAAGCAGTTAATTTCACGTGCAGTATAATCAATAAAAAGTTATGAATATATAATGGGTAGTTTTTTTTTTTTAAGAAACAATAAAGAAACTAAGGAAGCTATAATGGTAAAAACAAAACAATAGCTAGTGGACTGCACAATATTCTAATATTTCCAGAAATAGTTAAGGAATGGCACTCACAACATCACACCACACTTTACACATGTGTTTATCCACATTTATTTAATTACCAAGAATGCCTGGGAATTTGAGGGCAATATCTTTTTGGGCACATTATTGTGGGATCTCAGAGTGTTTGTGTTTCCATATGGAGTTGTTCAAACGAGAAAACTCATAAGATTTACATATCATAAATAACACTATCATTTACTGTAGATGTAAAGACATAAAGAATTTCAAGAAGATTTAAAATTGGGAAGTGAAATGCCCAAGTGTGTGGCTGGGGTCTAGCCTCAGCTCCTCTCTGCTGACTGCATCAACCCCTGTGTGCCCATCTGTGACATCCAATGTTTGAAAAGTTCACACCAAAATATTTCATGGCAAAATGCAGCTCCAACTGGATATCAAACATTTAACTCATTATCAGACATTCATGCTCTGAGGGTGTTAATCAGGTTGAACTTGCCTTCAGCCCAGGCGAGTCCCATGTGTGCACAATGTCAGATTGGAGGCAGCCAGAAATAGTTAAAAGATGGCAAAAATTCAATATATAAACTTCTAGGTTGACAACTTGTTACTGATCTTTTAAATCATTGGCATTTTTATTTATCAACTGGTAAATAACTTTCTTAATATTAATTCTTGATACTGTCATAGCTTACTGGTCAATAAAAGTTATGGACTATAATAAGAACAGGTTATGGGATACAGTGAAAATTCAAAACATGTATTGAATGAAGAAGCTGAATCAGACTATGATAAATTTATACTAAGTCTATTCATAGTAAGACTATTTGTTTTGTCACCTTTGTATAACAGAATTCAAAATTTTAAATTAATAAAACATTAACTGTCTCTAGGTTGTATGGCTTTAAACATTTAAGCACAATTAAATTTGTTGTGGATGTATAATACACACTAAGAGCACTAATGATTCGACTGTAAAACCAAATTAAATCAATAAGCCACTTCAGTGTAGCTAGAAGTTTACAAAATCAACACACAAAATCAATTGCCTTCTTATACCCAAAAATTGAACTAGAAGAGAAGTGAAGAACACAATCCCACTTATAACCACGAGACTAAGTACCATGGAGTAGACACACCTAAGGAGGTGAAAATACAAGAAAAGAGTGAGGCATTGTTAAAAGAAAAATAGAAAAGACAAAGAAATGAAAAGATATTCCCTGATCTGGGCTTGGAAGAATCAACATTACCAAATGCCCATCTGACCCAAAGCAGTTTACAGATTCAATGCAATCCCAATAAGTACTTCAATGACATTCTCCACGGATATAAAACAAACATTACAGAAATGCATATACAACAACTAAAAATCTTGACAAAAATGAGGAAGCATGGTGGAGGCAGCACATTCCAGACTCTAGTCCGTACACTAAAGCTCTAATAGTTAAAGCAGCATGGCACTGGGACAAAAACAGACACACAGACCTCTGGAATACAGAGGGTAGTCTGAGGAACCAAGCCATGATGTCGACGGTGGGGAGACCGATGAAGGGGAGACCCAGCAAAATGTAACAGAGAAGATGACATCATGACTCCATTATGAGACACATATTGTAAGTTTTCACATTATACTCCTGGGACGCTCTTGGAGGCCCAGTGAGGCCCAGTGAGGCCCGTGGGGCCCTGCGCCTGGTGGACACTGTGACTGGAGCCCCACGGCGTGGAGGGGGCTGAGGTGCACTCAGACACACAGGGGTCCCCCCCTGCACCCCAACAGGAGGCCCCGCGGGCGAACACAGCACAGCCCCAGCGCGGGGTATCACGCAGAGGTTGTAGTTCTCCCTGGGTAAGCGTGGCCAGGCTGGCGTGGCCCCCCGAGGGCGACAGGGCACACGGGAGCTCCCCCTGCACCCCTGCCTCAAGCTACCCTTGGACATTTGCTGCCTCTCCCTGAGCAGCGTCACCGTAGCCGTCGGGAACCCGGGCTGGGAGGCGCCTCTGTGCTCTGTTGAGCAAGTTTCTTTGGGGCTGTGCTGGCGCCCTTTATTCATGCTGTGGTGCGGTCCAGACCTGGCTCAATGTATAGAAATATAAACCTGTGTCTAAGTGACCAAAATATCATTTTCATTAAGTATTTTTAGGCAATATGGCTGTTTAGCACACTAGATCTCTTGATGTAATAACATTTCTGGACTCTTAGGGACTTAGAGAATCTTGTCTCAAGAAAATGTAATATATTGAACCTAAATATAGTTTCTTTGCTGATTTTAAGAAAATAGCTAAAAATCATGAAATATTTTCATTAAATAAAAGAAGTATGATCCAGCAACAAAATGAAACTAACTGGTCAAATGGAGGAAGGTATTTGCAAATTATATATTTAATAAGACACAATTTCCAAAAATATTAACAACTCATACACCCCGTAGCAAAGCCTCAACAATCAGACTAAAAAACAGGCTGACAATCTGAACAGACATGGCCACAGGCCCTTGAGAAAGTGCTTGACATCACTCATCCCCAGGGAACACAGTCAAATCACGAGGCAACAACGCCATGTCATCTGGGAGTCAGGGGATGTGGGGAGAAGGGAGCGCCTGGGCACTGCTTGTGGGGGTATAGATCAGTGTCCTCATGTGGAAAGCTGTGGAAGTTTCTTTTAAAAATTAAGAACATAAATGTTATATGACCCAGTAATTCCACGCTACAGATATAAGCATATTGGACAATAAACAGACACAAACCGCCATGTCAGTACAACAGACAAATGAAATAAATAGCAGAAAAATCCACAAAAAAAAGAGAGATTTTCTGTAAAAGATAGGATAGGCAAGTCCTTAGTGAGACCAGGGGGAAAAAGACAGGAACTGAATAAAATAAAAAATAAAAGAGGGATTGCTACTGGTACCACACAGAGATAAAAAAGAGAATAATGGCTGATTGTGAACAATTACCTCTCGTGTAACGTGGCAGGAATGCCTGAGTCCCTGAAGCATGTTTTGTGCCAACATTGAATAATGGAAAAATGGATCAGACAAGCCAATTAAGAGACCATGTGATTGAAGCACTAGTTAGAAAATCCCCCAAGAGGAATGAAAACCAAGTGCAATTAAGAAAAACAGTTCTCGAAATGACAGAGGTGGCAGCAGAAAGCAGCCTTGGAGACACTGGGCTTTGCAAAGTGGTGGCAGGGGGCCGATTATCCACAACAGAGGTCTTCATTGAAAAGAGACTCTATCTTGAAGCCCTTGGTTGCATCTCAAGATCTTTTACAAAATTCAAATGAGCAACTTTATATTAAATTGGTATAATAATGGGTGGAGGTCCTTTCTGGAAAAAACGACTTCTTTCAAAACGAGTATTCAAGACCTTTCAAATCCTCTGCATCCCCTTCCCAAGTAAGCTCAGCTGCACACCGGCTCTGCCCATGACACAGACTCCCCTGCCAACGTCCCACCTCCAATGATGAACTGAGAGACTGGGGTTGCACAGGGAGTGTGTGAAGCTTCTGATTTGAAAGTAAAGGGAAAAGTAACTTGATATTAACTGACAGAAGAAACCCAGTGGAAACAATGTTTTGCAGTGAACAGAAGAAAAAGGCTTAGAAAAATGTATTCATATTCTTTGTCACTTTGCACTGGGGAATTTACCTTTTCCCTTTTGAGTTGTACGAGATCCTTATTCATTATATATTAATCATTTATCAAATATATGGCTTGGAACCTTTTCTCCCACTCCCTGGAAGCCTTCACATTCTGCTGATGCTACTCCCTTTGCCATGCAGAAACTTTGTACTTTCATGTAGCCTGGCGTGTTTATTTTCTTTCTTGTGGATTGTGCTTTTGGTAGCACTTTCCAAAGATCATTCCCAACACAAATGTAAAGAATGCTTTCCTATGTTTCGCTAGGATTGTTATAATTCTACCACTTATGTTTAGTGTTTAATTCATTTGAGCTGACTATTATGTACAGTTTGAGATTAGAGGCCAATTTTTTCTGTTGATTGTGGATGTTGCGTTGTACAACACCACACTGATGAAGACACGGGAGTCGTGGAGCAGGCTGCACAAGGTAGGATGATGCTGAGAGCAAGATCCTGGCTGTTTTATTGATAGAATAATCATAGAGCATCATCCACGTGCATTAGGAGGACAAGGAGAGAAGGATGGGTGAAGCGCAGGAATGTTATCTAGGGCTTGGGGGACATGAGTCTGCTGACCATGTTATCACCTTGATGACCAAGTTTTGTCATCGAAACTAGACCCTGGGACCCCTGGGCACAGTCCTAATCTTATCAACTGATCAGCTTCTGGGGCCCCTTGTCATACATCGGTCCTTACCCCCCCAGGTATTCCCAGTCATACCTCATGATGCATGAGTTGGGGGTAAGTTCATGCATCCGTCCTCAGCCCCCTGGGCATTCATGGTCATACCTCTTGATGCACACCCTTCCCAGAGAGATCAGGCTTTCTGCTCTTGATTGATAGGAAAGGCACCTTATAAAGTTTGGCTCATATGACTGTGACTAGGCAGTGCTGACATTTGTATAGGGCTTCGTCATTATTAGTATTAAGAAGAGCAGAGGGATGTCTTGTTCCGGGAGGTAACAGATGAGGAGTCACAAATGATGTTAAGTGACTGTGAAGGAAATGAAGAAAGAGCCAAAATAGCAGCTGCCAGTTCAGCACGTGGGTCGGAGGGGAAGGCGCGATGCAGGCGGTCAGCCACGGGGCCGCAGCCTGGGCGCCAGACCATGACTCGGCAGCCTGGGGCAGAGGCGCTGTCCAGGAGGGTCAAGATAGCCTGGGGATGGGAGAACTGACCACAACATTGAAGGAATGACAAGGGAGAAGCTGTGGGGATTGAACATGTTTATCGGGTGGGGTAGAAGAGAAGAATGATCCACCATAATCCTGGACAACAATCTGAAATTGCTGTGACTGAGCGAGGACCAATTCTGTGTCCTGCTCACAGAGGCCTGTGATAATAGAGCCGGGATCACAGCTGGATAAGACTGACAACGAAAATGCCCTTTTTGTAATAAGGAACATCTTTGAGAAATATAAGTAGATAAGTGATTTTTTGGCTGGGAGGGAAGGAAAAGCCATTCAATGATATGAAAAGGTGAAGTCATAGTTTTTCCACTTATTGAAGAGACTGTTATTTCCCCATGTGTATCTCACTGGAAGGCCAATAAGGCAAGGGAAAAAAATAAAATAAAAGGAATCCAACATCAGAAAAGAAGAATTAAAATTGTGTCTCTTTGGAGACAGAATAGCATTCTATAGGCACCCCAAGAAACCCCCTTCAAAGACAATCAGAACTGACAAACTCAGGAAGGTTACGGGATCCAAAACCAACTTACAAAAAATAGTTAGGTTTCTAACTATTAATAATACTAATAATCCAAAAGAAAGAAACTATTCAATTTAGACAAACCTCAAAAAGAGTACATATTGAGGGAGATGTTGAATCAAAGGGGTAGAAAATCTACATGCTAAAAACTATAGACACCAACAAATAAAATTGAAGAAGATACACTATGTGGAAAGAGACCCCAAGTTTATGAATCAGAAGGAGAAAGTGTCAAAAGGCCAGGAGTCAGCTACCAATTCACGGCACACCCTGTGAGAATTCTGACAGCCCTTTCACAGATCCAGAATAAATAATTTGAAAACGTCACAGAAGCACAACCCTGGGCCGCTCAAGGCAACCCTGAGAAAGGACGAAGCTGGAGGCACCGTCTTCTCGTCTTCCAATCCAAAGCTGACGCCATCCAGGTGGCGGGACGGGTCACCGGTCACTGGCCGTGCCCTCCTGCTGGGCTGCCTTCGAGTCTCCCATCATTCTCTCCCGACCCTGGTCTCGGCCTCTGGTGACCTCACAACAACATTTCAGACACAGGACAATGTAAGTTTTGCGAGGCGGTGCCACGGGAGGGTCTGGCCTCAACCTGGATGAATAAAGCATCGGAAACTGGGCCCACAGCAGACCTGCCCGCAGGAAAGAGCACAGCAGCAACAGGAAGCTGGGAGGGCCCCGCATGTCACCCACTTGCTGAGATTTCCTGCAGGCGTCTGCTGCTGAGCAGCCCATGGGCGCAAGGGCCACCGTCCCGAAGAGCAGGTCATGTGGTCACTGAGGGTCGGGAAAGTGTTCAGGGCTGGAGGGAGCAGCAGGAGGGTGAAATAACTGAGCGCTGCAGGTCCCATGCCTGTTTGTCTGTCTGTCTGGGTGTCAGAGACACTCAGAATTTTGAAAATCAAGAGTTTTCAGAGAATAAAGCACGCCCCTGCCCTGGCACGTCTTAGGGCCCTGCACATGTCATGCTCAGTGCCCTCTAGGGGTGCAATGCTCTGTGGGTTTAGACCACCCCACATGGCCGGAGTTGGCATCCTAATATTACAGGAGCCCACGGAGCTCTCTGCTCCCCGTTTCTCCCTTCCTCCCCACCCACCCCGGCCTTTTGATTGTCTTGGTAGTTTTGCTGTTTCAGGATGTCGTGGAGTGGGAAGAGCTGGACACGCAACCTTCCAGGCCTCTGAGCCTCCCCAGCTCCTTCTCCCCCGCTGCTGAGAGCTCGTCTTTTCAGGTGCCGAGTGGCCCCACGGTCTGGCTGGCCTCAGGCCTGTCCTCTGGGACCTGGGCCTTTGTGTGCAGGCTCGCTCCATGGAGACACCTCTGCCTCCCTTGCCTGCTGCAGCAGGGTTCTCCCGCCCAGACACGAACACCCTCCCAGTGTGGACTCAGAGTCCTGCTGCCGGTTCTTTGTTTCCCCATGTACGTCAGTGTTCGGTTGCATTTTAACTCATAAGAAATCACTAGTTTTGCCCTCAGACAGCTTCTCATTTCACGTGAATTAAAACATTCCGGAACAGTCTCCGCTAAATAAATCCTTTCCCAAACTAAATGAGCACATATGACACTTGCAGACTTATTTTACAAGAGGATCCAAGATTTTACAAATTCATTAACATTCAGCTGTGGCCTTAACGCACCGTGCACATGTGCTCACTCTCAGGAGAGGTTCTGAGGTCACGGGGGCTCCGGCATCACTGAGGTCCTGGGGTCACTGGGATCCAGGGGTCACTGGGGTTCAGGGGTCATTTAGGTGCAGGGGTCACTGGGGTTGTGATGTCACTGGGGCTCAGGTGCCACTGAGGTTCTGGGGTCACTGGGTTTCTGGGGTCTTTGGAGTGCAGAAATTACTAGGGTTCTGAGGTTGGGGCTGCTGTGGTCACTACCACTCAGGGCTCACTGGGGTTCAGGACTCACCCCTGACAAGGTTCTTTCTTCCTGGCCCTCAGTGGCCACACAGGACTCTGTGCTGACCCCAGGGACACTGGAGCCCCCGGGACCTCAGAACCTCTCCTGAGAGTGAACACATGTGCATTGTGCATTAAGTCCACAGCTGAATATTAATGAATTTTTTAAATCTCATGACACCACCTCGGGGCCTGTCCCCACCCAGGCCAACAAGTATCTCCAATGTAAGGACAACTCCTGGGTGTGTACCCCGGTGGGAACCACAAATAAGCCCCGTCCAGATGCACGCAGGCCCGATGCGACACCAGCCCAGAGACAGCCCAGCGACGGCCACACCGGGCACACACAGGCTGCGATGGCCAAGGGAAGACACACCTGCCGGGCACATCTCGGCTCCGGTGCGTGTGGGACTGAGGTTGGCAGCAACGGGGTGACACAGGGATTTCTAACATGACAGGAACATTCCCGGTCCCGAGGCGCCGGCTCCATCCTACTGCCCTCCGGTTCTGCTGCCCTTCCTGTCTCTCCCACTGTTCCTCCCCGTGGTCCTTCCTTCCTGTCTGTTTAATCTCTCCTCCTGCCCCCCCCCCCGCCTGCCAGGCCCCAGGAGGGTGCACAGGGGGTGGCAGTGACTTTCAGCTCCCTGTGGACGGGGCTCATCTGGGTCTCTGTGGGGGCCATACCGGGTCCCTCCGGCGGTCAGGAGAGGTGAAGGGGCCTGATGGGGGAGGACCAGGTCCTGCTCACGGAGTCCCCTAGGACGCCCTAATGGTGCTGCGGACTTGGGAGGCTCATTACCGGGGACGCTGCGGAGAAGTCCATGGGGACAAGGGACACCCGGGCCCCTCGGTCGAGGTCTCTGAGGAAGGGGAGCTGGGGACGGTGTCAGGGTCTGAGGGGGCAGCAGGGGACGGAGATAATGAGTCCTGGGGCCCGTTTGCGGAGTCAGTGAGCCGGAGGCCTGGTCCCTTGACGTCAGAGGCCAGCGCCACGGAGGGCAGCGCGTGACCGGGCCATCAAGAGAGGTTTGCGTTTCCTCCTGTCTCTGTGAGGGCGAGTTTCGTGGGAAGCCACTGCTGGGCCTGCGGGCGCGTCCCAGCAGACTGGACATGTGGGTCAAATAAGGTGGAGAAGTTCCTAGTGTGATTACATGTTTTCTATTCAGTATCAATACATATTCCATTGAACTGCATTTCAAAGTGTCAGCCTTTCAGTAGGAACAACTGACCTTATTTTGATGTCCTCCAAAATGGAATTTTATTTTTTCTCTTTTGAGGTAATGTGTTTTACAACCAAATATCATTTCACAATGCATTTTGCATTTCAGAGGAGCAGTAGTTAAAATATTCATCTTATAACTCAAAGGTAATATTTAAAACTCACAGTTCAATTGCACAGTGCCATATTTTCTGGGATGAATTTCAAAGAGGGAAAATATATATATTTTTACTTTTCTTCAAATAAAGGACTTCTGCAGCTTAGGTTTTTAATATATTTGTGGTCATATAATATTTTAATTATGGCCTATCTGACAATTATTGTTCATAGCCATGTATTTCGGCATTGAGAACACTGAGATGAAAGTGCATCACATGTTAAATATCACACGTACGAGAGCCATTTAGGAACACTGAGGAAGAATCTTAAGAGGACGTTAAAATTCACACCAGTAGTTTAAAAGGGAAAGCTTCACATGTTCATCCCCAAAATATGACACAATTGTGAGTGAGATATTCATAAATTTTTAAGGCGATAAATATTTATCTTTTTTTTCTTTCACATTGAAGTGATAGTCACGTGTAGAAATCAGTCTATCATGGATGTGAACATTTTACCTGACTCCACACAGCAACACAGCTATATAAAATATAATATGATCAACATAAATATTATTTTAAGTCACTGAAAAGGTTTTGGCAAAGGGCACAAAACAGCAGGTTCTGAATCTGTTTTCTTGTTTCCATCACAGTGCAAAAATTGTTCCTCTAGTCTTGTACAATAATTATATATCACCACATTCTCCTAAAAACCCTGCCTCCCCAGGGCCTCCCATCCATCATCCCATGGGGTGGTGGGAGGATGAGAGAGGGCAGGGCTACCCTGTGTTCAGACGTCCCCACTCACGCACGGGCCGGGGGGAGGAACAAACCCGCACCCGGGGGACCCGGGGCCCTGGGACCGGCAGGGACAGCCACACGCACAGACCGTCTGACTCAGCCACGGAGTGGCTTCCTCCCTGCACAGATGTGCATGAGTCTGAGGGGGACAGAGGGGCTGGAGGGATGTGGGGTGGACGAGCCCATCCTGCAGGAGGGACGTGTGGGTGTGACCCAGGAGGAGACTCTGCGGGAAATGTGGTCTCTGGGTCCTCAGATGTGGGGAGTCAGGGGCAGGGAGATGAAGAGATGAGGGGACGGACCAGGAGGTGCAGTGAGGCCACAGGGGCAGGAATATGACAGAGGAGGTGTCAGGACATGCCACACAGGGACACCAAGCCCAGATCATTCAGCTCCAGGACAGTGTCGGATCCTGGGGAGCAGGAAAACAGGGACCAGTACACCCCATCTCCCTGCACAAGCATCCCTGTGGGGCCTCCCCAGACCAGGGCTGTGGTGGAGGAGCAGGGACTGGCTTTCCAGGGTGGGGAGGGTCTGGGCATGGTCACGTGTCCTCTGGGGCTGTGCCCTGGACAACCTCTGGGAGATTTGCTGAGCAGAGACGCTGGGGCCTGGGCAGGAGGTGGGAAAGCAAGATTGGGGCAGTGGGGAGGGGCTGTCAGTCAGGCTATGAGATCAACCAGAGCATAATCCCACGATCAGCCTCTCCACTCCACACCCAGAGAGTGACTGCTGGGACATGCCTGTGACTGTCCTTGTAGGTGTCATCTAGACTCAGACTGGAATGTTTCACATATGTTGTATTCTGCTCAATATTTTTATACAGATGACCGCTCCAGGGGGGACCAATCTCTGGGCCATGACAGAATTTGTCCTCCTGGGGTTCCCCACCCAGGGGACCATGAGCTTCTTGCACCCGCTGCTCTTCTCCCTGGTCTACCTTTGCGCCCTGCTGGGGAACGGGCTCATCATCATCATCACATCCCTGGACTGGCACCTCCACACCCCCATGTACTTCTTCCTAAAGAGTCTGTCCCTCACGGACCTCTGCCTCATCTCAGCCACGGTCCCCAAGTCCATTGCCAACTCTCTGAGGCACAGCAGCTCCATCTCCTTCCTGGGCTGTGTCCTCCAGGTCTTTGTGCTGATTATGTCAGGAGGTTCAGAGCTTCACTTGATCACGTTGATGAGCCTTGTTCGCTATGCTGCCATCTGCCACCCCTGCACTATGAGGTCATCATGAGCAGGGACAGGTGTGTGCAGCTGACAGCTGTGTCCTGGCTTTGTGGGTGTGTCATCTCTTTGATGGTCACTGCTGGAACCTTCTGCTTGTCCTACTGTGGGTCCAACGTGGTCCACCAGTTCTTCTGTAACTTCCCCCAGTTATTGGCTATTTCCTGCTCAGGAAATTTAATGAATGAACTTGTCCCCATGTTCATTGATATGGTGTTAATAACCTGCTGTTTCATTTTCCTTGTCATTTCCTATGTCCACATCTTCTCTGCTGTCAGGAAGATCCCATCCACAGAAGGGAAGGCCAAAGTCTACTCCACCTGCCTTCCTCACCTGCTGGTTGTGGTGCTGTTTGTCTCCACTGCATGCTTTGCTTATCTGAAGCCGATCTCAGAGACTCCGTCCATGTCTGACCTGGTCATTTCTATGTTCTACATGATGGTGCCCCCCACCTTTAATCCCATCATATACAGTCTGAAGAATCAAGCCATGAAGTCGGCTGTGGGCAGACTGATGAAGGGCCAGTACACCAGCATGTGATATCACTGTTTTCCTAAATTAATTATGCAACCTACATTTATGACCCCAGCAGTCATTTAGATTTTCCCTCTATTTCCAGTCACCATTTCAAAGTAAAATGAGACTTTTCATTAAATGTTTTGTTTGACACATTTTAACATTGTTCTATTCTTCCAATATCTATTTCCTAAAATAAGGCAGCCATTTCCAAAATACCCATCCATGTGACATACATATGGCTGGTATATGAAAGCATGTTCTGGAACTCACACATCCCCAACATTTTCATGAAATCCAGCAGTGGTGAGGGGTCTGTCCCTGGGAGCACACGGTCATGGGACCCCAGTCCTGGGGCTCGGTTCCCACAGCCTCTGTGTGTCTCCCCTGTGGCCCATCCCTGTGGAGGGAGGGGAGACAGCTGAGTGAGCCCCACACCCCTGATTCCTGATGGGGCAACTTCCTCTGAGAGACATTCATGTTTCTGCTCAAAGGTCAAGTAGAAATTACACTTTACGTGAATCTCCCGGGGATGGATGGAAGTTTGTGAAAGAATATTAATCTGTGATTGAACCTGTACTTGATGTTCATTTATACGGCATCTGATCTGGTTACGTCACCTCCAGAGTGTGTTTATTTATTTATTTTTTTAACGTGAGTTATTTTTGAAGAACTATGTTTTGTCTATTAAGTTTTATAATTTTTAAGACACTTGTTGCTCTTGTGTTTATTTTTAGGGGTTCCCATTGAGGGATTTACAAGGTTGTTTGTTGATGTCTTGTATCAGGTCTTCTTCCCCACTTTCTGGTATGTCGGGGATTATGTCACTTTCTACATGATGTAAAGTGAAGCACAGCAATATTTGTAAACTTTATTCTCAGGCAGCTTCTGTGCTGTCAACGCTGGGGCCTCTCAGCTGCTCACCCACCCCGAGAACATGAGCTGGGGGGAGGCTCCTCCCTAACGTGTCCTCTCTGCAGCAGGACATGGTTTCTCCAAACACGCCTGGCAGATCACAACAGACTCAGTCAGACAATATTTCTCTTATAACATGCATGTTAATGACCAGACCATTGAGATTTCAGAATAAAATATGTGTGAGGAAGTTCCCCAACTCACTCATCTTTCCATGAAAGACCCTGATGGCAGGTGTTTCCCCCCTAGGCCTCCATCACTCTCGGGCCACAGCCTTTACACACTTTCTAACTTGGCTTTGAGTGAAGCCTCTAGACTCTGTTGAGAAGAGGATTTGACCTTCCCAGAGGGGTGACATGGGGTCATGTTAATAATTGCCATTTGTCACATCTTTGCTGTTTGTTTTGGGGTTCCATTTCTGCCCCTCTGTGTGTGCTGTGCCCCACTCACACTCCCGGGAACACCCACGTGAACACCCTCCTGCCTCCACAATTCAAGGACAGGGAACCCCAAGGGTAATAAACAAGTGGCCCCACAACACTAGAGTGCTCCAGGGCCTCAGAAACTGCTGTGAGCACAGGCCCTGCGTGGGGACAAGCCCTGGGCACCCCAAACTCCTAACAAGGGCAAGTGTCCATCCACAAAAGTGTGTCCCCACCACAACAGGGAGCAGCACACCAGTCGAGACCCGGGCCAAGGCCTCGGCGGACAGTCTCTAAGGAGGATGCCTGGTGCCTGCAGAGTCGAGGGCAGGTGGATTCAGGCTCCAGACCCTGCTCCGAGATCGATGGTGCTACCTGACCCCCGCAAGGATGTGTTTGTTCCTGTCCCGGGATGGACTCGTCCTGTAGGGCCAGCAGAGTCAAGGGTGTGATTGTGTCATTATTCAGCATTAACATCTAATAAGCTGGGTGGACGCTGTCCTGCGAGCTGCCAAAGATGACGCCTCAGCTCCTCACACTCAGCCCACACTTTCCACTGTGTCACCTTCCCACAGCGGGTGCTGGACACCGGGGTCCACATGGTGGACAGACTCGAGTCTGAGTCCAGAGAGATTAAATGTGGGAATGTGCTCCTGGGCTGAGGAGCTTTTCTCAGCTAGGGTAAGCAGGAAGGACTGACCATTCCCTTCATTGGCTGAGGCGTTTCTACCAGAAGAGTTTAAGTGGGAAGACAGGATCCCCCACAACCCACGTGAGCAGCACACCAGCCCCTCCAGCACCCCACAACCTTCTTACAGAGGCCTAAAGGACACCCTGTCCAGTGCTGACCCTGCCTGCCCCTACCACGCAGGCAGAGCAAGAAAAAGTGGGTGTCATCTCCTGGGCGGTCTAGGGCATCCAGAGCATCGGTGGTCACAGTGCCCAGAGGCAGGAACCCCAGGGGTAGGCATGTGCCGTCTGCAAGGCTGAGGCAGGAGGACATATGAGCACATGAGCGGGCAGACAGGGCGTGGCATCTGTCCCCCAAACGGCACACACGGGGATCCCCAGAGTTGGGTGAAGCGCCAGGTGCCCTCCTGTCTGCGGCCATGGTCTGTCCCTGCTGGGCAGCACGTGATCCCTCACCCCGGACTCGGCCAGTCCCGGGCTCTGAGAAGATACTCCCTGACCCCACCCCACGCCCTCGGGGCCGCCTACGCCTCGCAGAGCACTTTGGGGAGTTCTGGGACTGTCCTGTGTGTCCTCCCGTCCTGTGGACCCAGCTGGGACCTCACATGAAGGGGTCACTTCCTGTCAGGGGAGGAAACGGACTTCGGTCACTTCATGTCCATCCCCCGGCCTCAGGGGCCACACAGCTCCCCTGGGCGTGGACAGGTCTCCGCTGACCACTGTCTGGTTGGCTCTGATGCCGGAGAGTGACCTCCTGCAGGCCGCTCTCATGGAGGAGGCTCCTTGCATGCAGGTTCCTCAGCATCCCCTGAGTCCTGTCCTCCCCTCCCAGCGGCTGACCTTGATCCCCCGGCTACTGGCTGGGCTCGGGCGGCCAAGGAGGCGGCCTGGGTGGCACAGGCAGACCCAGACCCCCGCCCCCCAGGGGACCCCAGCCCATCCGTGTCCACCCCATGCGCATCCGGGCAGGACTGTCCACATGAAGGCAATGTTCACGCGAGGTCAGCAGCAAGTTAGACTCTCAGGCACTAGAGGGGCCGGTGGGAGCGTCAGGACAGGGAGAGTAGCTGCGGCGCCAACAACTTGGCTTCGGAGTCTGGCTTCTGCCACTATCTTTCCCGGACTGGGGAGTCTGCACGTTGTCCTGCTCGCCCTGTCCCCCACACTGCACCCCACCCCCACCAGTGCCTCCCCCAACTGCCAGGCCCGGAGGGCACACGTGGGTAGCAGCGACTTTCCTGCTCCCTGTGGCCAGGCTAGTCCTGGCTCTGACGACGGGGCCACCCTGGTCCCCGCGGAGGTCAGGGGAGTGATGGGCCTGAGGGGGGACCACATCCAGTCCTTAGAGGTATGAAAACTAAGGAAATCGCCTCTGACACACTCAGGGCACTAATGATCACTGGGGTGAGCCATAGGATGACACCGATTATGACAGTGACCAGAACGAGGGTGCTTGTCCCTCTGGAGTAGTCACTTGATGGATGAATCTTGGACAGTGTCCAACCCGCAGATACCAGCTCCAGAGCTCAAATAGCCCAGACTTGAGGCCCTGCTCTGTCCATGAGGCGGTGCAGGACGGAGTGGGACATCCTGTGAGTGAGGCTCCCCACGAGCCCCAACCATGGAGTGAGAGGCCGGGACACCCTCTGTCCTGGCATGGGGACAACCTCAGGACACAGACTTGACACGGCAGCGGGAACTTCCCCCCAGACTGCAGGTATCTGCCCCAGCCGTTTGCAGGGGAGAAGCCACTCACACTTGAATATTTTCAGATCAAGCTTCATTTTAGACTGGAGAATGCACCACAGTTACACTATTCACTTTGTAAATTTTGACAACTAATGCTGACGGGGCCCAAGTCATCATTTCCCAATGCCCTGTCAGACTGGGTGAGGCTCAGGGAGAGAAAACACACTCTCTTATAATTTATACAATGCTCAAACACGTTGACTTTTAATACAATGAGCATAGGTTTTGGAGACGTGATGATTTCTGCTGCACACCTGGGATGAGCATCAGCACACTCAGTGTGTTCTGGGCACTGAACAAAATCACAGCAATCAATAGATTTGGATGTTGATATAGACAATCCGGAGGGAATTAAAAATTACACTTATTGTTCAATTCAGAATGTTATGCCTTTTCTCCTGAACATGATGACAGATATGAGTCAGGAAGCAATTCAGTCATTTGACAGTGACACTGTTGACGTCTTCATAGCTCTGGCACTAACATGATGGTGGTGCCGACATCTGTCCATTTGTGGACGTGAACTTGGGATTTTTCCCAAGCTCCACACGCAGTGATTGTCAGTGTAATTGTAAAATGAGTCACAGTATTTACACAGGGCCTAGAGGAGATATGTCAAGTTATTTCATCCATTTTAAATGTGTATTTAAGGTCACGAGACAGATGTCAACATTTTTCACCAACACGAACCCAGATTTATTTTCTTATTTTTATTAATTTTAGGAATTATTCTCACCAATGTGTAGCAATTATTTTATATTACTATATTCTCCTAAAAATTTGCCCTCCCCATGGCCTGCCCCTCCGTCACCCCACAGATGGGGGAGAGGATGAGATTGGGGAGGGGTTGGAAAGCGGGCAGGGATGCCCCCTGTCCAGACATCCCCACTCATGCACGGGCCTGGGGGGAGGAACAAACCCGCACCCGGGGGACCTGGGGCCCTGGGACCGGCAGGGACAGCCACACGCACAGACTGTCAGGCACAGCACCGGAGCGGCCTCCTCCCTGCACAAATGTGCATGAGTCTGGGGGGGCAGAGGGGCTGGGGAGGGCCTGGGTTGACGAGCCGATCCTGCAAGAGGGATGTGTGGGGGTGACCGAGGAGGAGACTCTGTGGGAAATGTGGTATCTGGATCCTCAGATGTGGGGAGTCAGGGGCAGCGAGATCAGGAGTAGAGGGGACGGACCAAGAGGCAGCAGTGAGGCCACAGGGGCAGGAATCTGACAGAGGAGGCATCAGGACACGCTGAACGGGGAGGCCGAGCCCAGATAATTCAGTTCCAGGACAGTGTCGGGTCCTGGGGAGTAGGAAAACGGGGACCCGAACACCCCATCTCCCTGCACACCCGTCCCTGTAGGGCTTCCCCAGACCAGGGCTGTGCTGGAGGAGCAGGGACAGGCTCTCCAAGGTGGGGAAGGGTTGGGCATGGCCACGTGTCCTCTGGGACTGTGCCCTGGACAACCACTGGGAGGTGTGCTGGGCAGAGACGCTGAGGCTTGGGCAGGAGGGGGAGCCGCGGGACTGGGAATGACTGGGGATGGGTGGTCTGTCATTTCAATTTACGGAGTGATCTGATATAGGATTTATCATGGTCATTTAAAAATTCATTTCTTCACAAATTTATAGACACATGCTGGGACAATACATCAATAGTGCATTCACATGAGTAAAAATATAAATTTGCTCAGATAACGATAAAGCATAGATTGTGCAACTATTATATGTTGATAACCCATTTTGTGTTCAACATTGGAAGATATGACAATGTTTTCTTCCTCGTTATTTGGTACAGATGATGGCCCCAGGGGTGACCAATCTCACGGCCGTGACAGAATTTGTCCTCCTGGGGTTCCCCACCCAGGGGACCATGGGCTTCCTGCACCCCCTGCTCTTCTCCCTGGTCTACCTGTGCGCCCTGCTGGGGAACGGGCTCATCATCCTCATCACCACCCTGGACTGGCTCCTCCACACCCCCATGTACTTCTTCCTGAGGAGTCTGTCCCTCATAGACCTCTGCCTCATCTCAGCCACCGTCCCCAAGTCCATTGCCAACTCTCTGAGTCACAGCAGCTCCATCTCCTTCCCGGGCTGTGTCCTCCAGGTCTTCATGATGGTTATTTCAGCAGGTGGAGAGATGACCCTGCTCACGGTGATGAGCCTTGATCACTATGCTGCCATCTGCCTCCCCCTGCACTATGATGTCACCATGAGCAGGGGCAGGTGTGTTCAGCTGACAGCTGTGTCCTGGCTGGGTGGGGGTCTCTATGCTGTGATGCACACAGCTGGAACCTTCTCCTTGTCCTACTGCAGGTCCAATGTGTCCACCAGTTCTTCTGTGACATCCCCCAGTTATTGGCTATTTCCTGCTCAGGAAATTTGATGGACAAACTTGTTCCTATTCTCATAAGTGTGATTTTGGGTATATGTTCTTTTATTTTCATCATCATTTCCTATGTCCACATCTTCTCTGCTCTCAGGAAGATCCCATCCACAGAAGGGAAGGCCAAAGTCTACTCCACCTGTCTTCCCCACCTGCTGGTTGTGGTGCTGTTTATGTCCACTGGATTCTTTGCTTATCTAAAGCCGACCTCAGGGAACCCGTTCATGTCTGACCTGGTCATTTCTATGTTCTACACGATGGGGCCCCCCACTTTTAATCCCATCATATACAGTCTGAGGAACCAAGCCATGAAGTCGGCTGTGGGGAGACTGATGAAGGGCCAGTACTCCAAGATGTGAGATATCACAATCTACAATTATAACCCCTCATTAATTCAGCTTTTCCCTTCTAAGTCTTACATGTCATCATGTAAGACTATATAAGTATATTCATTATGTCATCTATATAAGTCATTTTGTAAATCTATATAAGTATAGATTTCTTGTAGTAGGATTATTCCCTTGTAACAAATTCATATTCTCATAATACTCACTAGACTCTGGTTTCCTAAATTGCTGCAATCCTTCCCCCAAGCCCTCCCTGTTTGATGTTCATAAACTGAATCCAGCTTGTGGTTAAAAACTTGTATTTGGTGTAGAAAGAACATTCTAGAACTCACATTCACCAACATTTACATAACGTGAGCAGTGGTAAAGGGTTCTGTCCTCAGGACCACATGGCCATGGGACCCCAGTCCTGGGGCTCAGGACCCACACCCTCTGTGTGTCTCCACCGAGGGCCTTGTCTTCATTGATGGCATTGGAGAGGTTGAGGGGACCCGTGTCCCTCACGATTCCTCACGGGGCATCTTCCTCTAGAAGTTCCTGTTCCTGCTCAAAGGACAAAGGGAAACCCCACCTGGCTCTGCTAGTGGTGGAAGGATGGACTCTTCCTTCTTTAGTAGGAATCTATGAGTGAAACCTGGAATGGATAGAATGTTGATTTCTGTGGTGCCTGTTTGGATGCCAATGTGACTGCCCCCCTCGATGTGGTGTTTTCAAAAGTCAAGTTAGATGAATTATCGTTAAAGAGCTATGTTTCTATGTAAAAGTTTATAATTTGAAAATTGGCATTATGTTGATTTTTAGGTCCCTTACTTTTCCAGATTGTACCTTTTCTTTTTTTTTAAGATTTATTTATTTATTTATACAAGCACTGGGGACAGTCAGAAGCGTGGGAGGGTGAGAGAATTCACCAGAGCCAGAGCGGGGGGCAGAGCAGGCAGACTGACGAAATACACTGCTGAGGGGAGCAGAGGGCGCCAGGAGAGGTCTGCACACAATGTGGAGCCCTCACTGGTGGCCGGGGAGCATCTGGGGATCGAACCGGTGCTGCAGAGGCCGCAGGCAGCCTCCCAACCCAGCGCTCAACTACTGAGCCATGGGGGAGGCCCCTCCAGATTGTATCTTGATCCTCTACTTGGTCTTCTCCACCTTCTGGTAGATTACACTTAAGTTCACTTTTCTTCCACTTGTGAACAATATTATTTTATATTATGTAAAACATTATGCAAACTAAAGCACGGCATAGTTGCAATTTTTTTTTTTTATACTCCTACACATCTGCACTTCACGTACGGAGGTGAGCTCATATTGTTCCCCTAACACTGAGAACGTGACTTGGGGGTGACATTGCTCCTCTCCAGAGCAGGTTACTCTCCAGACCGATGAGCATATTTTGTCCATGAAAGTATTTGTGATAATAAAATGTAATTAATCACCAGACATGACTCGTCCATTCAAATTTCAGAATGAAACCTGAGTTAGAAAATCACTCAAAGTAATATTGTTTCAGTGATAGCATGAGAGCACACAGCCTCCCTGGTGGCGCAGCGGGTTGAGCACCATGCTCTGAAGCTGTGCGCAGCCTCTGCAGTGTGGGTTTGATTCCCGGCCAGCCAGGGAGAAACCCACTTGGCACAGCAGACCTCTCCTGCCCTGCCCACTGCTCCCCTCAGCAGTGTCTTCAGTCCATCTGCCTGTTCTGCTCCCTACTCTGTCTCTGGTGAATTCTCTCACCCTCCCGTGCCTCTGTGTGTATCCCAGTTCTTGTATAAATAAATAAATCTTAAAAAATACACATGAGATCACAGTCCCCATCCACTTGGGATATGACGTCATTCCCTGGTCAGATTCCTGTTGATGCATGTTCTATTTTTTCCTTAAACAAATCCAGTAAATGTCTTTGACAAGGGATCTTTGCCATGATTGATTCATTGCAAGTCACATTAATTTGTTATTTGTTCTTATCAAAGGAGAAGACTCTTTTAGACGTTTTACTGTTTTCGCTGTGGGTCATTTTTCACTCCCCCATGTGCACGAGTGTCCACTCAAAATCTACTAAATGCCCTGCAGTGCCCGGCCCCTCCATGCACACTCCTGTCTCCTCCCCTGTTCTGTCTGGTAATGAGCAAATTTTTGCACTCAGTCCAACATTTCCTTTTGCTGTTTGCCGCTATAATTTTTTAATTGTTGACTTTTATATTATAATCCACAGATGGGTGAGACCAGCCAATGTCTTTCACTTTTTGACTTATCTCACTAGCATACACAATTCAACGTCCACCTTTGGTCCCTAAGGACACCAGTTCACCTCTTTAATAGCCGTGCGGTATTCCATGGAGTATGGACACACATTATATATTCTCTCCTCTGTCCTCGGACTTGAGTTGGGGCCACGGCTGGCAACGGTGGACAGTGCTGCTGGGAACACAGGTGTGCGTGGTCTGCACTGTAGAGTCTGCGCATCTGGGACAAACACCAGGATGAGGTTGCTCCATCCTGTGGTTGTCCTGTTGTTAGTGTCTGAAGATGCCTCCACGCCATTCCCAGGACAGGTGAGAGGCCTTTTCTCTCCCTCCCTCACCTTTTTGCTGGGTCCAGACTTTGGATTGGTCCCTTCTCACAGGTGACAACAGTTTGGATTTCTATTTTCCTTATTATTAGAACAATTTGGAATGGGTTAAATATTTGCATTAGACAAAGGAACACACAGGTGCTGCCCACTGCACAGTCACCCCACAGATGAGCTTGGGGACACATGCCAAGGACCAGGGAAGAAGAGAACATAGGAACAAGTTCCCCCCCACACTAGAGAGCTTCTGTGCCTCAGAAAAGCCATCCCCAAAATGGGTCCTTTCGCTGGGAGAAAATTGTGCACATCACACACCTGACAAGGGCGAGTGTCCAAAGTCCACAAAACCTACAAACCCAACACAGAAAGAGACACACCAATGCAACACGGTGGACAGACCCCCAGAGACATTTTCCTGGGGGAGTTCAGGAGCCCGCAGCCTCTCACACTTTTTATTCAGGTTGAAACCGTCTCGGCTCCTGAGCGTGTCCACCTGCCTCACACCTGCATGACGTGAACGTGCCTTGATAGTCACAGGGGCCAGCTCGTGCTGGATAAAGTCTCCTGCATTCCTGATGCTTGTTTTATTTTATTTATTTTTTTTAATTTTTTTGCAATTTTTATTTTTTTTAAAGAGGCATGCTTTATTTATTTGTTTGCTGGTTTGTTTGTTTTGTTTATACATGCAATGGGTATAGTCAGAAGCACGGGAGGTTGAGAGAATTCACCAGTGCCAGAGCAGGGAGCAGAGCAGGCAGAAGGACCGAAGTACACTGCTGAGGGGAGCAGCGGGCGGCAGGAGAGGTCTGCGCGCCATGTGGGACCCTCCTCCGGTGGCCGGGGAGCAGCCGGGGATCAAACCGGCGCCGAAGAGGCCGCGGGCAGCTTCGCAACCCAGCGCTCAACCGCTGTGCCACCAGGGAGGCCCATCATGATGCTTGTTTTAGATTTTAATATTGGACAGAATCTGAGTCCCCTAAATTAGCTCTGTCAGGTGATTTCCTGCGGCATCTGACTGTTGCAAATTGATCCTCTCCATCCATCCCACTCGCTGCCCTGCTGTCTCCCCACAGAGGCCTCTCAGGAGACAGAGCACCTGAGTCTGCTTTCTGCGACTCACACGTGGACACCCGGGGCTGGACGCTGCTCAGCCAAAACAGAGGGAAGGAGGGACAGTCCCTCGTTGGCAGAGACATGACAACAGTCTCGGTGACCTCACGGGTTCTCACAACACTCTCGAGCAGCTCCCCAGCCCCCTGACCCTGTACCTTCTCCCTGAGACCCCAAAGGACACCCCGCCCAGGCGCTGTTCCTGCCTGCCATGCCACCCGGGCTGCCTGCTGAGCAGGAGGGAAGGGGATGTCCTCTCTCAGGGGGCTCGGCTCCAGGAGGCATCCGGGGCACTGTCAGTCAGTATGGACGGTCACTGGTCAAAGGTGACTTGAGAAACCGCTGACCGCGCGGTTATCAAAACCAAGATGCCCTGGGGAGACACAGGCGAGCCTTGGGGGCCGCAGACTGCCCACCCGCGCTCCGAGCTCGGAGTCGACGCCCCGGCTGGCCTCTGGACGCCGGCCTGGGTCTGCCAACTCGCCAGTGCGCCCCGCTGCCCCCAACCCCTTACCCCCGGGCCCCACCCCACACCAAGCTCACGGCACCCACACGTGTCAGGGAAGCGAGGGGCCCCACCCACAGCCCCGCAGCACAGAACCGGGTGGGCCTCATCCTGGCCCAGGTCTCCTCAGAGCAGCCAGCGGATCACTCCTCTGTCACACGAACAACACATGAGACAAAATGGAAGACATTTTCTTTATGGTGGATGAAAAGAGACCATGGGGTGTATATACAAGACAAAGGAGATGACTCCAAAGGCAGAACATGCGGGACCCTAACTGCATCTCCCACACTCTCATCTGTCAGGGAGAAACCTGCTCACACGCCAACAGACAACGTGGACATTCTCTTCCTCCCGAGTGTGCCGGGCCAGGTCGCTCTCCCTGGACGGCTGCCAGCTCGGGCCTGGCCCTGGGTCCTGAGACGGTGGCTGGGCAGAGCCCGGGGTGAGGTCTCCGGTGCCTAGAGCCCGTGGTGTGCTCACCAGGGCGGAGGGACGTGTCCCGGCACCGCGTCAGGAGTCCATGGGCTTGTCCCCGGCGGGGCCAGCTGATGCCCATGCCTGAGAGTGTGTGGCGCGTGGGAACAGCGAAGACAGGCTCGCCAGGACCAGGAAAGGAGCCCGGCAGGAGGGACACACCACAGTGACTCTCCTCAGACCAAACCTCAGCTGGGGTGGGAGAGGTAGCCGCACAAGGCGCCATCCCCGATGGCCAGGGTGTCCCCACGGCGCCCACTCTCAGGGCCATCAACTGGTCAAGGACACAGCAGAAGGGGTGTCGGGTGGTGTCCTCAGGAACGGACTCAAAACAAGCGGCCTTTGCGGAGGAGGTGGGAGAATGATGTGCCCCTGCCCACCGGGAGTCCCAGCGAGGGGACACTGCCCGTTTCACACTGAGGGGCGGGGAAGAGAAAGCGACGACTCCTCGGCGGGGGCAGGTGCACTCCTGGACACGGGCAGGAGGACAGTGTCCTGCACCTCAGGTCTGTTCCGTGGGCAGAAGTGTGAGGGAGAGGATCTGGCTGAGACCAAAGGAAAAGCTCTGGGCCTCCTGCTACAGGAGGACATCCCCTGAGGTCACGCCACCAACTGACCTCAGGGCTGCCCTTGAGTGACGGGAGTCTCCTCAGCCTCTGTGAGTCCTCAGTGTACTTCTGCCCGGTCTCGGTGTTCCAGGGGCCCTTCCCACAGGTGCAACCCAGGTGCGGCGGCTTGGCTGGGCATCAGCCCTGGAATGACGTGCCAACTGTACCCAGCCTGGCATGAGCCACAGGAGAGCAGGCCCAGGGCACTCCCTGTCATCATGGGGGCTGCAAGTCCAGACACAGCTGCTGAAACCACATCTCAGCTCGGCAGTGAGGCACCTGCATCCTGGCCCAGATATGCTGAAGTGCTCAGGGCATGCAGCATCAGGCCCACCAGAGCTGGCACAGGCTGCACATCCCATGAGCAAAATGCTGATGAGCCTGCATATGGAACTACAAAGGACACCAAATATCCAGTCTTGAAAAAATGAGTAAGACAGGAAGAAGCACACATTCAAACTCCAGTCCATACAATAAAGCTCTAATGATGAAAACAGCATGGTGCTGGAGAAAAGCAGACACACAGACCCCTGGACATAACGAGGGCCCAGGAACCCACTCTCACCAGGACGGACAGTGACTCTACTACAGAGGAGCCAGAGCAGGCACTGGAGCAGGGAAAGTGGGGAGATGGTGCTGGGAGAAGCAGACAGATACACGCAGCAGAGGGAAGCAGGTCCTGCCCCACCCCCTACAGAAGAGTAAACTCAAGCAGGTAAATGCCTGTTTCCATGTGTGACATCACCATCGTCATGCATCAAACTTAAGGATATGACACCATGAGCAGAAACCCTAATATTCTACTCCATTTTGTTAAGGTTAAAAGTAAAATTATCCCAACAAAAGGAAAATTCTAATGTAAGTGCAGGGACAGGGGCTGGGGTGAAAAAGAACCATAGGATACATAATTTCAGAGACGAGTAAAGTTTCTATTCCAGAAGGGCTGGTGACCCCCAGGGTCACTCACTTCTGCTGGACGTCCATTGTCTTTCCGCCTCACTCCCCGCCCTGGGCTCCCTCCTGCCTCTCTCCATGTCCCATCCATCCTGCCTCTGGCCTTCCCGCATCCCCCTCACGCCCATCCCCAGGGTGTCTCCCTGAAGGGCACACGGTGGGTGACGGGCGACTGTCCAACTGTCTAGACAGGGACTCAGGGCACTGTTATGACTGATGGTGCCCACCACGGCAGACACAACAGGTGGGGAATGGTACCAAGACATGTGTATATGTCTATTCACGTCCATAGAGGCGTGAGCAAGACACAATATCACATCTGCACACCGAGTGTGATAATTACTCGCTGAGACACACTGCAGGACACTCCAATTAACACAGACACGTAAACACACACTTTGCCTCGGGAGGAAGGTCCCTGAGGGCTGGAATCTGGACAGTGTCCAACCTGTGGACACCAGCTCCAGAACTCATATAGCCCAACCCTGAGGCCCTGCTCTGTCCATGAGGCGGCGCAGGATGGGCTGGAACATCCTGTGAGTGCTCAGAGGCTCCCCACGTGCCCCGACCATGGAGTGAGAGGCCGGGACGCCCTCTGTCCTGCCATGGGGAACCTCAGGACAGAGACTCGACACGGCAGCGGGAACGTTCCCCCCAGACTGCAGGTATCTGTCCCCAGCCATTTGCAGGGGAGAATCCACTCACACTTGAGGGTTTTCAGATCAAGCTTCATTTTATTTTTTTATTTTTAATATTTTTTTATAGAGGCATGTTTTTATTTATTTATTTGTTTGTTTGTTTGTTTTGTTTATACAAGCACTGGGTACAGTCAGAAGCGTGGGAGGTAAGAGAATTCACCAGAGCCAGAGTGGCGTGTAGAGCAGGAAGAAGGATCGAAGTACACTGCTGAGGGGAGCAGCGGGCGGCAGGAGAGGTCTGCGTGCCATGTGGGAACCTCCTCCGTGGGCCCGGGAGCACCCAGGGATTTAACAGGCATGGCAGAGGCCGTGGGCAGCTTCGCAACCCAGTGCTCAACCGCTGTGCCACCGGGGAGGCCCTCAAGCTTCATTTTAGACTGGAGAACGTTCCACAGTTAAACTATTCACTTTGTAAATCACGACAACTAATGCTGACAGGGCCCAAGTCGTCATGTCCCACTGCCTTGTCAGCCTGGGTGAGACTAGGTGAGAGAAAACATATTCTCTTTTAATTTATGATGGTCAAAGATACTGACTTTTAGTATATTGATCATAGGTTTTGATATATGGGAGATGTGACGATTATTGCTTCAAACCTGGGATTTTAGCTTCAGGACACTCAGTGTGTTTGGGCACTGAGTAAAATTACAACGATGAATGGGATGAGACTGTAACAAAGGAAATCCAGAAGAAATTAAAATATAAAACTAGTTGTTAAATTCAGAACATTGTGCCTTTTTGCCCCAAACATTATGACAAAAAGGAGTCAAGTAGGAAGTGAATAATTTTTGCAGCAACATGTTGATGGCTTCATGGCTCTGACATGAACGTGACGCTGGCAGGGTCATGTGAAAATTCATGGATGTGAACTTGGGATTTTTACCCAACAACATACTCAGGGATTGTCCGTATAATTGCAAAATGAATCACTGTATTTAAAAAGGGCCTGGAGGAGACATGTCAAGTTATTTTCCATTTTAATACGTAGTTAAGGTCACTCAGCAGATGTCAACATTTTTCACCACCAATATCCTGATTTATTATATTGCTTTTATTAAATATTGGGACTAAATAATAAAATATTAAATAATAAATAAATAATAATAAATAAATAATAAAATATTAAATATTTTATTAAATATTGGGAATACTCAAACACATGTGTTTCTATACTCTTCTAAAAATCCTGCCTCCCCAGGGGCTGCCCCTGCGTCACCCCACAGAGGGGGGAGAAGATAAGACTGGGGGCAGGAGATAGGGCAGGGCTGCCCCATGTCCAGGAGTCCCCACTCACGCATGGGCCTGGGGGGAGGATCAAACCCGCACCCGGCGGACCCGGGGCCCTGGGACCGGCAGGGACAGCCACACGCACAGACCATCCGGCTCAGTCCTGGAGCGTCCTCCTCCTTGCACAGATATGTATGAGTCTGAGGGGGACAGAGGGGCCGGGAGGGACCCGGGGGTGGATGAGCCCATTCTGCAGGAGGGACGTGGGGGGTGACCCAGGAGGAGACTCTGTGGGAAACGTGATCTCTTGGTCCTCAGATGTGGGGAGTCAGGGGCAGGGAGATGAAGAGAAGAGGGGATGGACCAGGAGGCAGCAGTGAGGCCACAGGTGCAGGAATCTGATAGAGGAGGCGTCAGGATACGCACATGGGGACGCTGAGCCCAGATCATTCAGTTCCAGGACAGTGTCGAGCCCTGGGGAACAGGAAAATGGGGAAAAACACACCCGATCTCCCTGCACACCCGTCCCTGCGGGGCCTCCCCAGACCAGGGCTGTGCTGGAGGAGCAGGGACAGGCTCTCCAGGGTGGGGAGTGGCTGGGCATGGTCACGTGTCCTCTGGGCTGTGCCCTGGACAACCTCTGGGAGGTGTGCTGGGTGGAGACGCTGGGGCTTGGGTAGGAGGCGGAAGCAATCGCAACTGGGGCGAGGAGTGTAGCCTGGGAGCTCTGTTGAGATTTTTATCAAATACAAGATTCTAATTTGTTCAAGTTTTGTAGGGGACAGATAAAATTTTCAGTTTTCATCAATTTTCAGGACTTATGTGGAGGGTATAATAATGACATATTCACATGAGGTGGTAATAAATGGGTTGAATGAAACAGCAGACATAGATGATATTAGTGTCCATAGAACTGAAAGGAAAAATCATGTAGAAAATACATTGAGTTATTATCTTGTATTGATAACCCATTCTATTTTCAATATTGGAAGAATTAAGATTTTGCTGCTCTTTCCTATTCTATACAGATGATGTCTCCAGGGGTGACCAATCTCACGGCCGTGACAGAATTCATCCTCCTGCGTATCCCCACCCAGGGGACCATGGGATTCTTGCACCCGCTGCTCTTCTCCCTTGTCTACCTGTGCACCCTGCTGGGGAACGGGCTCATCATCCTCATCACCACCCTGGACCGGCACCTCCACACCCCCATGTACTTCTTCCTGTGGGGTCTGTCCTTCTCGAACCTCTGCCTCATCTCAGCCACGGTCCCCAATTCCATCGCCAACTCTCTGAGGCACAGCAGCGCCATCTCCTTCCCTGGCTGTGTCGTCCAGGTCTTCATGATGATTTTTTCAGCAGGTGCAGAGATGACCCTCTTAACAGTGATGAGCCTTGACCGCTGTGCTGCCATCTGCCACCCCCTGCACTATGACATCCTCATGAGCAGGGACAGTTGTGTGAGCTGACAGCTGTGTCTTGGCTGTGTGGCGGTCTCTATGCTGTGATGCTCACAGCTGGAACCTTCTGCTTGTCCTACTGTGGGTCCAACATGGTCCACCAGTTCTTCTGTGACATTCCCCAGTTATTGGCTATTTCCTGCTCAGGAAATTTGATGAACAAACTTGTCTCCATTCTCATTAGTTTGGTTTTGGGTATCTGCTGTTTCATTTTCATCATCATTTCCTATGTCCACATCTTCTCTGCTGTCAGGAAGATCCCATCCACAGAAGGGAAGGCCAAAGTCTACTCCACCTGCCTTCCCCACCTGCTGGTTGTGGTGCTATTTCTCTTCACTGGATGTTTTGCTTATCTGAAGCCGGCCTCAGAGACCCTGTCTGTATCTGACCTGGTCATTTCTATGTTCTACACGGTTGTGCCCCCCATCTTTAATCCCGCCAGATACAGCCTGAGGAACCAAGCCATGAATTCGGCTGTGGGGAGACTGATGAAGGGCCAATACTCCAAGATGTGAGATACCACAATCTACAATTATAACCACTAATTATTTTAGCTTTCCCCCCCAACTCTTACATGTCATCATTTATAAGTATAGATTTCTTGCATTAGGATTATTCCCTTGTCAGAAATTCATATTCTCATAATCCTCACTATACTCCTGTTTCCTAAATTGCTGTAATCCTTCTCCCAAGCCCTCCCTGTGTGATGTTCAAAACTGAATCCAGCTTTTGGTTAAAAACTTGTATTTGGTGTAGAAAGAACGTTCTAGAACTCACATTCACCAACATTTACACAACATTGAGCAGTGGTAAAGGGGTCTGTCCTCAGGACCACATGGCCACGGAACCCCAGTCCTGGTGCTCAGGTCCCACATCATGCGTGTGTCTCCACCGAGGGCCTTGTCCTCATTGATGGCTGGGAAGACAGTTGGGTGGGGGCCCCCTTCCTTCACGATTCCTCACGGGGTGTCTTCCTCTAGGAGAAGTTCCTGTTGCTGCTCAAAGGACAAAGGGAAACCACACCTGACTCTGCCAGAGGTGGAAGGATGGACACTCCCTTGGTTAGTAGGAATCTATGAGTGAAACCTGGAATGGATAGAATGTTAATTTATGTGATGCCTGTTTGGATGCCAATGTGACTGCACCCCTCGATGTGGTGTTTTCAAAAGTCAGGTTAGATGAATTATCTTTGAAGACCTGCTTTTCTAGGTAAAAGTTTATAATCTGTAACTTGTCATTGTGGTGATTTTTAGGTTCCCTTACTTTTCCAGATTGTATCTTCATCCTTCTACCAGGTCTTCTCCACCTTCCTGTAGATTACACTTAAGTTCACTTTTCTTCCATTAGGGAAATATATTATTTTTTTATTATGTAAAACATTATGCAAAATAAAGCTCGGCATAGTTGCAAATTTTTTTTTATAATCCTGCACATCTTCACTGCATGCCAGAGGTTCTCATATTGTTCCCGTAACAGTGAGAATATGAGCTGGGGGTGACGGTCCTCTTCTCCGGAGCAGGTCACTGTGTCTCCAAACTCTCCTGAACAATGAGTACATTTTGTCCATGAAACTATTTTTGATTATAAAATGTAGTTAATTACAAGACATGACTCGTCCATTCAAATTCCCGAATGAAACCTGAGTTAGAAAATCACTCAAACTCCCCGGTGGCGCAGCGGTTGAGCGCTGGGTTGCGAAGCTGCCCGCGGCCTCTGTGGCGCCGGTTCGATCCCCGGCTGCTCCCCGGCCACCGGAGGAGGGTCCCCCATGCTGCGCAGACCTCTCCTGCCGTGCCCGCTGCTCCCCTCGGCAGTGTCATTTGGTCCTTCTGCCTGCTCTGCTCCCCGCTCTGGCTCTGGTGAATTCTCTCAACCTCCCGCGCATCTGACTGTACCCAGTGCATGTATAAACAAAACAAACAGACAAACCAGCAAACAAATAAAGCATGCCTCTATATAAAAAAAAAAAAGAATAGACTAGAAATATTAAAAAAAAAAAAGAAAATCACTCAAGGTAATATTCATCTCAGTGATAGCATGAGAGCACACAACCTCCCTGGTGGCAAAACGGGTTGAGTGCCATGCTGTGAAGCTGTGCACAGCCTCTGCAGTGCGGGTTTGATTCCCGGCCGGCCAGGGAGAAACCCACATGGCATGGCAGACCTCTCAGTTCTCCCCGCTGCTCCTCTCAGCAGTGTCTTCAGTCCATCTGCCTGTTCTGCTCCCTACTCTGTCTCTGGTGAATTCTCTCACCCTCCCGCGCCTCTGACTGTACCCCAATTCTTGTATAAATAAATAAATATTTAAAAAATACACATGAGATCACAGTCCCCATCCCCTTGGGATATGACATCATTCCCTGGCCAGATTCCTGTTGATGTATTTTCTGTAATTCCTTGAACAAATCCAGTGAGTGTCTGTGAAAAGGGATCTTTCCTTGAGAGTTTCATCCCAACATCATGCTAACTTGTTATTTGTTTTTATCAAGGGGGCACTCATTTTCAATTTTACTGTTTTCACCGTGGGTCACTCTTCACTCCCCCACGAGCACCAGTGTCCACTCAGAATCTACTAAATGCCCTGCAGTGCCCGGCCCCTCCGTGCACACTCCTGTCTCCTCCCCTGTTCTATCTCATAATGAGCAATTTTTTGTACTCAGTCCAACTTTTCCTTTTGCAGTTTGCCACTATAATTTTTTAATTGTTGGCTTTTATATTATAATCTACAGATGGGTGAGACCAGACAATGTCTTTCACTTTTTGACTTATCTCGCTAGCATACACTCTCCAACTTCCACTTTGGTCCCTAAGGACACTAGTTCACCTCTTTAATAGCCGTGCGGTATTCCATGGAGTGTGGATCCACATTCTTTATTCACTCCTCTGTCTCTAGCACTTGAGTTGGGGCCATGGCCGGCAACAGTGGACAGTGCTGCTGGGAACACAGGTGTGCGTGGTCTGCACTGTAGAGTCTGTGCATCTGGGAAAAATACCCGGATGAAGTTGCTCCATCCTGTGGTGGTCCTGTTGTTAGTGTCTGAAGATGCCTCCACGCCATTCCCAGGAGAAGTGAGAGGCCTTTTCTCTCCCTCCCTCACCTTTTTGCTGGGACCAGTCTCTGAATTGGTCCCCTCTCGCAGGTGACAACAGTTTGGATTTCTATTTTCCTTATTATTAGAACAATTTGGAATGGGTTAAAAATTTGCATCAGACAAACCCTTAAAATACCAGAAGGAACACACAGGTGCTGTCCACTGCACACTCACCCCACAGATGAACTTGGGGACACACGCCAAGTAACAGGAAAGAAGAGCACGTAGGAACAAGTGCCCCCCCCACACTAGAGAGCTTCTGTGCCTCAGAAAAGCCACCCCGAAAATGGGTCCCTGCACTGGGAGAAAATTGTGCACATCACACACCTGACAAGAGAGAGTGTCCAAAATACGAAAAACCTACAAACCCAGCAACAGAAAGAGATGCCCCAATCCAACACGGCCTCAGACCCCCAGAGACATTTTCCTGGGGGAGTTCAGGAGCCCACATCCTCTCACACTTTTTATTCAGGTTGAAACCCTCACAGATACTGAGTGCGTCCACCTGCCTCAATCCTGTAGGACATGAATGTGCCTAGATAGTCACAGGGGCCGGCTCGTGCTGCATAAAGTCTCCTGAATTCCTGATCCTTGTTTTAGAATTTAATATTGGATAGAATCTGAGTCTCCTGAATTAGTTCTGTCAGGTGATTCCTGTGGCGTCTGACTGTTGCATATTGATCCTCTTCATCCATCCCACTCGCTGTTCCTCTGTCTCCCCACAGATGCCTCCCAGGAGACAGAGCACCTGAGTCTTCTTTCTGAGTCTCACTCGTGGGCACCCAGGGCTTGACACTTCTCAGACAGGATGGGCGGGAAGGACAGACATTCCCTCGTTGGCCGAGACATGACAAAAGTCTCGGTGACCTCAGTTCTCACAACACCCTCCAGCAGCTCTCTAGCCATGGCCCCCTTCTCCTTGAGCCCCTAAAGGACAATCTACCTGGGCGCTGACCCCACCTGCCCTGCTGCCTGGGCCTCCTGCTAAACAGGAGGTAAGGGGGTGTACTCTCCCAGAGGGTCGGCTGTGGGAGGCGTCCCGGGTCACTGTCAGTCAAGGTGGACGGAAACTGGTCAAAGGTGACTTGAGAAACTGCTGACTGTTTGGTTCCAAGAATCACGATGACACAGGCGAGCCTTGGGGGCCGCAGGCTGCCCACCCGTGCTCCGAACTCGGAGGCGATGCCCCTGCCAGCCTCTGGACACCTGCCCGGGTCTGCCAGTTCACCAGTGTGCGCCCTGCCCCTGACCCCAGACCCCGGGCCACACCCCACAGACTCAAAGGAATTTACAGATACATGCAATCCAAGTGAAAATTTCAATGGCATTCTCAGACATATGAAGCAAACATTACAGAAAGCAAATGGAACTACAAAAGACCACAAACAGCCAAAACAGTCTTGATGAAAATGAGTAAGAAAGGAGGAAACACACCTTCAGACTTCAAAGTGTACAATTAAGCTCTAATAGTTAACAGCATGGCACTGGGAAAAAAGCAGACACAGACCCCTGGAATATAACGAGGGCCCAGGAACCCACCCTCATCAGGATGGAGAGTGACTCTACGACAGAGGAGCCAGAACAGGAACTGGAGCAGGGAAAGTGGGTAAATGGTGCTGGGAAAAGCAGACAGACACACGCAGCAGAGGGAAGCAGGTCCTGCCCCACCCCCTACAGAAGAGTAAAGTCAAGCAGGTAAACGCCTGTTTCCATGTGTGATGTCACCATTGTCATGCAGCAAACCTAAGCATATGACACCATGAGCAGAAACCCTAATATTTTACTCCATTGTGTTAGGGTTAAAAGTAAAATTATTCAAACCTAATAACAGTTCTAAGATGGGCGCTGGGGTGGAAAAGAACCGCAGGATACACAACTTCAGAGACGAGTAAAGTTTCTCTTCCCGAAGGGCTCGTGCCCCCGTGGTCACTCACTTCTGCTGGACGTCCATTGTCTTTCCTCCCCACTTCCATCCCTGGGCTCCCTCCTGCCTCTCTCCGTGTCCCTTCCCTCCCGCCTCAGACCTTTGTGCATCCCCCTCATGCCCATCCCCAGGGCCTCTCCCTGAAGGGCACATGGGGGTGACGGGCGACTGTCCAGCTGTCTAGACAGGGACTCAGGGTACTGTTATGACTGATGGTGCCCACCACGGTGGACATGACAGGTGGGGAATGGAACCTGGACATGAGGATTTGTCTGTTCACGTCCACAGAGGCGTGAGCCAGACACAACATCACATCTGCACAACGAGTGTGATAATTACTCGCTGAGACACAATGCAGGACACTCCAATTAACACAGTCAAGTAAACAAACACTTTGCCTCAGGAGGAAGGTCGGTCTCTGAGGGCTGGAATCTGGACAGTGTCCAACCTGTGGACACCAGCTTCAGAGCTCAAACAGCCCAGCCCTGAGGCCCTGCTCTGTCCAGGAGGCAGAGCAGGACAGGGTGGAACAATCTGTGAGTGCTCATAGGTGCCCCACGAGTCCCGACCATGGAGTGAGAGGCCAGGACGCCCTCTGTCCACGCCATGGGGACAACATCAGGAGAGAGATTTGACACGGCATGTGGATCTTTCCCACCAGACTGCAGGTATCTGCCCCCAGCCATTTGCAGGGGAGAATCCACTCACACTTGAAAGTTTTCAAATTCAAGCTTAATTCTAGACTTGAGAATGTGCCCTAGGTAAACTATTAATTTTCTAAATCATCACAACTAATGCTGAAAGACACGTTGCTCAATGTACCACTGCCGTATCAGCTGGGCGAGACTCATTGAGAGAAAATATTCTTTTTTAATTTAGGATGGTCAACAATATTGACTTAATACATTGATCATATTAAAAGTTTTTGATTTTTGGGAGATGTGACAATTAATGTTAATACCTAGGATTTTAGCACCAGCACAGTGTGTTTTGGATACTAAACAAAAACACAACAATTAACGGAATTAGACTGTAATGAAGGAATGCTAAAGGAAATTAAAAAAAATAATAATACTTATTGTTAAATTCAGAATGTTTAGCATTTCTGTCCAAAACATCATGACAGATATGAGTCAAGTAGGTACTCAATAATGTTTACAGCAACATGTTGAACACTTAGTGTCTCTGACACAAACGTGAGGCTGCAGGGATGTGTGACTGTTTATGGACATGAACTTGGGATTTTTCCCCAACTCCATACTCAGGGATTGTTGGTGATATTGTAAAATAAAATCACAATATTTAAACAGGGCCTCGAGGAGATAGATTTCAAATGCTATTTTATCATTTGTAATTTGTACATAATCACGCAACAGATATCAACATACTAACAACAAAGTACCATAATTTATTTACTTGTTTTTATTAAATTTCGGGAATTTTTCCCACCAATGTGTTGAATTATTTTATATTACCATATTCTCCTAAAATTCCTGCCTCCCTAGGGCCTGCCCTTCCGTCATCCCACAGAGGGGATAGAGGGTGAGATTGGGCAGGGAGAGAGGGCAGGGCTGCCCCATGTCCAGACGTCCCCACTCACGCACCGGCCTGGGGGGAGGAACAAACCCACAACCAGGGGACCCGTGGCCCTGGGACCGGCAGGGACAACCACACGCACAGACCGTCCGGCTCAGCGCCGGAGTGGCCTCCTCCCTGCACAGACGTGCATGAGTCTGAGGGGTACAGAGGGTCCGGGAGGGACCCGGGGGTGGACGAGCCCATCCTGCAGGAGGGACGTGTGGGGGTGACCCAGGAGGTGATTCTGTGGGAAACATGGTCTCTGTGTCCTCAGATGTGGGGAGTCAGGGGCAGGGAGATGAGGAGACGAGGAGACAGATCAGGAGGCAGCAGTGAGGCCACAGGGTCAGTAATCTGACAGAGGAGGCGTCAGGACACACCGCACGGGGACACCAAGCCCAGATCATTCAGTTCCAGGACAGTGTCGGGTCCCGGGGAGCAGGAAAACAGGGACCCACACATGCCACCTTCCAGCACACCCGTCCCTGTGGGGCGTCCCCAGACCAGGACTGTGCCGGAGGAGCAGGGACAGGCTGTCCAGGGTGGGTAGGGGATGGGCATGGTCACGTGACCTCTGGGGCTGTGCCCTGGACAACCTCTGGGAGGTGTGCTGGGGGAGACGCTGGGGCCTGGGCAGGAGGGGGAGCCACGGACTTGGGGCAGTCGGGAGGGACAGTCAGTTGGGTTTGTTGAGAGGTTTGTGACTGTAATTCTTAAAGTTCTGTTGGGTCAGTGGAAATCTTCAAGCCTTCATCAATTTTCAGGACATATTTGGACACTGTGATAAAGTCACCTCCCAGGAGATGGAAATGAAAGTTTGAACACAGCAGCACATGAAGATGAGGGTACTAGACTCCATGAGACTAGAATGAGTGATTACCTGGTAGATAGACTGAATCATTATCCTATGCTGACAACCTATTTATGTTCAGTATTAGAATATTTGATAATGTTTTCTTCCTCGTTATTTTTTTATACAGATGACGGCTCCAGGGTTGACCAATCTCATGGCCGTGACAGAATTCATCCTCCTGGGGTTCCCCACCAGGGGACCATGGACTTCTTGCACCCGCTGCTCTTCTCCCTGGTCTACCTGTGCGCCCTGTTGGGGAACGGGCTCATCGTTCTCATCACCACCCTGGACCGGCACCTCAATCCCCCATGTACTTCTTCCTGAGGAGTCTGTCATTCTTGGACCTCTGCCTCATCTCAGCCACGGTCCCCAAGTCCATTGCCAATTCTCTGAGGCACAGTAGCTCCATCTCCTTCCCGGGCTGTGTTGTCCAGGTCTTCATGGTGATTATTTCAGTAGTTAGAGAGCTTCACCTGCTCACGGTGATGAGCCTTGACCGCTATGCTGCCATCTGCCACCCCCTGCACTATGATGTCCTCATGAGCAGGGACAGGTGTGTGCAGCTGACAACCGTGTCCTGGCTGGGTGGGGGTCTGTATGCTGTGATGCATACAGCTGGAACCTTCAGCTTGTCCTACTGCGGGTCCAACGTGGTTCACCAGTTCTTCTGTGACATCCCCCAGTTATTGGCTATTTCCTGCTCAGGAAATTTGATGAGTGAACTTGTCCCCATTTTCATCAGTGTGGTCTGGGGTATGTGCTGTTTCATATTCATCATCATTTCCTATGTCCACATCTTCTCTGCTGTCAGGAAGATCCCATCCACAGAATGGAAGGCCAAGGCCTACTACACCTGCTTTCCCCACCTGCTGGTTGTGGTGCTGCTTGTCTCCACTGGTTGCTTTGCTTATCTGAAGCTGACCTCAGAGTCCCCGTCCATGTCTGACCTGGTCATTTCTATGTTCTACACGGTGGTGTCCCCCACCTTTAATCCTGTCATATACAGTCTGAGGAACGAGGCCTTGAAGTCGGCTATCGGGAGACTGATGAAGGGCCAGTGCACCAGCATGTGAGGTATCACTGTTTTCATTAATTAATTACCCAATCTACATTTATGCTCCTCTCAGTTATTTAGATTTTACCTCCATTACCAGTCATCATGTTAAAATAAAATAAGACTATTTATTACAGATTTTTTGCAAATTTTAACATTGTTCTATTCTTCAAATCTCTATTTCCTAAAATAATGCAGCCATTTCCAAAACACCCATCAGTGTGACATACATGATATGAATTCTGTACTTTAAATACTATGGCTTGTATGTGAAAGCATGTTTTAGAACTCACACATCCCCAACATTTTCCTGAAGTCCAGCAGCAGTAAGGGGTCTTTCCCCGGGAGCACACACTCACAGGACCCCAGTCCTGGGGCTTGGTTCCCACAGCCTGTGTGTGTCTCCCCTGAGGCCCGTCCCTGTGGAGGGAGGGGAGACAGCTGGTGGGCCCCACCCCTCCCGACTCCTGATGGGGCAACTTCCTCTGAGAGACATTCATGCTTCTGCTCAAAGGTCAAGTAGAAATTACACTTGACATGAATCTTCGGAGACGGATGGAAGTTTCTGAGGAATCTGAATCTATGATTGAATCTGTACTTGATGTTCATTTATACGGGGACTGATCTGGTTGCAGCACCTTGAGGGTGTGGGTTTTTTAATGACAATTATTTTTGAAGAACTATGTTTCACCTTTAAATTTCAAATGTTTTAGACATTCATTGTTGTTGTGTTTATTTTTAGGGGTTCCCGTAGTTTTCCAGGTTGTTTGTGGATGTCCTGGACCAGGTCTTCTTCCCCACTTTATGGTACGTCGGGGATTATGTCATTTTCTACATAATGTAAAGTGAAGCACGGCAATATCTGTAAATTTTATTCTCGGCAGCTTCTGTGGTTTCAATGCTGGGGCCTCACGGCTACTCACCCACCCTGAGAACATGAGCTTGGGGTGGGGGGCTCCTCCCTCACACGTCCTCTCTGCAGCGGGACACGGTGTCTCCAAACACGCCTGATGGATCATAACAGACTAAGTCCAGACAATATTTCTCTTATTAAATGTATGTTTTTTAACATTCTTTAAATGCATGTTAACCGCCAGACCGCGTCCATTGAGATTTCAGAATAAAATCTGTGTGGGGAAGTCCCCCAAGTTGCTCATCTTTCCATGAAAGACCCTGATGGCAGGTGTCTCCCCCCTGGGCCTCCATCACTCTCGGGCCACGGCCTTTACACACTTTCTGTCTTGGCTTTGAGCGAAGCCTCTAGACTCTGTTGAGAAGAGGATTTGATCCCATGAGTAGGGTGACGTAGGGTCATGGTAATAATTGCCATTTGTCAAGTCTTTGCTGTCTTGTTTTGGGATTCCATTGCTGCCCCTCTGTGTGTGCAGTGCCCCCCTCACACTCTATGGACCACCCATGTGAATACCTTCCTGCCTCCACAATTCAAGGTCAGGGAAACCCAAGGGTAATAAACAGGTGGCCCCCCGACACTAGAGTGCTCCTGGGCCTCAGAAACCGCTGTGAGCACAGGCCCTGCGGGGGGACAAGCCACATGCACCCCACACTCCTGACAATGGCGAGTGTCCATCCTCACACGTGTGTCCCCACCACAACAGGGAGCAGCACCCTAGTCCAGACAACGGTTGGCCTAGGCGGATACTCTCTAAGGAGGACGCCCGGTGCCTGCAGAGTTGCGGGCAGGTGGATTCAGGTCCAGACCCAGCTCTGAGCTCGCTGTTGTGTCCTGACCCCTGCACGGATGTGTTTGTTCCCGTCAGGGATGGGCTTATCCTGCGGGGCCAGCGGAGTCCAGGTCGTGATTGTGTCATTATTCAGCATCGACGTCTAATAAGCTGGGCGGATGCTGTCCGGCTGCTTCCTGGGACCTCTGAGAGCTGCTGGTGATGACGCTTCCACTCCTCACACTCAGCCCACACTTCCAGAGATGGGCGGAAGGAGGATACTTATAGAATCGGAATCGATGATAGAAGCCTGCGGCTGCTGTGCGTGTTCACTTCCATCATGTCCTTTTTTCGATCGAGTCTCTCCACTGCCTTGATGGAGAATTTGAAATAAAATAGCTCTTAGGAGTATGTATCACTGTGAAGAACTGCCTTTCTGTTTTTCACATTTATGACTTTGAAGCCGTGGGCTGTCCTCGGGCTCACGGGCAGCTCCCCTCAGGTTCCAGGTCGCCCCTCTATGTGCGGCAGGTCTGCTTCCCGACTGTCCTGCAAAGAACTCTGATGATCACTGTGCGTCTGCACTGGGGACTGTGTCGTTCCTTATTGAAACATCCTGTGAGGAGAGCAGGGCAGTGTCACCGTCTCCTGTCTCCCCGCGGCATCTACCCTGCACGGCCGAGGTTCTCGCACATTTCCCCGACCCTGAGGACCAAGCTGGTGATGCTCTGCCCCTCACGCCCTTTCTCCAGGGGCAGGTCACTGTGCCCCGCACTCTCCCGGTGGCTCTACCGTCATCAGCCCCTGAGTGAACTTCGCAATGAGAAGGCCCGGTGGCCACGAGCTCGAGTCCATTCCAGGTCCCAGTCACACGGCCCGGAAGTCGCTCGCGTGTAGATTCTCTCCAGCGTGGCCTGAGCAGCCGCTCAGGGCTGCTCCCAAGTGTCACCGCACCACAGGGGTGACAGGACCACAGTCCCCACCACCTCGTCGTCACGCCCTTCCCGGGTCAGAGCCCGACCGTGTTTTCCATTTACCCTTTGAACCAATGTGCCCAGTGTGCTGGGGTGAGACTTTCCCCTCGGGCTGCATCGCGCCACACTGCTCTTCACTGTTACGGTTTGTGGCTGTGCGTGACGTCTGGAGAGTAATGCTGCCCTTACTCCCCCTTCTAGTCAGGAGAGCTTCAGCTATTTGAGAGTTTCTCGTGATTCCCTAGGAATTTCAGCAGTATTTGTTCTATTTCTCTCAAGAATGCCATGGAGGTTCCCACTGGAAAGGCGCTGGCTCTGGAACTTGCGTTTGGTAGGAGGCTTTTGGATAACACTGACCCTACTGACCTGTCTGCTGGGGATGTCCTTCCACTTCTTTTTATCTTCCAATATTCCTTTACAGTGTTTGGACGTTTTCCTCTTTGAGTCCTTCACCTCTTTGCTAGATTCATTTATCCCCAAAGTCAATCTCTTTACCGACTTTGAGGGGAAGGTTCTCGATTTCCTCCTCCTTAGACTGGCGGCATGCCTAGAGGAAGGCGCTGACTTATCCATGGAGAATGCAAACACTACGGATGAAGTCTGACAACTACATGTTCCCCATGAAAATATCTTTGCCTGATGTTTTTCACGGTTGCTGCGTGTTCTCTTTAGAATTCTTCTATCAAAAAGTAAAAGCAGTCTCAATTAATTCTCATTAACAACCCACACACGTTACTATTCCCCCTCAACCTACAATGGAGAGAGTGCCGGGCCAGGAGGCAGCGGCCAGCAAGCACAGGCGCAGGAGATTTCTGATTAAGGTTTTTTCCACATCGGGATACTTTTTCCATGTCAGCTAAAATGTCAATATAGAATAATAAAGATTAACTCTAACAAAAGATGCCCTGACTCTGTGCTTGAAGGTATATAAATTCACCTTTCCCTATTGATGGGTAAAGCAGCAGTTTCGACTTTTATGGGAAATGCTGTTTTAAAATTTATATGCAAAAAAGCAGGTAAGAGGAGGCTGCTCCGGCCACAGCCAAACCTTCCACACAGGACGCTCCCTCCTTCCCAGCTGCTCCTGGAGCCTCGACTCCATAGTCAGAGATGTTTTATTTCCAGCGGGGAGGGGAGGGCAGGGGGTGCGGTATGTAGACAGAGGGGGGCTGTTGCCTTGGGGGGGATGTGGTGACTGCGTGAGAGATGTTAGTCTATACCCCTAAATCACACACTGTCTATGAGACCAAGGTTGCAGAATCACAAAATAAAAACACAAACAAATGCAGACAAATGGGTTCATATGGGAAAACTAGTCACATTTCTAAGAGACATAAACAAACTGACATCCCAGGAGACAGAGACCTCGGACCTTCACACTCGCTTCTGTGGAATTTCTCCCTCCTCACCCCTCCTCTCTCTTTCTTAATTTTCTCCCTCCCTCCCGCTCCAGCTCCACACAGCCCTCACACCCATCCACCACCTGTCAGGCCCCGGGAGGGCTCACAGGGGCAGGCGGTAACTTGCCAGCTCCCTGTGGACAGGGCTTGTCCCGGCTCTGACGACGGGGCCACCCCCGGGCCCCACAGCAGTCAGGGGAGGGGATGGGGCTGGGAGAAGAGGATGAACTATATTCCTCCCAACATCGGAAACCACCAACAAAATCATCCCTGACACACTCAGACATCAATTATCACTGAATGCACCGCAGGACAACGCCAATTAAGACAGTGACCTGAACAAGGGCTCTTGTCCCTCTGGAGTAAAGTCATTTGATGGATGGATCTTGGACAGTGTCCAACCCATGGACACCAGCTCCAGAGCTCAAATAGCCCAGCCCTGAGGCCCTGATCGGTCCATGAGGCGACACAGGACGGGGCGGAACATGCTATGAGTGCTCAGAGGCTCCCCATGAGCCCCGACCATGGAGTGAGAGGCCAGGACGCCCTCTGCCCTGCCATGGGGACAACCTCAGGACACAGACTTGACACGAGAATGGGAACTTCCCCCCAGACTGCAGGTATTTGCAGGGGAGCATCCACTCACACATGAAAACTTTTAGATTTCAAACTTCATTTTTAGACTTGAGAACGTGTTAAACTATTCTTTTTGTAAATCACAAAACTAATGGTAATGGGGCCCAAGTAGTCATGTCCCACTGCCCTGTCAGACTGGGTGAGCCTCAGGGAGAGAAATCATCTTCTCTTGTAATTTAAGATGTTCAAAGATATTGACTTTTAATACATTGATCATAGGCTTTGGTTATGGAGATGGGACGATTATTGCTTCAGACCTGGGATGTAGCTTCAGCACACTCAGTGGGTCTGGGCACTGAATAAAATCACATCAATCAATGGGATTAGATTGTAATGAAGAAATTCCAGGCAAAATTAAAAAAAAAATAAAACTAGTTATTTAAATTCGGAACATTATGCCTTTTTATTCCAAACATTACGACAAAAATGAGTCAAATAGAAAATCAGTAAATCTTACAGCAACAAGTTGAACACTTCATTGCTCTGACATGAACATGAGGCTGGCAGGGATGTGTGACTATTTACAGATGTGAACTTGGGATTTTCCCCAACACCCTCACTCGGGGACTGTTAGCGATATTGTAACATATAGTCACAGTATAAACAGGGCCTGGAGGAGATAGATGTCAATTTATTTTATCCATTTTAAATAGGTATTTAAAGTCATACAACAGATGTCAACATTATTAATAACCAGGTAATAATTTTCTTTACCTCCATGAATCCTGATTTATTTTCTTGTTTTTTATTAAATTTTGGGAGTTATCTCCGCCAATGTGCTGCAATTATTTTATATATACTCTCCAAAAATTCCTGCCATCCCCAGGGCTGGCCCACGTCACCGCACAGAAGGGGTAGAGGTGAGATTGGGGGGAGGAGAGAGGGCAGGGCTGCCACGTGTCCAGACATCCCCACTCACGCACGGGCCTGGGAGGAGGAACAAACCTGCACATGGGGGGCCTGGGGCCCTGGGACCGGCAGGGACAGACAGACGCACAGACCATCTGGGTTAGCGCCAGAGCGGCCTCCTCCCTGCACAGATGTGCATGAGTCTGGGGGGGAAAGAGGGGTCGGGAGGGACCCGGGGGTAGACAAGCCCATCCTGCAGGAGGGACGTGTGGGTGTGACCCAGGAGGAGAATCTGCAGGAAACGTGGTCTCTGAGTCCTCAGAAGAGAGGAGTCAGGGGCAGGGAGGTGAGGAGATGAGGAGATGAGGGGACGGACCAGGAGGCAGCAGTGAGGCCACAGGGGCAGGAATCTGACAGAGGAGGCGTCAGGACACGCCACACGGGGACGCTGGGCCCAGATCATTCAGTTCCACCACACTGTTGGGTCTCGGGGAGCAGGAAAACGGGGACCCACACACCCCATCTCCCTGCACACCCATCCCTGCGGGGCCTCCCCAGACCAGGGCTGTGCTGGAGGAACAGGGACAGGCTCTCCAGCGTGGGGAGGGGCTGGGCATGATCACGTGTCATCTGGGGCTGTGCCCTGGACAGCCTCTGGGAGGTGTGCTGGGCAGAGAAGCTGGGGCCTTGGCAGGAGGTGGAGCCGCTGACCTGGGGGGTTCTGGGGGAGCTTTGTCTATAGAATTTTTGACAGATATGAGATTGTAATTGTTCAAGTGTTGTAGGGGACAGTTGAAATTTTCAGTTTTCACCAATTTTCAGGACTTATGTGGAGAGCGTAATAATGTCATATTCACATGAGGTGGTAATAAATGTGTTGAATGAAACAGCAGAATTAGATGTATTATTGTCCATAGAACTGGAAGGAATAATCATGTAGAAAATACATTCAGTTATTATCTTGTATTAATAACCCTTTTTGTTTTCAATATTGGAAGAATTAAACTTTTGTTGCTCTTTTCTCTTTTATACAGATGATGGCTCCAGGGGTAACCAATCTCACGGCCATGACAGAATTCGTCCTCCTGGGTTTCCCCACCCAGGTGACCATGGACTAACAGTGAAATCTCACATGCTGGTATACTGGCCCTTCATCAGTCTCCCCACAGCCGACATCAAGGCCTGGTTCCTCAGAATGTATATGACGGGATTAAAGGTGGGGGGCATCACCGTGTAGAACATAGAAACAACCAGGCCAGACATGGACAGGGTCCCTGAGGTTGACTTCAGATAAGCAAAGCATCCAGTGGAGAGAAACAGCACCACAACCAGCAGGTGGGGAAGGCAGGTGGAATAGGCCTTGGACTTACCTTCTGTGGATGGGATCTTACTGACAGCACAGAAGATGTGGACATGGGAAATGACAATGAAAATAAAGCAGCAGATACTCCAGACCACGCTGATGAGAATGGGGACAAGTTCTTTGATTAAATTTCCTGAGCAGGAAATAGCCATTAGTTGGGGAATGTCACAGAAGAACTGGTAGACCACGCTGGACCCACAGTAGGACAAGGAAAAGGTTCCACCTGTGTGCATCATGGCAAGGAGACCCCCCACACCCACACGTCCCTCCTGCAGGATGGGTTCGTCCACCCCGGGTCCCTCCCCGGAACCTCTGTCCCCCTCAGACTCATGCACATCTGTGCAGGGAGGAGGCTGCTCCGGAGCTGAGCCAGACGGTCTGTGCGTGTGGCTGTCCCTGCAAGTCCCAGGGCCCCAGATCCCCCGGGTGGGGGTTTGTTCCTCCCCGCAGGCCCGTGTGTGAGTGGGAACATCTGGACACAGGGCAGCCCTGCCCTCTCTCCTCCCCCCCAATCTCATCCCCACCCCCATGGGATGACGGATGGGAGGCCCTGGGGAGGCAGGATTTTTAGGAGAAAGTGCTGCTATAGAATTATTGTATGAGACCAGAGGAACAATTTTTGCTATTGTAATGGAAACAAGAAAACAAATTCAGAACCTGCTGTTTTGTGCCCTCTGCCAAAACCTTTTCAGTGACTTAAAATAATATTTATGTTGATCATATTATATTTTATATAGCTGTGTTGCTGTGTGGAGTCAGGTAAAATGTTCACATCCATGACAGACTGATTTCTACACGTGACTATCACTTCAGTGAGAAGGAAAAAAAAGATCAATATTTATCGCCTCAAAAGTTTATGAATTTCTGACTCACTATTGTGTCATATTCTGGGGATGAACATGTGAAGCTTTCCCTTTTAAACTACTAGTGTGAATTTAAACTTCGTCTTAAGATCCTTCCTCTCTGCTTCCTAAATAGCTCTCGCACGTGTGATATTTAACATGTGATGCACTTTCATCTCTGTGTTCTCAGTGCCAAAATACATGGCTATGAACAATAATTGTCAGATAGACCATAATTAAAATATTATATGACCACAAATATATTAAAAACCTAAGCTGCAGAAGACCTTTAGTTGAAGAAAAGTAAAAAAAAAAAAAAATTCCCTCTTTGAAATTCATTCCAGAAAATATGGCATTGTGAAATTGAACTGTGAGTTTTAAATACTAGCTTTCAGTTATAAGATGAAAATTTTAACTACTGCTCCTCTGAAAGGCAAAATGCTTTGTGAAATGATGCTTGGTTGTAAAACACATTACCTCAAAAGAGAAAACAATAAAATTCCCTTTTGTAGGACAACAAAATGAGTTCAGTTGTTCCTATTGAAACACTGACACTTTGAAATGCCGATCAATAGAATATATATTTATAATGAATAGAAAACATTTAGTTACAAGGGGAACATCTCCACCTTATTTGACCCACATGTCCAGTCTGTCCTGTGTCCGTAATGGGGTTGTGAGGTCACCAGAGGCTGAGACCAGGGGGCTGGACAGAATGGTGGGAGACTCGGAGGCGGCCCAGAAGGAGGGCACGGCTGGTGATGGGTGACCCGTCCCGCCTCCCAGATGGCGTCAGCTTTGGATTTGAAGACAAGAAGGGGGTGCCTCCAGCTTCGTCCTTTCTCAGGGTTGCCTTGAGCGGCCCAGGGTTGTGCTTCTGTGACATTTTCAAATTATTTATTCTGGATCTGTGAAAGGGCTGTCAGAATTCTCACAGGGTGTGCCGTGAATTAGTAGCTGGCTCCTGGCCTTTTGACACTTTCTCCTTCTGATTGATAACCTTGGGGTCTCTTTCCACATAGTGTATCTTCTTCAATTTTATTTGTTGGTGTCTATAGTTTCTAGCATGTGGATTTTCTACCCCTTTGGTTCAACATCTCCCTCAACATGTACAGAAACATAATTTTTTGTCAGTTGGTTTTGTATCCCGTAACCTTCCTGAGTTTGTCAGTTCTGATTGTCTTTGGAGGGGGTTTCTTGGGCTGCCTATAGAAGGCTATTCTGTCTACAAAGAGACACAATTTTAACTCTTCTTTTATGAGGTTGGATTCCTTTTATTTTTTTTTTTCTTGCCTTATTGGCCTTCCAGTGAGATACACATGGGGAAATAACAAACAGTCTCTTCAGTAAGTGGAAAAACTGTGACCTCACATTTTCACATTATTGAATGGCTCTTCCTTCCCTCCCAGCCAAAAGATCACTTATCTACTTATTTTTCTCAAAGATGTTCCTTCTTACAAAAAGGCCGTTTTCATTGTCAGTCCTTATCCAGCTGTGATCCCGGCTCTATTAAAACAGGCCACTGCGAGCAGGACACAGAAGGGCTCCTTGCTCAGTCACAGCAATTTCAGATTGTTGTCCAAGATTATGGTGGATCATTCTTCTCTTCTACCCCACCCGATAAACGTGTTCAATCCCCACAGCTTCTCCCTTGTCATTCCTTCAATGTCGTGGTCAGTTCTCCCATCCCCAGGCTCTCTCGACCCTCATGGACGGCACCTCCGCCCCAGGCTGCCGAGTCATGGTCTGGGGTCCAGGCTGCTGCCCCGGGGCCGACTGCCTGCATCGTGCCTTCCCCTTCGGCCCCACGTGCTGAACTAGCAGCTGCTATTTTGACTCTTTCTTCATTTCCTTCACAGTCACTTAACATCATTTCTGACTCCTCATCTGTTACCTCCCAGTACAAGATATCCCCTCTGCTCTTCTTAACACTAATAATGACGAAGCCCTATACAAAGGTCAGCACTGTCCAGTCATAGTCATATGAGCCAAACCTTGCCAGGTGCCTTTCCTATCAATCAAGAGCAGAAAGCTTGATCACTCTGGCAAGGGTGTGCATCAAGAGGTATGACCATGAATGCCCAGGGGGCTGAGGACGGATGCATGAACTTACCCCCAACTCGGCATCACGAGGTATGACTGGGAACACCCCGGGGGGCAAGGACCGATGTATGACAAGGAGCCCCAGAAGTTGATCAGTTGATAACATTAGGACCGTGCGGGGGTGGGGGGGCTGGGGTCTAGTTTCAATGACAACACTTGGTCATCAAGGTGATAACATGGTCAGCAGACTCATGTCCCCCAAGCCCTAGATTACATTCCTGTGTTTCACCCATCCTTCTCTCCCTGTCCTCCTAATGCACATAGCTCACGCTCTATGATTATTCTATCAAAAAAAAAAAAAAAACAGCCAGGATCTTACTCTCAGCAGCATCCTGCCTTGTGCAGCCTGCTCCATGACTCCCGTGTCTTCATCAGTGTGGTGATGCACAACACAACATCCACAATCAACAGAAAAAATTGGACTCTAATCTCAAACCATACATAAAAGTCAGCTCAAATGAATGAAACACTAAACATAAGAGGTGGGATTGTGACAATACTAGCAAAACACGGGAAAGCATTTTTTACATTGGTGTCGGGAATGAACTTTGGAAAGTGCTACCAAAAGCACAATCCACAAGAAAGAAAAGAAACACGCCAGGCTACATGAAAGTACAAATTTTCTGCCGGGCAAAGGGAGTAGCATCAGCAGAATGTGAAGGCTTCCAGGGAGTGGGAGAAAAGGTTGCAAACCATATTTGATAAATGATTAATATATTATGAATAAGGATCTCGTACAACTCAAACCATATATTTGATAAATGATTAATATATAATGTATAAGGATCTCGAACAACTCTACAGGGAAAAGCTAAGTTCCCCACTTCAAAGTGACAAAGAATATGAATACACTTTTCTAAGCCTTTTTCTTCTGTTCACTGCAACACATTGTTTCCACTGGGTTTCTTCTGTCAGTTAATATCAAGTTACTTTTCCCTTTACTTTCAAATCAGAAGCTTCACACACTCCCTGTGCAACCCCAGTCTCTCAGTTCATCATTGGAGGTGGGATGTTGGCAGGGGTTTCTGTGTCATGGGCAGAACCGGTGCACAGCTGAGCTTCCATGGGAAGGAGATGCAGAGGATTTGAAAGGTCTTGAATACTCGTTTTTAAAGGAGTCGGTTTTTCCAGGAAGTACCTCCACACATTATTATATCAATTTAATATAAAGCTGCTCATTTGAATTTTGTAAAAGATATTGAGATGCAACCAAGGGCTTCAAGATAGTCTCTTTTCAATGAAGAACTGTATTGTGGATAATTGGCCCCCAGCCACCACTTTGCAAAGCCCGGTGTCTCCAAGGCTGCGTTCTGCTGCCTCCTCCATCATTCTGAGAACTGTTTCGCTTAATTGCACTTGGTTTTCATTCCTCTTGAGGAACTTTCTAACTAGTACTTCAATCACATGGTCTCTTAATTGGCTTGTCTGATCCATTTTTCCATTATTCAGTGTTGGCACAAAACATGCTTCAGGGACTCAGACATTCCTGCCAGCTTACATGATAGGAAATTGTTCACAATCAGGCATTATTCTCTTTTTTATTTGTGTGGTAACAGTTGCAATCCCTCTTTTATTTTTATTTTATTCAGCTCCTGTCTTTTTCCCCCTAGTCTCACTAAGGGCTTGCCTATCTTATCTTTCAAAGAAAAGCTCTCATTTTTTTTGTGGATTTTTCTATTATTTATTTCATTTGTTGGTTGCACTGACATTGGGGCTTGTTTCTCTTTATTGTCCAGTATGCGTATATCTGTAGAGTGGAATTACTGGGTCATATAATATTTATGTTCTTAATTTTTTAAAAGAAACTTCCACAGCTTTCCACATGAGGACACTGATCTGTACCCTCACCAGCAGTGCCCAGGTGCTCCCTTCTCCCCACATCCCCTGTCTCCCAGATGACATGCTGTTTTTGCCTGGTGATTTGACTGTATTCCCTGGGGATGAGTGATGTCAAACACTTTCTCATGGGCCTGTGGCCATGTCTGTTCAGATCGTCTGCCTGTTTTTTAGTCTGATTGTTGAGGTTTTGCTACTGGGTGTATGAGTTGTTAATATTTTTGGAAATTATGTCTTATCAAATATATAATTTGCAAATACCTTCCTCCATTTGATCAGTTAGTTTCATTTTGTTGATGGATCATATTTCTTTTATTTAATGAAAATATTTCATGATTTTAGCTATTTTCTTAAAATCAACAAAGAAATTATATTTATGTTCAATATATTACCTTTTCTTGAGACATGATTTTCTAAGTCCCTAAGAGTCCAGAAATGTTATTACATCAAGAGATTTATCATGCTAAACAGCCATATTGCCTAAATGTACTTAAGAAAAATGATATTTTGGTCACTTAGACACGGGTTTATATTTCTATACATTGAGCCACGTCCGGGCCACACCACAGCATGAATAAAAGGGGTGCTCAGCACAGCCCCAAGACACAGACTCAAGGGAGCACTTAGGCGCCTCCCAGCCCAGGTTCCCAATGGCCGGGGTGACGCTGCTCAGGGAGAGGCAACAAAGGTCCAGGGGCGGCTTGAGGTGGGGATGCGGGGGGGAGCTCCCGCACGCCCCGACGCCCTCGGGGGGCCATGCTGGGCTGGCCGCACTTGCCCAGACAGAGCTTCACCCTCTGCATGACACCCCACACCTGGGCTGTGCTGTGTTAGCCCGCGGGGCCTCCTGTTGGGGCGCAGGGGATGAACCCTGTGCATCTGAGAACACCTCAGCAACCTCCACGCCACGGGGCTCCAGCCACAGTGTCCACCAGGCACAGGGCCCCATGGACCTCAATGGGCCTCCCAGAGCGGCCAAGGAATATAATGTGAAAACTTACATTATGTGTCTCCTAATGGAGTCATGACGTCAACTTCTCTGTTACATTTTGCTGAGTTGCCCTTTCATCAGTCACTCCACAGCTGACTTCATGGCTTGGTTGCTTAGACTGCCCTCTATATTCCAGAGGTCTGTGTGTCTGTTTTTGTCCCAGTGCCATGCTGCTTTAAGTATTAGAGCTTTAGTGTATGGCTTGAGGTCTGGAAGTGTGCTGTCTCCACCATGCTTCCTCATTTCTGTCAAGATTTTTGGTTGTTGAATATGCATTTCTGTAATGTTTGTTTTGTGTCCTTGGAGAATGCCATTGAATTCCTTATTGGGGTTGCATTGAATCTGTAAACTGCTTTGGGTCAGATGGGCATTTGGTAATGTTGATTCTTCCAAGCCCACAGCAGGGAATATCTTTCCATTTCTTTGTCTTTTCTATTTCTTTTAACAATGCCTTAACCCTTCCTTGTATCTTCACCTCCTTAGTTGTGTCTACACCATGGTTCTTAGTCTCATGGTTATAAGTGGGATTGTTTTCTTCACTTCTCTTCTAGTTCATTTTTTGGGTATAAGAAGGCATTTAATTCTGTGTGTTGATTTTGTAAACTTCTAGCTACACTGAAGTGGCTTATTGATTTAATTTGTTTTTACAGTGGAATCTTCAGTGTTCTTAGTGTGTATTATACGTCCACAACAAATTTAATTGTGCTTAAATGTTTAAAGCCATATAACCTAGAGACAGTTAATGTTTTATTAATTTAAAAATTTCAATTCTGTTATACAAAGGTGACAAAATGAATAGTCTTACTGTAGTCTTAGTATAAATTTATAAGTCTTACTATGAATAGTCTTAGTATAGATTTATCATAGTCTGATTCAGCTTCTTCAATACATGTTTTGAATTCTCATTGTATCCCATAACCTATTCTGATTATATTCCTTAACTTTTATTGACCAGTAAGCTATGACAGTATCAATAATTAATATTAAGAAAGTTATTTATCAATTGATAAATAAAAATGCCAATGATTTAAAAGAACAGTAGCAAGTTGTCAACCTAGAAGTTTATATATTGAGTTTTTGACATTTTTTAACTATTCCTGGCTGCCTCCAATCTGACATTGTGCACACATGGGACTCGCCTGAGCTGAAGGCAAGTTCAACCTGATTAGCACCCTCAGAGCATGAATGTCTGAGAATGAGTAAAATGTCTGATATCCAGTTGGAGGTACATTTTACCATGAAATATTTTGGTGTGAACTTTTCAAACATTGGACGTCACAGATGGGCAAGCAGGGGTCGATGCAGTCAGCAGAGAGGAGCTGAGGCCAGACAGCAGCCATACACTTGGGCATTTCACTTCCCAATTTTAAATCTTCTTCAAATTCTTTGTCTTTACATCTACACTAAATGATAGCATTATTTATGATATGTAAATCTGATGAGTTTTCTCGTTTGAACAACTCCATATGGAAACACAAACACTCTGAAAAACCACAATAATGTGCCCAAAAAGATATTGCCATCAAATTCCCAGGCGTTCTTGGTAATTATATAAATGTGGATAAACACACATGTAAAGTGTGGTGTGATGTTGTGAGTGCCATTCCTCACCTATTTCTGGAAATATTAGAATATTGTGCAGTCCACTAGCTATTATTTTGTTTTTACCATTATAGCTTCCTAAGTTCCTTTATTGTTTCTTAAAAAAACCTACCCATTATATATTCGTAAATTTTAGTGATTATACTGCACGTGAAATTAACAGCTTTCATATCACTGTCTTATTTCTGGTGTCCACTGTGCTGAATGTGTTTATGGTAAATGCTGGCAGCACCCACACCAGAGCTTCCCGAAGGGTCTCTACCACATCAGGTGTGGTCCTTATCGACAGAAGGTCATGACTATTCAGATTCTACTACAGATCCCAAGGCCTTATTTATTCTGTGAAGGCCTCACTCACTAAGTAAAGGGGCCTCTGTCCTATCCATGACCCTTGATCAGTGACATGAAAGGGGAAGCACCATAGAGATGGGAGATGCTGCCCTATGAGAGAAATTCTGCTGATGACTGAGATGAAACCCAACCATTGCCTTCCTCCGCTGGGAGCACAGAATGGAGAACAGCAGAAAGATGCTTAGGTCCAATTACCTCAGTACACACAGAATACCAAAGAACATCTCAGTGCTCAAAAGAGCAAAATATAAGCTATAGGAGTATATGAAGTATCTTAAATATAATTTAAAAATAAGCATATATTTTCAATTATACAATGGAATTAAATGTAACTATAAGAGTATAAATGGGAAAATGATGCAAATATTTAAAATAAATGTCTGTGATAGAGTCATGACATCATCTTATCTATTACATTTGGGTGAGTCTCCCCTTCATCAGTCTCCCCACAGCCAACTTCATGGCTTGGTTCCTCAGACTGTATATGACGGGGTTAAAGGTGGGGGGCACCATCATGTAGAACATAGAAATGACCAGGTCAGACATGGATGGGGTCCCTGAGGTCGGCTTCAGATAAGCAAAGAGCCGAGTGGAGACAAACTGTACCACAACCAGCAGGTGGGGAAGGCAGGTGGAGAAAGATTTGCATTTCTTTTACTTCCCTCATTAGGGACTCAATTTCATTCTTCTGATTGTTGATTATTTTTCCCTTATCATTGTTTTCCTTTATGACTTCTGTCAGCTTTTTTTATCACGGCAATTTTAAATTCTCTTTCTGGAAGGCTCAGAAGTTCTTCCAAGTTACTGTCGTTGCAATCTGGGGGGGTGGTTTTCCTTTTGTGGTGTGCTTTTTTCCTGAGGAGTTGCTGGGTTGTGTGTGGTTTTTCTACTCCCTACTGCCTGTTTTCTAATTTGCCATATGCATTGGGACACTGTGTTGCTGGGACTGGCCGGCATCTTGAGCGAACTTCCAGCGCACCTCTAGCTCTTCCAGGAGCCATCTGCCGGTTTCAAGCAGGCTTTACTGAAGAAATGTCCCTGTTCTAAAGTGGCAATGCGGGGATGAACTCCCTGCACGCCCAGTCTGCCCTGGTGGTGGGTTCCCGCTCCTCCTCTGGGCTTGGACTGCAGGCCAGAAGGGGCCTGGTGTGGGCGAACTTTGAGCAATTTTTTTTTTATATCTTTGGAAAATGCCATTGAAGTTTTTATTGGGATTGCATTGAATCTGTAAATTTCTTTGGGTCAGATTCACATTTGGTATGTTGATTGCCCCAAGTCAAGGGCAGGGAATATCTTTTCATTTCTCTTTCTTTTCTATTTCTATTAACAATATCTTACTCTTTTCTTTGCATCTTTACCTATTTGTTATGTTTACACCATGGTATTTCATCTCATGATTATATGTTGGATTGTTTTCTTAACTTCCTTTCTAGTTAATTTTAGTGTAGATGCAAAGACAAAGAATTTGAAGAAGATTTAAAATTGGGAAGTGAAATCCATATAGTGCATATAGAAGGCAATTGATTTTTCTGTTTTTTTTTTTAAAGGTTGGTTTATTTATTAAGTTAACACAAGTTGACAACGTTGTGTTAATTAATTAATTAATTTATTTATACAAGCTCTGGGTACAGTCACAAGTGCAGGAGGGTGAGAGAACTCACCACAGCCAGAGTGGGGAACAGAATGGGCAGACTGACGAAGTACATTTCTGAGGGGAGCAGCGGATATCAGGAGAGGTCTGCGCGCCATGAGGGACCCTCGTTAGCGGCCGGGGATTGAACTGGAACTGCGGAGGCTACAGGCTGTGTCTCAGCCCAGCACTCATCTGCTGTGCCACCAGGGAGGCCCTGTGTGTTGATTTTTTACACTTTCAACTACACTGAAGTGGCTTATTATTTTAATTTGTTTTTTAAGTGGAATCTTTTGTTTTCTTAGTGTATATTACATTGTCCACAACAGCTTTAATTGTGCTGAAATGTTAAAATTCATACAACCGAGAGACAGTTAATGTTTTATTATTTAAAAATTTTAATTGTGTTACACAAAACTGACAAATTGTAGGCAATGAATAGTCTCAGTATATGTTTATAATAGTCTGATTCGGCTTCTACATTCAATATGTGTATTGAATTCTCATTATATCCCATAACATTCTCTTGATATCCCATAACTTTTATTGACCTGTAAACTATGACAGTAGCTAGAATTAATAATAAGAATGTTATCTATCATCAGAAAAAATAAAAATGACAATGATTTAAAAGAACAGCAGCAAGTGGCCAAACCAGAAGTTCAAGGATGGAGATGTTGCCATCATTTAACCATTCCTGGCTGCCTCCAAACTGACATTGTGCAAACATCGTCCTCACCTGGGCTGAAGGCAAGGTCAGCCTGATTAGCACCCTCAGAGCATGAATGTCTGAGAATGATTTAAATGTCTGATATCCAGTTGGAACTGCATATTATCATGAACTATTTTGGTGTGAAATTTTCATATTTATGATATGTAAATCCGATGAGGTTTCTCGTTTGAACTACTCCACATAGAAATGCAAAGACTCTGAGAACCCCATAATACTGTGGCCAAAAGGACATTGTCCTCAAATTCCCAGAAATTCTAGGAAATTAAATATATGGCGATATACACACAAGAAAAGTGTGGTGTGATGTTGTGTGCACCCTTCCTCAACTATCTCTGGAAATATTTAAATATTGCGTAGTCCACTAGCTAGTATTTTTTTTTTTACCATTATAGCTTCCAAAGTTCCTTTATTGTTTCTTGAAAAACCCTACTCACTATTTTAGTAATTTTTTAGTAATTATACTACACATGAAATTAACAGCTTTCACAGCCACTGTCTTATATCTGGTGTCCACTGTGCACTGAGTGTGTTTATGGTAAATGCTGGTGGCACCCACACCAGAGCCTCCAGGAGGGTCTCTACCCCGTCATATGTGGGTCCTTGTCCACAGAAGGTTGTGACCACTCAGTTTCCAACTTGGGCCCTCAGGTCTTCCTTATGCAAGGAAGGCCTCACTAACCAAGTACAGGGGCCTTTGTCCCACCAATAGCCCCTATTCCCACATGTGACCGCAAGAGTCAGTAACATGAAAGGGGAAGTGCCTTAGATACTGGAGATACTGCCCCAGTGAGAGAACTTCTGCTGGTGACTGAGATGAAACCCAACTATCACCCCTGGGCCAAGAGCACAGAAGTGGAGAACAGCAGACAGATGCTGAAGTTAGGTGACCATCATTGTACAGAGAATATCAAAGTACAACTAAGTGTTAAAAAGAGCAACAATCAATGCTAATCGAGTGAATGAGCAGAATATATGAAGTCATCATAAATATATATTTAAAATGAGCATATATATATAAATTATACAATGAAATTATATAAAAGAATATGAAGGGAACAATAATGTGAAAATTTAAAATAAATATCTCATAATAGAGTCATGAACAAATCTCCATTACCTTTTGGTGAGTCTCCCCTTCATCAGTCTCCCTACTGCCGCCTTCATGGCTTGGTTCCTCAGACTGTATATGACAGGATTAAAGGTGGGGGGCACCACCATGTAGAACATAGAAATGACCAGGTCAGACAGGGATGGGGTGCCTGAGGTCGGCTTCAGATAAGCAAAGAATCCAGTGGAGACAAACAGCACCACAACCAGCAGGTGGGGAAGGCAGGTGTAGTAGACTTTGTCCTTCCCTTGTGTGGATGGGATCTTCCTGACAGCAGAGAAGATATGGACATAGGAAATGACGATGAAAATGAAACAAAAGGAATCCATCACTACACTAGTGAGAATATGGAGAAGTTTGTTGATTAAATTTCCTGAGCAGGAGGTAGCCAATAACTGGGGGATGTCACAGAAGAACTGGTGGACCATGTTGGAACCACAGTAGGACAAGGAGAAGGTTCCAGCTGTGTGCATCACAGCATGGAGAAACCCACCCAAGCAGGACAAAGCTGTCATCTGCACACACCTGTCCCTGCTCATGATGCCGTCATAGTGCAGGGGGTGGCAGATGGCAGCTTAGCGGTCATAGCTCATCACCACAAGGATGTGAAACTCTGCAGCCCCTGAAAGAATAAGCACAAAGACTTGGAGGACACAGCCTGGGAAGGAGATGGAGCCTCTGTGACTCAGAGAGCTGGCAATGGACTTGGGGGCCATGGCTGAGAGGAAGCAGAGGTCCGAGAAGGACAGACTCCTCAGGAAGAAGTACATGGGGGAGTGGAGGTGCAGGTCCAGGGTGGTGATGAGGATGATGAGCCAGTTCCCAACAGGGCACACAGGTAGACCAGGGAGAAGAGCAGTGGGTGCAAGAAGCCCATGGTCCCCTGGTTGGGAAACCCCAGGAGGACAAATTCTGTCATGGCTGTGAGATTGGTCACCCCTGGAGCCATCATCTATGTAAAAACATCGAGCTGAGTAAAACATGACGCCTACAAGGACAGTCACAGGCATGTCCCAGTGGTCACTCTGAGGCTGTGGAGTGGAGCAGCTCCATGTCTCTCACTCTGTTGAGCCTTTTGCGTTCAGCTGCAGAAACACTCCTTTATCACACTGGATCTGGGATCAGGAAGGAGGGACATTTGCGTGATCATAGGATTCTGCTCTGGTTGATCTCATAGCCAGACTATCAGTCCCTCCCCACCGCCCCAGTCCTGTTGCTCCCGCCTCCTGCCCAGGCCCCAGTGTCTCCGTCCAGCACACCTCCCAGAGATTGTGCAGGGCACAGCCCAAGTGGACACATGAACATGCCCAGCCACTCCCCACCCTGGAGAGCCTGTCCCTGCTCCTCCAGCACAGCCCTGGTCTGGGGAGGCCCCATAGGGAAGGATGTGCAGGGAGATGGGTTGTGCGGGTCCCTGTTTTCCTGCTCCCCAGGACCCGACACTGTCCTGGAACTGAATGATCTGGGCTCAGCGTTCCCATGCGGTGTGGTGTGTCCTGATGCCTCCTCTGTCAGATTCCTGCCCCTGTGGCCTGACTGCTGCCTCCTGGTCCGTTTCCTCATCTCCTCATCTCTCTGCCCCTGACTCCCCACATCTGAGGACCCAGAGACCACATTTCCTGCAGAGTCTCCTCCTGGGTCACACCCACACATCCTCCTGCAGGATGGGCTCGTCCACCCCGGGTCCCTCCCGGACCCTATGTCCCCCTCAGACTCATGCACTTCTGTGCAGAGGGGAGGCCGCTCCGGGACTGAGCCGGACGGTCTCTGCTTGTGGCTGTTCCTTCTGGCCCAGGGCCCCAGGTCCCTTGGGTGCGGGTTTGTTCCTCACCCCAGGCCCGTGTGTGAGTGGGGACACCTGGAAACGGGGCAGCCCTGGCCACACTCCCCCTCCCCAATGTCATCCTCTGCCCCCTCTGTGGGGTGACGGAGGGGCAGGCCCTGGGGAGGTAGGATTTTTAAGGAGTATGTGGGGAATAAACTTGTGGCTATACATCAGTGTATATACATTTCAAATTAATTTAATAAAAACTAGAAGATAATGAAAATACCAGGTGGTCATACATGTAGACATCTTAGGAGTGATTTAAAATAATCTTTGTAATGATGAAATAATTTTTGATACATCTCTCTCTCCAGGTATTGTTAAAAATATTGTATTTTTTTCATTTTAATATTGCTAACAATCCTTGAGTGATGGACTTAGGGAAAAATCCTAATTCCATGTCCAAAAGTAGAAGACGTCCGTGCCGCCCTCCCGTTAGTGTTAGAGCCATGAAGTGGTGATCATGTTGCTTTAAAAAGTTTTTGAATTTCCACTTGTGTCTTATATCTGTTGCAATATTTCAGAACAGAATGGCTTAACATTCTGATTTTTAACTATAACTATTTTTATTTGATTTTGAGTTTTTTAATCCCAATTTAATTGCATCAATTTTTATGATTTTATTTAATACTTAGTACACACTGACTCTTTGAGCTGAGTGCCCAGATCATAGTTATGAAGTCATATGCTTTGTATATTAAAATCTACTAATATGATGATGCTATTAAAATTCATAATATTTGGACTTTTCAATTAAAAATAGTTATTTTCTGTCATTGAATCTTAATCCCAGGATGATACAGCAGTACATCGTTGAGGAAGTTGTGCAACTCTAGAAGCAATAGTTTTCATTATTTATGAAATGACTATTTTGGATGATGTGCTTTCTCTAATCTACAATGAAATCTAAAGTCTTGAAATCTAAAGTCTTTCAAGTCTGATCGATTTCTATTCTGAAAACTGTTTATGAACAGAATACATGCAGTCTGAGGGGGGCGTTTCCAGCTGCCATGTCGAGTCCCCCTCCTGAGGTTGTCCCCATGGCGGAACAGAGGGCGTCCCAGCCTCTCACTCCATGGCCGCGGCTCGTAGGGAGCCTCTGAGCACTCACAGGATGTCGCAACCCATCCTGTGCCACCTCATGGACAGAGCAGGGCCTCAGGGCTGGGCTATTTGAGCTGTGGAGCTGGTGTCTGCGTGTTGGACATGGTCCAGATTCCAGCCCTCAGGGACCTTCCTCCAGAGGGAAAGTGTGTGTTTAGTTGACTGTGTTAATTGCAGCGTCCTGTAGCACATTCAGTGAGCAATTAGTGCCCTGAGTGTGTCAGAGGCAATTTTGTTAGTTTTTACACCTGTGAGGACAGTTCAGTTTTTACTCCTTGCCATACTCCATCACCCTCTACTGACCGGCCATGGGGGACCTGGGTAGGGACATGCGCTGCCCAGCGGTGTCTGGCCATGGCCACAGATGTGAGGGCGCCTGGTGCTTCTCACAACTGCAGGGATCCCCACGGGTGCCTTTAGGGGGACAGACACTGTGTCCCCATCCACCCACCAGTGCTCCCTCATGACCCCCCCTCATCCTCATGGTCGACACATGACCGCCCCTGGGGGATCTTGCCTCTGGGAACTGTGAACCCCGATGCCCAGGAGACAACTCTGCCTTTCCCCTGCTCTGCCTACTCCTACCACGCAGGCAGGGTCAGCACCAGACAAGGTGTCTTTTTAGCCTCAGGGAGAAGGTTGTGGAAGTCTGGAGGGACTGGGGTGCTGCTCACACAGGTTTTGGGGATCCCGCATCCTCACATGCACTCTTCTGGTTGAAACGCCACAGCCAATGAAGGGAATGGTCAGTCCTTCATGCTCACCATGGCTGAGCAAAGCTTCTCAGCCCAGGATCACATTCCCCACATTTAATCTCTCCGGACACAGACTCTAGTCTGTCCACCATGTGGACCCAGGTGTCCAGCACCCGCTGAGGGAAGGGGACACGATGGAAAGTGTGGGCTGAGTGTGACGAGCTGAAGCCTCGTCACCAGCAGCTCTCAGAGTTCCCAGGAAGCAGCAGGACAGAGTCTGCCCAGCTTATTAGACTTTAATGCTGAATAATGACACAATCTCGCCCTGGACTTCGCTGGCCCCGCAGGATGAACCCATCTTGGGGCGAGAACAAACACATCCGTGCGGGGGTCAGGATGCGCCAGCGAGCTCAGAGCAGGGTCTGGAGCCTGAATCCACCTGCCCGCGATTCTGCAGGCACTGGGCGTCCTCCTTAGAGACTGTCCACATCAGCCTTGGCCCGTGTCTCCACTGGGGTTCTGCTCCATGTTGTGGTGGGGACACACATACGTGGATGGATGCACGCCCTTGTCAGGAGGTGCACATGGCTTCTCCCTGTGCAGGGCCTGTGCTCACATTGGTTTCTAAGGCCCAGGAGCACTCTAGTGTGGTGGGGCCACTTGTTTATTACCCTTGGGGTACCATGTCCTTGGACTTGTGGAAGCAGGAGGGTGTTTACATGGGTGTTCCATGAAGTGTGAGGGGGGCACCACACACACAGAGGGACAGAAATGGAACCCCAAATCAGGACATCAAAGACGTGATTAATGGCAATTATTAACATGACCCCATGTCACCCCACTTGGGAGGTCAAATCCTCTTCTCAACAGAGTCTGGAGGTTTCACTCAAAGCCAAGACAGAAAGTGTGCAAAGGCCGTGGCATGAAAGTGATGGAGGCCCAGGCGGGGAGACCCCTGCCTTCAGGGTATTTCATGGAAAGATGAGCAACTTGGGAGACTTCCCAACACAGATTTTATTCTGAAATCTCAATGGACTCGGTCTGGTCATTAACATGCATTTTATAAGCAAAATATTGTATGACAGAGTTGGTTATGATCCATCAGGAGTGTTTGGAGACACCTGTCCTGATGCAGAGAGGACACGTGAGGGAGGAGCCTCCCCCAGTTCATGTTCTCAGGGTGGCTGAGCAGCCATGAGGCCCCGGCGTTGACAGCACAGAAGCTGCAGAGAATAAAATTTACTGATATTGTATGCTTCACTTTACATGATGTAGAAAGTGACATAATCCCAGACGTACCAGAAAGTGGAGAAGAAGACATGGTGCAGGACATCAACAAACAACCTTGTGAACCCCTAAAACGTGAACTCCTAAAAATAAACACAAGAGCATCAAATGTCTTAAAAAATTATAAAACTTAATAGACAAAACATAGTTCTTCAAAAATAGTTTACATTAAAAAAAAAAAACATGCTTTCGAAGGACTGTAATCAAATTAGAACGCCGTATAAATGACCATGAAACAGAGGCTTAAATCATAGACTCCAATTCTTTTTTTTTATTTTTAATATTTTTATATATTTTTACACCATTATTCATTTTTTGCACAATGTATGCTTTCTTATCGCAGGTGTAGTACCTGTGAGATCCCAGCACCCACTCACCCGCGAGCATCACTGCCGTCCCCTATGCCCATCCCGCCCATTTTGATCCTGCTCCCTTGTCCCCAGTAGTGTGTCTGGTTTGTAGTCGCCTTTTAGTGTTGATATTTACTTTATTATAATTATTTTTTTTCTCTGTTCACTTATTTGGATCCTCTACATTCCTGCTATGAGTGAGACCATCTGGTATTTTTCTTTTTCTTTCTGTCTTATTTGACTGAGCATGATCCCTTCCAGCTCTATCCATGTTGCTGTAAATGGCATGAGTTTATCTTTTTGATTGCTGAGTAATAATCCAGTATGTGTGTCACCTCGCCTGCATGTTGTTGAGTGAAAGTCAGGATATAAAAATAAAATAAGGATTGATTTAAAATTTAAATATCAGACAAATTTGAAATCATGTGTTAAGAATACACTTAGTAAGACACTTAACATCACACTGAACATCAGATAGATTAGTTGGAAAAAAATAAACATAAAACCACACACTCATTCATACTCACCCCATTCCAGGCCACAAATTCTTGGTTGCAAAACAATCCAAATCAGAATGAGAAACAGAACACATTTTATCAGTGTAACCCTAAATAATGACTATTATCTTAGTTATCATATAACCTAAACTATGCACATTAACCCTCACTCTCACTCAAATTTAAACCTGAATTCCTAATTCCTACCCCCTCAAAAAATGATATATGACCCTAATTTACTAAAACAGGAACACTCAACTACATTCAGTCGAATCAAAAAAAAAAAATCATCACAAGAACAGAAAACTAAAGACCTGGTCCTTTAATCCCTAGGAAGCCTCCAGAAAATAACAATATGAAACCAACAGCCTATTAAAAGATGGAGACACTTCAAACTAGTAGGTTTTTCCCAGACATTTGGGTTTGTTAACATCCTAAACCCATGACATGCAATAAACCCATGAATTGTGAGGAACAAACATGGATCGTGTCAACTGATCAGAAAAAAAAAAAAAAAACTTTCTACAAAATCCAGCACACTTTCATGATATAATCACTGAAAAAGCAAGAATAAAAGGGAATTTTATCAATATGATATAGAGTGTTATACAAAAAAAAAATGAATATCATGTTCTCTTTTGAGACCTGAGCATTTAACCCCAGGTGTAAAGAATGAGGCCGGATACCAACTCTCACCACTGTCATTCCCAATTTTACTGGAAATTCTTTCAGAGCAATGAGGAAAGAAATAAAAGGCATCCAGTGTGTGAAAGGAGAACGTAAAAGTCTGTCTATTCACAGATGGCAGATCACATCATTATATATATATATATATATATATATATATATAATGCATTATATATAATATATATATAATATATATATAAACAAAAATTGTTAAATTGTAAACTAATTTTCCAAATACAACCCAACATCTATATTATGTATACATGCAGCCAGTTAAAAAAGGAAAATGATTTCTGAAAAGATTAAGTACATTTGAGATAATGTCTACATTAATAAAATATGTAAGAAATCATTAATGCCTCAAGTGGAGGACTTGTACACTGAAAATGAGAAAACACTGATGAAAGGAACCCTAAATAAATGGAAAAGCATCCACAGTTGTTAACTGAATGAATCAATATTGCTTAGATGACAATCATCATGACATATTCAGATTGAACGGGATTCCTATGAAATGCACAACAGGGAAACACTGCAAGATGAGCCTACTTTGATATATGGATGTCCTAGGGCCCACAGCCAGCCAAGACAATAGTGAAAAATAATCAGTGTCAAGGCTCACACTTCCAATGTCAAATATCACTGCAGAGCAAAGAGACAGTGATGACCCTTCAGTACATAAACAGTGCCGTACTCCTTCACACACATCCCATTGGTGAGAATTGTAAAATAACAGATACTGGGCCTCCCTGGTGGTGCAGAGGTTGAGCACTGGGTTGTGAAGCTGCCCACAGCCTCTGCAGTGCCAGTTGGATCCTCAGCCACTGGCGAGGGTCCCACATGGTGCGCAGACCTCTCCTGCCGCCCACTACTCCCCCCAGCAGTGTATTTTGTCAGTCTGCCTGTTCTGCTCCCCGCTCTGGCTCTGGTGAATTCTCTCACCCTCCTGCGCTTCTGACTGTACCCAGTGTTGTATAAATAAATAAATCTTTTAAAAATCAAAATAAAATAACAGATACTGGCAACTATGATTTTGGGAAATCAAACACTGGGCAAACTATACCTGACACAGCTGGATATTTTCCACTAAAATTAAAGACAGAGTAACTGTGCGGTTGAACATTTCCACTCCTAAATGTGTATCCCAAATAATTAGAAGTGGGGGTTAAAGCCAGAGCCTGTACAGGAATGTTATTAGCACCACTGTTCACAACAGCCAAAATGTAGATGGAGAGGACACCCATGCCTTACTTTAATTCTACAAGATCAAATCACTCAATTTGACAAGGAGTCCTTCCAATTAAAACACCAGTACTTCAGGAGGACTTGATATTCATATTACAATTGCAGCCAAGACCTTGTGGGTAGGCCATTGGTGGGTGGGGCATTTCAACAACCCTGAGCATGAGCCAATCACAACATCCTGACTGGCTGGGTGATCTTTTGTTCCTCAGGCCAGAGGTTGTGTGTGTTTGTGTGTGCGAGTGTGTATTAGACATGTTTGGCTTTTAATATTTTTGTAACTTTTTATACAAGTGAGTTTTGTTGAACTGAATAAAAATATTTGGTTCTAAAAAAATTTTTTTTGTTGTTCTAAACAAAAATCACATCGGTCATAAAAAGCACGTCAAAAGAATATGTTGGGGCCTCCCTGGTGGTGCAGGCCATTGAGCGCCACACTGTGAAGGTGACCACAGCCTCTGCAGTGCCTGTTTGATCCCGGACGGCCAGCGAGGGTCCCACATCTCACGGCAGACCTCTCCTGTCTTGACTGCTGCTCCCCTCAGCAGTGTATTTTGTCTGCCTGGCTTGTTCTGTTCCCAACTCTGGCACTGGTGAATCCTCTCATCCTCCCGCACTTCTGACTGTACCCAGTGCTTGTATAAATGAATAAATAAATATTTAAGAAAAAAAGAAAATGTCAGCTAAATTTAAACAACAAACCATATAAAAGCATGCTTACAGTATAAAGGTTGATAAATTGGTATGAGATAATTAGTTTTTCCCACCTACACCATTAGCAAACTCTAAGGATCTTGAATTAATCCTTTCAAATGTGTTACTTTATTAGTTTTTAGTGTCCTCTTGTGAATATAAATAAAAATCCTTTCACTTTGTTGCTGCATTGTAAAAGTCACCATTTTCTATAAGCTAGTATGTGCCCAACTTTTCAAATGATGCCATGTTGCCCGCAACCCACGTACGATTGGACTTCTGTGACAATATTTTCACTACTCGATGGCAACTGTAGAAGGGTTTAAATTTTTCAAGTGGCAAAACAATATTCACCTCCATCAAATGGTGAATAAACAAAAGCTCTATTAACTTCATCATATAAAGTGGCACAGCTGCCATGGGAAAATATTCTGGCCATTCCTTTGTAAGTGAAGCATAAAATGAATGGTTGACAGAGCAATTCCACTTCAGGGAAAAGTCTGAAGAATTCAAAGCAGTGACTCAAACTTGCTGCAGGGGGCCTTGATGCCCCAGCCAGATAAGACACTGGCAAGCAGCAAGTAAAAGAGCCTCACACCGTGGGGCTGAAGATTCCTTGGGCCTCACACCATGGGGCTGAAGATTTAACATCCCTTTGTTTTTTTGTTCTTTGTCATAAAACGAGAAAAAATTCTCAGAAAGTACATTAGGCAATAAATTATATGTATCAGCATACTGTAAGTAAATGGCACAGAAAATTATCTGTTTAGAAATTTGTTATTAAACAATTTGGCCCACTTGACAATGGGAGACAATTTATTGTACATGTGTGACAAGTAATCCAGCATAACAATTACAGTAAGTCCTTCTTTTGCTTTTTTAGAAGTTTCCTTTTTTTAAAAGAAGTTTCTTAGGAAAGTTTTAAATGAAGTTAATTGTGTTAAGGAGTTTCTAGGTAGAAAAAAAGTTCTGATAGTTGAGAAGCAGCTGATCTCCAGCTGAAGGCCATATGAATAGAAGAGTCTTTGGATGCTTAGGCTTTAGCTGATAGGGATGGACCAACAGCTATCCACTGTCTTAGGTATTTGTCTAGCTGAAATAATGAGTTTTAGTGTAAGGCTTAGTTTTTTATCTATTAACCTTGAAGGTTGCCTTCGTGCTGAGAGCACGTAGCAGCCAAAAGCCTATGAAACAAGAATGCACTGATTGTTTCTGCTTTGCTTCCATGCATAAGATGATGTCATCTCACTGCTTGCAAAAAATGAATAAAGACCTGCTGAGGGCCTCCCCGGTGGCACAGCAGTTGAGCTCTGGGTTGCGAAGCTGCCCGCGGCCTCTGCGGCGCTGGTTCGATCCCCGGCTGCTCCCCTGCCACCAGAGGAGGGTCCCACATGGTGCGCAGACCTCTCCTGCCGCCCGCTGCTCCCCTCAGCAGTGTACTTCAGTCCTTCTGCCTGCTCTGCTCCCCGCTCTGGCTCTGGTGAATTCTCTCACCCTCTCGCGCATCTGACTGTACCCAGTGCATGTATAAACAAAACAAACAAACAAACAAATAAATAAATAAAGCATGCCTCTATAAAAAAAAAAGACCTGCTGAGCCCCTCAGTAGAAGATACTTGTACCTCATCCAGTGTTAGTGTCTTCTCACTACCTCATCCCCTTCCCCTCAGCCCTTAAGGTTTCGCCTAGGTCGTCTCATCCTTTCAGGGACTCCTGACACAACATTTTGCTGTGGCTGGTCGTCGGCACAAACTGACATCTGCATGCCCATAATCATATCAGCATTACTCACAACCTGTCAAAATCTAGAAATAACTTGTGTGTAAACAGAGGTATAAATGGAAAAAAAAAAAACATATGCTATGGACAGTTATTCAGCACTAAAAATGAAAATTCTGATACATCCTAGTAAGATGCAAGTGGACTAACAGGCTATTATTCCATTTCTCTCAGGGGTCCAAGCAGTCAAATTCAGAGACAGCAGCAGAATGCAGTTGCCAGAGGATGAGGGTGAAGAGGAGTGGGGAGCAGTGTTGACCTGGGGGAATGGAATGTTGTAGGGTAAGGAAAAAAATGTCAGGCTTTTCTGCTCTCCCACCATCAGGATAAATGATGGATCCTTGTGGTCCTGAATGCATGCCTGATGGCAGACACCTGGAATTGGGTGTGGGCAGATGTAGATAGGATTCACCTGGGCGAAGACTGGGCATTTTAAGGGCGGCATCATGAGGACACCAGGAGAAGCTGAGAGAGAAGCTAGAGAAGCAGAAGCCGAGGGAATGCCAGAGAGCCCAGAGTGAAGACTTGCTGGGGGCTGGGAGGCCTACCAGCATACCGGCCCCCCAGTGCCCCTGCCTGCCATGTAACTGGTAATCCCAATAAAAACCTGCAAAACCACTGAGGACTCTGACTTCTTTACCCGGTCTGCTGGATCATAGAAAACCTGCACTGTGTCCAGTCCTGCCGTCTACAAATGTCTAGACCTGGGTGGTGGGATATTTGTGCAACAATGTGAACATAGTTAATGCCATAAAATTCCTGGATTAAAAGTATCTAGTGTGAGATATTATGTATATTTTATAACAATGAAAACATAAGTATAATTCTGACACATTTGCAACACATTTGCTACAGTATAAGAAAGGAATCTGGAGGCACAGGGAATGTCAGGCAAAGTTCTAAACAGATTTACAACCAAATTATCACTAAAAAAAGGTAATAACCAGGCCTCCCTGGTGACCTAGGGATTAAATAGGGGAAATATCATGACTAAGGCCTGAGTTCTATCCCCATCCAGGGAGCTGACCCTCATGGCACAGCAGAGCTCTCCTGCCTTGCCCGCTGCTCCTGAAGCAGTGTCTTCAGTCCTTCTGCCTGTTCTGCTCCCTGCTGTGTCTCTGGTGAATTCTCTCACCCTCCCACACCTCTGACTGTTCCCCAGTTCTTGTATAAATATTTTTTTTAAAAAAGCAGCACCTGCTAATAAACAGTGAGGTTTCTGAACTTCAGAGGGAAGGGAAGGGTAATGAGGTAAAAGAGATGAGGTTGGGGAAAATTAGTATCAGGTAGAGACAGGTGTTACAAATAAAAGGCTGTGAAAGTGGTGAGTGTAGATGGGGGTACATTATAGACAGTACCTGAGAAGGGTCCCCTGAGAATATTATTTCACAATGAAGGGCAGAACCTCAGGTGCAAAAGCCCTGAGGTGACAGTGTTTGTCTTGATCATACAGTATCAATAAGGCCTGTGGGGAAACAGGCACTACATGAAGCCATAAAGCTGAAATGCTGGCCTGTTCTTCTCAGGGTTGTCGCATGATCCAAGTAAATTCATAATAAAATTTCATCTGTCCCTTCGGCTGAAAGCCACTCAAGAAGTCCCCTCCAAGTCCACAAACACTTCCACTTTTAAGCTCACCCTTAAGCCAACAAACTACGGGGGGCAGGGGCATAACAAGAACACACAATCGCGCCACCCCTCAGTACAGGGGCCCCCAGAAAGGCCGCAGACAAGAGTCGCCGTGTGCCGAGGTCCAGGCAGTGGAGGCAGGACAAAGGGACAGCGGCAGGACAGGGAGAGGGGATGGAAAAAGCCACATCACACAGGCGGGGCAGGTGATGCAAGGCAAAGTGATAAAATGGAGGATTCGAACCCGGGAAATCTTTAAAAACTTCAAAAACTGAGACTTGGGATTTTAATCCTAGGAAAAGTGAGCGGCTGGACCCGAAGCCCTGCTGTTCAGACAAGAGGGGCATCTGCTCTGCCCGCTGGGCTGGACTGAGCTGCCTCCCTGGAGGCGCTGCTGGGGTTCAAGCTCCGCCTCTGAGAAGCCCGGGGGGAACCCCAGGCTGGCGGGTTAACCCTCCTCTGTGGCCTCCAGAGCCTGGGGTTTGAGGAGCCGCCTCCGCTGCGGGGCCGAGGCCTGGACGGCGGGTCCAGCTGCTCAGACTGGGGGTTGGGCCGTGGCTTCCCCTCCTGCCTGCAAGACGCGGGCCGGGGAGGGGGTGTCACCCCAGAAAATTTTAGTCTGTGCCAAGGACATCATCACCCACAGTGACAGCCATGCGGGCCTAAGCAATCTCGTGCTGGGAGCAACTGGGGGGACCCACGTCCATCGGGGGTCCCACTCAGGCATGAAACCGATCCCCTGCATGACCGTGTGAACCCCAAAGAGCCCCCAGTCATCCGCACCAGCGCCCCCCGTCCTCTGACCGGACCCTCCGGTCAGCCGCCCAGGGAGACACGCTCACCTCCCGTCCACCCTCCCCCCCCCGCCCGGCTCACCTCGTCCTCCCACGACGGGCCAGTCCCGAGGGGTCCTGAGGGGTGGTGCCCGCAGCGCCGACTTCCTGAGCCCTGGGACGCCAGGGACGCCAGAGGGGGCGGCCGGGAGCCGCGCATGGGGGGCGCACAGGTGGGCGGGTTGGTGGGCGCCTGACACACCTGGGCGCTCGCGTGGCCACGCCCCCGCCGCGGCCGGCATTTCAGGATTCAGAGACCAGGGCCAGTAGCCGCGTCGCCCCAAAATAATGTCGGCAGAGCTCGGAGCCCCGAAAGGCGGGACGCGTCTGCTTGGAGTTAAAGACTCGCACCAGCTCCTCCGTCACGCCCTCCTGGGCGCCGCCCCCATCCTGCCGCCCCGCCCCCCGCTCCGCCTCCTGCTCCCGCCCCACCCCCTCCTTGCTCGCCCCCTCCTTGCCCGCCCCGCACCGGGCCTAATGAAAAAACAAACAAACAAACTTGTGTTGAGTCAGCACACTCTGGAAACAGCCTGAGCTAAGAGCAGGGAGAGCAACTGGCAGGGCTAGTAAGTGTCATGAAAGTGGCCACCTCAGGGGAGATGAACCAGCAGTGCCCACCTATATCTATTGAGTAGGGGGAAGAATCTAGGTACACACTCACCTTCATAGCATAGCAAAGAGTTTCTGCACGGTAGTCAGGCACATTTCAAAAAGATTTCATTGAGAGAATAAATCATATGATTATCAGATTCTATCCTCCTAGGACAAGGACTAGACAGCTACAAGTCAAAAGCTGTCTCATGCTTATAGCTCAGCTGATACCAAGGTGTAAGAGGAACATGGCTGAAGGGCTGCTCATTGGTTGGCTGACCTGGTCTGCTGCTCACCAAGAATCATCTCAAACACTCACCTGAGTTTTCCTTCTGGCTCTGAGTTCTACATAGTAAGGCATATAGGACAAAGCACAGACCTCTCAACGCACTTTGGTTCATGAGCACACAGGCTCCAGCAGTTTTGGCAGCCAGGGCTGTAACCCACAAACTTCTTCATCCCCAACCAGTTATGTAAAACCTGCAAGGTTTCATTCCAAGACATTGAAGTGAACCATACACAATAAGCACTCCTTCTATCCCTTGATGATCTTCCTGCAATTCTAATGAAGTTAACTTCTCCGTATTCTTTAATATCTGTGGTTCACACCGGGACACTTAAGGCTCACTCATTTCAGTAAAACCACCCAGCTACACTGCTAACAGAAAGGAATATCTTCCTTGAACATGGGCATAGCATTTGTATGTTAGGGATGCTCAGACCTCAGCCTGCTTAGCTCATATCAAAATTATTTATATAAAAAGTATAATCTTTGAACTGTTAGTATTATTCTTGTTCCATTTCAGTGCTTAAGGAAAAAAGGCACCTGCCACTGCAATTATCATGGTCTTTCTGTGTACACTAATTCTGAATATGCACCCTACAAGTTTTTTCTATAAAATTCATTAACTGCAGACCCAGGTCAAAGGCTACTTTTAGTGTTGGTACATGTATGTCCTTAGCTTATTTTACACAAGTGGAAACCATGAAAACTCAGCACCAAATATTGGGAACAAACAGAACAGGAGGCTCACTCTAAAACCATCAGAATGAAGTGACCACTGAGGATGTCCAAGCAATAGCACATGCATTATCCTGGACTCATTGAGAACATAATACCACAGTCACCCACACAGACTCATTCCCAATTATTCCAGATTATTTGGAAAATTAGCTATTATGATATTATAAATTATTTAATCTGAAATGCAATGATAACTACATCTTCCATTATACCAAAGATTCCAATTTTTCAATTGGATTCAAACTGCAAAGTCTGCATCTAAAGAATACTACCAATTCTACAGTTCTCAGAGAGAACATTTACAAGCCTCTGAGACAATGCCCACAATCGCATTCATAATGAAAATATTTTTCATTCACCTTCATATATAACTTTTAAATATTTATAATTGTATTTCATAACATTAAAATGACTTAACAAATAATTGTGCTTATCCAATATCAAAACAAACTTTGAGAGCCTCCCTGGTAACCTAGGGCTTACGTCTCAGCACTATCACCACAGTGGCCCACAAGATTGCCTGATTTCGATACCCAGCCAGGGAGCTGACCCACATAGGGCACAGCAGACATGTCCTGTCTTGCCTGCTGCTCCCTTGAGCAGTGTATTTCAGTAGATCTGTGTGTTCTGATGCACACTCTATCTCTGGTGAATCCTCTCATCCCCCCACACCTCTGGCCTACACTCCAGTGCTTCTAAACAAAAATAAACCAAATCTTTCAATAGAAGGAAAAACAAAATTTGAATTAGAAAGTGGTAGAGTTCTTGTATGCATAAGTAAATACAAATGCATAAATAGAAAAAAAATCTAAAATAGCAACAATGATTCAAATCAACAAAGCACAGCAATGGTACCATCATCCCAAATGTTGACAGTAGTGTCCAGTTTGGGGAGCGAAAGGATCAGAGTGTTGCCAGGGAGTACTGGCTTCCTCACTGTGGACACATGGATTTACAGCCCGAGGAACAATTTAGCCAGAAGTCAAGTCATATGTGTTTCCTCTGTAGCTTTTCAATAACATAATCAGAACTAAATCCCCTATTTTCTACTTACTACTGTCTTACAACTGATATTCAACCAATGGTAGCTATAAGGTTTTTAAATTTTTAAAAGGCCACAATAAATTTTAAGAAGGCTGTGTGTATAGCACAGCCCCTGGCAGACAGCAGGCACTTGGCTAACCCTTGTACACTACTTTGTGTGTTCATAGAACTTTCTATCATGGAAAAGAAAACACACTCCCCAGTGCTGACATAACTGCTGCAGGAGGCCTTGTTGCCCCAGCCAGATAAGATACTGGCAAGCAGCAAAGCTCAAAGGGCCTCACACCGTGGGTCCGAAGCTAAAGGGCCTCACACCGTGGGGCCGAAGATTCCTTGTGCCTCACACCGTGGGGCTGAAGATCTAACATCCCTTCACTTTTTGTTCTTGGTCATAAAAGGAGAAAAATTTCCCAAAAAGTACATCAGGCACTACATTATATGCATCAGTATACTGCAAATAAACGGCACAGAAAATTATCTCTTAAAAACTAATTATTAAACAATTTGGCCCACTTGACAATGGGAGACACTTTATTGAACATGCCTGACAAGCATTACAATACAACTATTATTTTAAGTCCTTATTTTGCCTTCCCTTGAAGTTTCTTGGGAAAGTTCTTAAATGAAGCTATTTGAGTTAAGGAGTTTCTAGGTAGAGGAAGTTCTGATAGCTGAGTAGCAGCCGGCCCCTGGTGTGAAGGCCATGAGAATAAGAAAAGTTTTTTTTCTTTGCTTAGGCTTTAGCTGATAGAGATGTACCGGCGGCCATCAATTGTTTTAGGTTATTGTTTAGCTGAAACAATGAATTTTAGTGTAAGACTTAGTTTTTTTTTATTAACTTTGAAGGTTGCCTTCTTGCTGAGAGCACGGAAAAAGAGATGCACTAATTGTTTCTGCTTTGTTTCTATGCACTTGATAATGTAATCTCAATGCTTGCAAAAAATGTATAAATAAAGAACCTGCTGAGCCTTTCGGCAGAAGATACTAACACCTCACCAAGTGTCGGTGTCTCCTCATTCCCTTCCCCTCAGTCCCTAAGTTTCAGTTCATTCGTTTTTGCCGAGGCCGTCTCATCCTTTCAGGAACCCCTGACAAGACATTTTGCCAGAGGCTGGTCCCCGACACATAACTGATGAAAAATTTATGCACAGACGTCATCATTAAGTTGTTGTCCACTTATCCAGGGGTGTATACTTTATTAAATCCCAAAGAATCATTCTAAGAAGTGTGTACAAAGGCATCCCCCATCCTGCTTGCTTCACATTTTCACACCTGTCAGATAACCTCTTTTCACAAATTGAAGGTGTGTGGTGGCCTTGACTGTGGTAAGTCCAGCAGCACTATTTTCCAAAAAAAAGTATATACTCACCTCATGTCTCAATGATATCTCATTAGGGAATTTTCACATTGCACACTTAATAGTAAACACTACAGGTTAAAAAAAAATTATTCACACTAGGAAAGCAACAAAAAAATAGTGACTTGATTTATGCAATATTAGGTTAGGTTTGTTGTGGTATTCAGGAAATGAACCAAAAATATCTCCAAGGTGTGTCTGCACTACCTTTTATTTGGTGCAGTGTAAGTATACCAATTAAATAAAAAAAAAAATATTTTGCTAAGGCTGCTGTTTGGAGCTGGCTCTATGCCCACTATGGCAAACCTAATGAAGGTGATCACAGCTGGTTCTGGAATAGAGAAATGTTTGTCACAATATGTTTAAGGACATGTATCACAATGAACTGGACCTATTTTATCTCCATAGAATTGTTTAGCATATTGTTTATATCCAAAAGACAATTTAAAAGTGAAGGTAAGTACAGGACAGTTCACAGACATAAGCAGAAGAAAGAGATGCAAACAAAAACGTTTGTGAAAAGAAACACCCGCACAGTAACAGGCAGGCAGGAGAGCTGCCCACATCTTCAGGTTATCTTTTTTATCTTTCTTTTAAAGACATATTTATTTTTTTTTATATACAAGCACTGGGTACAGTCAAAATTGCGGGAGAGATTCTGTGAGAGAATCCACCTGTACAGCAGCAGAACAGGCGGACTGATGAAATATACTGCTGAGGGGAGCAGCGGGTAGGCAGGAAAGTTTGGTGCACCATATGGGACCATTGCCCGCTGGCCGGGGATCAAACCACTGCTTCAGAAGCTGCAGACAGCTTCGCAGCCCAGTGCTCAACTGCTGTGCCACCAGTGAGGCCAACGAGATTCTCTTTTTAAAGAAGGACATACATCTTCACACTCAATTTACATTTGATTCATTGTAATGACAAACTTAATCAAGATCATTTCAGAGAATGGATCTGTGCTCTTCATACTGAAAGAGAATTACCAAGAGTGATAGCCAAGAATCTAAACTTTAGAACTATGTAAATAACCTTTTTTAATCTAATCACAAAATGACATAAGTTCACTGAGAAATTTATCAACACAGGAAACATGAATAACAAAACAATCACCATGAATACCAACATCCTGAGGACACTAGTCACTGTTTCTAATATGTTTCCCACTTGTATGGATTAGATAGATCAAAACATTAACAATTAAGGGGGGTCTTATCCTGAATAATATTGCAGGCGCTGCTGAGGAATCCCTTTCTTATCAATTGTTCTAGATCTCCAGGAATTCACTCTGGTAGGTACAGCAGCTAGCCTGCTGCATGGGAATAATTACAGAAAAGTCTATTTTGAAAGGCAGTCTCTTATGAGTAGCAATCACATTTGACATTAGAGTTTTTTCTATAACTATCACATAAATCATGTGCAATATTAAAGTCAGCATGCACATGTAACACAATTATACATTTTTTTTTTCATTTAACTTGAGGCTCCCTCCTTATGAAGGACCTCAAACACCCATGGAGCTGTTCTGAGGATGCACAGGGTTTCCCACAATTCTCCCCTCCCCCTGGCCTTGAGCGGGTTTACCGTTTAGCCTCATTTGACAATTTCTGATTCGGCCAAAAATATGGAGTACAAAAATCCTGTCGGGGACCAGACCTGAACATCCGGGTTCTTGCCTGAAGCAGGTACTGAATGTTAGCTCGAGTGAAGGTTTCAAGTTTCCTATTGTGATGAATGAACCCTGCCCCCTGCTTGCTCCTTGTGGCTTGTTTGCATTGGCGGTCTCTCCTTGTTCGAGATAACGGGAGACTTCCTCTTCTGAACCCTATATAACCTTGTACACATTCCTGAATAAATGAGACAGGCGATGATCCTGGCTTTGTCTCCACTCCTTGCGTACCCCTGTCCTATACCAAGCCCCTGCTTCCTCCCCCGGGTACCGCGTTGATCTGCCCGGCTGGTCCAGACAAAATCCCTGACCTTTGTCCTTATTTATATGATCTTACACAAGTTCATTGTCTTTTGGAACATAGGATTTTCTACTATGGAATAGGAATAATGTCTCTATAGTGTCATCAATGAGATCACATAAGTAACCAACTTCTTGCTCAATGAACATCAATTTATTTCTCGTGACCTGAAGAGTTCAACCTCTGTGCAAAGGAAGCATGAAAGGATGTAGGTAATATCACTTTAACAGATTATAACTATTAAAAAGTAAGTAGATTATCTACAAAATGTCCACTTTCCAGGTGAATGGGTGATTGTAGCTCATTCACTCTCTAAAACAGGAGGGATCCTCTTTGCACCAGATATCAATAGAGAAAACATCTCAAGAACTTAAGAATGGGCCCTTCAATCATGCTCAGTGAAATAAGTTAGAAAGAAAAAGAAAAATACCGGATGGTCTCACTTATAGCAGGAATTTAGAAAACCTAAATAAGAGACCAGGAAAAAGACTAATCAATATAAAGTAAAAATCAAAATCAACAAGAAACTGTAAACCAGAGACACACTGGAGGGGGAGGGGCAGGGAAAGGAAAGACTAGAGTCAAAATAAGGGGGGGAGGTGTAATTGTATAGGGAATATAACCAAAATGAAAATGCATACATTGTGCAAAGATGAAAAAAAGATGTAAGAATTATATAAAATAAAATATTTAAATAAAAAATCCTTAAAAAAAAAAGAATGGGCCCTTCAGTGTCTCAGATGATTCCCCATGAAGGACCTTCCATCCCCATTGGTGATAGCGCACAGCTGTCCCTGCTGCAGGAATCTCAGGGGTGTCCGTTAGTGAAGCAGAGATGGTCACAGGTTTCAATACACTGAATAGGTTAATAATAACCATGTTAGAAAATCAAATACTTGTAGCCAGAATGCGGCAGGCTATGTTGATCCTGGTCACTCAAGGCTCAGGAAAGCCTGGATTCTATTCAAGGGAGAGTCTAAAGTCGCCTGATAAGGCAATTTCCAGGGGTGAAATTTTCCTCTTCCAGGCTCTGAATGGCCACGTCAGCTGCACAACAGGTAAGTGACACCTCAGCCTTCACATGTGAGGCCAAGACCAGCAGGGGCAGAATCTCAGAACCCGTGTGAGAAATGCAGAGCCCAGGCACCACGCAACCCACTGTGTCAGAACCTGCACCCTGGGAGACTGGGACACAACTCTGCCTTCCTGCCTGCTAGACCTGGGGTGGGGAGGGAGGTGTCAGCCCCAGAAAAGTTTACAATACATTCCCCAGTTACATCCTAAATCTCCACAAAAATAAAACACACAGATCAATGAACAGAACAGAGAGCCCAGAAAACCCACCCCAGGGGTTGATCAGTGCAGCAGGAAGGAGCTGGGAGCACACTCGGGGGATGCACTTTCATTTCGGAGCCCCGGGCACCCACAGGGTCACACCTAGCAATATTCTGACCCCAGGAATGTCCATGTCCCTCCAGGACCCAAAATGACACGAGCAGAGCTCTCCACAACTACTCCACCCCGCCCTTGCTGCCTCATCTCCGCCACTTCCACACCCTCGTCAGCAAGCAGTGATGGGACGTAAACACATAGTGGGTGGGAAAAGGCTGAGAAGGAGAGGCTCAAGGGGCAAAAACAGAAGGAATAAAACCCACAAAAAATAATGGGATAAAATAGAATGAAATTCCTGTGTTCCAAGTCTACTTGCACAATGTTGATAGCCACCCTCAGTGTCCTGCCAGCCAGCAGGCTGTCATTTTCTGTCTCCCCCTAGAGCTCAAATCCTGATGATGGTAGCAGAGATTCTACAGTCAACAAAAAAAGATGGTGGCAGCAAAATAGAGTTCCAAAATAGAGTGCTGCCGTGGGCTGACTTCCAGGCAGGCATGCCAACTGTCAATTGCTTGGGTGCTAACACTGCAATGAAAAACTGAGGAAGGATATAAAACCTCAGGGAATGACCAGTGATGTTTCAATGAACCATATGTATGCCAACAATATCTAAATCCCCTCCTTTTAAAGATTTACTTATACAAGAACCGGGGTACAGGCCAGATGTGTGGGAGGGTGGGAGCATTCACCAGAGACAGAGCGGCAAACAGAACAGAGAGACTGATGAAATACACCGCTGAGGGGAGCAATGGGCGAGACAGGAGAGGTCTGTCATCCCATGTGGGAACTTTGCTGGCCGGCTGGGATACAAACAGTGCTGCAGATGCTGCGGTCAGCTTCACAGAGCTGTGCTCAACCGACTGCGCCACCAGGGGAGCCCTTAAAGTCCATTCTTTTAAAGGGGGGGGTTATCTTTATCTGAAAACAGTTCACTCTTAATGAATTGATGTCAGCCACCCATGAAAGAGCATCATGAAGATGCTGCAGATGTCTCTTGCAATGTCTATCCATGTACTTTATTGCTTTTGACATGGCGACTTTCAAGGTTACTATGAAGACAAAGAATGCTCTACTATAAGCTCAACCTATCTGAACAATTTTGAAATGACACTGCATACAGACCCACAAAATGGACATCCTCACCAACATTTCCATTAATACCTTAAGGACACTCAAGACTTCACCACTGACCTCAGTATTTTGACACTGTCATAATCTTTGGAGGATACATGGGCTTTTTACCTCTATTTTCACCTTGAATTTCCACATGGTGGTGATGCAGCAGGAATTAGGGGCAGGTGTCACCACTCTGAGTGAGTCTCGTCCTCTCCTGTCAGGGCTACCCCAAGACTTGGAGTGAAGTCCTGGCCTGGGCCTGTGGTCCTGCGGGCCTGGAAGGGAGGGGATGAACCTGGTCCAGCAGGACCCAGCAGGCAGCACCCTCTGCTTGGATCTGGGAAGAAGGTAAGCTGAGAAGGAAGGGAAAATGAGGAGCCATCTCCTGAGGGTGGCCAATGGCAGAGAGGTGAGAACCTCTTAGGGAGGAACCAGGGGAGGGTGGACTAGATGTTGAACACTGGCCAGCATTGGCAGGATGCCATTTGGGCAAGGAGGACTCAGAGGTCCCTGTTCAACCATTCCTGAGCAGCCGGCTGGGTCAGATCCCACACTGATTGGGGATCCCCAGGAGACCCGCTGGCACCCTGGAAACTGTCCAACACTGTGAATACAATGGAGATGACATCCATGGGTGGCAAGAACCTCTGTGCTCATGGCTACCAAGATGGGGGTGTGGGAGCCCAGACCCCTCAGGAGGAGGAAATGCCCAGCCACCTGGAGCGAGCAAGAACAGCTCATGGCTAGTGATTTGCCTCACCTCCTGCCAGGTATGATTTGCCACAGAGCTGTGGGGTCAGGATGAGGGGTGGTGCAGGGATCAGCCATGTCAGTCATATAGGGAGTAGTAGGTTTGATGGAGAGGGGGCAGAAAGGTGAAGGTGACAGAGGGTTGTGCGTCTGAACAGAGGGATATGGGAAGCCCCTCTTAGGAGGTGGCTCTTGGAGAAGGAAGTGAGGGAAGAGGCATTTCAGGCACAGAGAACCTCAGGGTGAAAGCTCTGAGGCTCACAGGGTGTGTCTCCAGCCAAACTCTCAGACAGGCCAGCAGAAATCTCACAACCCTTCCATGGAGACAGGAAAGCTGAAATACTGGCTTGTTTTTCTCATGGTTGTCATACAATCCAAGTAAAAACCATAATGAAATGACATTTTTTTCCTCTGCTGAAAGCTACTCGGGAAGTCCACTCCAATGTGGGACTCTACTCCTTAGCTTGTCTTCAAGCCCATGACCGTGGAGGTAGCCAGAAAAGAAGGCCTGGGTGTGCCGACCTCCTGCCTGAAAGAGGCCACCCAGAAAAGGCCACTCAGACAGGAGTTGTCTGTGTTCTCTCAACCCATCAAGGCTGTGACAGTGAGGAAGAGACTTGGGAGAATTGACCCAAAAAAACCCGAATGGCATGAGACCTGGGCACACAGGCAGGGCATATGCTGGTGGCTGAGATGGGTCTCTGGATTGGGCGAGCAGGGGGTAACCATGATGACTGACTCACATTCTGGGCTCAGGAATCCCGAGTGTCCAGTGAAACTCATGTTGATTGAAAAACCACCCCACCAACCCCCACCCCCGTTAGTCACCAGACAATGAATCACTCTCAGCTTGGTCCAGGCTCACACTCACCACCAAGGACTACCAAGGTCCTGTGTCATCAGGTTTATTCCGCTCCCTTGCTTCTCAGGCTTAGCTTTGGTGACAAAGGAAAGGACATTATGGTCTGGACATGGGCCAGTCTTCCAGCCAGTGTCGACCAATCTTCCCATCATGATACTGCCCTGCTTCCTGTCTCAGCACTTCACGACTTAGGGGTTTCCAACATCTCCCCCTTTTATGTTTGTTTGTTTGTTTGTTTTTTAATAAAGCCTTCATAGTGAATAAAGTGGTGCTGTTGTTTTCACTTCCAGGGCATTTTCATATGCTTGTGGAGAGCACTCTACAGAGTAGCAAATGTCATAAACAAGAGTTAGTATAAAGAACAGCAAGATGATCCCCAAAGGTTTTACAAAATTTAATGGGTGCAAATTAGTTCCTGTGCAGTAAAAATATACAAAAATAATACAATATTAAACAACATCCAAATTTTAACATTGAGGATTTGTTGGAAATAGTCATTACCCAATGTCATTCAAATGTGCCATTGTGGCATTTGTGTTTTTGCTGCAATTGTGCAAATGTTTGCAATAACTTATATCTAAATTCCATGACAAGACCAAGGTTATTATGGAATGTACTATGTACCATAAAGTTGTCTTTGAATATCTGTTCAGGAGAGGTTTGCATTAAAAGGGATAGGGGTTGCAGAAAATGATATCCCAACAAACCACAATTGAGTCTGTGATGTCCAGAGGACCTGTTGATGTTCACCACGTCAGCATACAGCAACCTCAAGGGCATTGAGTCTTGATCTGATGTTCCAGAGGACTGCACAATACATGGGAAGGGATTCTCTTTTTCATTTTGATTCCTATGTGCGGCATCCCAGGTGGTGGCTGTATCAATAATGGCGGGAGCTCTGGAGTAAGACTGGTCCTTTATTGTTCTAACTGAACATGGCTTTATAAGTGATAAAACAGAAACAAACCCTCTCCCCGATTTTAAATGTTTTAAAGTCCCAGCCAAATTGGTCCTTGCAACAGATAGTGATCTATAACCAATGGCCTAAGACTTGGTTCTGCTGGGATAAAATGTTGTTGTATTGCCATGAGACCAGAGGAATCAGGAATGAGCTGTTGCTCACCAGTTGCTAGGCCAAAGCATTGTCATTCAATAATTTAAATGTAAATCAAGCTCTGCAAATAAGGACCTATGGGGACAAGTGATCCTCTAGACTCCTTCTTTTGTTGTTGTTGTTTTTTTTTTTTTTAAGTGCAGACCACAGGGTGTAGCCTTAGGAGACAATATTTTGTAGGGTTTTAGGGTATGTAAAAGAAGCAATAATCAGTTACCAGTATTGTCCAGGAATGTCCAGTATGCCCGTCCTTCATGCCTGGCAATTAGTCCACGCTAAAAAGGAAAATCATGAAGAGGCATTAGGCAACACAAAACAGCAAAGATATCAAAATTACCAGAAGAAAAAAAATTAATACCTGCTGTAACTTATCTAGAAACAAGTGCCATCTATGCTGATCCCCATTCACTCCAACAGTACAGCAAAATATTTGGAAACTAAATCCACTTTCAGATCATTTCACCTATTTTTGCATAACATCACAGGTCAGGATAACCAAACAGCATTTCACGCTGGCTTTGTTGGAATATGCCATATACAATCAGAGTGAAGGTGTGACATCCAGTCCCTGCAGGCTTCAGAAACAAAGTTGGTTTTATCAGCTGCCACCTGGGGTTTCTTCTTTTCGAGGTTACCATAATTTTTTTCTTGTTCCAGGATGTCCAGTCCTGCCCATGGAGGCCAGCTTCCTCACCCTCTTTGGAGGTCTCTGGAAGCTTCCATATAAAGTGGCAGGTTCTCTGCTCCTTGGTTTAGCTCAAATTTAACTTTCTGGAAATCATTTAATCAAAGTCACAAAATGAAACACGTTTCCAATTTTTAGGTGAAGCAGACAAAATTCCCCACTGAAGTCATGCAAAAATAGACTCTGTCATGAGTAGTAAACACTATGACCACTTGTTTATACTTTGCTGGTATCAAGGGGAGAGAGCATGCAAACACAAGTTAACTCCACTTAAAAAAAAAAAAAAAAAAAGTGCCGCATGACTGCAGACATCAAACCCACGAAGTACATGACACTGCAGGACAACAGTCAAAATTTACAATTTGCATACCTATCAGGCACTGAAATGTTTTATGAGTTTCAGAAAACCAATGCTCACGTTTCTGTCCATGCCTAAGGTTTACATTTTAATTTCCCCAAGTGACCATGATTCCCTTTCAGTTTTACTTCACCAGGAAAACCAAATAGGACAAATTTTTGGAATGCCTTAACCATGAGGAAAGGAAGAAATTCCCTGAGGTGTCTCAGGAGCTACTGAGGCTCCACAAAATCTCCTCCAGTTCACCAAGTGACAGACTACCAAATCTTTCTTTCTTTCTTTCTTTCTTTCTTTCTTTCTTTCTTTCTTTCTTTCTTTCTTTCTTTCTTTCTTTCTTTCTTTCTTTCTTTCTTTCTTTCTTTCTTTCTTTCTTTCTTTCTTTCTTTCTTTCTTTCTTTCTTTCTTTCTTTCTTTCTTTCTTTCTTTCTTTCTTTCTTTCTTTCTTTCTTTCTTTCTTTCTTTCTTTCTTTCTTTCTTTCTTTCTTCCCTCCCTCCCTCCCTCCCTCCCTCCCTCCCTCCCTCCCTCCCTCCCTCCCTCCCTCTTTCCTTCCTTCCTTCCTTCGCCAGTGGCCAGGGAATGAACCAGCGCTGCAGAGGCTGCAGGCAGCCTCACAGCCCAGCGCTCAACCACTGTGCCACCACAGGATTAAAGTTGATATTTATATGCATTGACCTTGTACTCTCCAATCATGAATGAATCGGATAACCTTGAGTTTCGTGGTGGAGCTTCAGACAGGCCTCTTTCTTGGTGAGTCTGCAAGGAATTAGAGAGCACCACCAATCTTCTGGTCTGTGATGGTCTACCCAGTAGATTTTGTTTAATGTGGGGGACTCAAAACTGCTTGGTCAAAAAGCCTGCAGCGTGGGAGCCCACCCACTTGGAGAGCAGACTCTCCGGCTCAGGAAGCCCAGGCTGACAATGCTTGGATGCCTTGATTCCCTCCCTACAAATGTCTTCACAGACACAGCAAAACATGCTTTTGAAATTCAGGCTGGTGAGGGTTTATGGAAATAGAGTGGTTGGGGCCAAGTAAGTGGAATACATTATTATTATTATTACTCATTTTAAAGTTGCCAGCCCGATAATGTCAGCCCAGTCAACAAATTTTAAGGCTTCTGTTGACAATACACTGGGGGTTAAAATAAAATGACTAAAACTGCACACCTGTAACAGGAGCACAAGCCAACACTCAAACACCATTTCATGATCCCTGCGGGAGGTGAGTCAGGGGCTGCGAGGCCAGAGGAGCAGTATCTACATATGCCTCGGTGTCTCATACATGGCCCAGGGGAAAGGAGACCTGAGATGTTCCCCAAAGTCACAACAGCAAAGCAGAAGAGAAAGAGAGGAATGTTTCAGGCTCAACTCGAAGCAGGAGCACTGGATTTGTTACAGGGCAAACCCCGATATAAAATGGGGTTGCCTGACTGTGGGAACTCACCCGCATTCTTAAAAGAAACTTATTAATGCTAAACTGCAGACAGACATAAAGGTTGATAAAAGGTTTATTTTCAAGGGAAGGGGAAATTGGGAAATGAATAACTCAGGGAGAAAAAAGAGGGAGATAAGTTGGTAAATGCATCTTACCCATTCCGCTGACCCGGAATCCCAATGACCCACTGAGCTGGCCTAGTGGTCAAGCCGGCGACCCTCACCCAGGCCACATGGCCAGTTAAAAACCCAAACTGAGAGCCTACTTGCTTAACTCCCCTCTGAGGTCCTCACAACCTTCATTTGGTGATCATGGGATTTGTAGTTCCCAGTGCCGTGGGGGTAGAGTCCACAAAGCCTGTATGGAGTTTGCTCAGGACATCCTTTCCCTCTAACAGATTCACCGGGTCTGGTTGTGGGGAAGTGACAATATTGACATCTTTGAGCAGAGTTTCTCAGATATTTGCTGAATCTGGATTGCCTGGGAGTCCTGGGCTGGGCTCCATACCTCTCTCCCACCCCCAGAGTATCTGATTTAGAGATCAGGATACATGCAAACGTTTGAATTTCTCACAGTTCCCAGGTGGTGCTGATCCTACTCTAGATATTTAAAAAAGGCATGAGAAGCTCCAGGTCTCTTCCCAGCCAAGACTAATAATGACTCCATAAGGTTCGAAATTCCTGCGCTCAGGAAGACAGGGCATGATGCTGATGACTGCAGAGGCTGGGGGGAGTTGAGGTCCGACCCTACTGTCTCATCTCTGTGCTGGGTTCTTGTTCTTGAAGTTTCTTTCTTTGCCAACTTCTGTGATGAGAAGACAATTTTGCCTTTGCTTCTGCAATGTGTCTGAACACAGATCTTCAAGGCTCTACCATCTCTCATGTATTGTAAGGAGAAACATTTTTCCAAGATAACTGAAAGCTGGAAAAAAAATCTGACATGCTCCTAACTCCCCCCAGATCCCATTCCTGTTGCCTCAGTCCCAGGCTTCTTTGAGAAATATTTTTTGTTCAGTGACATCTTCTCCTTTGCAATTCATGGAAAAATGGAATTGTCTCTCCATCAGGAACACCATCCTGTAACTTCCCACATAGAAAAGTCAATCATGGGTTCTTAATCACTTGTTACATCTGCTCTATATTAAGATCGTGACAAATTTTTCAAATCACTAGAAGACTAGAGACACTGAAACTTGCAACCAAACAGAAATTCTGGAATAAAGTTCAAAATGACTGTTTTTATAAGATATATAGTTTTGGCTCCTTTGAAATATTAACTCTCTGAAATTAGCAATTTTGTTGGACAAATATAGTCAAATATTCCCTGCATCCTATAATTGCCTACAGATAACAAAATCATACATACATATACTAATTATGTATACACAAAATATATGTATAAATATTCCATTATCTCTATATTTTAAGTAAAATATAGCAAACAATAAATATATATTCTATTTCCATACACATTTTATTTTAATAACCCAATCATATGTATCATTATGCTATTATCATTATTATATCATTACACTATTATCATTATACTATGCTATTAGCTGATTATACTAAGTGTAATTTTATTTTAATCAGCATAAAAAGTATATTAAATTCTATTTTGCTTAGTTATTTATCCTAATCAATATATACTTAATGTTGGAATCTATCCATAAATTTTATACACACAACATATAATACATATATATTTAGGAAATATAGGAATGCAAATTTAGGATATTTAAATATAATATATACACAGGTATCTTAATAGTAAGTTAATTTTTAAATATATTATATACTAATGACCTACATAATAATTGTACATAATCCAAGTCTACTTATGTATATAATATGAAAAGTTTACCATTTTTATTTCATATATATCTTAGTTTCATATGGCACTTAATTTATACACATCCTTATTATATATGCAGTTAGGTGGCCCTAATACAAAATGGGTTGTCTGACTGTGGGTCCTCACCCGCATGCTTAAAAGGACTTCTCAATACTCTACTGCAGGCACACACGAAAGGTTAATAAAAGGTTTGTTTACCAGGGAAGGGCGAATGAGGAAATGGACAACTCAGGGAGAAAAGAGGGAGACAAAGTTTTAAATGCGTCCCACCCGATAAGCCGATCTGGAATCCCAAAGGGCACTCTGAGAGCTGGCCGCAAGCCAGGAGCTGTGAAGCCGGGAGGTGAGCGAGAGAGCGAACCACCGAAGGCCCTCGTGTTTGGTTTTTATACCACACCTGGATGCTTAACTCCACCCTCAGGACCCAGCCACCTTCCCTTTGGTGGTGACGGGATTTGTCTTTCCCAATGTCCTGATGGCATTGGTCTGGAGTGGGTGTGGGGTCCACAAAGCCTGCATGGAATTAGCTCAGGACATCCTTTCCCCCTAACAAAAGGATTGGGGCAGTAAAGAAAAGGAGAGCCAGGCTATGTTTCTCACAGGCAAGAAATTTATTGTGCTCACTGGGTGAGGTTTGCTGTTGGGGGATAAGGGCAAGTTTTTATAGGGCGTGGTCTGGCCTTGGTGGGAGGTGGAGAATGTGGAGCAGAAATTGCTTTTCAAAGAAGTATTTTCTCTCAGAACTGGTTGTTCTTCCAATGCTGCTTATCAGGGTCGGTGCAAACCAGGCAGAGCCGGCTCCCTGGATGCAGGTCGCAGCATTTTCAAGTTCCCCACCTCGGCACCCCATTTCTGTCCAGGCCTCAACCTTACAAGGGCCTTTTGACACAGGAACTGTGTTCCCTTGGTCCTTTATGGTTGATGTCAAATCAAGAACAAGAAAAGAAACACAAACCCAAGCCCAAACAATAGAGGATGCTGAGCCAGACCTCACAGCTCAGCAGGAGGCTGCACTGCCCCCTGGTGTCACCTGTGCCATGGAGCTGGTTTGGGCCTGAGCAGAGAACCACTCTCCAGAGGACAATTGTTGGCACTAATTTATTGTTTTGACAACACTGATTTATTAAGGAAAACACCTGCCAATGCCTGAAGGGTCAATGACTCAGGACTCCTCCCACAAGTCAATTCCTCTTATTCATGTTGTTATTTCTGGGAAATTCCCCCAAGACAGAAGCCCTCAGGAAAGATTCAAGGATCCTCTGTTCTCATTGGCCCCTGCTGGGGGATAGTCAAGGGATGGCCCACAGGCCCAGCAAGGGCTTCTCAAAAACTCTTGGCATGGACTGGCCAAGGTCAATGATGAGGGTCTCCAGAAGACCCCAGGCTCCAGATCCTCCCTGCAACGGCCCCACAATAAGTTTGTGTGCTTGTGCACACACACACACACACGCACACACAAAAAACACACTCCCACAAGTACAGGCTCCTGCAAAGTCCTGGGCCCTGCTGGGACCTCTGCCTCCTCATTGGGTCACCAGGCTTGGTGTCCCCAGACTCACAGCCTGCCCCTCTGAGCTGCCCAGTATGGTCCCAGTTGTGGATTCTCGGTGTGTCCTGGCAGGACAGGAGCCACTCCTATGAGAAGGGCCTGCACACTGTGGTTGGCTTCCCCTGGGGACACCTGGGCACTCTGATCCTTTGGAAACATGGACTTTCTGGAGTTTGTGGGCACAGGAACATGAACACTTGCTATGCCCATGTGTGAGGAGGAGCACTTTCCCATGAGAGGTCTGTCGTCCATCTGTCCACACAGTTCCTGTTTTTGCTGTGGCCACAGGACAGGCAGCTGTGTCTTCTATCACCTGCCCTGAAGCCCCTTGAGCTGTGCATCCACACAACAGTGCACATCTCACTCCACGGGCTTCCCCTCAACATCTCCTGGTGGAACCAATCAGATTTCCCTCTCTAAGAACAAATACCCTATTGCATAGAAAGGGAACCCACAGTGAATGTCTTTGTCTGAAAATAGCTGGGCAGATCATAAAGTCACCCCTTACACAGTTCCATCCTAGGAAACCCCAGGCAGGAGTAGGAATAGAGGCAGCAGGCAGTTGAGGGCAGCAGGGGCTGTGGGGGGCTGGGCAGAAAGTGGTTTGGCCACAGGGTCCACTGGGGACATCATCTTCTGCAAGTAGGTAGTGAGAAGGTAGTGTGAAGGCACTGGATGCCAAGGAGTGGACAACTCAGCTAAAATGAACACAAACTTTATTAACATTAACACAATAAACAAAACTTATAGGAAATAAAATCAAAACTGAACTTGAAATAAATTAGAATCAAAAATTAAGAACTATAAGAGAAGGGCTGGGCTTTTGTTGGTTGAGGCGAGTTTGAAGATCAACGAAGGCGTGTGGCTGGGAGGTGGGTGAGGAAGGGTTTGGAAAGCAATGGCATTGAGTTGGCAGCTGCTCCCAGAGTGGGTGCAGGCAGGATGTGGGACAAAGGGTTGGGTCCTTTGAGGGGTAGAGTCAGGGGAGCTCCCTCTGGTTTTCCTTCAGGATCCCTGCAGTGGCTGCTTCCCCAGGCAGGGCTGTTGTGAGGTTACACCTTCTTGTCTAACCTGCAGGATGTTGCCCAGGACCAGGTTGCTCCCTCAGGGCTGGTCTGAGCTTAGCATGTCCTGTGCTCTTGGGCCAGGTCCTGGCCCCCCCTACTGAGGTGCTATCTTCTCGGCAGCCTCAGGACATTCAGCAGGAGGTCGGTCTGGGTCTGCCTCCCCCAGCAGGGGTGGGGTAAGCTCATCCCCAGCAGGCTGTCCTGAGTCTTCCAGGCCCTGGCCTGGCTCCGCCTGCTGTGGTGGTGTCAGTGTGGCAGCCTCAGGAAATCCAGTGGGAGGTGGGACTGGGTCTGCCTCACCCAGCAGGGGTGGGGTGAGCTCACCCCCAGCATGCTGTCCTGAGTCTTCCATCCCCTGGTGTGCTTCCCCCAGCAGAGGTGCTATGAGTACAGCTGCCTGGGGACCTCCTTCAGAACCCTGGTCAGTGTCAAGCTGACCCTTCAGTGGTAGAGTGAGCTCCAGGTCCTCAGGAGTACCTACAGCATCCTGAATGGTTTCTGACGGCCCCAGCTCGCCTGCTGGGGGTGCATGTCCCTGAGGAACAGCACATAAAAAAGCTGATTCTCCAGTCTCTTTTGCACCTTTGATGTCGGTTTCTGTTGAATCACTGGTTTGGCTCGGCTCCTGGACTGTCGGAAGACATTCAGAGGAGTCTGACTGCTCTGTTTGAGACGGAGCTGGAGAAGCAACAGAAGAAACTATCAGCTACACGCCAGACTGCTACATACTATTGCAAACAGACCACATCCCACAGCCCTGAGGCCAGTCCAGCCCAGCCCAGTGGCCCCCAGGCATTTGCCCCCTAAATCTGGCAGCCAGAGGTCCTAGAACTGACAGCTGCTGGGGCTTATCCAGCCTGTGCAGTCTCCTCCCAGGGGGATATGTACCTCCCCTACCCAGTTGGTCCTGGGCAACCCCTTCTGGGCTACTCACTCTCTGGCAGCTCCTCCACAGTCTCCAGGTCATGCTGCCAAGACCTGTGGACCTGGGCCAGAGTCTGAAAGCTGTGGCTCCCTTTCGTGTGGTCCTTGGGTCTCAAAAAGAGACTTTCCCGGTATTTGGGAGGTGAGTAGTTATGTTTTATCAGCATATCTTGAATTTGCACATCAGGTACCACCTCCTAGAAATAAACACACACATACCTGTAAGGTGGGAGCCAGACGGGACAAGATGGAGCAGCTATGGCTCTTGGGGTATCCCACCAGGCAGGCAGTTCCTGGGTGTGACCTTGATCCACATCCTGGGTGGGCCAGCCCCTTCCCACATGAGCACACATACACTCACTCACACAGATCCCCCACCCCACAACACAATCACAAACAAGGTCTAGGCTGGGTCGGGGGAATCAGAGTGGTGGCCTGGCCTGGCCTGTTCAGGGCTCGCCTGGTTACCTCAGGGGCAACTCTGACTAAAGACCTGCAACATCCACACAGCTTCCTAAAGCATTTTAGGAAAGCATGCCACAAGTTTCTTTGGCCTTTTTTTGAGTCACTGTCAGTGGATCTGGGCCAACAACAACAACAACAGCAAGACATCTTGTCTCATCCTAGACCTCAAGACAAATGAGCTGGGTTGGGTTTGTCGTCAGAACCTGGTGACCAGGTTCCAAGTTCTGTGGGGTGTCATGGCAGGGCAGTGATGTCACTATCAAGGGCTCCTTTCCCTGGACTTCCTGCTCAGAGAAGAGCCCCCCCACCCACCGCCGTCCATGGCTGCTTCCTTTTGCCCCTCCATGTCAAGCCCAGTCCACACCACTGACACCAGCACAGCCTCCTGAAGCCCTTGGATGGTCAGGTGCAGCCAGGGCCCAGCTGGAACACAGGTCACTAGCTGCTGACTTGGCTACTCCTAAGCAAGGAGACCATTGGGCATCCTTTGCTGTAGGTCCCTGTTTCCCATGGCTCCAGTTGGGCAGTGTAGAGCCACAAGCTAGGGAGGACCTGGGGTTGGTCCAATCGCCCTGCTGCCCTTGGAGGGGAGGCTGGTGTCTGCTGGGACTCAGGCTCATGCTGACATGGAGGGATGAAAAGTCCCAAGGGATGGCTTTTCCACTCCTAGATTGAGTGATGATTGGAAGGTGGCCTATGTCAATCATCTTTTTCTGAGTCTCATTCTCTAAATCTCCCATTCTGTCCTTGTAACTTTACTATAACTCTTACAGGGCAGGGAGAGGGGCACCCCAGAACCCCCAAGTCTGCCTGCTCTAAATAGGATCTGCCATCTGCCGCATCAAGACAAATCATGTAAGACCTTTAATATTAAAAACTTTAATACAATGAGTGTGCAATACAGAATAGACAATGAATACAGTCTCTAAATCAAGCACCTGAAGTTTGTAAATGTCCTGCCAAACAGGTGGCCCAAAGCAGGGCCACAGAAGCCCAAAAGTCTGCCACAAATCCAAAGCACCTTCTAGAAGGGACCCACAGAAAAAGGTCAGAAACAGCCAGACAAGTCTGGGAGGAAAAAACAAAATCAAAACCAAGATAAGCGCTGCCATTGTTAACATATCCAGAGCCTGTTCTTCATAGATTAGGAAGATCAGAAATTAATTAGATGCTAGTTGCAAAAAAGTATGGGAAAACTCATTGTTGACCTGTGACTTAGCACCATAAAGTTGATTTCAGGCTTAGTCAGTTTTCAAAAAAGGCAGTTTCCTATAATATTTAAAAGCTTACTTGATATAAAGTGTGGGGAAATATTGACTAGAAACCCTGAGACCATTAGTTTGTGTTGAAAGGAAGTACAGTTTTAGAATATGTATTTTAGAGAGTAGAGTTTTTCATTTAAAGTTGTAAACTATGCTTGTCACCAATAATGGAATGGCCCAACCAATAGGGCCATCCTTGGGATCCTTGACTCCTGGCTGGGACCTCTTGATCTTACTGTGATTAATCAGTGTATGAAAATTGAGCATTCATGGAAAAGAAGGGGATTATTCCTCTTCACACAATTCTATCCAAGTAAATGTTAAAAACTTGTATTTAGCAGATAAAGACTCAAAGCAAATCCTTTGTCCCACAACAGGTTTGCCTGTTTCCCTGCACTGGATGAAGTTGGGTAACTGAATTATGACATTCTGGGTAAAGTTTGAATAGGATCACATCCTATGGATGACCCAATGCAGTCCACACTTTGACAGTACAAAGCCTAACTATGTTTTATTTTTTCTATTTGTTTGTTTTCTCCCTTGTCTTTTTTTTAAATTTTTGAGTTCTGTTTAACTTTTTATTATGTAAAATCTCACATTTTTAATAAACTGAAAGACTAGCACAGTGAGCATACTGCCCCACCACCACTTGCCAACCTTTTAATCAATCCAATCTTTGTGAAGTACAGTATTTTTTATTGCCCAAAATTTTATTTAATTTTTTGGGTTACATTTTTGCTCTTCCATATGTGCTCATGTTCCACTTGCCCTTCCACCAAAATACCTGTACCCACACCCCATCTGCCTCCTTCCCCTACCGTTCTCTTTTCTGTCCTTTGTTGTGGGTGCAGAATTCTTCTTTCTCCAGAGAACACAGCTTTTGCGATGACTCTTGAATTCTAAAAGGTCAACTCAGTGCCCCTGCCAGCTAGAATCTGTTGATTGTTGGGTTGTTCTCCACCTCTGGGAATGCAGTGTCAGTGGGTGAGATGGAGGGGTAGTTTAAAGATCCTTGATGCCTTCCTTGCTGGCCCCAAATGAGGAAGACCTTTATGTCTCTGGGTTTGTAGGGGTGGGGTAGGGAACAACACTGTGGTCCTACAGATATACGTAGGAATTTGAGAGGAAGATGAATTTAATGTTACAAATGGAGGCTAATCTGTCCATTAATAAGCACCTTCTTCTAGAGAGGTCTAATAAGGATTCATGGAGTTGACAATTAGGCTTTTTTTTTTAATTTATCATTGCTTCTGGCATCTTATCTCCCAAAGACCCCACAAGATATTTTAAATTACATATTGAATTTAGTCCATCATTTCCTTGTTTGTCATTTATCACTCACAAAAGGTTGGTGCAATTGATGGCTTAAAGCTGATACTCTGGTAACCAGAAAACCTGGTTTTCATACTGCTCTTATTGAATACACTCAGTTACAAATTTGTGACTAGCATAGCCTGATTCATTCTGTTAGGTGTGAAGAAATGTCTTCAAAATTTAGAGTGCTAGATCTCTAACCATGTTTCAGGAATTCCTGAGTTTGGCACCAAATGTTTTCTTACTAGCTTGAATACACCTCTTCCCTAGCTCATCTACAATCCCTTCCCTTTTGAAATCACTGTGAATTCCATCTTATGTGTAAAGTTCCAGTTTTTTATTGAGTCACAATAGTATTACATCAGTGGTTAAAAACCATCATTTCAGTTTCTTTCCTCGCTTGCTTTCCTGGGAATCTTCCTCTGACCCTCTGCCATCTGTTCGCCCATCAGTGAAGGTGAAAGCGGAAACACTCTTATTTGAGTAGGCTTTCCACTGAAAAAAAACAAGAGAACATAAAAAGTAGTCGATGTCATAAGTTACTCAAGAAAATGGATGTTAAAAAATAAGACTGTTAATTGCTTATGTGTCCCTTGGGCAAATCACATCACTATTTGGACCTCATTTTCTCTGAAAAATAATGAGGTTTGACTAAATGATGCTTAAGAGCCTTTCCAAGGCTAAATTATGTGAATATACAAACATTTGCTGCAGCTGTGTGTGCTGTTTGGCTCTAGAAATTCCTGGTAGCAAAAGAAAGTAGGAGAAGATGTTGAATTATATGTGTTCATTATCTGACAGAAAGAAAGGAAGGCTTGCCTCTGGATAGATGGAATAAAGTTCAAGTACAAAAGTACCGTAGAGAACCCAGGGACAAGTTTTAAATTGTATGTGTGCAAAGTTCTCAATGATGATTCTGAGTTATAAGTGATCAAAATTCAAACTGAGCTAGCTAAAGTAAGGTTAAAAAAAGTGGTTAAGAGCACACACTTGAATGTCTTCTGGGATTTCTCCTTTTTATTATTGAGGGATTCGGCACTAAATTGCAGGTGTCCAACTGATACCTCAACATCTGTATATAACCACCACACCAGCCATCAAAATGCCTTCCCCCCAGATTTCATCTTTGCTTTTCTCTGTTTTGGGGGGTCAGGATGGCCAAAAAATCCCCACAAAGTGGAAACCATGACATCCAGAAACTTCTGCAAGATATCTTTAAAGCTTCATTACCAGAGATGTTAGAAAAGAAAACTGCAGGAAGGATTTTGATTGGCTGTGCTTGGGTCAAATGCTGACTTTTGGACCAAAAGTGTGGGGACCATTTCCATGGTCCAGAATCCACTGGAGCTAAGAGTGGAGTGATAGTTTTCCATAAGGATGAATTCCAGGCAGGCAAAAAGTAAATGGCTGTTTCACCTTATCATGCTTGCACCCTTTACCCCTCCTACTCCAGGTTCTGATCTACTATGTAAATTTGCCATTCTCAAAATTCCAGGATGTCCCCAAACCTCTAGGTCATTTATAAAATTGTTGCTTAGCTCCTGCCTGCAGTTTACTGGCCAGTCTTCTTGTCTCTAAGTGCTTTCCCTGACAATGACTAGCAACCCTGATAAATTAATCTGGCTACAAATTGACCAGAGGTGATAATGTCCATCTGATAGAAACTACCAGGGAGATAATTGCTTTCCTGCAAAGTGAGGTTAACTTGCTGAGTTAGGGACCACACACTATAGATAGGATGGGGTTCTTCACCAAAGGAAGACACAGACTTGTTACAGTGTTTTGAGGGAGGGATGGTGTTTAGGTCAAATTTCAACTTTGCTCAAAGCAAAGCAGGCCCATTTATAATTGAATGGACATCAGGATTGGACTGAGAGGGGAACTCAGGATCCTGTTTCCTTAGAAACTACAAAGTTAAGATAAATGTGGAAAGCTGTGTGCAAGCCCCTTCTGTGAAACTCTGCCTGAGCTGGAAGTTGAAGTTGTTTTTCTCCATTAAAATGACTTAGATCCTGCAAGCAAGAAAGAGGGGTTTCATTCTCAGTAAATGTGATTTTAAATAGCAAAGTTTCTGACGATCTGATTGTAGAGAACCAGTTTTCTCCTGCCCTTGGTGAATTAAAAAGGTGTGTTTTGTTTTCAGTTGCAAAGAAAAGATTTTTATTTTTCCTACTCCTCAGCTGTCCACTTAGGTCTTTCTTGAAATAATAGCCTGGCTCCTGTATTCAAATAAGAAGGAGGAGAGAGTTCAAATGAAAATGTAGTACCCTCCACATAAGTAGGCCTACTTTGGAGTGATTATTTGCCATTTACAACCACTCAGCAAATATTTGTTTAGATCCTATTACGTGCTTATTATTGCAAAAAAGATAGAATTTCCATTCTTGAACTGCTCTCAGTTCAAGGGAAACATCATGGAAGGAAATGAACCCAGCAAGCCATGATAACAAAAGGAAAGACTTGTAACTCCTGATCTAATGGTTGTAGCCCCACTCGAGGTGAGATACCAGCAGGAGGGAGACTGAAGTTTTTTTTTTTTTTTTTAAGATTTATTATTTATTTATTTATACAAGCACTGAGTACAGTCAGAAGCACGGAAGGGTGAGAGAATTCACCAGAGCCATGGTGGGGAGCAAAACAGGCAGACTGACAAAGTACACTGCTGAGGGGAGCAGCAAGCGTGGCAGGAGAGGACTGTGCATCTTGTGGGACCCTCGCCAGTGGCCTGGGATCGAACTGGTGCTACAGAGGCTGCAGGCAGCTTCACAGCGCAGCACTCAACTGCTGTGCCACCAGGGAGGCAGTAGATTGAAGTTTTAAGGTGAGGAGACTTCTTGAAGATAGATGACTGGATTAAGAAGATGTGGTACATATACACAACAGAATATTATGCAGCAATGAAAAAGATAAACACATGCAATTTGCAGTAACATGGATGAAGCTGGAAGGGATCATGCTCAGCAAAATAAGCCAGAAAGAAAAAAGAAAAATACTGGATGGTCTGACTCATAGCAAAAATTTATTTATTTTTATTTTTTTCTAAGACATATTTATTTATTTATACAAGCACTAGGTAGAGTCAGAAGCATGGGAGGGCGAGATAATTCACCAGAGCCAGAGCAGGGAGCAGAACAGGCAGACTGATGAAAAACACTGCTGAGGGGAGTAAAGGGTGGCAGGAGAGGTCTACGCGCCATGTGGGACCCTCACAAGTGGCCAGGGATCAAACCAACGCTGCAGAGGCTGTGGGCAGCTTCACAAACAAGCACTCAACTGTTGCACTGTAGGTGAGGTCCCATAGCAGGGATTTAGAAGACCTATATAAGGGACCAGGAAAAATACTAATTGCAATAAAGTAAAAATCCAAATCAATAAGCAACTGTAGACCAGAGACACAATACAGTGGGGGGTGGAGGAGGAGAAGGAGGATTAGGGTCAGAAGAAGGGGGTGAGGATTGTATGGGGAATATAACCAAAATGAAAATGCATACATTATGCAAAAATTAAAAATGATGTAATATATAAAATAAAACAATTTATTAAAAAATGAAATTACAAGGGCCTCCCGGTGGTGCAGCGGTTGAGTGTTGGTTTGCAAAGCTGCCTGTGGCCTCTGTGGTGCCGGTTCGATCCCCAGCTGCTCCCTGGCCACCGGAGGAGGGTCCAACATGGCACGCAGACCTCTCCTGCCACCCGCTGCTCCCCTCAGCAGTGTACTTCGGTCCTTCTGCCTGCTCTGTTCCCTGCTCTGTCTCTGGTGAATTCTCTCACCCTCCCGTGATTCTGACTGTATCCAGTGCATGTATAAACAAAACAAACAAACAAACAAACAAACAAACAAATAAAACATGCCTCTATTAAAAAAAAGAAAAAATGAAATTACACATCCTATTCCTATCCATTGATAAGTTTGCTTAGATGCCTGAATTTATAAAATTGACATATCAAAATTAAAAAAAAAATTGGTAATTGTAGCTCCACAGCTGATGTGCCCACTGCCTCTCACAGGCAATGCGGAGGACAGGGGAGAGAGGCTGGGGTCTGAGGAGAGGCAGTCTCTGAGCATGCAAACAGGGTTCCCCCAGAGTTCTTCAGTTTCTCTGCTTAGACTTTTCTCTCTCACTGAGAGAGTTTACCCAGCTTGCTCACTGGCAGCAAAGAAGACCTGAGGACTTAGCGCTGCCCACCCCCCTTCTTCCCTAGGGGCAATCCTCAACCACTGAGAGTTGGCTTTGGGTGACTCAATCCCAGCCTCCTCTCCCTGGCTTGGTTTTCTTGGTCATATTGAGAGTGTTGGGTGCGACTGAACCTCTGTTTCCTACAGAGGTAACACTCTCATTAATGCATACTTTTTAGCATTTATTCCATTCATGCTAATTTTCACATATTCCCTCTCTTGCTTCCTTGGACAACTTTTCAGATAAATTGCCTACACCCCAGTCCTTGTTTTCGGATCTGCTTTTTGGGGGAACCCAAACTCTGTAGCAAACCTCTGCCCCATGAAAGAATAGTATACAAGAAGTAGGAAAAGGACTCAGAAGTCAAGGAAGATACAGAGGAAAGTGGTGAATTCCCCGAATTAACAGAAGAAATAAGAACCTTCCTGCTTAAGCAACTTCGGTGAGTCTAAAATGATCTTGCGGTCCAAGCTACGGCCAATGGGACTTGTGTAGACAAGTTAGAGCAGAGAATTTGGCTACCTGAGAGGGAAGGTAGAGAAAACTGAATGCACTGATTAGCATGAAATAACTGAACTTCACTGTTTTGCTGAAGACTATTACATGTGAGATCTTATTTCTGCGAGAAAGTGTAACTAGCAATAAAATATAATTGCTAGCCCTGTGCACAGGTGTTTGAGGGATGCTCGATTCTGTGGGATTCGATGACCACACCGTATTAAAGGAAAAAGTATTTATTGTGAACAACAGAGGCGATGTGCCAGCATAATTATAAACAGTGCCCCAAACCCAACCAAACTGATGAACATGCATACATACTGTACAGTTTCCTCAGAAATTAGCATCACGGAGGGAAGGAGTCAGCACTCCAGAAAACAGCATCATGGAGGCAAAAAGGCAGCACTCTGGAGAACAGCCTCACGGAGGCAAAAATGCCAGCACTCTGGAGAACAGCATGGGAGACATATCCACATCCAGCAGCTGCAAGCAGCAGCAGCAGCTAGGCGACCAATGTGTTTTTATCTCCCAAGGTCGGATATGGCCAGTATCCAAGCCCAGGGATTCATGGTGGGCTGGCCACATTCCTGTGCACGATGCCCCAGACTTACATAACCAACCTATTTCTTGGTGGTCCCAGACATCGCGAACAGTTACATAACCAGCCCTATCATTTGGCTCCTGGTCTGGGCGCTGGCCAGGCTCCCGGACCAGGGGGGCAAAAGGTGGTCGCACATCTTCCAATGTCCCCGGCAAAACAACATTAACACTTTATTTTCCTACATTTTGGCCCTACGGTTTCGGGGGACATAGGGCCGATTTTGATACCAAAAACTATGGGCAAGTGCTGAAGACCAGCTTTTGGCAAAATGTCAGGTCAGAAGTCCTGGAAAGGAAAAGATGGCCTAGGTGAAGCGAAAGGGGCTGAGGGGAAGGGGATGAGGTAGAATGAGGAGACACTGACACTTGGTGAGGTGACAGTATCTTCTACTGAGAGATTCAGCGGGGTCTTTATTATACTTCTTAGCAAGCCAAGAGATGTCGTCATTATATACATAGAAACAAAGATGAAATAATTAGTGTATCCCCTTTTTATAGACTTTTGTCCACTATGTGCTGTTAACAAGAAGGCAACCTTCAAGGTTAATGAAAAAACTAAGCCTTACACTAAAACTCATTGTTTCAGCTAAACAATAACTTAAGACAGTGGATAGTCGCCAGTACAACCCTATCAGCTAAAGCCCAAGCAAGAAAAGACTTTTCTTATTTGCATGGCCTTCAGCCGGGGACCAGTTATTACATGGCCTTCAGCCGGGGACCAGTAACCAGTTGTTACTCAGTTATTAGAACTTTTTCTACCTAGAAACTTTTTAAACTTAAATAGCTTTATTTAAAAACTTTCCCAAGAAACTTTAAGAGAAGGCAAAAGAAGGACCTACCAGAATTATTGTGCTGGATTGCTTGTCAGGCATGTACAATAAATTGTCTCCCATTGTCAAGTGGGCCAAATTGTTCAATAACTAATTTTTAAACAGATAATTTTTCACGCCATCCACCCCCAGTCTGCTGACACGTATTATTCGCTGCCCAATATACTTTTTAATAATATTTTTTTTCTCTTTATGACCAAGAACAAAAAGTAAAGGGATGCCAGCTCTTCAGCCCCACGGTGTGAGGCCCTTTACTGGGTTCCAGTGTGAAAGAAAACCAGTCCCTTCAGGTATTGTCTGTTGTGGAAAGCAAAAGTCCTCCATTGCTGGAAAAACAGTTCATCAGTCCAAGCCAAAAAAATCTGGAGGCATTAGCCAAAACAAGACAGCAAATATGTCAAAATCTCAAAAAAAAAAATTCTTAAAATAGTTTAATTTATGTAGAACACAAATTCTCCCAACCTTGATCCCAAGCTTTAAGAGCATAGCACAAGTTTGTAAAGTAAATCTACTTTTAAACCATATTATGTATTTTTGCATACAATCACACGACAAAATAACTAAACAGCAATTTTAGCTGGCTTTGTTGGAATACTCCATATACGATCAGAGCAAACCATTGGCATCCGGTCCATGTAGGCTTTAGGAACAGAGTTGGTTTCATCAGACTCCACTTGGGCTTTCTTCTTTTTAAGGATACCTGGGACTTTTTGTTGGCTAGGTTATTCAGTTCTGCCAATGGAGGCAAGCTTCCTCACCTTCTTTGGAGGTTTCTGGAACCCTATGAACAAAGCAAACAGGTTCTCCTCTTCTTGGTTCAGCTCTGTTGTAACTTTGGAAGAACTTCATGCAAAGCCACACAATTAAACTTATGCCCCAATTTTTTTTTTGTTTAAGCAGACAAAATTCCTATGGAAGTTATGCAAAAACAGACTCTGAGCTAAGAATTAAAAGATTACTATCACTATTTTCATGCTGTATTGGTATCAAGGGGAGAGAAAATGCAAACACAATGCTGGAAAAAAGAATTGTAACCTTGCTGCAGATCATGGTCACCAAAACAAGAAAACTTTGTGGATTCAGAACAAAATAAAAAAAAAATTACCAGTAGTATGTCAAAAAAATATTTAGAAAATATCAGGTGTATTTAGTCCTGTGCAGGAAATTTGTACTCTCAACAGTTTCATCAATAGGAATCCATTGAGGTCTTTTTTTTTCCTATTTTTCCAGAAATAATTTTTGGAAGAACAATCAATAAACAATAAACAATCAACAAACAATTGATGTATACAATATTACAAGGTGACAATCACCACTGACAATTTACATACATATCAGGTACTGAGAGGTTTTATACACATTTTAGAAAACCAGTGTTAACTTTTTTGTACATGCTATAGTTTTACCATTTTCCCAAGTGACAATGCTTCCTTTCCAGTTTTACTTTACTGGGTAAGCCAAATAGAATAAATTTATCTAATGCCTTTCCCCGGAGGAAAAGGAGAAACTTTGTGGAGTGTCTCAGGAGCTCTACTGAGGTTTCACAAAATTTTCTTGCATCAGCCAAATGACAGGCTACCAAATTTGTACTTGAATATAGATTTCTGGGAAGCTTTGCCATAAATATCAGCAAAACAACAGAAACAACAATATCAAATCTCTATGAAGGCATCGGCTTCGTTCAGTATTACAATGTTGACAATTTTACTGAAATGGCCTGTGCGTCCACATGAAAGCAAGCTTCAGTATTAATTAATTTCTTTTTTATGTGAATAAATTGATTAAATAATGCAATACAGTTAAATTTCCAACACATATTATTGTTTTTCTTTAAACCTATTATTTGTAGTTTTTATAAACCAAGGCAGATAAAGTTTAATTTCCCTCAAACCCTTTATGACTTATAACATACCCTTAATTTTAGTTTTTTTTTAATTTTTTCACACTCTGTCACAACCACACATTTTAATTTTAAAACTAATCTCCCTTTCCTTTTTTTTTTTTTTCATTTACCATCAGTCATTAATTGCTCTTTCTCTTTTCTTCAGACACAACTAAAACTTTTAACAAATCATGATGGTGGTTTCCTTTCAGTAGTCCAGAACACAAGGAGGTGCTTTATGTGTTCGCCACCCCAAAATGTTACTTTAAACATTGTAGGTTATTAAAATTGACTTAAAAACAGTATAGCTTAGTTGCACTTAGTAAAGTTAATATGACCAAAAATTTACATATATATTTACGTTTTTAGTCAAGGAAAGAAAAATACTTTAAAGATACATTTAAACAGTAGATTATTAATATTTAACATTATAACTTTAAGGTATATATGCTTTGAATATCATAAAATTTAAACTAGTTTTTATATATTAAAACATTCTAGATTATGATCTCAAAATTTGTTTTTATGAGAACTTATATAGGCGCCGTTTATAATTAGTCCTGCAGAGGTAAAAAACAAAACAAAACGCAAAGACAGACACAAACAGACACAGAGATTTCTCGATATACATTTAAACTTTTGGCCATATGCATTTATTTTAAAACATAGTTATTTTACCAATATGTGTGAAGATACTGAGGTTTTTAATAATTTAAAAGCTAAAATCTGTGCAGAGAATAAATGTCTAATCTTAATTATTACCAAAGACCTTGGTTTCAAGACCACAGCAGTCACGGCAGTTTTTACTAACATATTAGATAAGAAAAAACAAAAAAAAAATTGAGTTTATATTTTTAAGAAATGATCCTTTGGCTTTAGGTTGTCAGTGCTTTATTTCATTGAGAATGAGCATATTTTAAAACAAAAAGAACACTGTTATATTCAGAACAGGAGAAGAGGTAAATTTTTACAGTCTGCTGTTTTTAGGCTTTTATCAAAATCTGAGGCTTAGTATTTAGCTCAAAAATGTCTGTATTACCACTTTATGTTTTACCTGGTTAATTAGTTTTAACAAGAAACTTAACCTTTACAGGTCCAATAAGTAAATTTAAAAGCTTTTATTTAACCAATAAACATTTGGTATGGCTTGTTAGCAAGTCCAAAGTAACTCAGCAGTTTTTACCTTAGACAAATTAGATTTTAAAATGAGAAAAACACAGGGAAATAGAACTTTTTTTCCTAGAATGAACCAAAATAGTTTTTTAAGGTGGACAATTTGAATCCCTGGTGGGGCTTGATATTGATCTAAATGTTTGGCCACTATCCGGTGGCAGATAGTGGGGCTATATTTATATCCTTGTGGCAACCGGGTGAACATGTATTATCAGCCTTTCCATGTAAAAGCAAACTGCTCCCACTTGTCTTGTGAGATTAGGATGGTGAAAAAGGCATTGGCTAAGTCTAGCACTGTGTACCACTGTCCAGTGTGTCCTTGAATATTTTCAATAAGGGTAACAGTATCAGGAACTGCAGCAGTCAATGGTGGAGTTACCTGATTTAATTGTCTATAGACCACCGCCACAATCCGTCGGTTTTCGGACTGGCCAAATCGAATTATTCCAAGCAGTGGTGGTGTTTATCAGCACTCCAGTATTAACATAATCTTTAATAGTCTGTTCAATTTTGTCCTGCCCACCCGGAATCTGATATTGTTTAGCAGTTATCAACCGGGAGGGGGCCGGAAGATCAACGGGAGGCTGTTTCAACTTTCCCACCACTACATTATGTATTATTAACATTTTGATGGCAAAATGATAATCCCTGTCTTTTTTAAGTGTAATGACATTCCCTTTAGGATGTCAATCCCTATGATATATTCTGGAATTGGAATGATTACTAATGAATAAGATTTTGGGGGTAACCCACTAATACTTATACATACAGTGGTCTGGGTGGCTTGAATCTCTTTTCCTCCCAGACCCTGCATGATGATAGCCATTTCTTTAATTTTTTTAGGGTTTCCATAAATTAGGGTGGCTTCCACTCCCGTGTCCACTAAGGCCTGTGCTTGAGTCACATTTCTCATCAATCAAATCATCCAATCTGTGGCATAAGCGGTCATAAGCAGATAACAACAACCAGCCCCGCCGGGATATTCCTCCGGTTCTTTCCCCTTTTCAACCGGGACTTTCTGAAGGGTGTGGATTAATTGTGGCAGGGCAGCACATCTTGGAGCAGACCATCCCAAGACTCACTAAGGCCGTTCCCCACTGCCCATTCCTTAGCCAAAGCAGCAAAGCTTGGTCCTTCCCACCCAGGAATATCCTGGGCAGCAGCAGCGACCTGAGGTGAGTGTTTAGCAAAGAAAAGGCATGGTCCTTATCGTCACATGGAATCCTGCTGACTACACCAATTATGTAACTAGCAATAAAATATAATTGCTAGGCCTATGCACAGGTGTTTGAGAGAGGCTCAATACAGTGGGATTCAATGATCACACCATATTAAAAGGAAAAAGGATTTATTGTGAGCAACACAGGTGATGCACAAGTAAAATTATAAACAGTGACCCAAACCCGACCAAACTGATAATCATGCATACATACTGTACAGTTTCCTCAGAAATCAGCATCACAGAGGCAAAGAGTCAGCACTCCGGAAAACAGCATCATGGAGGCAAAAAAGAAGCACTCCGGAGAACAGCATGGGAGACATATCCACGTCCAGCAGCTGCAAGCAGCAGCAGCTAGGCAACCACTGTGTTTTTATCTCCCAAGATCGGATATGGCCAGTATTCAAACCCAGGGATTCATGGTGGGCTGGTCACATTTCTGTGCACGACGCCCCGGAGTTACATAACCAGCCATACTTCTTGGTGGTCCTGGACATTGTGAACAGTTACAGAACCAGCCCTATCTGTTGGCTCCTTGTCCGGGCGCTGGCCAGGCTCCCGGATCAGGGGGCCAAAACGTGGTCACACATCTTCCAATGTCCCTGGCAAAACAACATTAACACTTTATTTTCCTACAGGAGGCAGCTCACTCAAGACGCCAGTCCATATGATAAAGCTCTATTAGTTAAAGCAGCATGGCACTGGGACAAAAACAGACAGGCCAGCCACTGGAATATAACGAGGGCCCAGGAACACACCCTCATCAGGATCGACAGTGACTCTGCGACAGAGGAACCAGAGCAGGCACTGGATCAGGGAAAGTGGGGAGATGGTGCTGGGAGAAGCAGACAGACACACGCAGCAGAGTGAAGCAGGTCCTGCCCCACACCCTACAGAAGGGTAAACTCAAGCAGATAAACACCTGTTTCCATGTGTGACATCACCACCTTCATGCAGCAAACCTAAGTATATGACATGATGAGCAGAAACCTAAAATTTCCTACAAGATTAGAAGCAAATTATCCCAACAAAAAGACAATTCTAATGTAAGTGCAGGGACAGGGGCTGTGGTGGAAAAGAACCGCAGGATACACAATTTCAGAGACGAGTAAAGATTCTCTTCCCGAAGGGCTGGTGACCCCCGTGTTCGCTCACTTCTGCTGGACGTCCATTGTTTTTCTGCACCACTCCCCCTCCCTGGGCTCCCTCCTGCCTCTCTCCGTGTCCCTTCCCTCCCTCTTCAGGCCTTCCTGCATCCCCCTCACACCCATACTCAGGGCCTCTCAGTAAAAGGCACACGGTGAGTGACGGGCGACTCTCCAGCTGTGTAGACAGGGACTCAGGGCACTGTTATGACTGATGGTGCCCACCACAGTGGACACGACAGGTGGGGAATGGAACCTGGACATGAGAATTTGTCTATTCACGTCCATAGAGGCGTGAGCCAGACACAAAATCACATCTACACACCGAGTGTGATAATTACTCTCTGTGACGCACTGCAGGACGCTCCAATTAAAACAGTCAAGTAAACACACACTTTTCCTCTGGAGGAATGTCCCTGAGGGCTGGAATGTGGACCATGTCCAACATGCGGACACCAGATCCAGAGCTCAAATACCCCAGCCCTGAGTCCCTGCTCTGTCCATGAGGCGGCGCAGGACGGGGTGCAACGTCCTGTGAGTGCTCAGAGGCTCCCCATGAGCCCAGAACATGGAGTGAGAGGCCGGTACGCCCTCCGTACTGTCATGGGGACAACCTCAGGAGAGAGACTTGACACAGCAGCGGGAACTTCCCCCCCCCCCAAGATTGCAGGTATCTGCCTCCTCCCCTGCCTCTTTGCAGGGGAGAATCCACTCACACTTCAAAGTTTTCTAATTCAAGCTTATTTCTAGACTTGAGAATGTGCCCTTGGCAAACTATTCATTTTCTAAATCATGACAACTAATGCTGAAGGTGCCCACTTTGCTCAATGTCCCACTGCCGTGTCAGCCTGGGGAGACGCGATGAGAGAAAACATTCTTTTTTAATTTAGGATGGTCAACAATATTGACTTAATACATTGATCATATTAAAAGACTTTGATATACGGGAGATGTGACAGTTAATGTTAATACCTAGGATTTTAGCATCAGCACAATTGGTGTGTTTTGGATACTAAACAAAAACACAATTAATGGAATTAGACTGTATTGAAGAAATGCTAAAGGAAATTAAAAAAAAATAACAATCATACTTATTGTTAAATTCAGAATGTTAAACATTTCTGTTCTAAACATCATGACAGATATCAGTCAAGTAGGTACTCAATAACATTTACAGCAATATGTTGACCATTTAATGGCTCTGACACAAACGTGAGGCTGACAGGGCCTTGTGACTACTTATGGTCGTGAACTTCGGATTTTTCCCCAACTCCATCACTCAGGGATTGTTCGTAATATAGTAAAACAAAGTCACAATATTTAAACAGGACCTGGAGGAGATACATGTCAAATGTTATTTTATCATTTTAAATTTGTATATAAATCACTCAACAGATGTCAATATTATTAAAAACTAAGTACCCTAATTTATTTCCTTGTTTTTATTAAATTTCGGGAATTATTCCCAATAATGTGTTGCAATTATTTATATTACCATATTCTCCAAAAAATCCTGCCTCCCAGTGCCTACCCCTCCGCCACCCTACAGAGGGGGGAGAGGACGAGATGGGGGGAGGAGAGCAGGCAGGGCCTGGGGGAGGAACAGAACCACACCAGGGGGACCCGGGGGCCCTGGGACCGGCAGGGACAGCCACACACACAGATCATCAGGCTCAGCCCTGTAGCGGCCTCCTGCCTGCACAGACGTGCATGAGTCTGAGGGGGCCAGAGGGGCCAGGAGGGACCCGGGGTTGATGAGCACATCCTCCAGGAGGAGACTCTGTGGGAAATGTGGTCTCTGGATCCTCAGATGTGGGGGGTCAGGGGCAGGGAGATGAGGAGACGAGGGGAGGGACCAGGAGGCAGCAGTGAGACCACAGGGGCAGGAATCTGACAGAAGAGGCATCAGGACATGCTGCACAGGGACGCGGAGCCCAGATCATTCAGTTCCAGGACAGTGTCGGGTCCTGGGGAGCAGGAATACGGGGACCCGCACACCCCATCTCCCTGCACACCTGTCACTGTGGGGCCTCCCCAGACCAGGGCTGTGCTGGAGGAGCAGGGACAGGCTCTCCAGGGTGGGGAGGGGCAGGACATGGTCACGTGTCCACTGGGGCTATGCTCTGGACAACCTCCAGAAGGTGTGCTGGGCGGAGAAGCTGGGACCTGGACAGGATGGGGAGCAGCAAGATTGGGGCATTCAGGAGGGACTGTCAGTCGGGTTTGTTGAGAGGTTTGAGAATGTAATTCTTAATGTTCTATGAATTTAGGGTCAATTAATATCTTTAAGCCTTACACAATTTTCGGGACATGTTTTGACAGTGTGATCATGTCCCCTCACAGGAGATGGAAATGAAAGTTTGAACACAGCAGCACACGCAAATGAGGGTATGAGACTCCATGCCACGTAGAAGGAGCAATTACCGGCTAAATAAATTGAATCATTATCCTATGCTGATAATGCACTTATGTTCAAAATTGGAAGATTTTTTTTTTAATATTTTAGATTGAGGCATGTTTTATTTATTTATTTGTTTGTTTGTTTTTGTTTATACATGCACTGGGTACAGTCAGAAGCGCGGGAGGGTGAGAGAATTCACCAGAGCCAGAGCGGGGAGCAGAGCAGGCAGAAGGACCGAAGTACACTGCTGAGGGGAGCAGCGGGCGGCAGGGGAGGTCTGCGCGCCATGTGGGACCCTCCTCCAGTGGCCGGGGAGCAGCCGGGTATTGAACCGGCATCGCAGAGGCCGCGGATATCTTTGCAACCCAGCGCTCAAACGCTGTGCCACCAGGGAGGCCCAATATTGGAAGATTTGACAAAGTTTCTTCCTCTTTATTTTTTCATACAGATGATGGCTGCTCCAGGTTTGGCCAATCTCACCGCCGTGAAAGAATTCGTCCTCCTGGGGTTCCCCACCCAGGGGACCATGGGTTTCCTGCACCCGTTGCTCTTCTCCCTGTTCTGCCTGTGTGCCCTGCTGGGGAATTGGCTCATCGTCCTCATCACCACCCTGGACCGGCACCTCCACACCCCCATGTACTTCTTCCTAAGGGATCTGTCCTTGTCGGACCTCTGCCTGCTCTCAGCCATGGTCCCCAAGTCCATTGCCAAATCTCTGAGGCACAGCAGCTCCATCTCCTTCCCGGGCTGTGTTGTCCAGGTCTTTGTGCTGGTTATTTCAGCAAATGCGGAGCTTCACCTGCTCACAGTGATGAGCCTCGACTGCTATGCTGCCATCTGCCACCCCCTGCACTATGACGTCATCATGAGCAGGGACAGGTGTGGGCAGCTGACAGCTGTGACCTGGCTGGGTCGGGGGTCTCTATGCTGTAATGCACATAGCTGGCACCTTCTCCTTGTCCTACTGTGGGTCCTGCGTGGTGGTCCACCAGTTCTTCTGTAATGCCCCCCAGTTATTGTCTATTTCCTTCTCAGGAAATTTAATGAACAAACTTGTCCCCATTTTCATTAGTGTGGTCTGGAGTATCAGCTGTTTTATTTTCATTGTCATTTCCTATGTCCACATCTTCTCTGCTGTCAGGAAGATCCCATCCACAGAAGTGAAGGCCAAAGTCTACTCTACCTGCCTTCCCCACCTGCTGGTTGTGGTACTGTTTCTCTCTGCTGGAAGCTTTGCTTATCTGATGCCGACCTCAGGGACCCAGTCCACGTCTGACCTGGTAATTTCTATGTTCTACACGATGGTGCCCCCCACCTTTAACCTCGTCATATACAGTCTGAGGAACCAAGCCATGAAGTCAGCTGTGGGGAAACTGATGAAGGGCTAGTATACCAGCATGTGAGATATTATTGTTTTCCTAAATTAATTACACAATCTACATTCATGAACCCAGCAGTTATTTAGATATTCCCTCTAACTATTATTGTCACCATTTTAAAGTAAAATAAGATTTTTCATTACAGATTTCCTTTGACAAAGTTTAACATTTTTCTATTCTTCAAAAATATATTTCCTGGGCCTCCCCGGTGGCACAACGCTTCAGCACTGGTTTGCGAAGCTGCCCGCAGTCTCTGCAGTACTAGTTCAATCCCTGGTCGCCAGAAAAGGTCCCACATGGTGCTCAGACCTCTCCTGCTGTGCCTGCTGCTCCCCTCAGCAGTGTATTTTGTCAGTCGGCCTGCTCTGCTCCCTGCTATGGGGCTGGTGAATTCTCTTACCCTCCCGTGCTTCTGACTGTAACCAGTGCTTGTGTAAATAAATAAATAAATCTTTAAAAAATGTATTTCCTAAAATAATGCAGCCATGTTTCAAAACTCATATCTGTGTGACATTCAATATATGAATCCTAGTTTTTTAAATATTATGGCTGGTATGTGAAAGAATGTTCTAGATAGAAATCACTCATCTCCAACATTTACATGAAATCAAGCAGTTGTAAAGGGGGTTTGTCCTTGGGAGTACACGGTCACCGGACCCCAGGTCTGGGCACTCGGTACCCACAGCCCCTGTGTGTGTCTCCACTGAGGAACCCACCTTGTGGAGGGGAGGGAAGGGGAGACAGAAATTGAGGCCTCGCAACCCTCACAATTTGTAATGGGGCATCATCTTCCAAGAGAAATCCATTCTTCTGTTCAAAAGTCAAGTAGGAATTGCACTTGAACTGAATCTCCCACAGATGGGTTCAAGTTTCTTAAACAATCTGAATCTGGGTTGTTTCCGTAGCCTACCTATTGTAAACAGTGCTGCAATAAACTGGTGGTACAGGCGTCCTCTTGAATTAATGTGTTTTTGTCCTTTGGGTAGATCCCTAGGAGTGAAATTGCTGCATCATATGGAAGCTCCACTTTTATCAGTGTGAAGAATCTCCACACAGTTCTCCATAGTGGTTGGACCAGTTCATACTCCCACCAGCAGTGCAGGAGACTTCGTTTTTCTCCACATTGGATGCCCCCTCATCGATGACTGGATCAAGAAGATGTGGTCTACACACACAATGGAATATTACTCAGCAATCAAAAAGATACACTGATGCCATTCACAGCAACACGGATGGAGCTGGAAGGGATCATGCTCAGTGAAATAAGCCAGACAGAAAAAGAAAAATACCTGATGGTCTCACTCATAGCAGGAACATAGAGGATCCACATAAGAGAACAGGAAAAAAAATAATTATAATAAAGTAAAAATCAACACCAAAAGGCAACTATAAACCAGACACATTACAACGGGGAGAAGGGAGCAGGATCAAAACAGGTGGGGAGAGCACAGGCCACAGCAGTGATGCTCGTGGGTGAGTGGGTGCTGGGATCTCACAGGGACTACACCTGAGATGAGAAAGCACACGTTGTGCAAAAAATGAAGAATGATGTAAAAATATATAAAACATATTAAAAATAAAAAAGAATCGGAGTCTATGATTGAAACCTCTGTTTCATGGTCATTTATACGGCGTTCTGATGCGATTACAGTCCTTCAAAAGTTTTTTTTTTTTTTAATGTGAACGAATTTTGAAGAACTATGTTTTGTCTATTAAGTTTTACAATTTTTAAGACACTTGTTGCTCTTGTGTTTATTTTTAGGAGTCCACATTTGAGGGGTTCACAATGTTGTTTGTTTATGTCCTGCACCAGGTCTTCTCCACATTCTGGTACGTCGGGGATTATGTCACTTTCTAAATCATGTAAAGTGAAGCACGGCAATGTCTGTAAATTTTATTCTCCGCAGTTTCTGTGCTATTAACGCCAGGCCTCACAGCTGCTCACCCACCCTAAGAACATGAGCTGGGGGAGGCTCCTCCCCCATGCGTCCTCTCTGCAGCAGGACACGGTGTCTCCAAACATGCCTGACGGATCATAACAGACTCAGTCAGACAATATTTCTCTTATAACATGCATGTTCATGACCAGACCGAGTCCAGAGATTTCAGAATAAAATCTGTGTGGGGACATCCCCCAAGTTACTCATCCTTCCATGAAAGACCCTGAAGGCAGGTGTCTCCCCACTGGGCCTCCATCACTCTTGGGCCACATCCTTTATACACTTTCTGTCTTGGCTTTGAGCGAAGCCTCTAGACTCTGTTGAGAAGAGGATTTGACCCCACGAATGGGGTGACATGTGGTCATGTTAATAATTGCCATTTGTCACGTCTTTGCTGTCTTGTTTTGGGGCTCCATTTCTGCCCCTCTGTGTGTGTGGTGTCTCCTCACACTCCATGGAACACCTATGTGAGCACCCTTCTGCTTCCACAAGTCCAAGGACAGGGAACACCAAGGGTAATAAACAAGTGGCCCCACCACACTAGAGCACTCCTAGGCCTCAGAAACCACTGTGAGCACAGGCCCTGCACCAGGAGAAGCCATGTGCACCCCAAACTCCTGACAAGGGCGAGTGTCCATCCACACATGTGTGTCCCCACAACAGGGAGCAACACTCCAGTCCAGACAACAACCAGGCCTAGGACAGTCTCTAAGGAGGAGGCCCGTTGCCTGCAGAGTCACGGGCAGGAGGATTCAGGTCCAGTCCCAGCTCCGAGCTCGCTGGCACGTTCTGACCCCCACATGGATGTGTTTGTTCCCGTCCCGGGATGGGCTCATCCTGCGGGGCCAGCAGAGTCCAGGGCATGATCGTGTCATTATTCAGCATTAACGTCTAATAAGCTGGGCAGACGCTGTCCTGCTGCTTCCTGGGACCTCTGAGAGCTGCCGGTGACGACGCTTCAGCTCCTCACAATCAGCCCACATTTTCCGTTGTGTCCTCTTCCCTCAGCGTGTGCTGGACACCGGGGTCCACATGGTGGACAGACTCAAGTCTGTGTCCGGAGAGATTAAATTTCAGGAATGTGCTCCTGGGCTGAGGAGCTTTTCTCAGCCGGGGTGAGCAGGAAGGACTAACCATTCTCTTCATGGGCTGAGGAGTTTCAAACAGAAGAGTGGAAGTGAGGATGCATGATCTCCCACAACCCGTGTGAGAATCACCCCAGCCCCTCCAGCCCCCCACGACCTTCTCCCTGAGGCCTAAAGGACTCCCTGCCCGGTGCTGACCCCGCCTGCCCCTAACACGCAGGCAGAGCAGGGGAAAGGCAGAGTTGTCTCCCAGGCAGTGTGGGGGTCCAGAGCATTGGGGTTCACACTTCCCTGAGGCAGGTTCCCCCAGGGATAGTCATGTGTCAACCATGAGGACGAGGGGTGTCATGAGGGTTCACTGGTGGGGGGAAAGGGCCACAGTGTCTGTCCCCCTAAAGGCGCCTGTGGGGATTCCTGGAGTTGGAAGAAGCGCCTGGTGCCATCACGTCTGCGGCCATGGCCAGACACTGCTGGGCAGCGCATGTCCCTACCCAGGTCCCCAGTGGCCGGTCAGAAGAGGGTGATGGAGACTGGCAAGGAGTAAATACTGACCTGTCCTCACAGGGGTAAAAATAGCAAAATTGCCTCTGACACACTCAGGGTACTAATTGCTCACTGAATGTGCTACAGGACGACCCAATTAACACATTCAAGTAAACACACACTTCCCCTCTGGAGGAAGGTCCCTGAGGGCTGGAATCTGGACAGTCTCCAACATGTGGACACCAGCTCGAGAGCTCAAATAGCCCAGCCCTGAGGCCCTGCTCTGTCCATGAGGCGGCACAGGACGGGGTGCAACATCCTGTGAGTGCTCAGATGCTCCCCATGAGCCCCAAACATGGAGTGAGAGGTCGGGACACCCTCTGTCCCACCATGGGGACAACCTCAGGACAGAGACTCATCATGGCAGCTGGAAAAGCCCCCCTCAGACTACAGGTATTCTGTTCGTAAACAGGTTTCGGAATATAAATCGTTCAGACTTGAAAGACTTTAGATTTCAAGCTTAATTGTAGGTTAGAGAAAGCACATCATCCAAAATAGTCATTTCATAAATAATGAAAACTATTGCTTCTAGAGTTGCACAAGTTCCTCAACGATGCACTGCCGCATCATCCTGCGGTTAAGATTCAATGAGAGAAAATAACTTTTTTTAATTGACAAATCCAAACATTATGAATTTTAATAGCATCATCATATTAGTAGATTTTAATATACAATGCATATGACTTCAAAACTATGATCTGGGCACTCAGCTCAAAGAGTCAGTGTGTATAAGTATCAAATAAAATCAAAACAATTGATGCAATTAAATTGGGATTAAAAAACTCAAAATAAAAAAAAATACTTATAGTTAAAAATCAGAATGTTAAGCCATTTTGTTCTGAAATATTGCAACAGATATAAGTGACAAGTGGAAATTCAAAAACTTTTTAAAGCAACATGATCACCACTTCATGTTTCTAACACTAACGGGAGGGTGGCACGGACGTCTTCTACTTTTGGACATGGAATTGGGATTTTTCCCCAACTCAACACTCATGGATTGTTAGTGATATTAAAATGAAAAAAACAAAATATTTTAACAATACCTGGAGAGAGATGTATCAAACATTATTTCATCATTACAAATAGTATTTTAAATCACTCCTAAGATGTCTACAAATATAACCACCTGATATTTTCATTTATCTTCTAGTTTTTATTAAATTACTTGGAATTGTATGTACACTGATGCATAGCCACAAGTTTATTCCCCACATTCCCCTTAAAAGTCCTGCCTCCCCAGGGCCTGTCGCTCCGTCACCTCACAGAGGTGGGAGAGGATGAGGTTGGGGAGAGGAGAGTGGGCAGGACTGCCCCATGTCCAGACATCCCCACTCACGCACGGGCCTGTGGGGAGGAACAAACCCACACCCGGGGAACCCAGGGCCCTGGGACCGGCAGGGACAGCCACACGCACAGACCATGCGGATCAGCCCCAGAGCAGCCTCCTCCCTGCACAGACGTGCATGAGTCTGAGGGGGGACAGAGGGGCCGGGAGGGACCCGGGGTGGACGAGCCCATCCTCCAGTAGGGACGTTGGGTGTGACCCAGGAGGAGACTCTGCGGGAAACATGGCCTCTGGGTCCTCAGATGTGGGGCGTCAGGGGCAGGGAGATGAGGGACGAGTGGACGGACCAGGAGGCAGCAGTGAGGCCACAGGGGCAGGACTATTACAGAAGAGGTGTCAGGACACGCCACATGGGGATGCCAAGCCCAGATCCTTCAGTTCCAGGACAGTGTTGGGTCCCGGGGAGCACGAAAACAGGGACCCACACAACACATCTCCCTGCACACCCGTCACTATGGGGCCTCTTCAGACCAGGGCTGTGCAGGAGGAGTAGGGACAGGCTCTCCAGGGTGGGGAGGGGCTGGGCATGGCCATGTGTCCTCTGGGGCTGTGCCGTGGACAACCTCTGGGAGATGTGCTGGGCCGAGACGCTGGGTCCTGGCAGGAGGCAGGAGAGCAGGGCTGGGGCCGTGGGGAATGGCTGTCAGTCGGGCTATGAGATCAACCAGAGCAGTATCCTATGATCACCGAAATGTCCTCCTTCCCAACCTTAGATCCAATGTGATAAAGGCGTGTTTCTAGAGATGAACACAAAAGGCTCAACAGAGAGGGAGAGACATGGAGCTGCTTCAATCTACAGCCTCAGAGTGACCACTGGGACACACCTGTGACTGTCCGTGTAGGTGTCATCTTTTATTCAGCTCGTTGTTTTTACAGATGATGGCTCCAGGGGTGACCAATCTCACGGCCATGACAGAATTTGTCCTCCTGGGATTCCCCACTCAGGGGACCATGGGCTTCCTGCACCCACTGCTCTTCTCCCTGGTCTAGCTGTGCGCCCTGCTGGGGAACGGGCGCATCGTCCTCATCACCACCCTGGACCGGCACCTCCACACCCCCATGTACTTCTTCCTGAGGAGTCTGTCCTTCTTGGACCTCTGCCTCATCTCGGCCACGGTCCCCAAGTCCATTGCCAACTCTCTGAGGCACAGCAGCTCCATCTCCTTCCCGGGCTGTGTTGCACAGGTCTTCATGGTGATGATTTCAGGAGCTACAGAGCTTCACCTGCTCACGGTGATGAGCCTTGACCGCTATGCTGCCATCTGCCACCCCCTGCACTATGACGTCATCATGAGCAGGGACAGGTGGGTGTGTGTAGCTGACACCTGTGTCCTGGCTGGGTGGGGGTCTCTATGCTGTGATGAACACGGCTGGAACCTTCTCCTTGTCCTACTGTGGGCCCAACATGGTCCACCAGTTCTTTTGTGACGTTCCCCAGTTATTGGCTATTTCCTGCTCAAGAAATTTATTGAATGAAATTGTCCCTATTGCCATCGGTGTGGTGTTGGATTTCTGCTATTTCATATTCATCGTCATTTCCTATGTCCACATCTTCTCCGCTGTCAGGAAGATCCCATCCACAGAAGGGAAGGCCAAAGTCTACTCCACCTGCCTTCCCCACCTGCTGGTTGTGGTGCTGTTTGTCTCCACTGCATGCTTTGCTTATCTGAAGCCAACCTCAGGTACCCCGTCCATTTCTGACCTGGTCATTTCTATGTTCTACACGGTGGTGCCCCCCACCTTTAGTCCTGTCATATACAGTCTGAGGAACCAAGACATGAAGTCGGCCGTGGGGAGACAGATGAAGGGGAGACTCACCAAAATGTAATAGAGAAGATTAGTTCATAACTCCATTATGAGACACTTATTTTAATTTTTCACATTATTGTCCCCTTTATATTCTTTTAATTTCATATAATTCTATTGTACAATTTAAATATATATGCTCATTTTTAAAATATATTTACAATGACTTCATGTATTCTTCTGCTCATTCACTCGATTAGCATTGATTTTTCCTCTTTTTAACACTTAGTTGCACTTTGATATTCTCTGTACAATGAAGGTCACCTAACTTCAGCATCTGTCTGCTATTCTCCATTTCCGTGCTCTCGGCCAAGGGGCGATGGTTGGGTTTCATCTCAGTCATCAGCAGAAGTTCTCTCACTGGGGCAGCATCTCCAGTCTCTAAGGCACTTCCCCTTTCATGTTACTGACTCTGGCGGTCACGTGTGCCATCAGGGGCTACGGGTGGGACAGAGGCCCCTGTACTTGGTGAGTGAGGCCTTCATCACATAAGGAAGGCCTGAGGGCCCAAGTTGGAAACTGAGTGGTCACGACCTTCTGTGGACAAGGACCCACACATGATGGGGTAGAGACCCCCCTGGAGGCTCTGGTGTGGGTGCCACCGGCATTTACCATAAACACAGCACACAGTGGACACCAGAAATAAGACAGTGACTGTGAAAGCTGTTAATTTCATGTACAGTATAATTACTAAAAATTTAATGAAATACAGTGAGTAGGGTTTTTGAAGAAACAATAAAATAGCTTTGGAAGCTATAATGGTAAAAAAAAAATAGTAGCTAGTAGACTACACAATATTCCAATATTTCCAGAGATAGTTGAGGAAGGGCGCTCACAACATCACACCACACTTTCCTCGTGTGTTTATCCCCATATATTTAATTTCCTAGAATTTCTGGGAATTTGAGGACAATGTCCTTTTGGCCACATTATTATGGGATCTCAGAGTGTTTGTGTTTCCATGTGGAGTAGTTCAAATGAGAAAACTCATCGGATTTACGTATCAGAAATAACACTATCATTTAGTGTAGATGCAAAGACAAAGAATTTGAATTAGATTTAAAATTGGGAAGTGAAATGCCCAAGTGTGTGGCTGCTGCCTGGCCTCAGCTCTTCTCTGCTGACTATATCGACCCCTGCTTGCCCATCTGTGACGTCCAATATTTGAAAATTTCACACCAAAATATTTCATGATAATATGCAGTTCCAAGTGGATATCACACATTTAACTCATTCTCAGACATTCATGCTCTGAGGGTGCTAATCAGGCTGATCTTGCCTTTAGCCCAGGCTAGTCCCATGTGGGCACAATGTCAGATTGGAGGCAGCCAGAAATATTTAAAAGATGGCAAAAACTCGATATATAAACTTCTAGGTTGATAACTTACTACTATTATTTTAAATCATTGGCATTTTTTTTTCTGATGATAGATATCATTCTTAATGTTAATTATAGTTACTGTCATAGTTTACAGGTCAATAAAAGTTATGGGCAATCAAGAGAAGAAGGTTATGGAATATAATGAGAATTCAATGCACATATTGAATGATGAAGCTGAATCAGACTATTATAAACATATCCTGAGACTATTCACTGCCTACAATTTGTCAGTTTTGTGTAACATAATTAAAATTTTAGAATAATAAAACATTAACTGTCTCTAGGTTGTATGGATTTAAACATACAACACAATTAAAACTGTTGTGGACAATGTAGTATACACTAAGAAAACAAAAGATTCCACTGAAAATGCAAATTAAAATAAGCCATTTCAGGGTAGTTGAAAGCTTAAAAAATCAACACACAGGGCCTCCCCGGTGGCGCAGCTGTTGAGCGCTGGTCTGTGAAGCTGTCTGCAGTCTCTGCAGCACTGGTTCAATCCGTGGCCGCCAAAGAGGTTCCCACATGGCACACAGACCTCTCCTGCTGACCAATGCTCCCCTCAGCAGTGTACTTTGTCAGTCTGCCTGTTTTGCTCCCCGCTCTGGCTCTCATGAGTTTTTTCACTCTCATGCGCTTCTGACTGTACCCAGTGCTTGTATAAATAAATAAATAAATAAATAAATAAATAAATAAATAAATACATAAACACAATGTTGTAAAATTGTCTTAACTCAATAAATAAACCAACCTTAAAAAAAAAACACAAAAATCAATTGCCTTCTATTTGCACAAATTAACTATAAAAGAAGTTAAAAGACAATCCTACTTATAATCACGGCATGAAGTACCATGGAGTAAACATAATAAAGGAGGTAAAGATACAATGAAAAGAGTAAGATATTGTTAACAAAAATAGAAAACACAAAAATGGAAAGAAATTCCCTGCCCTTGGTTTGGAAGAATCAACATTATCAAATGTGCATCTGACCCAAAGCAATTTACAGATTCAGTGTAATCCCACTTAAGAACTTCAATGGCATTTTCCAAAAATATAAAAAAAAAATTGCTCAAATGTATATGGAACCACAGAGACCCCCAAACAGCCAAAACAACCCTGACAAAAATAAGGAAGCATGGTGGAGGCAGCACATTCCAGACGCCAGTCCATATGATAAAGCTCTAATACTTAAAGCAACATAGTACTGGGACAAAAACAGACAGGGCAGCCACTGGAATATAATGAGGGCCCAGGAACCCACCCTCATCAGGATGGACAGTGACTCTACGACAGAGGAGCCCGAGCAGGCACTGGAGCAGGGAAATTGGGGAGATGGTGCTGGGAGAAACAGACAGACACACGCAGCAGAGTGAAGCAGTTCCTGCCCCACCCCCTACAGAAGAGTAAACTCAAAGAGATAAACGCCTGTTTCCATGTGTGATGTCACCATCGTCATGCAGCAAAACTAAGGATATGACACCATGAGCAGAAACCCGAAAATACTATTTCCTAAAGATTAGTAGCAAATTATCCCAAAAAAAGGACAATTCTAATGTAAGTGCAGGGACAGGGGCTGGGATGGAAAAGAACCACAGTGTACACAATTTCAGAGATGAGTAAAGTTTTCTTCCCGAAGTCTGGAGACCCACGTGGTCACTCACTTCTGCTGGACGTCTATTGTCTTTCTGCACCACTCCCCCTCCCTGGGCTCCCTCCTGCCTCTCTCCATGTCCCTTCCCTCCCGCCTCAGGCCTTCCCACATCCCCCTCACATCCATCCCCAGGGCCTCTCCGTGAAGGGCACACAGGGGGTGACAGGTGACTGTCCAGCTGTGTAGACAGGGACTCAGGGCACTGTTATGACTGATGGTTCCCACCACGGTGGACACGACAGGTGGGGAATGGAACCTGGAAGTGAGGATTTGTCTATTCACCTCCAGAGAGGCATGAGCCAGACACAAAATCACATCTACACACTAAGTGTGATAATTACTTGCTGAGATGCACTGCAGGACACTCCAATTAAAACACTCAAGTAAACACACACTTTTCCTCTGGAGGAAGGTCCCTGAGGCCTGGAATATGGACAGTGTCCAACACATGGACACCGGATCCAGTGCTCAAATAGCCCAGCCCTGAGGCCATGCTCTGTCCATGAGGCGGCTCAGGACAGAGTGGAACATGCTGTGAGTGCTCAGAGGCTCCCCACGAGCCCCGACCATGGAGTGAGAGGCCGTGACGCCCTCTGTTCCACCATGGGGACATCCTCAGGACAGAGACTTGACACGGCAGTGTCAATTTAACCCCCAAACTGCAGGTATCTGCCCCCAGCCTTTTGCAGGGAGAATCCACTCACACTTGGAAAATTTTAGATTTCAAGCTGCATTTCAGACTTGAGAAAGTGACACAGTTAAACTATTCACTTTGTAAATCATGACAACTAATGCTGACGGGGCCCAAGACGTCATGTCCCACTGCCCTGTCAGTGTGGGTGAAACTCAGGGAGAGAAAACATATTCTCTTGTCATTTAAGATGCTCAAAGATACTGACTTAATACATTGATCATATTAGAAGATTTTGATTTATGGGATATGTGACAATTTTTTATTCATACCTAGAATTTTAGCATGAGCACACTCTGTGTTTTGGATACTAAACAAAATAACAAAAATAATGGAATTAGATTTTATGGAAGAAATTTCAGTGCAAAATAAAATATATTTATTGTTAAATTCAAAATGCTATGCCCATTTGTCCTACACATAATGACAGATATGAGTCAAGTAGAAAATCAAAAACTCTTACGGTAACATGTTGACAGCTTCATGGCTCTGACACTAGCATGAGACTGGCAGGGACATGGGATTTTTCACCAACTCCATCACTCAGGGAATGTTAGCAATTTTGTAAAATAAATCCCGGTATTTAAACATGGCCTGGAGGAGATATATGACAAACGTTATTTTAAAATTTTAAATTTTTATATAAATCACTCAACAGATGTCAACATTATTAACAACCCAGTACCTTAACTTATTTCCTTGCTTTTATTAAATCATTTGGCATTATTCCCACCAATGTATTGCAAATATTTTATATCACCACATTCCAAAAATCCTTCCGTCACCAGACCTGCCCGTCCATCACCCCCACAGAGGGGGGAGAGGCTGAGATTGGGGAGGAGGAGAGCGGGCATGGCTGCCCCATGTTCAGACATCCCCACTCACGCATGGGCCTGGGGGGAGGAACAAACCTGCACCCAGGGGACCCGGGGCCCTGGGACCGGCAGGGACAGCCACACGCACAGACCATCTGGCTCGGCCCCGGAGTGTCCTAATTCCTGCATGAGTCTGATGGGGGAACACAGGGCCCAGCAGGATCCGGGGGTGGACGAGCCCATCCTGCAGGAGGGATGTGTGGATGTGACCACGGGAAGAAGTAGCTGCATGAGAAACCACATTACCTGCTCCAGTAAACAATGGGGGAGGGCAATGACCGGGACAGGCAGGAACGGTCACTCTCTCAGCACATACAATGAAGGGGCGAGGGGCAGTCAGTGTTCAGATGGCAACATGGGTGCGCGGGACGCCCCACCTACTATGTGATGATGAACATGGGCACCAACCAGGAACAGACTTGGGACCATCACTGTCCACTTGGTCCCAAAATATGCACCTGGAGCTGCAACTGGCCTTTGTTTTGCTGAAACTTGGCAGCTGAGATCCACAGGTTAGATTTGGGGCAAGCATGAACGTTCATGTTTCTGAGTCTTCTTTGAGGGTCCTGCTCCTGGGAGGTGTGCTGACCTGGGGCCCGGGGTTGGCAGAGGAGGGGCCGGGTCAGTGTTTCAAGGGTGCCCATGTACGGGATGTGGTGAGACGGGAGGATATTGCCCAGGGGGCTGAGGTCAATTGAACTCTCTGCCCTTCAGCATCTCCCACAGGCGGCGTGGACAATGGCAGCACCTGCGGGTCACTGAAGCTGGAGAGGCCGAGCAGAGCAGGAGCTAAGATCCCTGCCAGTGGGGCGCCGGCCAGGGCATGGTGAGAAGTCAGTAGGGAAGGACAGCACTGGTCACCTGCAAAGAGACACCGCGGGTCCAGCACTGGTAGATGGTCCTGGCACTTTATTCCTCTAGACGTTCATGCAGCGATGGCTCCAGGGGGGATGAATCTCATGGCTGTGAAAGAATTCGTCCTCCTGGGTTTCCCCACCCAGGGGACCATGGGGTTCCTGCACCCGCTGCTCTTCTCTCTGGTCTACCTGTGTGCCCTGCTGGGGAATGGGCTCATCGTCCCCATCACACCCTGGACCAGTACCTCCACACCCCCATGTACTTCTTCTTGAGGAGTCTGTCATTCTCGGACCTCTGCTTCATCTCAGCCATGGTCCCCAAGTCCATTGCCAACTCTCTGAGGCACAGCAGCTCCATCTCCTTCCCAGTCTGTATCCTCCGGGTCTTCATGATGAATCTTTCAGCAGGTTCAGAGCTGAGCCTGCTCATGGTGATGAGCCTTGACTGCTATGCTGCCATCTGCCACCCCCTGAACTATGGTGTCCTCATGAGCAGGGACAGGTGTGTGCAGCTGACAGTTTTGTCCTGGCTGGCTGGGGGCATCATCTCTGTGATGAACTCAGCTGGAACATTCTCCTTGTCCTACTGTGGGTCCAGCTTGGTCCACCAGTTCTTCTGTGATATCCCCCAGTTATTGGCTATTTCCTGCTCAGGAAATTTAATGAATGAACTTGTCCCCATGTTCATTACCATAGTGTTGGAATTCTGCTACTTTATTTTCATCATCATTTCCTATGTCCACATCTTCTCTGCATTCAAGAAGACCCCATCCATAGAAGGTAAGGCCATGGCCTACTCCACCTCCCTTCCCTACCTGCTGGTTGTGGTGCTGTTTGTCTCCACTGGGCTCTTTGCTTATCTGAAGCCGACCTCAGGGACCCCATCCATGTCTGACCTGGTCATTTCTTTGTTCTACATGGTGGTGCCCCCCACCTTTAATCCTGTCATATACAGTCTGAGGAACCAGGCCATGAAGTTAGCTGTAGGGAGACTGATGAAGGGGAGACTCACCAAAATGTAATAGAGAAGATGAGGTCATGACTCTATTACAAGACATTTATTTTAAATTTTTTCATCATGCTTTATATTCTTATAGTTACATTTAATTCCACTGAATGATTATAAAATATATAAGCTTATTTTTAAATTATATTTAAGATACTTCATATACTCCTATAGCTTATATTTTGCTCTTTTGAGCACTGAATGTTCTCTGGTATTCCGTGTGTACTGGGCTGATTGGACCTCAGCATCTTTCTGCTGTTCATTCTGTGCTCCTGGCCGAGGGAGGCGATGGTTGGGTTTCATCTCAGTCATCAGCAGAGGTTCTCTCATGGGGCAGCATCTCCATTCTCTATGGTGCTTCCCCTTTCATGTCACTGATCAGGGATCACGGATAGGTCAGAGGCCCCTTTACTTAGTGAGTGAGGCCTTCACAGAATAAATAAGGCCTTGGGATCTGTAGTTGAATCTGAATAGTCATGACCTTCTGTCGATAAGGACCTCAACTGATGTGGTAGAGACCCTTCGGGAAGCTCTCGTGTGGGTGCTGACGGCATTTACCATAAACACACTGAGCATACAGTGGACACCAGGAATAAGACAGTGAGTGAAAGCAGTTAATTTCACGTGCAGTATAATCACTAAAATGTTATGAATATTTAATAGGTAGGGTTTTTTAAGAAACAATAAAGGAACTTAAGAAGTTATAATGGTAAAAACAAAATGATAGCTAGTGGACTACACAATATTTTAATATTTCCAGAAATAGTTGAGGAATGGCACTCACAACATCACGCCACACTTTACACATGTGCTTATCCATATTTATTTAATTACCAAGAACGCCTGGGAATTTGAGGGCAATATATTTTTGGGCACATTATTATGGGGTCTCAGAGTGTTTGTTTTTCCATATGTAGTTGTACAAACAAGAAAACTCATCAGATTTACTTTTCATAAACAATGCTATCATTTAGTATAGATGTAAAGACATAAAGGATTTGAAGAAGAGCCTCCCTGGTGGCGCAGCGGTTGAGCGCTGGGCTGTGAAGCTGCCCACAGCTTCTGCAGCACTGGCTCAATCCCCAGCCACCCGGTGAGGTTCCCACATGCTGTGCAGACCTCTCCTGCTGCCCGCTGTTTCCCTCAGCAGTGTACTTCATCAGTCTGCCTGTTCTGTTCTCCAGTCTGGCTCTGGTGAATTCTCTCACCCTCCCATGCTACTGACTGTACTCACTGCTTGTATAAATAAATAAATCTAAAAAAAAAGAATTTGAAGATTTAAAATTGGGAAGTGAAATGCCCAAGTATTTGGCTGCTGTCTGGCCTCAGCTCTTGTCTGCTGACTGCATCGACCCCTGCTTTCCCATATGTGACTTCCAATGTTTGAGAATTTCACACCAAAATATTTCAGATATCAGACATTTAACTCATTCTCAGACATTCATGCTCTGAGGGTGCTAATCAGGCTGATCTTGCCTTCAGCCCAGGCGAGTCCCATGTGTGCACAATTTCAGATTGGAGGCAGCCAGGAACAGTTAAAAAGATGGCAAAAACTCAATATATAAACTTTTAGGTTGACAACTTGCTACTGTTCTTTTAAATCATTGGCATTTTTATTTATCATCTGATAAATAACTTTCTTAATACTTTCTTATTACTTAATTCTTGATACTGTCATAGCTTACTGGTCAATAAAAGTTATGGAATATAATAAGAATAGGTTATGGGATACAATGAGAATTCAAAACATGTATTGAATGAAGAAGCTGAATCAGACTATTATAAATTTATTCTAAGACTATCCATACTAAGACTTATAAATTTATACTAAAACTATAGTAAGACTATTCATTTTGTCACCTTTGTATAACAAAATTGAAATTTTTAAATTAATAAAACATTAACTGTTTCTAGGTTGTATGGCTTTAAACATTTAAGGACAATTAAATTTGTTTTGGATGTATAATACACACTAAGAACACTAAAGATTCCACTGTGAAAACAAATTAAATCAATCAGCCACTTCAGTGTAGCTAGAAGTTTACAAAATCAACACACAAAATAAATTGCCTTCTTATACCCAAAAATTGAACTAGAAGTGAAGAAAACAATCCCACTTACCACCACAAGACTAAGAACCATGGAGTAGACACAACTAAGGAGATGAAGATACAAGGAAAGTATAAGGCATTGTTAAATGAAATAGAAAAGACAAAGAAATGGAAAGATATTCCCTGTTCTGGGCTTGGAAGAATCAACATTACCAAATATCCATTTGACCCAAAGCAGTTTATCATTTCAATGCAATCCCAATAAGGAATTCAATGGCATTCTCCGAGGACATAAAACAAACATTACAGAAATGCATATTCAACAACCAGAAATCCTGACAAAAATGAGGAAGCATGGTGGAGGCAGCACACTTCCAGACTCCAGGCCATATACTAAAGCTCTAATACTTAAAGCAGCATGGCACTGGGACAAAAACAGATACACAGATCTCTGGAATATAGAGGACAGTCTGAGGAACCAAGCCATGAAGTCATCTGTGGGGAGACGCCTGGTGGACACTGTGGCTGGAGCCCCGTGGCACGGAGGTCACTGAGGTGCACTCAGACACACAGGGTTCCCCCCCTGCATCCTAACAGGAGGCCCTGTGGTGAACAAAGCACATCCCCGGTCCAGGGTGTCGCACAGAGGTTGAAGCTCTGTCTGGGCAAGCGTGGCCAGCCCAGCCTGGCCCCCCGAGGTCGTCAGGGCACGATAGAGTTCCCCCCACACCCCTGCCTCAATCCTCACCCTGGCCGTCGGGAACCCGGTCTGGGAGGCCCCTCCGCACTCCATTCAGTCTGTTTCTTTGGGGATGTGCTGAGCGCCCCTTTTATTCATGCTGTGGCATGGCCCAGATGTGACTCAATGTATAGAAATATAAACCCGTGTCTAAGTGACCAAAAATATCATTTTCATTTAGTATTTTTAGGCAATATGGCTGTTTAGCATGATAAATCTCTTGATGTAATAACATTTCTGGACTCTTAGGGACTTAGAGAATCTTGTCTCAAGAATAGGTAATATATTGAACATAAATATAGTTGCTTTGCTGATTTTAAGAAAATAGCTAAAAATCATGAAATATTTTCATTAAATAAAAGAAGTATGATCCGTCAACAATATGAAACTAACTGATCAAATGGAGGAAGGTATTTGAAATTATATATTTGATAAGACATAATTTCCAAAAATATTAACAACTCATACACCCAGTAGCAAAGCCTCAACAATCAGACTAAAAACAGGCAGACAATCTCAATAGACATGGCCACAGGCCCTTGAGAAAGTGCTTGACATCACTCATCCCCAGGGAACACAGTCAAATCACAAGGCAACAATGGCATGTCGTCTGGGAGTCAGGGGATGCAGGGAGAAGGGAGTGTCTGGGCACTGCTGGTGAGGGTATAGATCAGTGCCCTCATGTGGAAAGCTGTGGAGGTTTCTTTGAAAAATTAGGAACATAAATGATTTATGACCCATTAATTCCAATCTACAGATATATACATATTGGACAATAAAGAGACAAAAACCCCCATGTCAGTGCAAAAAACAAATGAAATAAATAGTAGAAAAATCCACAAAAAAAATTGAGATCTTTTCTTTGAAAGATAAGATAGGCAAGCCATTAGTGAGACCAGTGGGAAAAAGACAGGAGCAGAATAAAATAAAAAATAAAAGAGGGATTGCAACTGTTACCACAAAATAAAAAAGAGAATAATGGCTGATTGTGAACAACTACCTATCATGTAACGTGGCAGGAATGCCTGAGTCCCTGAAGCATGTTTTGTGCCAACATTGAATAATGGAAAAATGGATTAGATAAACCAATTAAGAGACCATGTGATTGAAGCACTAATTAGAAAGTTCCGCAAGAGGAATGAAAACCAAGTGCAATTAAGTGAAACAGTTCTCAAGATGACACAGGTGGCAGCAGAAAGCAGACTTGGAGACACCGGGCTTGGCAAAGTGGTGGCAGGGGGCTGATTATCCACAATAGAGGTCTTCGTTGAAAAGAGACTCTATCTTGAAGCCCTTGGTTGTATCTCAAGATCTTTTAAAAAATTCAAATGAGCAGCTTTATATTAAATTGGTATAATAATGGGTGGAGGTCCTTTTTGGAAAAACTGACTCCTTTAAAAACGAGTATTCAAGACCTTTCAAATCCTCTGCATCCCCTTCCCAAGGAAGCTCAGCTGTGCACAGGCTCTGCCCATGACGCAGACTCCCCTGCCAACGTCCCACCTCCAATGATGAACTGAGAGACTGGGGTTGCACAGGGAGTGTGTGAAGCTTCTGATTTGAAAGTAAAGGGAATAGTAACTTGATATTAAGTGACAGAAGAAACCCAGTGGAAACAATGTGTTGCAGTGAACAGAAGAAAAAGGCTTAGAAAAGTATATTCATATTCTTTGTCAATTTGAAGTGGGGAATTTAGCTTTTCCCTGTTGAGTTGTACAAGATCCTTATTCATTATATATTAATCATTTATCAAATATATGGTTTGCAACCTTTTCTCCCACTCCCTGGAAGCCTTCACATTCTGCTGATGCTATTCCCTTTGCCCTGCAGAAACTTTGTACTTGCATGTAGCCTGACGTGTTTATTTTCTTTCTTGTGGATTGTGCTTTTGGTAGCACTTTCCAAAGATCATTCCCAACACCAATGTAAAGAATGCTTTCCTGTGTTTCACTAGGATTGTTACAATTCCACCTCTTATGTTTAGTGTTTAATTCATTTGAACTGACTTATGTACAGTTTGAGATTAGAGTCCATTGTTTTCTATTGATAGTGGATGTTGTGTTGTGCAACACCACACTGATGAAGACACAGGAGTCATGGAGCAGGCTGCACAAGGCAGGATGCTGCTGAGAGCAAGATCCTGGCTGTTTTTATTGATAGAATAATCATAGAGCATCAGCTATGTGCATTAGGAGGACAAGGAGAGAAGGATGGGTGAAACTCAGGAATGTTATCTAGGGCTTGGGTGACATGAGTCTGCTGACCATGTTATCACCTTGATGACCAAGTGTTGTCATCAAAACTAGACCCCTGGCCCCCCAGGCACAGTCATAATCTTATCAACTGATCAGCTTCTGGGGCCCCTTGTCATATATCAGTCCTTGCCCCCTCCCCGGGTGTTCCCAGTCATACCTCATGATGCATGAGTTGGGGGTATGTTCATGCATCTGTCCTCAGCCCCCTGGGTATTTCCGGTCATACCTCTTGATGCACACCCTTCCCAGAGTGATCAAGCTTTCTGCTCTTGATTGACAGGAAAGGCACCTTGTAAGGTTTGGCTCATATGACTATGACTGGAAAGTTCTGACCTTTGTATAGGGTTTCATCATTATTAGTATTAAGAAGAACAGAGGGGATGTCTTGTATCGGGAGGTAACAGATGAGGAGTCATAAATGATGTTAAGTGACTGTGAAGGAAATGAAGAAAGAACCAAAATAGCAGCTGCTAGTCCAGCACGTGGGACTGAAGGGGAAGGTGTGATGCAGGCAGTCGCCCTGGGGCAGCAGCCTGGGCGCCAGACCATGACTCAGCAGCCTGGGGCGGAGGAACCATCCATGAGGGTCGAGAGAGCCTGGGATACGAGAACTGACCACGACATTGAAGGAATGATGAGGGAGAAGCTGTGGGTATTGAATGTGTTTATCGGGTGGGGTAGAAGAGAGGAAAGATTCAACATAATCCTGGACAACAATCTGAAATTGAGTGAGGAGCCCTTCTGTGTCCTGCTCGCAGAGGCCTGTGGTAATAGAGCTGGGATCACAGCTGGTAAAGGACTGACAACGAAAACAGCCTTTTTGTAATAAGGAACATCTTTGAGAAAAATAAGTAGATAAGTGATTTTTTTTGGCTGGGAGGGAAGGAAAAGCCATTCAATAATGTGAAAAGGTGAGGTCCCAGTTTTTCCACTTATTGAAGAGACTGTTATTTCCCCATGTGTATCTCACTGGAAGGCCAATAAGGCAAGAAAAAAAAAATAAAAGGAATCCAACATCAGAAAAGAAGAATTAAAATTGTGTCTCTTTGGAGACAGAATAACCTTCTATAGGCAGCCCAAGAAACCCCCTCCAAAGACAATCAGAACTGACAAACTCAGGAAGGTTACGGGATACAAAACCAACTGACAAAATATAGTTATGTTTCTATACTAATGATACAAAAAGAAAGAAACTATTCCATTTAGACAAACCTCAAAAATAGTACATATTGAGGGAGATGTTGAACAAAAGGAGTAGAAAATCTACATACTAAAAAGTATAGACACCAACAAATAAAATTGAAGAAGATACACTACATGGAAAGAGACCCCAAGTTTATGAATCAGAAGGAGAAAATGTCAAAAGGCCAGGAGCCAGCTACCAATTCCCGGCACACCCTGTGAGAACTCTGACAGCCCTTCCACAGATCCAGAACAAATAATTTGAAAACGTCACAGAATCACAACCCTGGGCTGGTCAGGATGTCGCAGTGTTGGAAGAGTTGGACACAAGACCTTCCCAGCCTCTGAGTCTCCCCTGCTCCACCACCCCTGTTGCTGACAGCTTGTCCTCTCCAGCGCCAAGCGGCCCCATGGTCTGCTTGGCCTCAGGCCTGTCCTCTGGGACCCCGGCCTTTGCATGCAGGCTCGCTCCACGCAGATGCCTCTGCCTCCCCTGCCCGCCGCAGCGGGGTTCTCCCGCCCAGTCACGAACACCCTCCCCTCGTGGGCTCAGAGTCCTGCTGCGGGTTCTTTGTTTTCCCATGTACGTCAGTCTTCGGTTGCATTTTAACTCATACGAAATCACTAGTTATTCTGACAAGGTTCTTTCTTCCTGGCCCTCGGTGACCATGTAGGACACCGTGCGGACCCCAGGGACACTGGGGCCCCTGGGATCTCAGAACCTCTCCTGAGAGTGAACACATGTGCACTGTGCATTAAGGACACATGTGAATATTAATGAATTTTTTTAAATCTCACGACACCACCCTTGGATTCTGTCCCCACACAGGCCAACAATTATCTCCAATGTAAGGACAATTCCTGGGTGTGTCCCCCAGCGGGTACCACAAATAAGCCCCGTCCAGATGCACGCAGGCCCGATGCGACACCAGCCCAGAGACAGCCCAGCGACGGCCACCCCGGGCTCACGCAGGCCGGGCTGGCCAAGGGGAGACACACTCACTGGGCACATCTCGGCTCCCCGCGGTTGGGGCTGAGGTGGCAGGGTGGGGGTGACACAGGGATTTCTAACATGACAGCGAGGTCCCTGAGGAAGGGGAGCCGGGGACGGTGTCAGGGTCTGAGGGGGCAGCAGGGGATGGAGATAATGAGCCCTGGGCCCGTCTGTGGAGTCAGTGAGCCAGAGGCCTAGACCCTTGACGTCAGAGCCCAGCGCTGAGGAGGGCAGCGGGTGACCAGGCCATCAAGAGAGGTTTGTGTTTCCTGCCATCTCTGTGAGGGCGAGTTTCGTGGGAAGCCACTGCTGGGCCTGCGGGCGTGTCCCGGAAGACTGGACTTGTGAGTCAAATAAGGGGGAGAAGTTCCCCTTGTAATTAAATGTTTTCTATTCAGTATAAATATATATTCCATTGAACTGCATTTCAAAGTGCCAGCCTTTCAAGACGAACAACTGACCTCATTTTGTTGTCCTACAAAAGGGAATTTGATTTTTTTCTCTTTTGAGGTAACGAGTTTTACAACCCGGTATCATTTCACAATGTATTTTGTATTTCAGAGGAGCAGTAGTTAAAAAAATTCATCTTATAACTGAAAGCTAATATTTAAAACTCACAGTTCAATTTCACAATGCCATATTTTCTGGGATGAATTTCAAAGAGGGAAATTTTTATTTTTTATTTTTATTTATTTTTTTACTTTTCTTCAACTAAAGGACTTCTGCAGCTTAGGTTTTTAATATATTTGTGGTCATATAATATTTTAATTATGGTCTATCTAATAGTTATTTTTCATAGCCATGCATTTTGGCATCGAGAACACTGAGATGAAAGTGCATCACATGTTAAATATCACACGTACGAGAGCTATTTAGGAACAGTGAGGAAGAATCTTAAGAGGAAGTTAAAATTCACACTAATAGTTTAAAAGGAAAAGCTTCACTTGTTCATCCCCAGAATATGACACAATCGGAGTCAAAAAGAAATTCATAAACTTTTGAGGCGATAAATATTGATCTTTTTTTTCCTTTACATTGAAGTGATAGTCACGTGTAGAAATCAGTTTATCATGGATGTGAACATTTTACCTGACTCCACACAGCAACACAGATATATAAAATATAATATATAAAATATAATATTATCAATATAAATATTATTTTAAGTCACTGAAAAGGTTTTCACAGAGGGCACAAAAAAGCAGGTTCTGAATTTGTTTTCTTGTTTCCATTAGAATAGCAAAAATTGTTCCTCTAGTCTCATACAATAATTCTATAGCAGCACATTCTCCTAAAAATCCTGCCTCACCAGGGCCTCCCATCCGACATCCCATGGGGGTAGGGATGAGATTGGGGAGGAAGAGAGTGGGCAGGGCTGCCCCGTGTCCAGACGTCCCCACTCACACACGGGCCTGGGGGGATGAACAAACCTACACCCAGGGGACCCGGGACCCTGGGACCTGCAGGGACAGCCACACTCACAGACCGTCTGGCTCAGCCCAGATCGGCCTCCTCCCTGCACAGACGTGCATGAGTCTGAGGGGGGCAAAGGGCCCGGGAGGGACCCGGGGTGAATGAGCCCATCCTGCAGGAGGGACGTGTGGGTCTGACCCAGGACCAGACTCTGTGGGAAACATGGTTTCTGGGACCTCAGATGTGGGGAGTCAGGGGCAGGGAGATGAGGAGACAAGGGGACAGACAGGGAGGTAGCAGTGAGGCCACAGGGGCAGGAATCTGACAGAGGAGGCGTCAGGACACACCGCTCGGGGATGGCGAGCCCAGATCATTCAGTTCCAGGACAGTGTCGGGTCCTGGGGAGCAGGAAAACAGGGACCCACACACCCCATCTCCCTGCACACCCATCACTGTGGGGCCTCCCCAGACAAGGGCTGTGCTGGAGGAGCAGGGACAGGCTCTCGAGGGTGGGGAGGGGCTGGGCATGGCCATGTGTCCTCTGGGGCTGTGACCTGGACAACCTCTGGGAGGTGTGCTTGGCGGAGACTCCTGGGCCTGGGCAGGAGGGGGGAAAGCAAAATTGGGGCAGTGGGGAGGGGCTGTCAGTTAGGCTATGAGATCAACCAGAGCATAATTCCATGATCAGCCTCTCCACTCCACACCCTGAGAGTGACTCCTGGGACATGCCTGTGGCTGTCCTTGTAGGTGTCATCTAGACTCAAATGGAAGGTTTCACATATGTTGTATTCTGTTCGATATTTTTTATGCAAATGATGGCCACAGGTCGACATGGGGACACAAGGCCAAGGACAAAGAAACCGGCAAAAACAAGTGGCCCCACCACACTAGCGAGCTCCTGTGCCTCAGAAGACGCCGTCGCAAAACAGACTCCTGCTCCAGGGGAAACTGTGTGCACATCACATGCCTGGCAAGGGCGAGCATCCAAAGTACACAAAACCTCACAAATGCAACAACAGGAAGGACACCCCAACCCAACACAACCTTAGGCCCCCAGAGACGCTTTCCTCACAGGTCAGGAGGCTGCGGCCTTTCACACTTACTACTGAGGTTGAAGCAGCCCCGCTGCTGAGCCGGTGACGGAGCAACAGATGCCAGTTTGCGCTGCATAAAATCTCGTGCATTCCTGATGCTTCTTTTGATTTTATCATTGGAGAGAATCTGAGTGTCCTGAATAAATCCCATCACATCATTTCCTGCGGCGTCTGACTGTGTCAAACTGATCCTTTCCATCCCGCCCGCTCGCTGTCCCCTGTCTCCCCCCAGGGCCTCCGGGGTGACAGAGCACCTAGGTCTGTTTTCTGACACTCACACGTGGGCATCGGGGCTGGACTCTGCACAGCCAGGACAGAGGGAAGGACAGACATTCTCTTCACTGGCTGAGAAGTTTCAGCTAGAAAAGTTTTAGTGAGGACACGGGATCCCCGTGAACCCCACCAGAAGCACCCCAGCTCCTCCAGCGCCCTACGACCTTCTCCCTGAGCCCCTAAAGGACACCCTGCCTGAGGTGATGACCCCACCTGCCCCTGGCACCCACGAGAAGCAGGACAAAAGGGGTGTCATCTCCCGGGGGTCTCGGGGGTCCAGAGCATCAGGGGTCACAGTGGCCACAGGCTGGATCCCCCAAGGACGGGACATGGGTCGTCCTCGAGGCCAAGGGGGACGGAAACGGGGTCGCAGTGTGTGTCCCCCTAAACACGCCCATGGGAATTCCCGGAGTTGGGAAAAGCGCCAGGCACCCTCCCCTCTGTGGCCACAGCCCATGCCCGCTGGGCAGCGCATGTCCCTCACCCAGGTCTCGGCCAGCCCCGGGCTCCGAGCGGATGCCCCCGACCCCACCCCGCTTGCCCTCGGGGCCGAGTCTGCCTTGCAGAGTCCTTAGGGCACAAATATTCCCATTTCAGTCAAAGGCGAACACTCATCGGGGAGGTTCAGGGACTTGTCTTGTGTGTCCTCTCGTCCTGCAGGCCCAGCCGGAACCGTACATGAAGGAGTCACTTCTGTCAGAGGAGGACATGGACTTTGGTCATTCCGTGTCCCTCCACGCCCAGCCTCACGGTCCATACAGCTACCCCAGGGTGGCCAGCTCTGCGCTGACCACTGTCCGGTTGGTGACAACGCCAGAGAGAGATTCCCCTCGCTCCCTGCATGCGTCAGCTCCCTTGAGCCCTGTCCTTCCTCCACATGGCTGCCCACGGGTCCCCCCTGCTGCTGGCCCGGGCTTGGGAAGCCGAGGCAGATACGGACCCCGCCCTCCCTCCCGGCCACCCGTGCCCTCGAACCCCCAAGGGACCCCAGCCCGGCTGTGTCCACCCCACTCCACAGGCAGGATTGTCCACATGAAGGCAACCTCCACGCGAGGTCAGCAGCAAGTCAGACTCTCAGGCACTGTAGGGGCCGGCAGGAGTGTCAGGAAAGGGATCTTGTTGCAGCGCCAACAACTCGTGCTTCAGGGATCCAGCTTCTGCCCAATCTCATCCAGGTCTGGGGTGTCTGCTCGTTGTCCTGCTCAGCCTGTCCCGCACTCTGCCCTCCGGCCCCCGCCAGTGCCTTCCCCCACCTGCCAGGCCCAGGAGGGCACATGAGGGTGGCAGCAACTTTCCTGCTCCCTGTGGACGGGGCTCGTCCTGGCTCTGACGACAGGAGCCACTGGTCCCTGCAGTTGTCAGGGTAGGTGCTAGGGCCTGAGGAGGAACCACAGTCCTGGCCACACAGGAGTAAAAACTAAGGAAATGACCTCTGACACAATCAGGGCACTACTGATCACTGGGATGTGCCACAGGACGACACCATTATGACAGTGACCTGAAAAAAAGGACTTGTCCCTCTGGAGGAAGGTCCCTGTGGGCTGGAATCTGGAATGTGTCCAACAGGCGGACACCAGCTCCAGAGCTCAAATAGCCCAGCCCTGAGGCCCTGCTCTGTCCATGAGGCGGCACAGGACGGGGTGCTACATCCTGTGAGTACTCAGAGACTCCCCACTGGCCCCAACCATGGAGTGAGAGGCCGGGACGCCCTCTGTCCCGCCATGGGGACAACCTCAGGAGAGACACTCGACACGGCAGCTGCATCTTTCCCCCCAGACTGCAGGTATCTGCCCCCAGCCGTTTGCAGGGGAGAATCCACTTACACTTAAAATATTTTAGATGTCAACCTTCATTTTTAGACTTGAGATAGCTCTGTCATTAAATTACTCATTTTAAAAATAATACAAGCTAATGAATTCTATTTTTTTAATAAATTAATTAATTTATTTTATAGAGGCATGCTTTTTTATTTATTTATTTGTTTGTTTTTTTGTTTGTTTTGTTTATACATGCACTGGGTACAGTCAGAAGTGCAGGAGGGTGAGAGAATTCACCAGAGCCAGAGCGGGGAGCAGAGCAGGCAGAAGGACCGAAGTACACTGCTGAAGGGAGCAGCGGGCGGCAGGAGAGGTCTGCGTGCCATGCGGGACCCTCCTCCGGTGGCCGGGGAGCAGCCAGGGATCGAACCGGCGCCGCAGAGGCTGCCGGCAGCTTCGCAACCCTGCGCTCAACTGCTGCGCCTCCAGGGAGGCCCAAGTTAATTAATTCTAAATGAGCACAAGTCACTCAATGTCCCACTGCCATATCAGCCTGGGGAGAGACTCAATGACAGAAAAAAAAATATATATATATATTTAAGATGATCAAAAATACTGACTTTCAATACATTGATCACATTAGAAGATTTTGATTTATGGGAGATGTGACGGTTTTTGCTTCATACCTGGATTTTAGCATTCAGGACACTCAGTTTGTTTTTGTACTGAACAAAATCATAACAATTAATGAGATTAGATTGTAGCAAAGAAAGTCCAGAGGAGGCGCAGCAGACCCCTTCTGTCTCCCCGCTGCTCCCCTCAGCAATGTGTTTCAGTCCTTCTACCTGTTCTGCTCCCTGCTCTGTCTCTGGGGAATCCTCTCACCCCTGCACCTCTGGCCTTTACCCAGGTTCTCGTATAAATAAAAATAAAAAAAATGGAAAATCCGGAGGAAATTAGAATTACGTATTGTTAAATGCAGAACATTATGCCTTTTCATCCTAAATAGTATGACAGAGAGGATTCAAGTAGAAAATCAATAACTCTTACGGCAACATGTTGAACACTTCATGGCCCTTACAAGAACGTGAGGCTGGCAGGGACATGTGACTATTTATGGATGTTAACTTGGGGTTTTTCACCAACTCCCTCACTCAGGGATTGTTAGTGATTTTGTAAAACAAAGTCACACTATTTAAACAGGGTCAGGATGAGATAGATGTCAAAAATTATTTCATCATTTTAAATTTGTATACACAACACTAAACAGATGTCAAAATTCTTGACCAACACATATACTGATTTATTTCCTTATTTTCATTAAATGATTTGGCATCATTCCCAACAATGTGTTGCAATTATATTATGTTACTACATGCTCCCAAAATTCCTGCTTTAAGTGGAATGGTACAAGGAGCAGAGAGGGCAGGGCTGCCCCGTGTCCAGGCATCCCCACTCATGCACGGGCATGGGGGGGAGGAACAAACCCACACTCGGGGGACCTGGGGTCCTGGGACTGGCAGGGACAGCCACACGCACAAACCATCCGGCTCGGCGCCAGAGCAGCCTCCTCCCTGCATAGATATGCATGAGTCTGTGGGGGACAGAGGGGCCGGGAGGGACCTGGGGTGGACAAGCACATCCTGCAGAAGAGACAGTGGCTGAGACCATGGAAAGCAGCTGCAGGAGAGTCCACCTCAGCTCCTCAGGTGGGGGAGGGGCAGGACAATTACCGGGAGGGCAGCAGCGGGAGGTCACCCTCTCAGCACAAACGAGCAGGGGTGAGGGCCAGACGGTAGTTAGACGGTGACACGGGGGGGGGACACCCCACCCACTGCCGTGATGAGGGACATGGGTGCCGACCAGGAACAGTCTCGGCGCCATCACTGTCCACTTGGTCCCATAGTGTGTGCCTGGAGCTGCAACTGGACAGTGTTTTGCGAGGACTGGGAGCTGAGACTTCACAGGCTAATTTGGGGCATCCTTGATCATTCATATTCCTGAGGCTGGTGGGGGTCCCCCACTTGGGAAGTGTGCTGTCTGAGGCCTGGGGATGGCAGTGGAGGGGCCGGGGTCAGGGTTTCAGGGGTGCCCTTGCACGGGACGTGGTGAGACGGGAGGAGACTGCTCAGGAGCTGAGGTCGGTTGAACACTCTGCCCCTCAGCATCTCCCACAGGCGGTGTGGACAGTGGCGGCACCTGCGGGTCACTGAAGCTGGAGAGGCCGACCAGAGCAGGATCTGAGATCCCTGCAGGGGAGACACTGGACAGAGCACAGAGAGAGGTCAGTGGGTAAGGTCAGCGCTGGTCACCTGCAGAGAGACACCATGGGTCAGGCAGTGGCGGATGGTCCTAGAGTTTTATTCCTCTAGAATTTCATGCAGTGATGGCTCCAGGGGTGACCAATCTCTTGGCCATGACAGAATTCATCATCATGGGGTTCCCCACACAGGGGACCATGGGCTTCTTGCACCCGCTGCTCTTCTCTCTGGTCTACCTGTGCACCCTGCTGGGGAACGGGCTCATCGTCCTCATCAACATCCTGGACCCGCAACTCCACACCCCCATGTACTTCTTCCTGAGGAGTCTGTCCTTCTCGGACCTCTGCCTCATCTCAGCCACGGTCCCCAAGTCCATTGCCAACTCTCTGAGGCACAGCAGCTCCATCTCCTTCCCGGACTGTGTCGTCCAGTTCTTCATGATGGTTATGTCAGCAAGTACAGAGCTTCACTTGCTCATGGTGATGAGCTTTGACCGCTATGCTGCCATCTGCCACCCCCTGCACTATGAGGTCCTCATGAGCAGGGACAGGTGTGTGCAGCTGACAGCTGTGTCCTGGCTGGGTGGCTCTGGTGAATCCTCTCACCCTCCGCACTTGCCATTATGCACATAGGTGGAACCTTCTTCTAGTCCTTCTGTGGGTCCAGCGTGTTCCACCAGTTCTTCTGTGACATTCTCCAACTAATGGTTATTTGCTGCTCAGGAAATTTAATCAACAAACGTGTCCCCATTCTCATAACTGTGGTCTGGAGTATCTGCTCATTTATTTTTATCGTCATTTCCTATGTCCACATCTTCTCTGCTGTCAGGAAGATCCCATCCACAGAAGGTAAGACCAAGGCCTACTCCAACTGCCTTCCCCACCTGCTGGTTGTGGTGTATCTCTCTGCTGGGCTCTTTGCTTATCTGAAGCCGACCTCAGGGACCCCATCCATGTCTGACCTGGTCATTTCTATGTTCTACACAGTGGTGCCCCCCACCTTTAATCCCGTCATATACAGTCTGAGGAACCAAGTCATGATTTCGGCTGTGGGGAGACTGATGAAGCGCCACTACACCAGCATGTGAGTTATCACTGTTTTCATTAATTAATTACACCATCTACATCTACATGAACCCAGCAGTTATTTAGATTTTTCCCTCTAACTATTACCATCACCATTTTAAAGTAAAATAAGACTTTTCATTACAGATTACCTTTGTCAAATTTTATCATTTTCTGTTCTTCAAAAATTATATTTCCAGGGCCTCCCTGGTGGCGCAGTGTTTGAGCTCTGGGTTGCAAAGCTGCCCGCTGCCTCTGCAGTGCCAGTTTGATCCACAGCCACTGGTGTGGGTCCCACATGGCACTCAGACCTCTCCTGCTGAGCCCGCTCTTCCCCTCAGCAGTGTATTTCATCAGTCTGCCTGTTCTGTTCCCCGCTCTGGCTCTGGTGAATCCTCTCACCCTCCGCACTTCTGACTATACCCAGTGCTTGTATAAATAAATAAATCTTTAAAATATATATTTCCTAAAATAATGCAGCCATTTCTCAAAACTCATATCTTGTGATATTCAATATATGAATCCTAGTTTTTTTTAAATATTATGGCTGGTATATAAAAGAATGTTCTTGAACTCACTCATCTCCAACATTTACGTGAAATCAAGCAGTTGAAAAGGGGGTTTGTCCGTGGGAGTACACGGTCACAGGACCCCAGTTCTGGGCACTCGGTACCCAAAGCCCCTGTTTGTGTCTCCACTGAGGACCCCAACTTGTGGAGGGGAGAGATGGGGAGACAGAAAGTGGGGTCTCCCAGCCCTCACGATTTGTAATGGGGCAACATCCTCCAAGAGAAAGTCATTCTTCTGTTCAAAAGCCAAGTAGGAATTGCACTTGAAATGAATCTCCCACAGATGGGTGCAAGTTTCTTAAACAATCTGAATCTGGGTTGTTTCCGTAGCCTACATAATGTAAACAGTGCTGCAATAAACTAGCGGTAAAGGTGTCCTGTTTTAACGTGTTTTTGTCCCTTAGTTAGATCCGTAGGAATGGGATTGCTGCATCATATGGAATCTCCATTTTTATCAGTGTGAGGAATCTCCACACAGCTCTCCATAGTGGTTGGACCAGTTCTTTCTCCCACCAGCAGTGCAGGAGAGTTTGTTTGTCTCCACATCGGATGCCCCCTCATCGATGACTGGATCAAGAAGATGTGGTCTATACACACAATGGAACATTACTCAGCAATCAAAAAGATAAACTCATGCCATTCACAGCAACATGGATGGAGCTGGAAGGGATCATGTTCAGTGAAATAAGCCAGAAAGAAAAAGAAAAATACCAGATGGTCTCTCACTCATAGCAGGAATGTAGAAGATCCAAATAAGAGAACATGAAAAAAAAAGTATTTATAATAAAGTAAAAATCAACACCAACAGGCGACTATAAACCAGACCACTACAATGGGGACAAGGGAGCAGGATCAAAACGGGTGGGAAGGGCACAGGGCACGGCAGTGATGCTGGTGGTTGAGTGGGTGCTGGGATCTCACAGGGACTACACCTGAGATGAGAAAGCATATATTGTGCAAAAAACGAATAATGATGTAAAAATATATAAAAAAAAAATATTAAAAATAAAAAAAGAATTGGAGTCTAAAATTGAAACCTCTATTTCATGGTCATTTATACAGCGTTCTGATTTGATTACAGTCCTTCGAAAGCATGTTTTTTTTTACAAACGTGAACTATTTTTGAAGAACTACGTTTCGTCAATTAAGTTTTATAATTTTTAAGACACTTGTTGCTCTTGTGTTTATTTTTAGGAGTCCATAGTTGAGGGGTTCACAAGGTTGTTTGTGGTGTCCTGCACCAGGTCTTCTTCTCCACTTTCTGGTACGTTTGCAATTATGTCACTTTTTATATTATGAAAAGTAAAGCAGGCAATACTTGTAACTTTCATTTGCCAGCGGCTTCTATGCTATAAATGCCGAAGGCTCCCGGCTGCTCACCCACCTGAGAACATGAGCTGGGGTAGGCTCCTCCCTCACGTGTCCTCTCTGCAGCAGGACACAGTGTCTCCAAACATGCCTGAGAGATCATAACAGACTCAGTCAGACAATATTTCTCTTATAACATGCATGTTAATGACCAGACCGAGTCCATAGAAATTTCAGAATAAAATCTGTGTAGGGAAGTCCCCCAAGTTGCTCATCTTTCTGTGAAAGACCCTTATGGCAGGGGTCTCCCCACTGGGCCTCCATCACTCTCAGGCCACGGCCTTTACACACTTTCTGTCTTGGCTTTGAGTGAAACTCTAGACTGTTGAGAAGAGGATTTGACCTCCCAAGAGGGGTGACGTGGGGTCATGGTAATAATTGCCATTTGTCACGTCTTTGCTATCTTGTTTTGGGGTTCCATTTCTGCCACTCTGTGTGTGCGGTGCCCCCTCACACCCCACAGAACACCCTAGTGAACACTCTCCTGCCTCCACAATTCAAGGACAGGGAACCCCAAGGGTAATAAACAAGAGGTCCCCCAACACACTAGAGCACTCCTGGGCCTCAGAAACCACTGTGAGCACAGGCCCTGCGTGAGGAGAAGCCATGGGCACCCCACACTCCTGACAAGGGCAAGTGTCCATCCACACAAGTGTGTCCTCACCACAACAGGGAGCAGCACCCCAGTCGAGACCCGGGCCAAGGCCTAGGTGGACAGTTTCTAAGGAGGATGTCTGGTGCCTGCAGATTTGCGGGCAGGTGGATTCAGGCTCCAGACCCTGCTCCGAGCTCAATGGCACATCCTGACCCCCGCACAAATGTGTTTGTTCCCATCCCGGGATGGGCTCATCCTGCAGGGCCAGCAGAGTCCAGGGCGTGATCATGTCATTATTCAGCGTTAACGTCTAATAAGCTAGGCGGACTCTGTCCTGCTGCTTCCTGGGACCTCTGAGAGCTGCCGGCGATGACACTTCCGCTCCTCACACTCAGCCCACACTTTCCGTCGTGTCCTCTTCCCTCAGCGTGTGCTGGAAACCAGGGTCCTCACAGTGGATAAACTCTAATCTGTGTGCGGAGAGATTAAATGTGGGGATGTGCTCCTGGGCTGATAAGCTTTTCTCAGCTGGGGTGAGTAGGAAGGAATGACCATTCTCTTCATGGGCTGAGGAGTTTCTACCAGAAGACTTTATGTGAGGACGCAGGATCCCCCACAATCCGCGTGAGCAGCACCCAGCCCCTCCAGCTACCCACGACCTTCTCCCTGAGGCCTAAAGGACACCCCAACTGGTGCTGACCCCACCTGCCCTTACCACACAGGCAGAGCAGGAGGAAGTGGGTGTCGTCTCCTGGGCGGTGTAGCACATCCAGAGCATCGGTGGTCACACTCTCCAGAGGCAGGATCCCCCAGGGGCAGGCATGTGTCGTCTGCAAGGCCTAGGTGGGGGGACATGTGGGCACATGAGCGGGCAGTCGGGTTGCAGTGTCTGTCCCCCTAAAAAGCACCCACGGGGATCCCCAGAGTTGGGTGAAGTGCCAGGTGCCCTCCCGTCTGCGGCCATGGTCCATCCCTGATGGGCAGCATGTGATCCCTCACCCCGGACTTGGCCAGTCCTGGGCTCTGTGCAGATATTCCCTGACCCCCACCTCCTGCCCTCGGGGCCGCCTCCACCTCGCAGAGCCCTTTGGGGAGTTCTGGGACTGTCCTGTGTGTCCTCCCATCCTGTGGGCCCAGCCGGGAGCCCACATGAATGGGTCAGTTCCCGTCAGGGGAGGAAACAGACTTTGGTCTCTTTGTGTCCCTCCCCCGGCCTCAGTGGCCACACAGCTCCCACGGGTGTGGACAGCTCTCCACTGAGCACTGTCAGGTTGGCTCTGATGCCGGAGAGTGACCTCCTGCTGGTCGCACGCGTGGAGGAGGCTCCTTGTATGCAGGTTCCTCAGTGTCCCCTGAGTCCTGTCCTCCCCTCCCAGCGGCTGACCACGATCCCCCGGCTGCTGTCCGGGCTTGGGCGGCCGAAGTGGCGGCCTGGGTGGCACAGGCAGACCCAGACCCCCACCCCCCAGGGGACCCCAGCCCAGCCGTGTCCACCCCACATGCACCTGGGCAGGAAAGTCCATGTGAAGGCGATGTTCACGTGAGATCAGCAGCAAGTCAGACTCTCAGGCACTAGAGGGGTCGGCGGGAGCGTCAGGACAGGGAGAGAAGCTGCGGCGCCAACAACTTGGCTTCGGAGTCCGGCTTCTGCCACTCTCTTTCCCGGACTGGGGAGTCTGCTCAGTGTCCGGCTTGCCCTGTCCCCACGCTGCCCCACCACCCCCACCAGGGCCTCCCCCACCTGTCAGGCCCAGAGGGCACACATGGGTAGCAGTGATTTTACTGCCCCATGTGGCTGGGTTCGTCCTGGCTCTGATGACGGGGCCACCTGGGTCCCCGTGGCGGTCAGGGGAGGTGATGGGCCTGGGGGGACAGGTCCTGTCCTCAGAGGTGTGAAAACTAAGGAAATCGCCTCTGACACACTCGGTGCACTAATTATCACTGAATGTGCTACAGGACAACACCAATTAAGACAGTAAAATAAAAATAAAAAAAAAAGTATGTGTCTCAGCTCTGGAGGAAGGTCCCTGAGGGCTGGAATGTGGATCGAGTCCAACACACGGACGCCAGCTTCAGAGCTCAAATAGCCCAGTCCCGAGGCCCTGCTCTGTCCAGGAGGCGGCGCAAGACGGGGTGGCACATCCTGTGAGTGCTCAGAGGCTCCCCACGAGCCCCGACCATGGAGGAAGAGGCTGGGATGCCCTCTGTCCTGCCATGGGGACAACCTCAGGAGAGAGACTCAACACAGCAAAAGGATCATTCCCCCCAGACTGCAGGTAACTACCCCCAGCTGTTTGCAGGGGAGAATCCACTCACACTTAGAAAATTTTATTTATTTATTTTATTTATTTATTTGTTTATTTTTTTAGAGGCGTGTTTTTTTTTATTTATTTATTTGTTTGTTTGTTTGTTTGTTTTTGTTTTTATACATGCACTGGGTACAGTCAGAAGCGCGGGAGGGTGAGAGAATTCACCAGAGCCAGAGCGGGGAGCAGAGCAGGCAGAAGGACCGAAATACACTGCTGAGGGGAGCAGTGGGCGGCAGGAGAGGTCTGCGCGCCATGTGGCACCCTCCTCCGGTGGCCGGGGAGAAGCCGGGGATCGAACTGGCGCAGCAGAGGCTGCGGGCAGCTTCTCAACCCAACGCTCAACCGCTGCGCCACCAGGGAGGCCCATACACTTGGAAAATTTTAGATGTCAAGCTTCATGTTAGACTGGAGAACGTGCCGTAGTTAAACTATTCACTTTGTAAATCATGACAACTAATGCTGACAGGGCCCAAGTCGTCATGTCCCACTGCCCTGTCAGCCTGAGAGAGGCTCAGGGAGAGAAAACATTTTCTCTTGTAATTTATGATGGTCAAAGATACTGACTTTTAATACATTGAGCATAGGTTTTGATACATGGGAGATGTGACGATTTCTGCCGCACACCTGGGATGAGCACCAGCACACTCAGTGGGCTCTGGGCACTGAATAAAATCACAGCAAGTAATAGAATTGGATGGTGAGGAAGAGATTCCAGAGGGAATGTTATGCCTTTTCTCCTAAACATGATAACAGATGTGAGTCAGGTAGAAATTCAGAAACTTATCAGAGACACTGTTGACCCCTTCATGGCTCTGGCACTAACAAGATTGTGGAGGCGACATCTGTCTATTTGTGGATGTGAACTTGGGATTTTTCCCCAATTCCATACTCAGGGATTGTCAATGTAATTGGAAAATAAGTCACAACATTTAAAAAGGGCATGAGGGAGATATGTCAAGTTATTTTATCAATTTAGAGATGGATTTAAGCCACTCCACAGAAGTCAACATTTATCACAACCACGTACACTGATTTATTTTCTTGTTTTTTTAAAATTTCAGAAATTATCCCCAACAATGTGTTGCAATTATTTTTATTATTATATTCTCCTAAAAATCCTTCCAAGCAAGAGCCTGCCCCTCTGTCACCCCACAGAGGGGGAAGAGGGTGAGTTTGGGGTGGGGGAGGAGTATGGGCAGGGCTGCCCCGTGTCCATACGTCCCCACTCACGCACGGGCTTGGTGGAAGGAACAAACCCACACCCGGTGGACCCAGGGCCCTGGGACTGGCAGGGACAGCCACACGCACAGACCATCTGGCTAAGCCCCAGAGCGGCCTCCTCCCTACACAGACGTGCATGAGTCTGAGGGGGACAGAGGGGCCGGGAGGGACACGGGGTGGAGGAGCCCATCCTGCAGGAGGGACGTGTGGGTGTGACCCAGGCGGAGACTCTGCAGGAAACATGGTCTCTGGGTCCTCAGATGTGGGGAGTCAGGGGCAGGGAGATGAGGGACGAGTGGACGGACCAGGAGGCAGCAGTGAGGCCACAGGGGCAGGAATCTGACAGAGGAGGCATCAGGACAAGTCACACAGGGACACCGAGGCCAGATCATTCAGTTCCAGGACAGTGTCAGGTGCTGGGGAGCAGGAAAACAGTGATCCACACACCCCATCTCCATGCACACCCGTCACTGTGGGGCCTCCCCAGACCAGGGCTGTGCTGGAGGAGCAGGGACAGGCTCTCCACGGTGGGGAGGGGGTGAACATGGTCAGGTGTCCTCTGGGTCTGTGCCCTGGACACCCTCTGGGTGGTGTGCTGGGCAGAGACGCTGGGGCCTGGGCAGGAGGGGGAGCCGCAGGCCTGGGAATGACTGGGCACGGGTGGTCTGTCAATTCAGTTCACGGAGAGACCTGATATTCAGGTTTTATCAAGGTCATGTAAAATTTCATTTCTTCACAAATAAATGGACACATGTTGGGACAATACATCAATAGCGCATTCACATGAGTAAAAATATAAATTTGCTCATGTAACGATAAAGCATAAATTGCATGATTGTTTTATATTGATAACACATTTTCTGTTCAATAATGGAAGATATGACAATGTTTTCTCTCTCTTTATTTGTTTTACACAGATGACGGCCCCAGGGGTGACCAATCTCATGGCTGTGACAGAATTAGTCCTCCTGGGCTTCCCCACTTCGGGGACAATGAGCTTCTTGCACACACTGCTCTTCTCACTGGTCTACCTGTGCGCCCTGCTGGAGAACGTGCTCATCGTCCTCATCACCACCCTGGACCGGCACCTCCACACCCCCATGTACTTCTTCCTGAGTGGTCTGTCCTTCTCGGAACTCTGCCTCATCTCAGCCACAGTCCCCAAATCCATTGCCAACTCTCTGAGGCACAGCAGCTTCATCTCCTTCCCGGGCTGTGTCTTCCAGGTCTTCATGGTGGTTATTTCAGCAGGTGCAGATATTAGCCTCCTCACGGTGATGAGCCTTGATGGCTATGCTGCCATCTGCCGCTCCCTGCACTATGACATCATTATGAGCAGGGACAGGTGTGTGCAGCTGACAGCTGAGTCCTGGCTGGGTGGGGGTCTTCATGCTGTGATGCACACAGCTGGAACCTTCTCCTTGTCCTACTGTGGGTCCAACGTGGTCCACCAGTTCTTCTGTGACATCCCCCAGTTATTGGCTATTTCCTGTTCAGAAAATTTAATGAACAAACTTGTCCCCATTCTCATTTGTATGGTCTGGGGTATCTGCTGTTTCACTTTCATCGTCATTTCCTATGTCCACATCTTCTCTGCTGTCAGGAATAATCCATCCACAGAAGGGAAGGCCAAAGTCTACTCCACCTGCCTTCCCCACCTGCTGGTTGTGGTGCTGTTTCTATCCGCTGGGGTCTTTGATTATCTGAAGCCAACCTCAGAGGCCCGGTCCATGTCTGACCTGGTCATTTCTATGTTCTACACGGTGGTGCCCCCCACCTTTAATCCTGTCATATACAGTCTGAGGAACCAAGCCATGAATTCGGCTGTGGGGAGACTGATGAAAGGCCAGTACCCCAAGATGTGAGGTACCGGAATCAAAATTTATAGCCCCTCATTAATTCAGCTTTTCCCCACTAACTCTTACATGTCATCATTTATAAGCATCAATATCTTGCATTAGGATTATTCCCTTGTCACAAATTCATATTCTCATAATCCTCACTAGACTCCTGTTTCCTAAATTGCTGCAATCCTTCCCCCATGACCCCCTGTGTGATATTCATAAGCTGAATCCAGCTCGTAGTTAAAAACTTGTATTTGGGCCTCCCCGGTGGCACAGCGGTTGATGAGGACTGGGTTATGAATCTGCCCGCAGCCCTCTGCAGCACCGGTTCAATCCCTGGCTGATCCCTGGCCACCGGAGGAGGGTCCCACATGGCACGCAGACCTCTCCTGCAGCCTGCTGCTCCCCTCAGCAGTGTACTTCGGTCCTTCTGCCTGTTCTCTCCGCTTCTGGCTCTGGTGAATTCACTCACCCACCCGTGCTTCTGACTGTACCCAGTGCTTGTTTAAATAAAGAAATAGATAGATAGATAAATAAATAAATCTTCAAAAAAAAAAAACTTGTATTTGGTGCAGAAAGAATGTTCTAGAACTCATATTCACCAACATTTACATAATGTGAAGCAGTGGTAAAGAGGTCTGTCCTCAGGACCACATGGCCACGGGGCACCAGTCCTGGAGCTCGGTTCCCACAGCCTGCATGTGTCTACTCCGAGGGCCTTGTCCTCATTGATGACAGGGGAGAGAGAGAGTGAGGTCCCCTGTCCTTCACAATTCCTCATGGGGTGTCTTCCTTTAGGAGAAATTCCTGTTCCTTTTCAAAGGACAAAGGAAACCACACTTGACTCTGCCAGAGGTGGAAGGATGGACACTTCCTTGGTTAGTAGGAATCTATGAGTGAAACCTGGAATGGATGGAATATTAACTATGATGCTGGTTTGGATGCCAATGTGACTGTACCCCTCGATGTGGCATTTCCAAAAGTAATGTTGAATTATTTTTGAAACCTCCATTTCTACTTAAAAATTTATCATTTTTAATTTGCTGTGTTCATTCTTAGGTTCCGTAGTTTTCCAGATTCTATCTTGATTCTGTACAAGGTATTCACCTCCACCTTTTTGTAGATTAAACTAAAGTTCACTTTTATTCTACTTGGGAACAATATAATTATTTTATTATGTAAACTAAAGCATGGCATATTTGCAATTTTTTATAAGTCTACACATCTGCACTGCATGTCAGAAGGTATCACTCTTATTATCCTAACACTGAGAACATGAGATGGGGGTGGCGTTCCTCCTCTCCGGAGCAGGTCACTGGGTCTCCAAGCTCTCCTGACCGATGAGCACATTTTGTGCACAAAACTATTTGTGATAATAAAATGTAGTTAATCACAAGACATGACTCGTCCATTCAAATTTCAGAATGAAACCTGAGTTAAAAAATCACTCAAAGTAACATTCGTTTCAGTGATAGCATGAGAGCACAGTCCGCATCTCTTGGGATATGACGTCATTCCCTGGTCAGATTCCTGTGGATGTATTTTCTGTTTTTCCTATGATAAATCCAGTGAGTGTCTGTTGAGAAGGGATCTTTACCATGAGTGTTTCACCCCAACATCACATTAATTTTGCTATTTGTTCTTATCAAAGGAGAAGTCTCATTTAGACTTTATACTGTTTTAACCGTGGGTCACTTTTCACTCCCCCACATGCACAAGTGTCCACTCAGAATCTACTAAATGGCCTGCAGTTTCTGGCCTCTCCGTCCACACTCCTATCTCCTCCCCAGTTCTGTTTGTTAATGAGCAAATTTTTGCACTCAGTCCAACATTTCCTTTTGCTGTTTGTCCTGACCCCGGGCCCCACCCCACACCAAGCTCCGTGGCACCCACGGGTGTCAGGGAAGCGAGGATCCCCACCTGCAGCCCCGCAGTGCGGCCTGCACAGACCCAGGTGGGCTTGTCCCAGCCCCTGTCTCCATAGAGCAGCCGGCAGAACGTTCCTCTGTCACACAAACAACAAATGAGACAAAATGGAAGAAGTTTTCTTTATCGTGGATGAAAGGAGACCGTGGGATGTATTTGAAAGAAACTCCAGAATCACCATCAGTTTCTGGGGCTGCAGCTTCTGGGACTGCTCGTCAGGGCGGGTCCCTCACCCTGGCTCCGGCCACCGCCTTCCCTCCTGCGCCTGCAGGGGAGGGTTCCAGCATGCCCGCCACAAGCTCGTTTGTTCTCTGTGACCCTGATCTGGGGGGCCTGTGAGGACTCGGGGAGACCCACACCCAGGAGAGGGTCCCCAACTCTGCAGTGTCAGAGCCCGAGGCATACCCACCCTGTGAACATGCTGGACAGCGCCACCGCAGGCCTGACCCCCATTGTAAGGTCACCACCCGCCTCCCTCAGACACGACCATTCACATGTTGTTCCATTTCCAGGCACTGAGGTAAACAGCCATTTTGAATAAAATAATTCTGAGATGTGAACAAATTCCCGTGTCAGAAGATCCAGGTGCTTCCCCGACACGCTCCTGGGGGATTTCTCAGTTGCCTCCCTCCCACCCCTCCACACAACGAACCCCCTGCCAGGCCCAGGGGCTGCCCGGGGGTGGCGGCAACTTTCCCACTCCCTGGGGACAGGGCTTGTCCTGGCGTTATGCCGGGGCCACCCTGTCCCCGTGGGGTCAGGGGGGTGATGTGGCTGAGGGGTACCAGGTCCTGCCCTCAGGGTCTCCGGGGCCCTGACGTGCTATGTAAAGGTCAGCATTACACTATATGTCAATTTTTCTGTTTTTCTTTTCTTTTCTTTTCTTTTTTTAAATATTTATTTCTTTATTTTACACAAGAACCGGGGTACAGTCCAGATGTGTGGAAGGTTGAGAGGATTCTCCAGAGCCAGAGCGGGGAGCAGAATAGGCAGACTGATGAAATGCACTGCTGAGGGGAGCAGCGGGCATGGCAGGAGAGGTCTTTCCCTCGCTTCCCGGCCAGGATCAAACTGGCCCTCAGAAGCTGCGGGCAGCTTCACAAGCTGCGCTCAACCGCCTGTGCCACCAGGGGAGGCCCTGGTCAGATTTCTTTAAAATTTTATATTTTCTTTTGGACCAAACTTCTACATCTCTGTTGAGCTGGAGAGCTGATGTCTTCAGTGACATCACGTGAGGTTATGCGAGTTTACAACTTGCCACCATCCAAGAAATGCTTTATTCACGGGGATTGTTGCTTTAATTTGGGGGTTAATTTCCATCTCTGTGGGCACAGTGCCCCCCGCAGTCCACACAGCACCCCATTAGTGCCTCCTCTCATTCCATGCCCGTCCCCTTGCTTCTCTCTGTTCCTCAAGTAACAGCACGTTTTTTCACTAAGCCCGACATCTGCTTTTGCTGCATTTGGTGATGGAGCTTCCCTGTATTTCTGTTCCACAGACGAGTGAGACCATCTGCATCTGCCTCTCTCTCTCTGGCTCATTTCACTTCTCAAAACCACCTGAGGATCCAGCCATGCTGTCGAAAATGACACAATTTCATCCTTTCTCAGCTGGGTGGTACCCACTGAGTGTGGACCCACATTCTGTATTCACTGCCCAGTGGCCAGCACTTTGGGCAGGGCAGGACTGGCCACAGTGGACTGCGTGGCTGTGAGGACAGTAGCACGTGGTCTGCCACGACTCCCCAACCAGAGTGCTGTGAGGAAACACTCCAAGGAGAAGGGCCCGAGGGCACATGGACAAGTGGCCCCACACCCCAGGGAGTGTTTGAGCCTCAGAGACGCCATCCGCGAAACAGGCACCTGTGCTGGGTCTTGTGTGTGTGTCTGTGATGTGGCTCCAGGGCCAGAACACGAGCAGGCGCCTGTGTGATTGGGACCGTGTGCCAAGGGACACCGGGACGAGGGCAGCATCATCTGAGATCCAGAGTGCAGGAGAGGCCAGAGAAAAGCTGCGGGAGAGCCGGTCAGCCCCCGGGTCAGTGTTTCAGGCCTGAAAACTCGACCAAGGTCACAAAAGCATCTTCATGCGTGAGAACCGACTGCGACCCGCGCGGCCTGCGATGGCCGCACAACGGGGCCCAAACCAGGCTCGCGGAGCCCATGTTGAAAGATAAATTAGCCTTTCAGGATGATGGTAACGCGGGCGTTTCTCACCTCACCAGTGCAGCCGTTTTCATGGTCGTGCCCGACTACAGGAAAGAGCCGCGGTGACTCCTCCGTCCCCGCAATGTCGCCGAGAGATTGACTTAAATGGCCTGGAAACGGCAGAGGACGTCGCGCAGGAAGAGTCTCTGCCCAGCCTCTCCCTGCGGCCACACGCCCCACCGTGGGACAGTCACGTGAGGTGGTGATGGCAGCTCTGGGCGCAGCAGGACTCGGAGACCGTCCCACACACGTGCCACCCGCAGCCGCGCTGGTCAGCACGAGGCATGATCTGCTCGCTGAGGTGCGGCCGGTTCAGGCCACTCAAGTCAAGGTCACACACAAAAGGCCTCCTCCCGCGGGCAGAGGACATGGCGGGCGTTACACCCACCCAGGAGCCGCATGCTGCGCACAGCCGCCCACGACCGCGGCCCCTCCACGCGCGGAGACCACGGAGAACCCCCCGCGAGCAGCAGCCATCACACCCCACAGACGGGCAGGCGTGAGGCGGAGCAGCCACGTGCACGTGACCAAACACACACGTAGCAACGCGTGAGGACACGAACCTTCCCCTCAGAGGGTCCAGTTCGCTTCCCTCTGTCGTTCATTCTGCTGAATTTCCCCCCGAACTTCCTTCCCCTTGCCCCACCCCTTTTCCCTACCAACCTTCATTTCCCTTCCTCACCCTCATCCCCCACCCACCTCCCAGGTCCCCCATGAAGGGCATTCGTGGGTGACGGTGACTTTCCAGCGCCCCTTGGACATGGCTCATTATGGCTTTTATGACAGGGCCACACCCGGGTCCCCTGAGGCCGGACAGTGATGATGAAAGAGACCTTTGTGGAACATTAATTACAAGCCTTTCCTACAGGGTCACAACACACACAAAATAGCCTCTGACACACTCAGGGCGCTAATTGCTCACTGGGATGTGAGACAGGATGACGCCAATTAAGACAATGACCTGAACAAGGGTGCTTGTCCCTCGGGAGGAAGGTCCTTGAAGGCTGGAATCTGGACCGTGTCCAACCCGCGGACACAGCTCCAGAGCTCAAATAGCCCAGCCCTGAGGCCCTGCTCTGTCCATGAGGCGGCGCAAGACGGGGCAGAACATCCTGTGAGTGCTCAGAGGCTCCCCATGAGCCCCAACCATGGAGTGAGAGGCCGGGACGCCCTCTGTCCTGCCATGGGGACAACCTCAGGAGAGAGACAGGACATGGCAGCAGGAACTTCCCCCCAGACTGCAGGTATCTGTCCCCAGCCGCTTGCAGGGGAGAATCCACTCAGACCTGAATGACTTTAGAGCTCATGCCTTATTTTACACTTGAGAACGTATCATAAACTATTCATTTTATAAATAGCGAAAACTGATGCTAACGTTACACAATGTGTTCAACTTCTCAATGCCATATTGTGCTGAGATGACTTGCAATGTGAGAAAATATGCTTTCCTGTCACTTAAGGCTTTTAGAAGATTTTTCCTGGAACACATTTGTGATATTAGAGGCATTTCACATACAGTGTCGCCTCGCCTGGGTGGCAGCCTTGGGGGCGGTGCGGGGCAGAGTAAAAATGACTCCAAGTGCAAGCAGAGAGACACCAAGAGGGCCACCCCGTCCTGCTCCCGCCTCATGGGCAGTGCAGTGCCTCAGGGCTGGGCTCTTTGAGCTCTGGAGCTGGTGTCCGGATGTATCTGGATGTTACCGCTCCCGCGGCAGGTCTCACTTGTATTTGGGGTCACACTCAGGCAAGGCAGGCGAGTCTGTGAGGAAGGTGTGGGGTGCATGGTGGGTGAGGATGTGGATGCTAAATGTCTGGTATGAGTTGGGGGAGGGAACGGGAGCTGCTGCGGGGGCTCCATGTCACTCCCTCAGGACGGCCCTTGTCTAGCCCTGTCACCGCTTCCTTCCTGTCATGGTGGTCGCTGGCGAAGCTGCTCTGGTGCCAGGTCTGCCTGTGTTCCCAGCAGGTGGGCTCAAACCAAGACTTTGTCCGGACCATAGGCTCCTGCCTGACCCACATTAGCTGAATAATCAGCAGAACCTTCTGGGCACCAGGCAACAGCCCAAGAACCAGGGGGTGGGCCCGACAACCGTGTCTGTGACCATTGCCACTCATACCTGTGATGTGGGCACGGAGCACAGGGAGGAGCCAGAAAGGAAAGAGCCACGACAGTCAGGGATGTGCACGGCCACGGGGGTCTCATGGGGAGAGTCCAGGGACTCTGCTGGCGGTCATGGGGCCAAGAAGAGCCTGGCCTGGCTCCGGGCTGCCGCAGCAGGTCCCACACTCAGAGGAGCCGGTTCCCTCCAGGCCCAAATGTCCTCTCCTACCCGGGGGGATGGGAGGGCTGGGGGTGGCATGGGGGGACGGGGAGTGGAGACCCAGAGCAGCCCCTCTCACGGGAAGCCACCCCCTCACTGTGGCGGGGTTGCTCTGAGGACAGGGGTGCCAGGCCTGTCCGTGGTCAGCAGGCCACAGCGTCAGGGGAGCGACAGTCAAGGGGCTCGAGGCAGCATCTGGGGAGATGGATCTTTCTCTCAACACGTGGTGCAGCCGTGACTGTGTCCGTTACTGGACACAAGCTTCGAGGGGATCTGGCCCATTGCCCTCCGTGCAGGACACCATCTCACGCTGTGAAGGGAAGGGGTCCCCATAGATGCTCAGGGCCCGGGCAAGACAGGACTTGTGTATCTGTCATGAGACATTTGAGTTTTACGTCACTCAGAAGAATCCCAGGCCCTTGACCACAGCCTGTGCTCAAGTATTCCCTTTTCAGTTAAAACATCTAGGTCATTTCCATGAACCTTTCACAGTTATTTCATATCAGCACATTCTCCTAAAAGTCCTGCCTCCCCAGGGCCTGCCCCTCCGTTGCCCCACAGAGGGGGGAGAGGGTGAGGGTGGGGAGGAGAGCGGGCAGGGCTGCCCCGTGTCCAGGCGTCCCCACTCACACACAGGCCTGGGGGGAGGAACAAACCACAACCGGGGGACCCGGGGCCCTGGGGACCGGCAGGGACAGCCACACGCAAAGACATTCCAGCTCAGCCCTGGAGCAGCCTCCTCCCTGCACAGATGTGCCTGAGTCTGAGGGGGACAGAGGGGCCGGGAGGGACCCGGGGTGGACGAGCCCATCCTGCAGGAGGGACGTGTGGGGTGACCCAGGAGGAGACTCTGCTGGAGACAGTAGAGATGGAGGAAGGTCCTTTAATGGGACATCACGACGTGACGAGCTGGTGGTCGGCGCCCCAGCCTGGGTGCATGGAGGAGGAACATGGGGACAGTGAGCAGAGAAGCAGCACAGGACGTGGGCCTGAGTGGCTCTGGCAGGAGCGTGTGGGGGCTGTGCTGGGAACAAGGCTGCTGAGAGTTCACTGAGCCTCAACACAAGTGGCAGTAGAGGTCAGTTAAAATAATCCAAATAATAGCTCACGGACTGCACAATATTCTAATATTTCCAGGAAAAGTTTTGAACGACACTCACAACATCACACCACACTTTACACGTGTGATTATCCACATTTATTTAATTCCCTAGAATGCCTGGGAATTTGAGGACTGTCATTCTGGGCACCTTATTACAGAGATCTCACCCAGAATGTTTGTGTTTCCATGTGGAGTTCTTCAAACAAGAAAACTCCTCAGATTTACATATCATGACTGATATCATCATTTAGTTTAGACGTGAAGACATAAAGAATTTGAGGTTTAAATTGGGGAAGTGAAAAGCCCCTGAGAGCACTTGCTGTCTGTCTCAGCTCCTCTCTTCTGACTGCATCCACCTTTGGTTTCCTGTCGTGACGTCCAAGGTCTGAAAATTTCACATGAAATTATTTCAATATAAAATGTAGTCCCAATTGGACATCAGACCCTTTAACTGTTTCTCAAAAAGGTCACCCTCTGAGGGAATCAGGCTGATCTTGCCTTCAGCCCAGGCAAGTCCCACAGGGCACATGGTAAATTTGGAGGCAGCCAGCAATGTTTAAAAGATGACATCATCTTGACACATAAACATCTGGGTTGACAACTTGCTACTGTTATTTTAAATCATTGGCATTTTTATTTATCTGATGATAAAAAACTTTGTTAAAATTAATTCTTGATACAGTCATAGTTTGCTGGTCAATAAAATTGATGTAGTATAATGACAATAAAGTTATGAGATATAAGGAGAATTCAATATGTGTATTAAATTAAGAACTTGAATCAGGGTATTATAAACATTTGCTGAGACTATTCATAGCCTACATTTTGCCACTTGTGTATAAAATAAATACAAATTTAAATTAATAAAATATTAAGTGCCTCAAGATTATATGAATTTAAACATTTAAGCACATTTTAAGCAGTTGTACAACATAATATACACTAAGAACACTGAAGACTCCCCTGAAAACAACAAATTAAGTCAATGAGCCACATCATTGTAGTTGGAAGCTGACACAATACAACACATGAAATCAATTGCCTTCTATATGCACAAAATGAACTAGAAGAGAAGTGAATAAAATAATCCCACTGATAATCACGAGACTAATTATCATGGAGTAAATTAACAACGGAGGTGAAGATAAAAGAAAACACATTGTTAAAAGAAATAAAAAAGACAGAGAAATGGAAAGAAATTCCCTGCCCGTGGCTTGGAAGAATCAATATTACCAAATGCACATCTAGCACAAAGAAGTTTACAGATTCAACATAATCCCAAAAAGGACTTCAGTGGCATTCTCCAAGGACATTAAAAAAAAAATACTGAAATGTAAAAGACCCCAAACACCCAAAACACCACTGACAAAAAGTGGAATAATGGAGGCAGTTCACTCCAGACTCCAGTACATAAAATAAAGCTCTAATACTTAAAGCAGCATGGCACTGGGACAAAAACAGACAGGCCGGCGACTGGAAAATAACGAGGGCCCAGTAACCCACCCTCATCAGGATGGACAGTGACCCTACGACAGAGGAGCCAGAGCAGGCACTGGAGCAGGAAAGTGGGGAAATGGTGCTGGGAGAAGCAGACAGACACACGCAGCAGAGTGAAGCAGGTCCTGCCCCACCCCCTACAGAAGAGGAAACTCAAGCAGATAAATGCCTGTTTCCATGTGTGACATCACCATCGTCATGCAGCAAACCTAAGTATATGACACCATGAGCAGAAACCTAAAATTTCCTAAAAGATTAGAAGCAAATTATCCCAACAAAAGGACAATTCTAATGTAAGTACAGGGACAGGTGCTGTGGTGGAAAAAATCGCAGGATACACAATTTCAAAGACCAGTAAAGTTTCTCTTCCCGAAGGGCTGGTGACCCCCGTGTCACTCACTTCTGCTGGACGTTCATTGTCTTTCCGCCCCACTTCCCTCCCTGGGATCCCTCCTGCCTCTCTATGTGTCCCTTCATTCCTGCCTCAGGCCTTCCCGCATCCCCTTCACGCCCATTCCCAGGGCCTCTCTGTGAAGGGCACACGGGGGTGACGGGTGACTGTCCAGCTGTCTAGACAGGGACTCAGGACACTGTTATCACTGATAGTGCCCACACAGTGGATACAAGAGATGGGAAATGGAACCTGGATATGAGGATTTATCAATTCACATCCATAGAGGCGTGAGCCAGACACAAAATCACATCTGCACACCAAGTGTGATAATTACTCGCTGAGACACACTGCAGGACACTCCAATTAACACAGTCAAGTAAACACACACTTTCCCTCGGGAGGAAGGTCCCTGAGGGCTGGAATCTGGAAAGTGTCCAACACGCAGACACCAGTTCCAGAGCTCAAAACCCAGCCCTGAGGCCCTGCTCTGTCCATGAGCCGGTGCAGGACGGGGTGGAACATCCTGTGAGTGCTCAGAGGCTCCCCACAAGCCCTGACCATGGAGTGAGAGGTTGGGACGCCCTCTGTCTGTGCCATGGGAGCAAGCTCAAGAGAGAGACTCGACACAGCAGTGGGAACTATCCCCCCAGACTGCAGGTATCTGCCCCCAGCCGTTTGCAGGGGAGAATCCACTCACACTTTCAAATTTTCAGATTCAAGTTCCATTTTAGACTGGAGAAAGTGCCACAGTTAAACTATTCACTTTTTAAATCATTACAACTAATGCTGATGGGGCACAAGTTGTCATGTCCCACTGCCCTGTCAGCCTGGGTGACACTTGGTGAGAGAAAACATATTCTCTTGTAATTTACGATGCTCAAACACATTGACTTAATACATTGAGCATAGGTTTTGATACATGGGAGATGTGACGATTTCTGCTGCACACCTGGGATGAACATCAACACACTTAGTGTGTTCTGGGCGCTGAATAAAATCACAGCAATTAATAGAATTGGATGGTGAGGAAGACATTCCAGAGGGAATTAAAAATTACACTTATTGTTCAATTCAGAATTGTATGCCTTTTATCCTAAACGTAATGACATATATGAGTCTGGTGGAAATTCAAAAACTTGTCAGCGACACTCTTGATGTCATCCTGGCTCTAGCACTAACATGATGGTGGCGCCAACATATGCCTATTTGTGTACATGAACTTGGGATTTTTCCCCAACTCCACACTGAGAGATTGTCAGTGTAATTGAAAAATGTGTCACAGTATTTACACAGGGCCTGGAGGAGATATGTCAAGTTATTTTATCCATTTTAAATATGTATTTAAGGTCACTCGATAGATGACAACATTTTTCACCACCACAAACCCTGATTTATTTTCTTGTTTTTATTAAATTTCTGGAAATATTCCCACCAAAGTGTTGCAATTATTATATATTACTATATTCTCCTAAAAATCCTGCCTACTGAAGGCCTGCCCCTCAATCACCACACAGAGAGGGGAGAGGGTGACATTGGGGAGGGGGAGGAGAGCTGGCAGGGCTGCCCCGAGTCCAGATGTCCCCACTCACACACAGGCCTGGGGGGAAGAACAAACCCGCACCCGGGGGACCCAGGGCCCTGGGACTGGCAGGGACAGCCACACGCACAGACTGTCCAGTTCAGTCCCGGAGCGGCCTCCTCCCTGCACAGACGTGCATGAGTCTGAGGGGGACAGAGGGGCCACGGAGGGTCCCGGGGGTGGACGAGCCCATCCTGCTGGAGGGACGTGTGGGTGTGACCCAGGAGGAGACTCTGAGGGAAATGTGGTCTCTGAGTCCTTAGATGTGGGGAGTCAGGGGCAGGGGGATGAGGAGAAGAGGGGACGGACCAGGCGTCAGCAGTGAGGCCACAGGGGCAGGAATCTGACAGAGGAGGCGTCAGGACACGCCACACGGGTTCGCGGAGCCCAGATCATTGAGTTCCAGGACAGTGTCAGGTCCAGGCGAGCAGGAAAATGGGGACCCGCACACCCCTCCTCCCTGCACACCCATCACTGTGGGGCCTCCCCAGACCAGGGCTGTGCTGGAGGAGCAGGCACAGGCTCTCCAGGGTGGGGAGGGGCTGGGCATGGTCACATGTCCTCTGGGGCAGTGCCTTGGATAACCTCTGGGATAACTTCTGTGTTGGGCGGAGACACTGGGACCTGGGCAGGAGGGGGAGCTGTGGGCCTGGGAATGACTGGGCACTGGTGTTCTGTCTATTTAGTTTAGTGACAGACCTGATATTCAGGTTTTATCATGGTCATTTAAAATTTCCATTTCTTCATGGACACATGCTTGGACAATACATCAATAGTGCATTCACATGAGATAAAATATGAAGAGAGGAAATATAAGAGTTACAGGCTTTCCAGAAGCTGAGGAGAGAGACAAAGGAACTGAGAAATTATTCAAGGAGATAGTTGAAGAAAACTTCACAAGCATGTAAAAGGAGATGAATATAGACATACAAGAAGAGAGAAGAAATCTCAGTTACCACAATGAAAAGAAAACTGCAGCAAGACACCTAATAGTAAAGCTTGCAAAAGTTCAAGACAAGGAAAAATAATTAAACTGGCAAGGGGGAAGAAACAGATAACTTATAAGGGAAAACCAATCAGGTTAACTTCAGACTTCTCTGAAGAAACATTATGGGCAAGAAGAGAATGGAGTAACATATTCAGCAAACTTCATGACAGCAAATGACAACCAAGAATACTTTATCCTGCAAAGCTCACCTTCCTCTATGAAAAAAAGGGCCTTCCCAGACAAACAGAAACTCCAGAAATTCATCACAACTAAACCTCTGCTCCAAAAAATTCTACAAGAAGTCCTAAAGCCAAAACCAACAGAGGAATGAACAAGAAGAACAGAATAGAGCAAGAAATAAAATCACAAAAAAGACAAACAAAATGGCAAAGACAGATGCCAACATATCAATATTAACTCTAAATGTAAATGCATTAAACTCATCAATAAAAAGACACAGAGCAGCAGGCTGCATTAAAAAACAAAATCCAACCTTCCGCTGTCTCCAGGAAACACACTGAACCACAAATTATAAACACAGACTGAAAGGAAAAGGTTGGAAAACAATCCTACAAGCAAATGGACCAAAAAAGAAGGCAGGGACAGCCATACTTATATCAGATGAAATAGACTTCAAATTAAAAAAAAAAGTAAAAAGAGACATTGAGGGACACTACATTATGATCAAGGGGACAATACATCAGGACAATATAACACTCATCAACACATACTCACCAAATGAAGGGGCACCAAAATATAATAGACAATTATTATCAGCTCTGAAAGCAGATATTAAAGAAAATAAATATATAGTGGGAGACTTCAACACCCCGTTCTCACCAACAGACAGATCAACGAGATAAAAAAATAAACAAAGACACCAGAGCTCTAAATAAAGACATAGAACTCATGTACTTAACAGACATCTATAGGACACTGGCACCTATACAAAGAAAACCATAAAACACTGGTAAAAGAAATACAAGAAGACACAAAGGAATGGAAAGACATTCCCTGCTCATAGATTGGAAGAATTAGCATTATCAAAATGGCCATCCTACCAAAAGCAATTTACAGATTCAGTGATTTTCCAATTAAAATTTCAATGTCATTCTTCAAAGAAATAGAAAAATATTGATGAAATCCATATGGGGCAGACAAAAACCCCAAATAGACAAAACCCTCCTGAAAAAAAAAAGAAGAAGAAGAAGGGAATGGAGGCATCACTCTCCCAGATTTCAAAATGTACTACAAAGCCATAATAATCAAAACAACATGGTATTGGAACCAGAACAGATACATGGACCGATGGAACCAAATAGAAAACACAGAAATAAACCCACAGGTGTATTTTCAACTAATCTTTGACAAAGGTGCAAATAATATGCACAGGAGCAAAGAAAGTTTGTTCAATAAATGGTGCTGGGAAAACTGGGTTGATACATGCAAAAGAATGAAGCTTGAGTTCTACCTCAAACCATGAACAAAAACCAACTCAAAATGGATTAAAGAACTAGACATAAGACCTGAAACCATAAAATACATAGAAGGAAATATAGGTGAAATGCTACATGACATGCACCTCAAAGACATCTTTACAGACACATCACCCAAAGCAGTGATAGTGAAGGGAAAGATCAACAGCTGGGACTACATCAAATTAAAGAGCTTCTGCACAGCAAAAGAGACAGTAACCAAAACAAAGAGAAACCCCACCAACCGGGAGAACATTTTTGCACACAACGCTAATGATAAAGGACTGATCACAAAAATCTACAAAGAGCTGACGAGACTCAACAACAACAAAGAAAATAATCCAGTCAAAAAATGGGCAGAAGAGCTAAAAAGAAACTTCTCTGAAGAGGAAATGCGAATGGCCAACAGGCATATGAAAAAATGTTCAACATCACTTGTAATCAGGGAAATTCAGATCAAAACTACAATGAGATACCATCTCATACCAGTGAGAAAGACACATATTAAAAAAAAAAAAAACTAGCAAAAACAAATGTTGGCGAGGATGTGGAGAAAAAGGAACTCTCCTGCACTGTTGGAAGGAGTGCAAACTGTTCCAACCACTATGGAGAGCTGTGTGGAGATTTCTGGACCTACTAAACATAGAGCTTCCATATGATCCAGCAATTCCACTCCTAGGTATTTACCCAAAGGACACAGAAACATCAATTCCAAAGAGCACCTGCACCCCTATGTTTATAGCAGCACTGTTTACAGTAGCTAAGCTATGAAAAAAAAAAAAAATGCCAAAAATAGATAACTGGATCAAGAAGATGTGGTACATACACACCATGGAATATTACTCAGCATTCAAAAAAGATCAACACATGCAATTTGCAGCAACATGGATGGCGCTGGAAGGGATCATGCTCAGCAAAATAAGCCAGAAAGAAAAAGAAAAATACCGGATGGTCTCACTCATAGCAGGAATCTAGAAAACTTAAATAAGGGACCAGGAAAATGAATAACTATAAGAAAGTAAAAATTAAAATCAACAAATAACTATGAACCAGAGAAACTCTATGGGGGTGGGGTTCGGGGAAATGAGGGATTTAGGTCAAAATAAGGAGGTTGCAATTATATGGGGAATATAAAAATAAAATTAAAAAAAAGAAAAGTACAAAATCAACACATGAACATCAATTGCCTTCCTATATGCAAAAAAAAAAGAATCAGAAGAGAAGAATTGAGAAGGCTGTCTTACATGTAATCACAAAATTACCTAGGAGTAACCCTAAAACAGGAAGTGAAGATACCCAGAAAATTGTAAGATATTCTTTAAATAAATAGGAAACACACAAAAAAGGGAAAGATATGTCCTCCTCATGGACATGAAGAATCAGGATTACAAAATATCCATCTGACTCAAGCAATTTACAGATTCATGCAGTCCAAAAGAAAATTTCAATGTCATTTTCAAAGATATGATGCAAACATTACAGAAAAGCGTATGGAATTACAAAAGACCAAGAACAGCCAAAACAGTCTTGACGAAAATGAGTAAGAAAGGAGGAAGCACATTCCAGACTTAAAACTATATAGTAAAGCTCTAATAGTTAAAGCAGCATGGCACGGGGACAAAAACAGACAGGCCGGCCACTGGAATATAACGAGGGCCCAGGAACCCACCCTCATCAGGAGGGACAGTGACTCTACGGCAGAGGAGCCAGAGCAGGCACTTGAGCAGGAAAGTGGGGAGATGGTGCTGGGAGAAGCAGGCAGACACATGCAGCAGAGTGAAGCAGGTCCTTCCCCACCCCCTACAGAAGAGGAAACTCAAGCAGATAAATGCCTGTTTCCTTGTGTGACGTCACTGTCGTCATGCAGCATACCTAAGGATATGACACCATGAGCAGAAACTCTAAAATACAATTTCCTAAAGATTAGAAGCAAATTATCCCAACAAAAGGACAATTCTAATGTAAGTGCAGGGATAGGTACTGGGGTGGAAAAGAAACGCAGGATACACATTTTAAGACCAGTAAACTTTCTCTTCCCGAAGGGCTGGAGACCCCCGTGGTCACTCACTTCTGCTGGACATACATTGTCTTTCCACCCCCCTCCCCTCCCTGGGTTCCCTCCTGCCTCTCTCCGTGTCCCTTCCCTCCCACCTCAGGCCTTCCCACATCCCCCTCACGCCCAACCCCAGGGCCTCTCTGTGAAGGGCACACGGGGGGTGAAGGGCGACTGTCCAGCTGTCTAGACAGGGACTCAGAGCACTGTTATAACTGACGGTGCCCACCACGGTGGACACAACAGGTGGGGAATGGAACCTGGACATGAGGATTTGTCTATTCATGTCCATAGAGGCATGAGACAGACACAAAATCACATCTACACACTGAGTGTGATAATTACTTGCTGAGACGCACTGCAGGACGCTCCAATTAACAGTCAAGTAAACACACAGTTTCCCTCGGGAGGAAGGTCCCTGAGCGCTGGAATCTGGGCCATGTCCAACACATGGACGCCAGCTCCAGAGCTCAAATAGCCCAGCCCTGAAGCCTGCTCTGTCCATGAGGCCACGCAGGATGGGGTGCAACATCCTGTGAGTGCTCAGTCTCCCCACAAACCCCGACAATGGAGTGAGCGGCCGTGACACCCTCTGTCCCCCCATGGGGACAACCTCAGGAGAGAGACTCGACACAGCAGTGGGAACTATCCCCCAGTCTTTAGGTATTCTGTTCTTACACAGTTTTCAGATTGGAAATCATTCAGACATAAATGTTTTTAGATTTCAAGCTTCATTTTAGATCTGAGAAAGCACAGTAAATAAAATGTTTTTTTTTTTTTTATAAATCATGAAAACGAATAAATTCTGAAGGTGCACAAGTTACTCAGTGCCCCACTGCCTTATCATGCTGGATGAGTCTCAACCAGAGGAAATATACTCTCCTGGAACTTAAAGGGTTCAAAGGATTGCGATGCATCTTATGTGTGTCAATTAATGGTTCATAACTGGCATTTGAGCATTCAGCACCTTGAGTGGTTTTGGGCACTGTATAAAAGCACAACAATTAATGAAATTACATTGTGATGAAGTAATTCCAGGAGAAAGTTAATATAATTCTTATTGTTCAGAATGTTGTGCCTTTTGCCTACACGTCATGACAGACCTAAAAGTCAAATATAAATTATGTCACTTCTACACAACATTGTTCACCGTTTAAGGCTCTGGCACTAGAGAGAAGATGGGGGTGGACTCCTGTCTCTTCACAGACATGGACTTGGGGTTTTCCCACCTCCACCACTCAGGGGTCTTGACGATATTGCACAGGAAGAGAAAATGTCAGAGCTTCTGTCATCATGACAGAGATGTTTCTTATGAGTCACAAGGAGTCTACATGTTGGATCACCTCATATTCTAATTTATTTTCCTGTTTTTATTAAATTATTATGAAGATTCCACAAATGTGTTGTAATTATTCTGTTACTATGTGACCCTGCCTCCCCAGGGCCTGACCCTCAATCACCCCACAGAGGGGGGAGAGGATGAAATTGGAGGGGAGGAGGGGAGAAGGCAGGGCTGTCTCGTGTCCAGACGTCCCCACTCACGCATGGGCCAAGGGGGAGGAACAAACCCGCACCCCGGGGACCCGGGGCCCTCTGACCGGCAGGGACAGCCACATGCACAGACCGTCTGGCTCAGCCCCAGAGCGGCCTCCTCCCTGCATAGACGTGCATGAGTCTGAGGGGGACAGAGGGGTCGGGAGGGACCCGTGGGTGGACGAGCCCATCCTGCAGGAGGGACGTGTGGGCGTGACCCAGGAGGAGACTCTGTGGGAAATGTGGTCGCTGGGTCCTCAGATGTGGGGAGTCAGGGGCAGGTACATGAGCAGAAGAGGGGACGGACCAGGAGGCAGCAGTGAGGCCACATGGGCAGGAATCTGACAGACGAGGCGTCAGAACATTGCACACGGGGACATTGAGCCCTGATCATTCAGTTCCAGGACAGTGTAGGGTTCTGGGGAGAAGGGAAATGGGGACCCATACACCCCATCTTCCTGCACACCCGTCCCTGTGGGGCCTTCCCAGACCAGGGCTGTGATGGAAGAGCATGGACAGGCTCTCCAGGGTGGGAAGGGGCTGGGCATGGTCATGAGTCCTCTGGGGCTGTGCCCTGGACAAACTCTGCAAGGTGTGCTGGACAGAGACGCTGGGGCTTGGGCAGGAGGGGGACCCACGGGCCTGGGAATGACTGGGCACTGCTGGTCTGACAATTCAGTTCACTGACAGACCTGATATTCAGGTTTTATCATGGTCATTTAAAATTTTCAATTCTTCATGAATTTATGGATATATGTTTGGACAATACATCAACAGCACAATCACATGAGATAAAATATGAATAGATTGAATGTTTGTATATGTTGATAACCCATTTTGCGTCCAATATAGGAAGATATGACAATGCTTTTTTCCTCTTTTTTATTTATACAGATGATGGCTCCAGGGGCGACCAATCTCACGGCCGTGACAGAATTTGTCCTCCTGGGGTTCCCTACCCAGGGGACCATGGGCTTCCTGCACCTGCTGCTCTTCTCCCTGATCTACCTGTGTGTCCTGCTGGGGAACGGGCTCATCATCCTCATCACCACCCTGGACCGGCACCTCCACACCCCCATGTACTTCTTCCTGAGGAGTCTGTCCTTCCCGGACCTCTGCCTCATCTCAGCCATGGTCCCCAATTGCATTGCCAACACTCTGAGGCACAGCAGCTCCATCTCCTTCCCAGGCTGTGTCTTCCAGGTCTTTATGTTGGATTTGTCAGGAGGTTCAGAGCTGACCCTGCTCATAGTGATGAGCCTTGACCACTATGCTGCCATCTGCCACCCCCTGCACTATGACGTCCTCATGAGCAGGGACAGGTGTGTGCAGCTGACAGCTGTGTCCTGGCTGGGTGGCTGTCTATTGGCTGTGATGAATACGGCTGGAACCTTCTCCTTGTCCTACTGTGGGTCCAAAGTGATCCACCAGTTCTTCTGTGACATCCTCCAACTAATGGCTATGTCCTGCTCAGGAAATTTAATGAATGAACTTGTCCCCATTCTCATTAGTGCGGTGACGGATTCCTCTTGTTTTATTTTTCTCATCATTTCCTATGTCCACATCTTCTCTGCTGTCAGGAAGATCCCATCCACAGTAGGGAAAGCCAAGGCCTACTCCACCTGCCTTCCCCACCTGCTGGTTGTGGTGCTGTTTCTCTCCACTGCATGTTTTGCTTATCTGAAGCCAACCTCAGGGACCCCGTCCATGTCTGACCTGGTCATTTCTATGTTCTACATAATAATACCTCCCACCCTTAATCCCCTCATATACAGTCTGAGGAACCAAGTCATGAAGTCGGCGGTCGGGAGACTGATGAAGGGGAGACTCACCAAAATATAATATAATAGAGAAGATGACTTCATGACTCCATTATGAGACACTTATTTTAAAATTTCACATAATGCTGGCCTTTATGTTTTTCTAAGTTCAAATAATTCCATTGTAAAATTTAAAAATATATGCTCTTTTTTCAAATACATTTATGATGATTTCATATATTCTGCCGCTCATATAGTCTTACTAGCCTTGATTTTTCCTCTTTTTAAGTTAATTGCACTTTGATATTCGTTGTTTGATGGAGGTCACTGAGCTTCAGCCACTGCCTGCTCTTCTCCATTCTGTGCTCCAGGCTGAGAGAGGCGATGGTTGGGTTTCATCTCAGTGGTCAGCAGAAGTTCTCTCACTGGGCAGCATCTCCAGTCTCTGAGGCGGCTTCTCCTTTCATGTCAATAAACTCATGGTCAAGGGTGGGATCAGGGGCCATGCATAGGACAGAGGCCCCTGTACTTAGAGGCCTTCACAGCATAAATAAGGCCTTTGGTCCAAGTTGGAATCTGAGTAGTCATGGCCTTATGTGGACAAAGACCCACACACATGACTGGGTAGAGACCCCCCTGGAAGCTCTGGTGTGGGTGCCACTGGCATTTACCATAAACTCACTCAGTGCATGGTGGACACCAGAAATAAGACAATGGCTGTGAAAGCTGTTACTTTCATGTGCAGTATAACAACTAAAAATTTACTAAGGTACATTGGGTAGAGTTTTTCAAGAAACAATAAAGGAACTTAGGAAGTTATAATGGTAAAAACAAAATAATAGCTAGTGGACTGAACCATGTTCTAGTATTTGAAGAGATAGTTGAGGAAGGACACCCACAACATCATGCCTCACTTTCCTCGTATGTTTATCCCCATATATTTAATTACCTAGAATATCTGGGAATTTGAGGACAATGTCATTTTGGCACATTATTATGGGATCTCAGAGTGTTTGTGATTCCATGGGGAGTAGGTCAAACGAGAAAACTCATCAGACTCACATACCATAAATAACACTATCATTTAGTGTAGACGTAAAGACAAAGAATTTGAAGGAGATTTAAATTGGGGAAGTGAAGTGGCCCCATGATTGTCACTTGCTGTCTGGTCTCAGCTCCTCTCTGCTGACTGCATCCACCTTTGCTGTCCCATCTGTGACATCCAATGTTTGAAAATTACACACCAGAATATTTCATGGTAAAATGTAGCTCACATTGGATATCAGACATTTAACTCATTCTAAGACATTCACCCTCCTAGGGTGCTAATCAGGCTGACCTTGCCTTCAGCCCAGTTGAGGCCCATGTGGGCACAATGTCAGTTTGGAGGCAGCCAGGAACAGTTACAACTGGCAACATCTCCATCTTTGAACATTTGGATTAACAATGTGCTGCTGTTCTTTTAAATTATTGGCATTGTAATTCTTTCTGATGATAAATGACTTTCTTGATATTAATTCTTGATACTCTCATAGTTTACTGTCAAAAAAGTTATGGGATGGGCCTCCCCGGTGGCGCAGCAGTTGAGCACTGGGTTGTAAAGCTGCCCACAGCCTTTGCAGTGCCACTTCGATCCCCAGCTGTTCCCCGGCCACCGGTGAGGGTCCTGCATGGCGCGCAGACCTCTCCTGCCGACTGCTGCTCCCCTCAGCAATGTACTTCGGTCCTTCTGCCTGCTCTGCTCCCCGCTATGGCTATGGTGAATTCTCTCACCCTCCCGCGTTTCTGACTGTACCCAGTGCTTGTATAAATAAATAAATAAATAAATAAATAAATAAATAAATAAATAAATAAATAAATGAATAAATAAATAAATCTTAAAAAAAAGGTTATGGGCTATCAAGAGAAGAAGGTTATGGAGTATAATGAGAATTCAATGCAAGTATTTAATGAAGAAGAAGAATCCGACTAATATGAACATATCCTGAGACTATTCATTGCCTCCAATTTGTCAGTTTTGTGTAACATAATTAAAAATTTAAAATAATAAAGCATTAACTATCTCTCGGTTGTATGAATTTACACATTTAAGCACAATTATAACTATTGCAGACAACATAATATACACTAAGAAAACAAGAGATTCCACTGGAAAAATAAAACAATAAGCCACTTCAGTGTGGTTGGAAGCTTAAAAAATCAACATACAAAAATCAATTGCCTTTTTATATGCAAAAATTGAACCAAACAAGAAGTTAAGAAAACAATCCACTTATAATCACAACACTATGTACCATGGAGCAGACATAACAAAGGAGGTGAAGATACAAGAAAAGGGTAAGGCGTTGTCAAAATGTTGGCACCTTACCTCGTGGCATCAGGATACTTCCCCCTTCCATGATTGGCTGTGCTCCTTTTGGCCCAGTGCGCATGACGACCTCCGGTGCACCAAATAAGGGCATGTGCCCTTCCGGGATTAGCTGTGCCTCTTTTGGCCCAGTGCGCATGATGGCCTCCGGCGCACCAAATAAGGTTATGTGTTTAATCATTGGCTAGGCACTGTTCGCCTGCTTCTTCTGCTTCTGGTCCCCAGCTATAAAGCCCCCCGAAACCAAAAGTAAAAGAGACCTGCGATAGCTGAACCAAGAGTGTGTGTGTCTCCCTCTGTGGTGTACCCCTGTTCTTCAGGTCGCTGCTCTCCCCTCGAGAACCTCGTTGACCAGTCCGCGGGCTCAGGCATCAAAAGAAATAGAAAGTACAGAAAAATGGACAGAAATTCCCTGCCCTTGGCTTGGAAGAATTAATATTACCAAATGCCCATCTGACCCAAAGAAGTTTAGAGATTCAATGCAATCCCAATAAGGACTTCAGTGGCATTATCCAAAGATATATATATAAAAAAAATTACTGAAATGTAAAAACCCCAAACACCCAAAACAACACTGACAAAAACAGAATAATGGAGGCAGCTCACTCAAGACTCCAGTCTATACGATAAAGCTCTAATACTGAAAGCAGCGTGGTGCTGGGACAAAAACAGACCCCTGGAATATAACAAGGGCCAGGAACCCACCCTCGTCAGGATGGACAGTGACTTTACGACAGAGGAGCCAGAGCAGGCACTGGAGGAGGAAAGTGGGGAGATGGTGCTGGGAGAAGCAGACAGACACACACACAGCAGAGTGAAGCAGGTCCTTCCCACCCCCTACAGAAGAGTAAACTCAAGCAGATAAATGCCTGTTTCCATGTGTGATGTCAACATAGTCATGCAGCAAACCTAAGGATATGACACCATGAGCAGAAACCCTAAAATACTATTTCCTAAAGATTAGAAGCAAATTATCCCAACAAAAGGACAATTCTAATGTCAGTGCAGGGACAGGAGCTGGGGTGTAAAAGAACTGCAGGATACACAATTTCAAAGATGAGTAAAGTTTCTCTTCCTGAAGGGCTGGTGACCCCCGTGGTCACTCACTTCTGCTGGACATCCATTGTCTTTCCACCCAACTCCTCCTCCCTGGGGTCCCTCCTGCCTCTCTCCGTGTCCTCTCCCTCCCTCTCAGGCCTTCCCGCATCCCCCTCACACCCATCCCCAGGGTCTCTCCGTGAAGGGCCATGGTGGTTGACAGGGCGACTGTCCAGCTGTCTAGACAGGGACTCAGGGCACTGTTATGACTGATGGTGCCCACCACGGCAGACCTGACAATTGGGGAATGGAACCTGGACATGAGGATTTGTCTATTCATGTCCATAGAGGCATGAGCCAGACAAAAAAATCACATCTACAAACCGAGTGTGATAATTACTCACTGAGATGCACTGCAGGACACTCCAATTAGCACAGTCAGGTAAAAACACACTTTCCCTCTGGAGGAAGGTCCCTGAGGGCTGGAATCTGGAAAGTGTCCAACACGCAGACACCAGCTCCAGAGCTCAAATAGCCCAGCCCTGAGGCCCTGCTCTGTCCATGAGGTGGCGCAGTAAGGGGTGGAACATCCTGTGAGTGCTCAGAGGCTCCCCACGAGCCCCGAACATGGAGTGAGAGGCCGGGACACCCTCTGTCCGCACCATGGCACAACCTCAGGACACAGATGGACACAGCAGCTGGAACTTTCCTCCCCAATTTGCAAGTATTAGGTTCTTAGGCAGCTTTCAGAATGGAAGTCATTCAGATTTGAATGTTTTTAGAATGCAAGCTTCATTTTAGATGTGAGAAAGCAAGGTAATTAAAATACTCATTTTATAAATCATGAAAACTAATAAATTCTGAAGGTGCACAAGTTTCTCAGTGCCCCACTGCCTTATTATGCTGGATGAGTCTCAACCAGAGGAAATATTCTCTCCTTGAGTTTAAAGTGTTCAAAAGATTGACTTGTCATACCTTTATAAGTTAGAAGATTTATTGTACATGACATTTAATGCTTCATAATTGGCATTTGCACATTCAGCACTCTGAGTTGTTTTGGGCACTGTATAAAAGACAACAGCTAATGGAAATACTTTGTGATGATGAAATTCTGGGGGAAATTTAATATAAACCTTATTGATAAAAATCAGAATGTTATGCCATTTGCTTACATATTATGACAGACCTAAGTGTCAAATATAAATTCTGCAAATTTTACAGCAAAATCGTTGATTATTTCATGGCTCTGCACTAAAGAGAAGACCTGAGTGTGGACTCAGGTCTCTTTACGTACATGAAATTGGGTATTTTCCCCAACTCCACCACCCAGGTGTCATGACTGATACTGCACAGGAAGAGAAAATATCAGAGTTTCTGTCATCAATAAATGCATGTTTCATATCACTCGTAAGATGTCAACATCTTGGATCACCTCATATCCTGATTTATTTCCTTGTTTAAATTAAATTATTAGGAAGATTTCTACCAACGTGTTGCAATTGTTTTACATTACTATGTGACCTTAAAAATCCTGCCTCCACAGGGCCTGTCCCTCCGCCAAAAAATGGATGGGGGAGAGAGTGAAATTGGGGAGGGGGAGGAGAGCAGGCAGGGCTGCCCTGTGTCCAGACGTCCCCACTCACGCACGGGCCTGGGGGAGGAACAAACCCACACCCGGAGGACACGGGGCCCTGGGACCGGCAGGGACAGCCACACGCACAGACCGTCTGGCTCAGCGCCGGAGTGGCCTCTTCCCTGCACAGACATGCATGAGTCTGAGAGGGACAGAGGGGCCGGGAGGGACCAGGGGTGGACGAGCCCTTCCTGCTGGAGGGACATGTGGTTGTGACCCAGGAGGAGACTCTGCGGGAAACATGGTCTCTGGGTCCACAGATGTGGGGAGTCAGGGGCAGGGAGAAGAGGAGACGAGGGGAAGGACCAGAGGCAGCAGTGAGGCCACAGGGGCAGGAATCTGACAGAGGAGGCATCAGATCATTCATTTCCAGGACATTTTCAGGTCCTGGGGAGCAGGAAAACAGGGACCCACACACCCCATCTCCCTGCACACCCATCCCTATGGACCCTCCCCAGACCAGGGCTGTGTTGGAGGAGCAGGGACAGGCTCTCCAGGGTGGGGAGGGGCCGGGCACAGTCACGTGTCCTCTGGGGCTGTGCCCTGCACAACCTCTGGGAGGTGTGCTGGGTGGAGACACTGGGGCCTTGCAGGAGGACAGAGCAGAGGGACTGGAGCAGTAGGGAAGGTTGTCAGGCGGGTTTGTTGAGAGATATGAGATTTTAATTTATGCAAGATTTGTAGGGAATAATGGAAATTTTCCATTTTCACGTCTTCTGTAGAAAAAGTTAAAATGCACATTCACATGAAGTGGAAATAAATGGGCTGAATAATAAAGTTTATGCAGATGAATATTTTTGACTCAGTAGGATCTAGAAGGAGGAATTATGTATTAAACACATTGAATCATTACTCTATTATGATAACAACATTCTCCACGTTGGAAGTTTGACATTCTCTTTCCTTCTTTCCCAATACAGGGGTGACCAATCTCACTGCCATGATAGAATTCATCCTCCTGGAGTTCCCCACCCAGGGGACCATGGGCTTCCTGCAACCGCTGCTCTTCTCCCTGGTCTACTTGTGTGCCCTGCTGGGGAACGGGCTCATCGTCCTCATCACCACCCTGGACCGGCACCTCCACACACCCATGAACTTCTTCCTGAGGAATCTGTCCTTCTCGGAACTCTGCCTCATCTTAGCCACAGTCCCCAAGTCCATTGCCAACTCTCTGAGGCATAGCATCTCCATCTCCTTCCTGGGCTGTGTCCTCCAGGTCTTTATGGTGGATTTGTCAGGAGGTTCAGAGCTGACCCTGCTCACAGTGATGAGCCTTGACCGCTATGCTGCCATCTGCCACCCCCTGCACTATGATGTCATCATGAGCAGGGACAGGTGTGTGCAGCTGACAGCTGTGTCCTGGCTGGGTGGGGGTCTCTATGCTGTGATGTTCACAGCTGGAACCTTCTCCTTGATCTTCTGTGGGTCCAATGTGGTCCACCAGATCTTCTGTGACGTCCCCCAGTTATTGGCTATTTCCTGCTCTGGTAATTTAATGAATGAACTTGTCCCCATTCTCATTGTTGTGACATTGGATGTGGGTTGCTTTATTTTCATCATCATTTCCTATGTCCACATCTTCTCTGCTGTCAGGAAGATCCCATCCACAGAAGGGAAGGCCAAAGTCTAATCCACCTGCCTTCCCCACCTGCTGGTTGTGGTGCTGTTTCTCTCCACTGCATTCTTTGTTTATCTGAAGCCGACTTCAGGGACTCCATCCACATCTGACTTGGTCATTTCTATGTTCTACACGGTTATGCCCCCCACCTTTAATCCCATCATATACAGCGTGAGGAATCAAGCCATGTAGTCAGCCGTGGGGAGACTGATGAAGGGGAGACTCACCCAAATGTAAAGAAGATGAGTCATGACTCCACTATAAGACACTTATTTTAAATTTTCACATCATTCTCCCCTTTATATTTGTATAGTAACATGTAATTCCATTGTGTAATTGAAGATATATTCTTATTTTTAAATTATATTTAAGATAACTCCATATACCCCTATATCTTTAATTGTTTCTCTTGTTAACACTTAGATGTTCTTTGATATTCTGTGTGTACTGGTGTTTCAATTTCTAGCCACTCTTTGCTGTTCTCCATTTCTGTGCTCCTGGCTGAAGTTTTCTCACTGGGGCAACATCTGCAGTCTCTAAGGCAGCTTCCCCTCTAATGTCACTGACCCTCAGGGTCACATGTGGGATCAGGGGACATGGGTAGGACAGAGGCCCCTTTAGATTGTGAGTGAGGCCTTCACAGCATAATTAAGGCCCGGAGATCCATAGTGAATCGAGTATTCATGACCGTCTGTTGATAAGGACCACACATGACGTGGTGGAGACCCTCCCGGAAGCTCTGGTGTGGGTGCCTCCAGCATTTAAAATAAACACGCCAAGCACAGAGGACACCAGAAATAAGACAGGGACTTGAAATCTGTTATTTTCAGGTGCAGTATAATCACTAAAAACTGACAATATGTAGTGGGTGGGTTTTTTTTTAAGAAACAGTAAAGGGGGAGTCCCTGGTGTTACAGTGGGTACAGCACAGTGCTGTAGAGCTGTCTGCAGCCTCTGCAGCACGGGTTCAGTTCCCGGCCAGCGACGGAGCTACCCACTTGGCGCGGCAGACCTCTCCTGCCTCACCCGCTGCTCCCCTCAGCAGTGTATTTTGGTCAATCTGCCTCTCACCCCCCACACCTCTCACCCCAGGTCTCAGCCTCCCACACCTCTGTCCTGTACCCCAGCTCTTGTATAAATAAATAAATCTTAAAAAAAGAAACAATTAAGGAACTTAGGAAACTATAATGGTAAAATCAAAATAATAGCTCGTGGACTGCACAATATTCTAATATTTCCAGGAACAGTTGAGGAACGACACTTACAACATCACACCACACTTTACACGTGGGATTATCCACATTTATTTAATTCCCTAGAATGCCTGGGAATTTGAGGACAATGTCCTTCTGGGCACCTTATTACAGGGATCTCACCCAGAGTGTTTGCATTTCCATGTGGAGTTCTTCAAACAAGCAAACTCGTCAGATTTACATATCATGAATTATATTATCATTTAGTGTAGATGTAAAGACATACAGAATTTGAGGTTTAAATTGGGGATGTGAAAAGCCCCTGAGGCACTTGCTGTCTGGCCCCAGCTCCTCTCTGCTGAATGCATCCACCTTTGGTTTCCCGTCGTGGCGTCTGAGGTTTGAAAATTTCACACTAAAATATTTCAATATAAAATGTATTCCCTATTGGACATCAGGCCCTTTAACTGTTTCTCAAACAGGTCACCCTGTGAGGGAATCAGGCTGACCTTGCCTTCAGCCCAGGCGAGTCCTGCAGGGCACATGGTAAATTTGGAGGCAGCTGCAACAGTTAAAAGATGACATCATCTTGATACATAAATATCTGGGTTGACAACTTGCTACTGTTATTTTAAATCATTGGCATTTTTATTTATCTGATGATAAATAACTTTGTTAAAATTAATTATTGATACTGTCATAGTTTACTGGTCAATAAAATATATGAGGTATAATGACAATAAAGTTATGAGATATAAGGAGAATTCAATATGTGTATTGAATTAAGAACCTGAATCAGGGTATTATAAGCATATTCTGAGACTATTCATAGCCTACATTTTGACACTTGTGTATAAAATAAATATTAATTTAAATTAATAAAATACTAACTGCCTCGATATTGTATGAATTTAGACATTTAAGAACATTTTAAACAGTTGCACAACATAATATACACTAAGAACACTAAAGACTCCACTGAAAACAACAAATTAAGTAAATGAGCCACATCAGTGTAGTTGGAAGCTGACACAATCAACACAGGAAAATCAATTGCCTTCTATATGCACAAAATGAACTAGAAGAGAAGTGAAGAAAACAATCCCACTTATAATCACGAGACTAATTACCATGGAGTAAATAAACAAAGGAGGTGAAGATAAAAGAAAACACATTGTTAAAAGAAATACAAAGACAAAGAAATGGAAGGATATTCCCTGTCCTTGGCTTGGAAGAGTCAACATTACCAAATGCCCATCTGACACAAAGCAGTTTACAGAGTCAACGCAATCCCAATAAGGACTTCAGTGGCATTCTCCAAGGACATAAAAAAAAAAAATACTGAAATGTAAAAGACCCCAAATACCCAAAACAATGCTGACAAAAAGAAGAAGAATGGAGGCAGCTCACTCCAGACTCCAGTCCATAAAATAAAGCTCTAATAGTTAAAGCAGCATGGCACTGGGACAAAAACAGACAGGCCGGCCACTGGAATATAACGAGGGCCCACAAGCCCACCCTCATCAGTAGGGACAGTGACTCTACGACAGAGGAGACAGAACAGGCACTGGAGCAGGAAAGTTTGGAAATGGTGTTGGGAAAAGCAGACAGACATACACAGCAGAGTGAAGCAGGTCCTGCCCCACCCCCTACAGAAGAGTAAACTCAAGCAGATAAAAGCCTGTTTCCAAGTGTGACGTCACCATCGTCATGCAGCAAACCTAAGGATATGACACCATGAGCAGAAACCCTAAAACACTATTTCCTAAAGATTAAAAGAAAATTATCCCAACAAAAGGATAATTCTAATGTAAGTGCGAGGACAGGTACTGGGCTGTAAAAGAACCACAGGATACACAATTTCGGAGACCAGTAAAGTTTCTCTTCCCGGAGGGCTGGTGACCCCCGTGGTCACTCACTTCTGCTGGACGTCCATTGTCTTTCCAACCCACTCCACCTCCCTGGGCTCCCTCCTGTCTCTCTCCGTGTCCCTTCCCTCCTGCCTCAGGCCCTCCCGCATCCCCCTCACACCCATCCCCAGGGCCTCTCCGTGAAGGGCACATGGGATGTGATGGGCGACTGTCCAGCTGTCTAGACAGGGACTCAGGGCACTGTTATGACTGATGGTGCCCACCAAGGCAGACATGACAGGTGGAGAATGGAACCTGGACATGTGGATTTGTCTATTCACGTCCATAGAGGCGTGAGCCAGACACAACATCACATCTACGCACCGAGAGTGAGAATTACTCGCTGATACACACTGCAGGACGCTCCTATTAACACAGTCAATTAAACACACACTTTCCCTCTGGAGGAAGGTCCCTGAGGGCTGGAATCTGGACCGTATCCAATACGCGGACACCAGCTCCAGAGCTCAAATAGCCCAGCCCTGAGGCCCTGCTCTGTCTATGAGGCGGCGCAGGACGGGGTGTAACATCCTGTGATTGCTCAGAGGCTCCCCACAAGCCCGACCATGGAGTGAGAGGCCGGGACGCCCTCTGTCCTGCCATGGGGACAACCTCAGGAGAGATATAGGACATGGCAGTGGGAACTAACCCCCCAGACTGCAGGTATCTGCCCCCAGCCATTTGCAGAGGAGAATCCACTCACACTTGAAAATTTTCAGATTCAAGCTCCATTTTAGATGAGAACGCGCCACAGTTAAACTATTCATTTTGTAAATCACGACAACTAATGCTGATGGGGCCCAAGTCCTCATGTCCCACTGCCCAGTCAGCCTGAGTGAGACTCAGTGAGAGAAAACATATTCTCTTGTAATTTAAGATGTTCAAAGATATTGACTTTTTTTGTTTGTTTGTTTGTTTGTTCGTTTTTTTATAGAGGCATGTTTTTATTTATCTGTTTGTTTGTTTGTTTGTTTGTTTGTTTGTTTTGTTTATACATGCACTGGGTACAGTCAGAAGTGCAGGAGGGTGAGAGAATTCACCAGAGCCAGAGCGGGGAGCAGAGCAGGCAGAAGGACCGAAGTACACTGCTGAGGGGAGCAGCGGGTGGCAGGAGAGGTCTGCGCACCATGTGGGACCCTCCTCTGGTGGTCGGGGAGTAGCCGGGGATCAAACCCGTGCCGCAGAGGCCACGGGCAGCTTCGCAACCCAGCGCTCAACCGCTGTGCCACCATGAGGCCCAAAGATATAGACTTTTAATACATTGATCATACTAGAAGATTTTGACTTATGGGAGATATGATGATTATTGCTTTGTATGAGATTGTAGCATCACCACACTGTGTGTGTTCAGATAGTAAACAAAATCACAAAGTTAATGCAATAAAATGGTATTGAAATTTCAGAGCTAATTAAAAATAATATTTATTGTTAAATTCAGAGTATTATACTTTTTGTCCTAACACTATGACAGGTATGTGTCAAGTATAAAATCAAAAACTTTTACAGCAACGTGTTGACGGCTTCATGGCTCTGACACTAGCATGAGTCTGGCAGGGGCATGTGACTATTTATGGACACAAACGTGCAATCTTTCACCAACTCCATCATTCAGGGATTGTTAGTGATGTTGTAAAATAAAGTCACTGTATTTTAACGGCCAGCAGGATATATATGTCAAAAGCTATATTATCATTTTAAATTTTATATATCACTCAACAGATGTCAATGTTATTGACCACCATGTATCCTGATTTATATCTTTGTTTTTATTAAATTATTTAGCATTATTCCCACCAACTTATTGCAAATATTTTATATCACCACATTCTCCCCAAAATCCTGCCTCACCAGGGCCTTCCACTCCGTCATCCCACTGGGAGAGGAGAGTATGAGATTGGGGAAGGTAGGAGAGAGGGCAGGGCTGCCCCGTGTCCAGACGTCCCCACTCACACACTGGCCTGGGTAGGAACAAACCTGCACCCGGGGGACCCGGGCCCTGGGACCGGCAGGGACAGCCACATGCACAGACTGTCCGGTATAGCTCCAGAGCAGCCTCCTCCCTGCACAGATGTGCATGAGTCTGAGGGTACAGAGGGGCCGGGAGGGACCCGGGGGTGGATGAGCCCATCCTGCAGCAGGGGAAATTGGGTGTGACCAACGGGAGTAGCTGCAGGAGAATCCACCTCAGCTCCTCGGGGAAGGGGAGGGGCAGATAACTACAGGGATGGGAAGGAGCAGGTGGTCACTGTCTCAGTGAATTGGACACAGGGGCGAGGGGCAGATGGTCGTCAGACAGTGACACATGTTTGGGACACCCAACCCACAGCAGTGATGAGTGCGCCACCAGGAGCCAACTCGGGGCCATCAGTGTCCACTTGGTCCCAAAATGTGCACCTGGAGCTGCCCTGGCCAGTGTTTGCAGGGACTTGGTGGCTGAGACAACACAGGCTAGATTTGGGGCGTCCTTGACCATCGCGTTCTTTAGGCCACTTGGGGCTCCCACTTCTGGGAGGTGCATGGACTGGGGCGTGGGGATGGCAGGAAGGGCCGGGGTCAGGGTTTCAGGGGTGCCCATGCACAGGACATAGTGAGACGGGAGGAGACTGCTCAGGGAGCTGAGGTCAGTTAAACTCTCTGCCCTTTGGCATCTCCCACAGGCGGCATGGACAGTGGTGGCACCTGCGGGTTACTGAAGCTGCAAAGGCCGAGCAGAGCAGGAGCTGAGATCCCTGTGGGGGGATGCTGGACAGAGCGCAGAGTAAGGTCAGTGGGGAAGGACAGCGCTGGTCACCTGCAGAGAGACACCCCGGGTCCAGAAATAGCAGATGTTCCCAGCATTTGATTCCTCCAGACTTTCATGCAGATGATGGCTCCAGGGGGGTGAATCTCTCGGTCATGACAGAATTCGTGCTCCTGGGGTTCCCCAACCAGGGGACCATGGGCTACTTTCACCCACTGCTCTTCTCCCTGGTCTATATGTGCGCCCTGCTGGGGAACGGGCTCATCGTCTTCATCACCACCCTGGACCAGCACCTCCACACACCCATGTACTTCTTCCTGAGGATTCTGTCCTTCTTCGAACTCTGCCTCATCTCAGCCACGGTGACCAAGTCCATTGCCAACTCTCTGAGGCACAGCAGCTCTATCTCCTTCCCGGGCTGTTTCCTCTAGGTCTTCATGATGATTATGTCAGCAGGTGCAGAGCTTCATCTGCTCACGGTGATGAGCCTTGACCATTATGCTGCCATCTGCCACCCCCTGCTCTATGAGGTCCTCATGAGCAGGGAGAGGTGTGTGCAGCTGACAGCTGTGTCCTGGCTTGGTGGGGGTCTCCATGCTGTGATACACACAGCTGGAACCTTCTCCTTGTCCTACTGCAGGTCCAACGTGGTCCACCAGTTCTTCTGTGACATCCCACAGTTACTGGCTATTTCCTGCTCAGGAAATCTAATGAATGAACTTGTCCCCATTCTCATTAGTTTGGTTTTGGGTATCTGTTCTTTTAATTTCATCGTCATTTCCTATGTCCACATCTTCTCTGCTGTCAGGAAGATCCCATCCACAGAAGGGAAGGACAAAGTCTACTCCACCTGCCTTCCCCACCTGCTGGTTGTGGTGCTGTTTGTCTCCACTGCATTTTTTGCTTATCTGAAGCCAACCTCAGGGACCCCATCTATGTCTGACCTGGTCATTTCTATATTCTACACGGTGGTGCCCGCCACCTTTAATCCCATCATATACAATCTGAGGAACCAAGCCATGAAGATGGCTTTGGGAAGACTGATGAAGGGGAGACTGACCAAAATGTAATAGAGAAGATGACTCCATGACTCCATTGCAAGACATTTATTTTAATTTTTTTCAACATGCTTTATATTCTTATATTTATGTTTAAATCCATTTTATAATTAAAAAAAATATATAAGCTTATTTGAAAATTATATTTAAGACAATTTTATATATTCCTATAGCTTATATTTTACTCTTTTGAGCACTGAATGTTCTCTGGTATTCTGTGTCTACTGGGGTGATTGGACCTCAGCATCTTTCTGCTGTTCTCCATTCTGTGCTCCCGGCCGAGGGAGGCAATGGTTGGGTTTCATCTCAGTCGTCAGCAGTTCTCTCTGGGACATCTGATAGGACAGGGGCTCCTTTACTTAGTGAGTGAGACCTTCACAGAATAAATAAGGCCTTGGGATATGTAGTAGAATCTGAGCAGTCATGACTTTCTCTCAATAAGGACCACATGTGATGTGGTGGAGACCCTTCTGGAAGCTTTGGGGTTGTTGTTGTCGGCATTTACGGTAAACACACTCAGCATACAGTGGACACCAGAAATAAGACAGTGAGTGAAAGCAGTTAATTTCATGTGCAGTATAATCACTAAACAATTACTAATCTATAATGGTTAGTGTTTTTCAAGAATCAATAAAGGAACTTAGGAATGGCACTTGCAATATCATGCTGCACTTTACACGTGTGTTTATCCACATTTATTTAATTATCAAAAACGCCTGGGAATTCGAGGGCAATATCTTTTTGGGCACATTATTATGGGGTGTCAGAGTGTATCAGTTTGTATATGGAGTTGTTCAAATGAGAAAACTCATCAGATTTACATATCATAAATAAAACTATCATTTAGTGTAGACATAAGGACATAAAGAATTTGAAGATTTAAAATTGGGAAGTGAAATGCCCTGCGGGTGTGGCTGCTGTCTGGCCTCAGCTCCTCTCCACTAGACTGCATCGACCTTTGCTGTCCCGTCTGTGACATGCCATGTCTGAAAATTTCACACTAAAATATTTCATGATAAAATGTAGCTCCCATTGGATATCAGACATTTAACTCATTCTCAAGCATTCACCCTCTGAGGGTGCTAATCAGGCTGATCAGGCATGTCCCATGTGGGCACAATATCAGTTTGGAGGCAGCCAGAAATAGTTAAAAGATTGCAAAATCTCAATATTCAAATTTCTAGGTTGACAACTTGCTACTGTTATTTAAATCATTGGCATTTATTGATTTACTGATAAATAACAGTCTTAATATTAATATTAATCCACACCCTGAATTTTGTGTCCCAGTTCTCAGTTTCGAAGCCCTCAGATACAGGCCGCGTGAGCAGGTGAAACTTTGCAGTTGGTGAAATAACAAGCACAACGACCTGGACGACACAGACTGGGACGGAGATGGAGCTGCTGTACCTCAGAGATTTGGCAATGGACTTGGGGACCGTGGTTGTGATGAGGCAGAGGTCCGTGAGGGACAGACTCCTCAGGAAGAAATACATGGGGGTGTGGAGGTGCCAGTCCAGGGAGGTGATGAGGATGATGAACCTGTTCCCCAGCAGGGCACACAGGTAGACCAGGGAGAAAAGCAGCGGGTGCAAGAAGCCCATGGTCCCCTGGGTGGGGAACCCCAGCAGGATGAATTCTGTCACAGCCGTGAGATTGGTCACCCCTGGAGCCGTCACTGCATGGAAGTCTAAAGGAATAAAACACAAGGACCATCCGCAATGCGTGTCCCAGGGTGTCTCTCTGCAGGTGACCAGCGCTGTCCTTCTCCACTGACCTCTCTCCTTGCCCTGACTAGCGACCCCTGGCAGGGATCTCAGCTCCTGCTCTGCTAGGCCTCTCAAGCTTCAGTGACCCGCAGGTGCCGCCACTGTCCACGCCTCCTGTGGGAGATGCTGAAGGGCAGAAAGTTCAACTGACCTCTCAGCCCCCTGAGCAGTCTCCTCCCGTTTCACCTCATCCTGTGCATGGGCACCCCTGAAACCCTGAGCCCGGTCCCTCCTCTGTCATCCCCAGGCCCCAGTACATGCACCTTTCAGGAGCAGGACCCCAAAGAACCCTCAGGAACACGAACTGTCAAGTATGCCCCAAATCTAGCCTGTGGGGTCTCAGCCCCCAGTCCCTACAAAACATTGGCCAGTTGCAGCTCCAGGTGCACATATTGGGACCAAGTGGACACTGATGGCCCTGATCGGTTCCTGGTCGGCACGCACGTCCTTCATCAGGGCAGTGGGTGGGGAGTCCCTGCCCCATGTTGCCATCGGATGACTTTCCGGCCCTCGCCCCTGCTCATATGCACTGAGAGGGTGACCTCCCGTCCTGTCCTCCTGGTCATTGTCCTGCCCCTCCCTCCCCCGAGGAGCTGAGGTGGTTTCTCCTGTAGCTACTTCTGCAGGGCTCAGGTGTGGCCGCGGTCAGGGCACGAGGGACGGTCCACCATATGGCAACAGCCACACGCTTGGGGCTCCCAAGCCTGGGACTCTCGCCTGGTCCCCCCGATGCCCCGATAGACAGACCCGCCACGGGGTCTGCAACTTCCCCTTCCCGTGCCCTGGCCTGACGCGTCCTCATGCACTGTTCAGTGGTCTCCGCGGGCCGCTGTCCTGAAACCCTGGGCTTCTCGGCAGCCCCGGTAATGAGCCCCCCGATCAGGCGTGTCAGGGGCCCGGGAGGCCACATAGGCAGGACCTGGTCCCCCCTCAGCCCCATTTCCCCCGACCCCACGGGGACCGGGTGGCCCCAGTGTCAGAGCCAGGACGAGTTCATCCAAAGGGAGTGGGAAAGCTGCCGCCACCCTGGGGGACCCCTGGTTCTGGCAGGGCGACGGGGTGTGGAGGCGGGAGGGGGAGGGAGGAAGCGGAACCAAGAAACCCCCAGGAGCGACCTGGTCTTCTGACACGGGAATTATTTTATTGGAAAAGGCCATTTACCTCAGCGCCTGGAAAGGGAACAACATGTGAAAGGGCGTGACTGACAGAGGCGGGTGGTGACCTTACAATGGGGGTCAGTCCCGCAGTGGCGCCGTCCTGCCTGTCCTCGCGGTGGGTGTGCCTCGGGCTCTTACACCGCAGAGTGGGGGGCCCTCTCCCGGGTGTGGTCTCCCTGAGTCCTCACAGTCCCCCCAAGTCAGGGTCACAGACAACAAACAAGCTCGTGGGCAGGCACGCTGGGACCCTCCCCTGCACGTGCAGGAGGGAAGGCAGAGGCCAGAGCTAGCGTGAGGGACCCGCCCTGACGAGCAGTCCCAGAAGCTGCAGCCCCAGAAACTGATGGTGATTCTGGAGTTTCTTGCACACAATGAGGGGAGGGCCTCTCCCCCACGGGCCTTTCAATGAAGTGGATGCCCCCGCCCCTCTGTTCCGGCAGGCGCATGGCCCCGCCAGGGATGTGGGTCCACTGGTCCCAGTCCTGTTCGGGCCCTGGTGTCCTGCACCTCAGGGATACAGGTGACGTCCCATCACATGGGCCCGTGGGCTGTGGCTGGCAACACCCAGGGGTCCACGGGCATGGGCAGAGGACAGGGAGGGGTCAGCACGGGGAAACCCAGGGATCAAGATCAAATCCGTATGTCCCAGGGAGGTAGCCTGCATGGGCAAAGCCCACAGCAATAGTCCGCAGACCAGGCTGGACAGCACCAGAAGCCGGGCCAGACATGGCTGGGCAATCGAGAGTTCTCAAAGAGGCCAGACACAGGCGCCAGCCCCCAGGGAGCAGGCAGGTGAGCACTCGGCCCCGTGGGAGATGCCAGCAACACCAGTGTTCCAGCTCTTGGGGTGTTGGCGCCCGCCACCTGCAAACAGCTAGCAGAGACCAGCCTGAGGCCCAAGCGCTCTTTGCAGGAGATGCCAGAGGCAGGGCCTGAGGCAGGTACAGCAGCGGGGCTTCTGCGGAGGTGTCCGGGCGTCTTCAAGTCTATGGAGGTACTGAAGCCGTGACGACTCTGTCTGGGGAGGGTGTGCAGCCATCAGCTCATACTTCTCTTCTGAGGCTGCCACATGCATCCTCTCCTGAATCCAATTTTTCTGTCTGGGCTGGCTCCTGCCTTCAAGCCTGATGGGTGGTTTCCAGTGCTCGCTGTTTGTTGTTGTCGGCGAAGCTCCCATTGGATGCTCCATGTTCAGAGCTCAGGGATTCCAGCCCTGCCTGCAGCTGGTGAGAGCTCAGCCCTGTCAGTTCTGGAGGGCAACGCCCGTGTGGTTCATTGACGACCCTGGCGCCTTGTTCCCAAGTGAAACAGCAGCACCTGCCCAGACCCAAACTGCCCTGAGCGCGGGGCAGGTTCTTGGGCTGTTTGCTCAGGGGAGGCGTGGCCAGAGCCGGCTCCGGTGGACCTGATGTTGCCTGCCCTGAGCACTTCAGGGTATCTGGGCCGGGATGCAGGCACCTCACTGCTGAGCTGAGACGTGGGTCCAGCAGCTGCATCTGGGCTCGCAGCCTCCATGATGACAGGGAGTGCCCTGGGCCTGCTCTCCTGTGGCTCATGCCAGGCTGGGTACACTTGGCACGTCAACCCAGGGCTCGTGCCCAACCAAGCTGCCATGCCCCGGGCTGCACCTGTGGGCAGGGCCCCTGGAACACCGAGACTGGGCAGAAGGACATGAGGACTCACGGAGGCTGAGAAGACTCCAGTCACTCAAGGCCAGCCCTGAGGTCAGTTGGTGGCGTGACCTCGGGGGATGCCCTCCAGCAGCAGGAGGCCCAGAGCTTTGCCCTTGGTCTCTGCCAGATCCGCTTCCTCCCGCTTCTGCCCATGGGGCTGACCTGAGGTGCAGGTCACTGTCCTGCCCGTGTCTGGGAGTCCACCTGCCCCCGCCAAGGTGTCGTCACTTTCTCTTCCTCGGCCCTCAGTGTGGAACGGGCAGTGTCCCCCTCGCTGGGCATCCCGGTGGGCACGGGTGCATCATTCTCCCTGCCTCCTCCGCAGAGGCCGCTTGTTTTGAGTCCTTTTCCTGAGGACACCACCCGCCACCCCCTCTGCCGCGACCTTGACCGGGCAACCGGCCCTGAGAGTGGGTGCCGTGGGGACTGCACTGGCGATCGGGGACGGCGCCCTCTGCGGCTCCTCTCCCTTCCCAGCTGAGGTTTGGTCTGAGGATGGTCACTGTGGCATCTCCCTCCTTCCGGGCTCCTGGTGTGTCTGTCTTCACTTTTCCCACGTGCTGCGTGCTCTGAGGCATGGGCATCAGCTGGCCCCGCCTGGGACAAGCACATGGACTCCTGGTGCGGTGCCGGGACACGTCCCTTCGCCCTGGCCAGCACACCTTGGGCTCCAGGTGCCGGATACCTGGCCCCAGGCTCAGCCCAGCTGCAGTCTCAGGCCCCGGGGCCAGGCCTGAGCCGGCAGCCATCCAGGGAGAGTGCCCGGGCCCTGTGAACTTGGGAGGAGGAGAATGTCAATGTTGTCTGTTTGCATGTGAGCAGGTTTCTCCCTGATGGACGAGAGTTTGAGGGAGATGCAGTTTAGTGTCCTGCATGTTCTTCCTTTGAAGTCATCTCCTTTTTCTTGTAAATACACCCCATGGTCTCTTTTCATCCACGATAAAGGAAACATCTTCCATTTTGTCTCATGTGTCCTTTGTGTGACAGAGGAACGATCCGCCAGCTGCTCTGAGGAGACAAGGGTCAGGACGAGCACCCCCGGGTCTATGCAGGCCGCGCTGCGGGGCTGTGGGTGGGGTCCCTCGCTTCCCAGACACACGTGGGTGCCGTGAGCTTGGTGTGGGGTGGGACCTGGGGCCAGGGGTCGGGGGCAGTGGGCGCACTGGCTAGCTGGCAGACCGTGCCAGCGCCTAGAGGCCGGCAGGGGCGTCGCCTCCGAGCTCGTAGAGTGGGTGGGCAGCCTGCAGCCCCCAAGGCTCTCCTGTGTCCCCCCGGGGCATCGCGGTTTTGAGCACCACGCAGTAAGCGGTTTCTCAAGTCACCTTTGATCAGTGACTGTCCACACTGACTGACGGTGGCCACGGACGCCTCCCGGAGCCGGGCCCCCTGCGAGAGGACACCCTCTTACATCCTGCTCAGCAGGCTGCACGGTCAGGAGGGCAGGTGGGGTGAGCGCCCGGGCGGGGTGTCCTTTAGGGGTTCAGGGAGAAGGTACAGGGTCAGGGTCTGAGGAGCTGCTCGTGAGGTTTACTGGGAACCTGCGTGGTCACCAAGACTGTTGTCGTGTCTTGGCCAATGAGGGAATGTCCGTCCTTCCTGCCCATCCTTGCTGAGCAGCGTCCAGCCCCGGCTGCCCACAAGTGAGCCGCAGAAAGCAGACTCAGGTGCTCTGTATCCTGGGAGGCCTCTGTGGGGAGACAGCGGGAAAGCGAGTGGACGGATGAAGAGGATCAATTTGCAACAGTCAGACGCCGCAGGAAATCACCCGACAGAACTAATTCAGGAGACTCAGATTCGATCCAATATTAAAATCTAAAGCAAGTATCAGGAATGCAGGAGACTTTATGCAGCACGAGCCGGACCCTGTGACTATCGAGGCACGTTCATGTCCTGCAGGTGTGAGGCAGTTGGACGCTCTCAGGAGCCGAGAAGTTTTCAACCTGAATAAAAGGTGTGAGAGACTGCGGGCTCCTGAACTCCCCCAGGAAAATATCTCTGGGGGTCTGAGGCCATGTTGGATTGGGGTGTCTCTTTCTGTTGCTGGGATTGTAGGTTTTGTGTACTTTGGACACTTGCCCTTGTCAGGTGTGTGATGTGCACACTTTTCTCCCAGTGCAGGGGCCTATTTTGGGGATGACTTTTCTGAGGCACAGAAGCTCTCTAGTGTGGGGAGGTCACTTGTTCCTACCTGTTCTTCTTCTCTGGTCCTTGGCGTGTGTCCCCAAGCTCATCAGTGGTGTGAGTGTGCAGTGGGCAGCCCCTGTGTGTTCCTTCTGTTATTTTAAGGGTTTGTCTAATGCAATTTTTTAACCCCTTCCTAATTGTTCTAATGATAAGGAAAATAGAAATTCAAACTGTTGTCATTTGTGAGAAGGGACCAATCCAGAGACTGGATAGAGCAAAAAGGTGAGGGAGGGGGAGAAAAGGCCTTTCACCTCTCCTGGGAATGGCGTGGAGATGTCTTCAGACACTGACAACAGGACACCCACAGGATGGAGCAACCTCATCCGGGTATTTGTCCCAGATTTGCAGACTCTACAGTGCAGACCACGCACACCTGTGTTCCCAGCAGCACTGTCCACTGTAGCCAGCTGTGGCCCCAACCCAAGTGCCGTGGACAGAGGAGAGAATATAAAATGTGCATGCACACTCCATGGAATACCTCACGGCTATTAAAGAGGTGAACTAGTGTCCTTCGGGACCAAAGTGGTGGTGGAGAGCGTATGCTAGTGAGATAAGTCAATAAGTGAAAGACATTGGCTGGTCTCACCCATCTGTGGAGTAAAATATAAAAGACAACAATTAAAAAATTATAGTGGCAAACAGCAAAAGGAAATGTTGAAGTGAGTGCAAAAATTTGCTCATTACCAGACAGAACCGGGGAGGAGAGTAGGAGTGTGGATGGAGGGGCCGGGCACTGAAGGGCGTTTAGTAGATTCTGAGTGGACACTGGTGCATGGGGTGGAGTAAAAAGTGACCCACGGTGAAAACAGTAAAAAGTGAAAATGAATGTCCTCCTTGATAAGAACAAATAACAAGTTAACATGATGTTGTGATGAAACACTCATGGAAAGATCCTCACAGACACTCACTGGATTTGTTCAAGGAATAACTGAAAATGCATCAACAGGAATCTGACCACATAATGATGTCATATACCAAGTGGATCAGACTGTGATCTCATGTGTACTTTTTAAGATTTATTTATTTATACAATAGTCAGAGGCGTGGGTGGGTGAGAGAATTCACCAGAGACAGAGTAGGGAGCAGAACAGGCAGATGGACTGAAGACACTGCTGAGGGGAGCAGTGGGAGACCTGAGAGGTCTGCAGCACCATGTGTGTTTCTCCCTGGCCGACCAGGAATCAAACCCGCACCTCAGAGGCTGCACACAGCTTCACAGGGCAGCACTCAACCAAATGCACCACCAGGGAGGCTGTGTGCTCTCATGCTATCACTGAAACAAATATTACTGTGAGTGATTTTCTAACTCAGGTTTCATTCTGAACTTTGAATGGACGAGTCATGTCTTGTGATTAACTACATTTTATTATCACAAATAGTTTCATGGACAAAATGTGCTCATCGGTCAGGAGAGTTTGGAGACACAGTGACTTGCTCTGAGAGGAGCAATGTCACCCCAGCTCACGTTCTCAGTGTTAGGGGAACAATATGAGAACCTCCGGCATGAAGTGCAGATGTGTAGTATTATAAAAAAAATTGCAACTATGCCATAATTTAGTTTGCATAAATTTTTACATAATAAAAAATAATATTGTTCCCAAGTGGAAAAAAAACGAACCTAAGTGTAATCTACAAGAAGGTGGAGAAGACCTGGTAGAGTATCAAGATACAATCTTGAAAAGTAAGGGAACCTAAAAATCAACACAATGACAAGTTACATGTTATAAACTTTTAAGTTGAAACGTAGCTCTTCAAAGATAATTCATATAAGTTTACTTTTGAAAACACCACATCGAGGGGTGCAGTCACGTTGGCATCCAAACAGGCATCACATAAATTAACATCCCATCCACTCCAGGTTTCACTCATAGATTCCTACTAACCAAGGAAGTGTCCATCCTTCCACCTCTGGCAGAGTCAGGTGTGATTTCCCTTTGTCCTTTGAACAGGAACAGGAACTTCTCCTAGAGGATGATGCCCCATGAGGAATCCTGAGGGATCGGGTTCTACTCAAACTCTCCCCTGCTATCACGAGGACAGGGCCCACGGTGGAGACACACACAAGCGGTGGGAACCGAGCCCCAGGACTGGGGTCCCGTGGCCATGTGGTCCTGAGGACAGACCCTTTTACCACTGCTCACATTATGTAAATGTTGGTGAATGTGAGTTCTAGAACATTCTTTCTATACCAAATACAAGTTTTTAACCATGAGCTGGATTCAGTTTATGAATATCACACAGGGAGGGCTTGGGGGAAGGATGCAGCAATTTAGGAAACTAGAATATAGTGAGGATTATGAGAATATGAATTTGTGACAAGGGAATAATCCTAATGCAAGAAATAAATGCTTATAAATGATGACATGTAAGAGTTAGGGGGGAAAGCTGAATTAATGAAGGTTTATAATTGTAGATTGTGATATCTCACATCTTGGAGTATAGGCCCTTCATCAGTCTCCCCACCGCCGACTTCATGGCTTGGTTCCTCAGACTGTATATGATGGGATTAAAGGTGGGGGGCACCACTGTGTAGAACATAGATATGACCAGGTCAGACATGGATGGGGTCCCTGAGGTCGGCTTCAGATAATCAAAGAATCCAGTGGAGAGAAACAGCAACACAACCAGCAGGTGGGGAAAGCAGGTGGAGTAGGCCTTTGCCTTACCTTCTGTGGATGGGATCTTCCTGACAGCAGAGAAGATGTGCACATAGGAAATGATGATGAAAATAAAACAGCAGATACACCAGACCACACTAATGAGAATGGGGACAAGTTTGCTCATTAAATCTCCTGAGCAGGAAATAGCCATTAACTGGGGGATGTCACAGAGGAACTGGTGGACCAGGTTGGACCCACAGTAGGACAAGGTGAAGGTTCCAGCTGTGTAAATCACAGCATTGAGACTCCCCAACCATCCAGGGCACAGCTGTCAGCTGCACACACCTATCCCTGCTCATGATGACTTCATAGTGCAGGGGGTGACAGATGGCAGCATAGCGGTCAAGACTCATAATTGTGAGTAGACACAGCTCTGTAGCTGCTGACATAACCATCATGAAGACCTGGAGGACACAGCCCGGGAAGGAGATGGAGCTGCTGTGCCTCAGAGAGTTGGCAATGGACTTGGGGACCGTGGCTGAGATGAGGCAGAAGTCCGTGAATGACAGACTCCTCAGGAAGAAGTACATGGGGCTGTGGAGGTGCCGGTCCAGGGTGGTGATGAGGACGATGAGCCCGTTCCCCAGCAGGGCACACAGGTAGACCAGGGAGAAGAGCAGCAGGTGCAGGAAGCCCATGTTCCCCTGGCTGGGGAACCCCAGGAGGACGAATTCTGTCACTGCCATGAGATTGATCACCCCTGGAGCCATCACTGCATGAAAGTCTAGAGGAATAAAACACCATGATTGTTCGCCAATGCTGGACCCGCAGTGTCTCTCTGCATAGGACCAGCGTTGTCCTTCCCCACTGACCTCTCTCCCTGTCCATTCCAGCATCAACCCACAGGGATCTCAGCTCCTGCTCTGCTAGCCTTGTCCAGCTTGTGACCCGCAGGTGCCGCCTCTGTCCTTGCCACCTGTGGGAGATGCCAAAGGGCAGAGAGTTCAACCGACCTCACCTCCCTGAGCAGTCTCCTCCCTTCTCAGCACATCCCGTGCATGGGCACCCCTGAAGCCCTGACCCTGACCCCTCCTCTACCATCCCCAAGCCCCAGTCAGCGCACCTCCCAAGAGCGGGAAAACCCCCCAACCAGCCTCAAGAATAGGAATGGTCAGGGATGCCCAAAATAGCCTGTGGGGGTGTCAGACACCAGTCCCTGAAATCATTGGCCAGTTGCAGCTACAGGGGCAATTTTAGGATCGTGCCCTGTGTTGCTCTCAGACCATGGAGTTCCCCTCGCCCCTGTGTCATATGTGCTGAGAGGGTGACCTCCTGCTCCTGCCCATCCCGGTTATTGTCCTTCCCCTTCCCTCACCCAAGGCCCGAAAGTGATTTCTCCTGTAGCCTCTTACCATGGTCACACCCACATGTCCCTTCTGCAGGATGGGCTCGTCCACCCCCGGGTCCCTCCCGGCCCCTCTGTCCCCCTCAGATTCATGCACATCTGTGCAGGAATGAGGCCGCTCCGGGGCTGAGCCGGATGGTCTGTGCATGTGGCTGTCCCTGCCGTTCCCAGGGCCCTGGGACCCTGGGTGCGGGTTTGTTCCTCCCCCCAGGCCCGTGTGTGAGAGGGGATGCCTGGACATGGGGCAGCCCTGCCCACTCCCCTCCCCCTCCCCAATCTCACCCTCTCCTTCTTCTGTGGGATGACGGATGGGAGGACCTGGGGAGGCAGGATTTTTATGAGAATATAGTAATATAAAACAATTGCAACACATTGGTGGGAATAAATCCGAAAATTTAATAAAAATCAAGGAAATACATTAGGGTACTTGGTTGTTAATAATGTTGACATCTGTTGAGTGATTTATATACAAAATTAAAATGATAAAACAACATTTGACATCTATCTCCTCCAGGCGCTGTTTAAATATTGTGACTTTATTTTACAATATTACCAACAATCCCAGAGTATGGAGTTGGGGAAAATCCCAAGTTCCTGTCTATAAATAGTCAGAGGTCCGTGCCATCCTCACGTTTGTGTCATAGCCATTAAGTGATCAACATGTTGCTATAAACTTTACTGAGTTTCTACTTGACTCATATCTGTCACGTTTAAGACAGAAATGCTTAACATTCTGAATTTAACAATAAGTATTAGTTTTAAATTTTTGTTAGAATTTCTTCCTTACAGTCTAATTCCATTAATTGTTGTGATTTTGTTTAGTATCCAAAATACATTCATTGTGCTGATGCTGAAATCCTAGGTATGAACATTAATCTTCACACATCCCATCATTCAAAATCTTCTAATATGATCAATGTATTAAAAGTCAATAACTTTGAACACATTAAATTAAATGAGAGTATGTTTTCTCTCATTGTGTCTCATCCCAGGCTGATATGGCAGTGAGACTCTGAGTGACTTGGGCACCTTCAGGAACTTTGTTGTCATGAATGACAAAATGAACAGTTTAACTACGGCACATTCTCAAGTCTAAAATTAAGCTTGACATCAGAAAACTTTCATTGTGAATAATTCTCCTCTGTAAACAGCTGGGGCAGATACCTTTAATCTCGGGAGAAAGATCCAGCTGTCCTTTGAGTCTCTCTCCTGAGGTTGTCCCCATGGAAAGACAGAGGGTGTCCCGGCCTCTCACTCCATGGTCGGAGCTTGGGGAGCATCTGAGCACTCACAGGATGTTTCACCCCATCCTACGCCGCCTCATGGGCAGAGAAGGGTCTCAGGGCTGGACTATTTGAGCTGTGGAGCTGGTGTCCGCGTGTTGGACACTGTCCAGATTCTAGCCTTCAGGGACCTTCCTCCAGAGGGAAAGTGTGTGTTTACCTGACTGTGTTAATTGGCGCGTCCTCCAATGTGTCTCAGCGAGTAATTATCACACTCAGTGTGTAGATGTGATTTTGTGTCTGGCTCAAGCCTGTATGGACGTGAATAGACAAATCCTCATGTCCAGGTTCCAATCCCCACCTGTCGTGTCTGCCATGGTGGGCACCATCAGTCATAACAGTGTCCTGAGTCCCTGTCTAGACAGCTGGACAGTCGCCCGTCACCCCCTGTGTGCCCTTCAGGGAGATGGACTTGAGGGGGATGTGGAAAGGCCTGAGGTGGGAGGGAAGGGACATGGAAAGAGGCAGGAGGGAGCCCAGGGAGGGGGAGTGGGGCGGAAAGACAATGGATGTCCAGCAGAAGTGAGTGACCACGGGGGTCACCAGCCCTGTGGGAAGAGAAACTTTACTTGTCTCTGAAGTTGGGTATCCTGTGGTTCTTTTCCACCCCAGCACCTGTCACTGCACTTACATTAGAATTGTCCTTTTATTGGGATAATTTTACTTTCAACCTTAACAAAATGGAGTAGAATATTAGGATTTCTGCTCATGGTGTCATATCCTTAGGTTTGCTGCCTGACGATGGTGATGTCACACATGGAAACAGGTGTTTATCTGCTTGAGTTTACTCTTCTGTAGGGGGTGGGGCAGGACCTGCTTCACTCTGCTGCGTGTGTCTGTCTGCTTCTCCCAGCACCATCTCCCCACTTTCCTGCTCCAGTGCCTGCTCTGGCACCTCTTTCATAGGGTCACTGTCCATCCTGATGAGGGTGGGTTCCTGGGCCCTCGTTATATTCCAGGGGCCTGTGTCTGTTTTTGTCCCAGTGCCATGCTGCCTTAAGTATTATAGCTTTATTGTATAGACTTAAGTATGGAAGAGTGCTATCTCCGTTCTTCCTCAGGGTTGTTTTGTGTTCTGGGTCTTTTGTGGTTCCATATATATTTCAGTAATATTTGTTTCACATCTTGGAAGAATACCATTGAATTATTCATTTGGTAATCGTTAAATGTGTAAATTGCTGTGGTTCTTATGGATATTTTGTAATGCTGATTCTTCAATTCATGAGGAGGGTTTATCTTTCGATTTTTGGACATTTCCTATTTGTTTTAACAATGTCTTACAATTTTCTATCTTTTAGGTTTACTCCTAGGTACTTAATTTTGTGATTATATAAAGGACTGTCTTCTCACCTTCTCTGCTTCATATTTTGCATATAGGAAGGGAATCAGTTTTCATGTGTTCATTTTGTAAACTTCCAAGTATACAGAAGTGGTTTATTTAATTTAATTTGGGTTTCTTTTGGAGTCTCTAGAGTTCTCCATGTATAATAACATGTTGTCCAACAATTTTAAATGTCTAAATTCCAACAAACTTGAGGTGTTTAATGTTTCATTCACTTACATATTTTAATTATGCTATGAAATGACTATGAATAGTCTCAGTGAATGTTTATAATGCTCTGATTCAGGTTCTTAATTCAATACATATATTGGGTTCTTATTGTATCCCAAAACTTTATACCTGTAAAGTATAACAGTACCAAGAATTAATATGAAGAAAGTCATTTATTGGCAGAAAAATAAAATTGCCTATCACTTAAAAGAAGAGTATGAAGTTGTCATCCCAGACTTTCAAAGATGGAGTTGTTGGCATTTTCTAACCATTCCTGGCTGCCTCCTTATTTACTTTGTGCCCACATGGGTCTCACCTGGGCTGGAGGAAAGGTAGGCCTGACTAGCGGCCTCACAAGGTGAAGTCTGTGAGAATGACTTAAATGTCTGACATCAAATTGGAACTACATTCTCATCATAAAATATTTTGGTGTGAAATTTTCAAATGTAGGACATCACAGATGGGAAAGCAAAGGTGGATGCAGTCAGCAGAGAGGACCTGAGGCCAGAGAGCAAGTAACAATCATGAGGGCATTCCGCTTCCCAAATTGAAATCTCCTTCAAATTCTTTGTTATCTTTATGTGTACACTGAATGATAACATTATTTTATTGTACGTCAATCTGATGAGTTTTTTCATTTCAACACGTTCATAAAAAAATGCAGACATTCTAGGTACAATTCCTCTTGATGACCTGCCCAGCCAGGGCATTGTCCTGCCATGCCCGCCCACTCTAGTGATTAAATAAATGGGGATAACACTCCTGTAAAGTGTGGGGTGAGGTCATGGATGGCATCCCTAACAGATTTCTGGAAATATTAGATATTAGGTTGGCTACTAGCTATCAATTTGTTAAGAGCATCATAACTTTTTTTTTTTTTTTTTTTTTTTTTTAGTAATTACAGTGCACATGAACTGAACTTTCTTATTTCTGGTGTCCACCATGTGCTGAGTGTGTTTATGATAAATGCCAGCAGCACCCACCCACACCAGATCTTCCAGGAGTGTCTCTACCACATCACATATGTGGGTCTTTATCCACAGAAGGTCATGACTACTCAGATACTAACTTGGACCAAATGCCTTATTTATGCTGTGAAGGCCCCACTCACCAAGTAAAGGGGCCTCTATCCTCCCCGAGGTCCCTGACCACGTGACTGAGAATGTCAGTGATTGAAAGGGGAAGCCGCCTTAGAGACTGGAGATGCTGCCCTGTGAGAGAACTTCTGCTGACCCATGAGATGAAACCCAACCACAGCCTCTCGCAGCCGGGAGCACAGAAATGGAGACCAGCAAAGTGTGTCTGGAAGTCCCCTCCAATATACACGGAATATCACAGTGCACCTAAGTGTTAAAAAGAGGAACAATCAATGCTAATAGAGTATATGAGCAGCAGACTGTATGAATCATCATAAATGTAATTTAAAAATGAACATATATTATTAAATTTTACAAAGAAATTATATGAACTTAGAAAAACATAAAGGCCAGTATTATGTGAAATTTTAAAATATGTGTCTCATAATGGAGTCATGAAGTCATCTTCCCGATTACATTCAGGTGCGTCTCCCCTTCATCAGTCTCCCAACAGCCAACTTTATGGCTTGGATCCTCAGAGTGTATATGACGGGGTTAAAGGTTGGGGGCACCACCGTATAGAACATAGAAATGACCAGGTCAGACATGGACGGGGTCTCTGAGGTAGGCTTCAGATAATCAAAGAATGCAGTGGAGAGAAACAGCACACCACAACCAGCAGGTGGGGAAGGCAGGCGGAGTAGGCTTTGGCCTTGCCTTCTGGGGAGCTGTTGCAGGGGTCTTGGTGGAACCTGTGTAGTCACCAAGACTATTGTCGTGTCTCAGCCAACAAGGGAATGTCCATCCTTCCCGCCTGTCCTGGCTGAGCAGCGTCCAGCCCCGGGTGCCCACGAGTGAGTTGCAGAAAACAGACTCAGGTGGTCTGTCTGCCCTGGATGCCTCTAAGTGGGGAAAGCGGTACAGCGAATGGGATGGATGAAAAGGATCAATTTGAAATAGTCAGATACCGCAGGAAATCACCTGACAATATTAATATTAATGTAGGTTACTTAGATTATATCAATAATGAAATCAAAAGGATGCATCAAGAATCCAGGAGATCTTATGCAACACGTGCCGGTATCTATGACTCTCTCAGGGATGTTCAAGTGGCTTCAGTTGTGAGGCAGGTGGATGGGCTCAGTCGCACGTATGGTTTCAACCTGAATAAAAAGTGTGAGAGGCTGCGGGATCCTCACCTACCTGAGGGAAATGTCTCTGGGGGTCTGAGGCCTTGTTGGATTGGGGTGTCTCTTTCTGTTGCTGGGTTTGTAGGTTTTGCGCACTATGGGCACTCCCCTTGTCAGATATGTCATGTGCACAATTTTCTCCCAGTGCAGGGGCCCATTTTGGGGATGGATTTTCTGAAGCACAGAAGCTATCTAGTGTGGGGGGGGCACTTGTTCCTACGTGCTCTCTGCCCTGGTCCTTGGCTTGTGTCCCCAAGCTCATCTGTGGGGTGAGTGTGCAATGGGCAGCACCTGTGTGTTCCTGCTGGTATTTTAAGGGTTTGTCTAATGCAAATTTTTAACACATTCCAAATTGTTCTAATAATAAGGAAAATAGAAATCCAAACTGTTGTCACCTGTGAGAAGGGACCAATCAAGAGACTGGACAGAGCAAAAAGGTGAGGGAGGGATAGAAAAGGCCTCTCACCTGTCCTGGGAATGGCGTGATGTCTTCAGACACTAACAATGGGACAACCACAGGATGGAGCAATCTCATTCGGGTATTTGTCCCAGATGCACAGACTCTACAGTGCAGACCACATATACCTGTGTTTACAGCAGCACCATCCACCGATGCCGGTCGTGGCCCCAACCAAAGTACCATGGACAGAATAGTGAATAAAGAATGTGGATCCACACTCGATGGAATACTATACAACTATTAAAAAGGTGAACTAGTGTCCTTAATGACCAAAAGTGCACCTTGTGGTGTGTGTGCTAGAGACATAAGTCAAAAAGTGAAAGATATTGGCTGGTCTCACCCATCTGTGGAATTTAATATAAAATTGAATAATTAAAAAATTATAGTGGCAAACAGCAAAAGGAATTGTTCGACTGAGTACAAAAATTTCTCTTTACCAGACAGAACAGGGGAGGAGAGTAGGAGTGTGGACGGAGGGGGCAAGAGCCACAGGGCATTTAGTAGATTCTGAGTGGACACAGGTGCATGTGGGGGAGTGAAAAGTGACCCACGGTGAAAACAGTAAAACGTCTAAATGAGTGTCCTCCTTGATGAGAACAAATAACAAATTAACGTGATGTTTGGATGAAACATTCATGGTAAAACCCCTTCTCAACACACACTCACTGGATTTATTCAAGGAAAAATAGAAAATACATCCACAGGAATCTGACCAGGGAATGACATCATATCCCGAGGGGATGGGGACTGTGACCTCATACTATCACTGAAATGAGTATTTGAGTGATTTTCTAGCTCAGGTTTCATTCTGAAATTTGAATGGACAAGTCATGTCTGGTGATTAACTACATTTTATTATCATAAATAGCTTCATGGACAAAATGTGGAGACACAGGAGACTTTGGAGAGTTTGGTCAGGAGAGTTTGGAGACACAGTGACCTGCTCCCAGAGAGGAGGCACATCACCCCTGCTCACGTTCTCAGTGTTAGGAAAACAAGAGTGATATCTTCCGAAGTGCAGTGCAGATGTGTAGAATTGCATTAAAATTGAAAATATGCCATGCTTTAGTTTGCATAACAAAATAATAACACAGTTCCCAAGTGGAAGGAAAGTGAACTTAAGTGTAATCTACAAGAAGGTGGAGAAGACCTGGTAGAGGATCAAGATACAATCTGGAAAATTAAGGGAACCTAAAAAGCAACACAGTGACAAGTTACAGATTATAAACTTTTAAGTAGAAACATAGCTCTTCAAAGATAATTCATATAACTTTACTTTCAAAAACACCATATCGATGGGTGCAGTCATGTTGGCATCCAAACAGGCATCACAGAAATTAACATTCCATCCATTCCAGATTTCACTCATAGATTCCTACTAACCAAGGAAGTGTCCATCCTTCCACTAGTGGCAGAGTCAGGTGTGGTTTCCCTTTGTCCTTTGAGCAGCAAGAGGAACTTCTCCTAGAGGAAGACACCCCGTGAGGAATCGTGAGCAACAGGGGGCCTCACTCTCTGTCTCCCCTGCCATCAACAAGGACAAGGCCCTTGGTGGAGACACACGCAGGCTGTGGGAACCAAGCCCTAGGACTGGGGTCCCGTGGCCATGTGGCCCTGAGGACAGACCCCTTTACCACTGCTCAATGTTGTGTAAATGTTGGTGAATGTGAGTTCTAGAACATTCTTTCTACACCAAATACAAGGTTTTAACCATGACCTGGATTCAGTTTATGAACATCACACAGGGAGTGCTTAGGGGAAGGATTACAGCAATTTAGGAAACAGGAGTATAGTGAGGATTATGAGAATATGAATTTGTGACAAGGGAATAACCCTAATGCAAGTAATTGATGCTTATAAATGATGACATTTAAGAGTTTGGGGAAAAAGCTGAATTAATGAGGGGCTATAATTGTAGATTTGTGATATCTCACATCTTGGAGTAATGGCCATTTATCAGTCTCCCCAAAGTTAACTTCATGGCTTGGTCCCTCCGACTATATATGATGGGATTAAAGATGGGGGGCACCACCGTGTAGAACATAGAAATGACCAGGTCAGACATGGATGGGGTCCCTGAGGTTGGCTTTATGTAAGCACAACATCCAGTGAAGAGATACAGCATGACAACCAGCAGGTGGGGAAGGAAGGTGGTGTAGGCCTTTGCCTTACCTTCTGTGGATGGGATCTTCCTGACAGCAGAGAAGATGTGGACATAGGAAATGATGACGAAAATAAAACAGCAGATACCCCAGACCACACTAATGAGAATGGGGACAAATTTGCTCATTACATTTTCTGAGCAGGAAATAGCCAATAACTGGGTGTCGTCACAGAAGAACTGGTGGACCACATTGGACCCGCAGTAGGACAAGGAGAAGGTTCCAGCTGTGCAGATCACAGCATAGAGACCCCCACCCAGCCAGGACACAGCTGTCAGCTGCACACACCTATACCTGATCATGATGCCCTCAGCATAGCTGTCAAGGCTCATCACTGTGAGCAGGTTCAGCTCTGCACCTGCTGAAAAAATCATCATGAAGACCTGGAGGACACAGCCCAGGAAGGAGATGGAACTGCTGTGCCTCAGAGAGTTGGCAATGGACTTGGGGACCATGGCTGAGATGAGGCAGAGGTCTGAGAAGGACAGACCCTTCAGGAATAAGTACATGGGGGTGTGGAGGTGCCAGTCCAGGGTGGTGATGAGGACGATGACCCCGTTCCCCAGCAGGGCGCACTGGTAGACCATGGAGAAGAGCAGTGGGTGCAGGAAGCTCATGGTCCCCTGGGTGGGGAACCCCAGGAGGACAAATTCTGTCACAGCCTTGAGATTGTCCACGGTCACCCCTGGAGTCATTTTCTGTATTGAAAAAAATATAAAGAACAATAAAATATTGTCATATTGTCAATATTGTCATACAATGAGTTATCAGCATAAGATAATGATTCAGTTTACTCACCGGGTAATCACTCCTTATTGGTCCTACAGAGTCTAGTACCCTCATGTGCGCATGCTGCTGTGTTCAACCTTTCATTTCCATCTCCTGTGAGGGGACATGATCACACTGTCCAAACAAGTCCTGAAAATTGTTGAAGGCTTGAAGATTTCCACTGACTCAGGAGAACTTTAAGAATTACAATTTCAAACCTCTCAACATACCTGACTGACTGTGCCTCCCAAGTGCCCCAGTCCTGCAGCTCCCCCTCCTGCCCAGGCCAAGGGTCTCCGCCCAGCACACCTCCCAGAGGTTGTCCAGGGCACAGCCCCAAAGGACATGTGACCATGACCAGCCCCTCCCCACCCTGAAGAGCCCATCCCAGCTCCTCCAGCACAGCCCTGGTCTGGGGAGGCCCCACAGGGACGGGTGTGCAAGGAGATGGTTTGTACTGGTCCCTGTTTTCCTGCTCCCCAGAACCCGACACTGTCCTGGAACTGAATGATCTGGGCTTTGCATCCCCTTGCAGCATGTCCTGACACCTCCTCTGTCAGATTCCTGTCCCTGTGGCCTCACTGCTGCCTCGTGGTCCATCCCCCTGTCTCCTCATCTCCCTGCCCCTGACTCCCCACATCTGAGGTCCCAGAGACCACATTTCCCGCAGACTCTCCTCCTGGGTCACACCCACACGTCCCTCCTGCAGGATGGGCTCATCTACCCTGGGTCCCTCCCGGCCCCTCTGTCCCCCTCAGACTCATGCACGTCTGTGCAGGGAGGAGGCCGCTCTGGGGCTGAGCCGGACGGTCTGTGCGTGTGGCTGTCCCTGCCGGCCCCTGGGCCCCGGGTCCCCCTGGTGCGGGTTTGTTCCTCTCCCCAGGCCCGTATGTGAGTGGGGACGTCTGGACACGTGGCAGCCCTGCCCTCTCTCCTCCTCCCCATTCTCACCCTCTCCCCGCTCTGTGGGTGACAGAGGGTCAGGCCCTGCAGAGGGAAATACAGTGGTGGACAGAAATTTAAAAATTCAGTAGAAACTAGAAGATAAATGAAAATACCAGGTGGTCATAGGTGGAGACATCTCTTGAGTGGTTTAGAATAATATTTGTAATGATGAAATCATTTTTTTCCAGTTAAGGTAGGATTTTTAGAAGAATGTGTTGATATGAATGTATAGTAAGATATTAGAGAAGCAATTCCATCTGTTTTAATGAAAACAACAATAAATAAGTTTTGAACCTGTTGTATCCTATGAAAAACTTATTCAGTGATTTATAATACATATTTATATTTATATTATATAAAATCAGATTTTCTGTTGCTGTGGAGTTAAAATAAAAACAATATCACGTCCACAATAGACCACTTTCCAGATGTTCTATCATTATATTGTGAAGGAAATAGAAAGATCAACATAGATCCCGGGAAAAGGTCATGAATTTCTGTCTGACTCACCTACTTTTCATAATAGTTTAGGGATGAATGTGTGTAGCTTTCCCTTTTTAAATAATCTGTATTATTTTAAATTTCCTCGGAGTCTCTACTACTTCTTAAATAATTCCACTGAATGTGATTTAAAAAAAATCAATTTATTTTTGCTTACAAGAGCTGGGGTGCAGGCTAGAGGTGTGTGGGTGTGATAGGACTCACCAGAGACAGAGCGGGGAGCAGAGCAGGCAGATTGACTGAAACCCAGTGCTGAGGGGAGCAGCGGGGAGACAGGAGAGGTCTGCTGCTCCCTGTGGGTAGCTCCCTGGCCAGGCATCGAACTCTTGCTGCAGAGGCTGCGGATAGTTTCACAGTGCTGAGACTTAACCCCTTGCACCACCAGGGAGGCCCCCATCAAATGTGATTTTATCAAACACTAAACACTTTCAACTCAGAGTTCTAAATGCTGAAATATCATAGCATTGATGCAACGATTCTCAAATATACCACCTGTAAATAAAAAATGTATTTTCTCTCTTAGAATCTCTCCCAGAACGACATGGCACTCTGGAATGGAACTCTCTGTACACCTTAGAATTTATTAATTATAATTTATAAGATGAACTCTTGCTGCAGAGGCTGCGGATAGTTTCACAGTGCTGAGACTTAACCCCTTGCACCACCAGGGAGGCCCCCATCAAATGTGATTTTATCAAACACTAAACACTTTCAACTCAGAGTTCTAAATGCTGAAATATCATAGCATTGATGCAACGATTCTCAAATATACCACCTGTAAATAAAAAATGTATTTTCTCTCTTAGAATCTCTCCCAGAACGACATGGCACTCTGGAATGGAACTCTCTGTACACCTTAGAATTTATTAATTATAATTTATAAGATGAATATTTCAACTGCTGTTATTCTGAAATACAGAATGCATTGGGAAGTGACACCGGGTTGTAAAACACGTTACCTCAAAAGAGAACAAATAACATTCCCTCTGGTAGGACAACAAGAATAAGGTCCGCTGTTCCCAGGCACAGGCTGATCCTGTGATAGGCAGCTCAGTGGGACAGACACTGACACTCAGCAGAGAACTTGGATCACCCGGGAGCGCCCCCGCCTGACCCGACCCGCACGTCCAGGCTGGCGGCGCCCTAGCCCAGCAGAGGAGCCCACGAAGCTCGCCCTCCGGAGCCGGGAGGAGACGCGAACCCCCGATGGCCGGTCCCGCTGCCCCAGAAGCGCTGCCTCCGCTGTCTGCTCCGGCCTAGGCTCCCGACCCGCAGCGGGCAGGGTGCTCAGTGTCCGTGGCCCCAGGGCCCTGACATGTCTGCGCCCTCCACGGGGGCCTCGCCGGGGCCCCGGAGTCCTCGTCCCCGTGGACTTCTCGGCGGTGCCCCGGTAGTGAGCCTCCCGGGAGAGCGGTGCCATCGGGGGTCCTTGGGGACCCCGCGAGCAGGACCCGCCCCCTCAGCCCCATCAGTGACCCATCACCGCCGTGGGGCCGGGTGTGGCCCCCCCAGAGCCACAGACGAGCCCTGTCCACAGGGGGCTGGAAAGTCACTGCCACCCCCCGTGCATCCCCCTGGGGTCCTGGGGCAGGAGGAGGGAACAGACAGGAGGAGGGAGCGCAGGAGGAGCGGGGAGAGACAGGAGGGCAGCAGGACCGCAGGGCAGCCGGCTGGAACCAGGCCAGATGGGGATGTTCCTGTCCCTGCAGAACCCCGCGTCCCCCCGGAGCCGAGCTGTGCCGGGGTGTGGCTCCCCTTGGCCAGGCGGCCTGTGTGCGCCCACGGGTGGCCTCGGCGGGGCTCTCTGCGGGCTGGTCAGGCATCTGGGCCGCAGGCATCTGGACAGGGCTTCCTTGTGGCCCCGCGGGAGGCACGCCCAGGAGTTGTCCGGACTCTGGAGACACTTGCTGGCCGAGTGGGGACAGGCCCCGGGTGGGGTCATGGCCATCGACACTGCATCCTGTGTGGTCGCTGAGGGATGGTGGACGTAAGAGAGGACCTTGTCGGGATGGCTCCTGAACCCCAGTGAGCCCTGAGCCGCAGTGACCCCTGCAGCCCCAAACTCTGAACCCCAGTGACCCCTGCACTCCAATGACCCCTGGATTCCAGTGACCCGTGGACCCCAGTGGCCCCAGACAGCCCAATCAGGCCCTCCTCTCCCCTCCCCCCATGTCCCCCTCCCACGGGCTCCTCACCAAGGTCCCCTTGCCAGGGTGAGGCGACAGGACCAAGGCGGGTCAACAGCAGAACCGGGCCCAGTGGTCTGAGCACAGAGCCTGCACCCCAGCCCTGCCCCATCACCTCCTTCTCCAGACTTGGCCTCCGGGATGCCCCTGGGGGGCGCCACCATGACACAGTTGAGGGTGGCCCCACAACCAGCAAACTGGTGGGAATTTTTTCTCGACATCCTAGCCAACATTTGTTGTTGCTAGTTTTTTAATATGTGCCATTCTCACTGTTGTAAGATGGTATCTCATGGTAGTTTTGATTTGCATTTCCCTGGTTACAAGTGATGTTGAACATTGTTTCATATGCCTGTTGGCCATTTGCATTTCCTCTTCGGAGAAGTTTCTTTTTAGCTATTCTGCCCATTTTTTTTTTTTATTTTTCTAGAGGCATGTTTTATTTATTTATTTATTTGTTTGTTTGTTTTGTTTATACATGCACTGGGTAGAGTCAGAAGCGCGGGAGGTTAAGAGAATTCACCAGAGCCAGAGCGGGGAGCAGAACAGGCAGAAGGACCAAAGTACACTGCTGAGGGGAGCAGCGGGTGGCAGAAGAGGTCTGCATGCCATGTGGGACCCTCCTCCAGTGGCTGGGGAGCAGCCGGGGATCGAACTGGAGCCACAGAGGCCGCAGGCAGCTTTGCAAAACAGCGCTCAACTGCTGTGCCACAGGGGAGGCCCTCTTCTGCCCATTTTTTGACTGCATTATTTTCTTTGTTTTTGTTGAGTCTCTTCAGCTCTTTGTAGAATTTTGTGATCAGTCCTTTATCATTAGTGTTTTGTGCAAAAATGGTCTCCCAGTGGGTGGGGTTTCTCTTTGTTTTGGTTATTGTCTCTTTTGCTGTGCAGAAGCTCTTTAATTTGATGTAGTCCCAGCTGTTGATCTTTGCCTTCACTATCGCTGCCTTGGGTGATGAGTCCTTAAAGATGTTGCTGAGGTGCATGTCATGCAGTGTTTCGCCTATATTTCCTTCTATGTATTTTATGGTTTCAGGTCTTATGTCTAGTTCTTTAATCCATTTTGAGTTGATTTTTGTGTATGATGTGAGGTGGTAGTTCAAGCTTCATTCTTTTGCATGTAGTGACCCAGTTTTCTCAGCACCATTTATTGAACAAACTTTCTTTGCTCCAATTCATAGTCTTTGGTCCTTTGTCAAAGATTAGTTGACCATAATTCTGTGGGTTTATTTCTGGATTTTCTTTTTGATTCCATTCGTCTGTGTGTCTGTTCTTCTTCCAATACCATGCAGTTTTGATGATTAGGGCTTTGTAGTATAGTTTGGAGTCTAGGAGTGCGATGCGTCCATTCTCTTCTTTTTCTTTTTTCTTTTTTTCAGGAGAGCTTTGGCTATTCGGGGTTTTGGGTGATTCCATATGAATTTCATCAATATTTTTTCTATTTCTTTGAAGAATGACACTGAGATTTTAATTGGAATTGCATTGAATCTGTAGATTGCTTTTGTAGGATGACCATTTTAATAATGTTTATTCTTCCAATCCATGAGCAGGGGATGTCTTTCCATTTCTTTGTGTCTTCTTCTATTTCTTTTAACAGTGCATTATAGTTTTATTTGTATAGGTCCTTTACCTCTTTTGTTAGATTTATTCCCAAGAATTTGACTTTTTTTTTGTTTTGATAATTAAAGGGATTTTTTTTTTATTTCTTCTTCAGATTTATTGTTTGTGTATAGGAAGGCTACTGACTTTTGCATGTTGATTTTGTATCCTGCCACTTTAATAAACTGATTGATTAGTTGAATTAGTTTTTCTGTGGAGTTTTTGGGGTTCTCTAGTATATTATCATATCATCTGTAAATGGTGATATTTTGACTTCTTCTTTTCCTATTTGGATTCCTTGTATGTCTTTCTCTTGTCTTATTGCTCTGGCTAGGACTTCCAGTATTATATTGAAAAGCAGTGGTGAGAGTGGACATCCTTGTCTTGTTCCAGGTCTTAATGGAAATGCTTTCAGCTTTTCACCATTGAGAATGATACTGGCTGTTGGCTTGTCATAGATGGCCTTTATGATGTTGAGTTTTGTTCCTTGTATCCCAAGAATTTCAATGGCTTTTATCATGAATGGGTGTTGCACTTTGTTGAAAGCTTTGTCAGCATCTATTGATATTATCATATGGTTTTTATATTGCTTTTTTGATGTGTTGGATAACTTTGATTGATTTTTGGATGCTGAACCATCTGTGTGTCCCTGGAATGAATCCTACTTGGTCGTGGTGAATTATCTTATGGATACATTGTTGGATTCTGATAGCTAAAATTTTATTGAGGATTTTTGCATCAGTGTTCATTAGGGAGATTGGCCTGTAGTTTTCCTTTTTTGTGTTGTACTTGCTCGGTTTTGGTATTAGTGTAATGTTGGCTTCATAGAACGTGTTTGGTATTATCCCTTCCTTCTCAATTTTTTGGAAGAGTTTGTGAAGGATAGGCACTAATTAATCTCTGAATGTTTGGTAGATGTTTGTAAATCCATCAGGTCCTGGGCTTTTGTTTTGGGAAGGATTTTGATTATCATTTCAATTTTGCTGCTTGTAATTGGTCTGTTTAGGTGTCTATTTCTTCTTTATCTGGCTTTGGGTGATTGTAGAGTTGTAGGAATCTGTCCATCTCCTCTAGATTGTTGAACTTGTTTCCATAAATTTGTTCATAGTAGTTACTGATTATTCTTTTGATTTCTGTGGTGTCCGTTGTGATTTCTCCTCTTTCGTTTATGATCCTGTTTATTTGTGCCTTCTCCCTTTTTTCCTTTGTGAGCCTAGCTAGGGATTTATCTATTTTATTTATTTTTCTGAAGAACCAGCTCTTGGTTTCATTGATCTTTTGGATTTTTTTTTTTTTGTGTGTGTGTGTGTGTGTGTGTGTGTGTGTTTGTTTGTTTCAATTTCATTTATTTCTGCTTTGTTTTTTATTCTTTTTTTTCTTCTACTTTTTTTTTTTTTGTTGTTGTTGTTGTTGTTCTTTTTCTAGATCTTTGAGCTTCGAGATTAGGTTGTTTCTTTGAGTTCTTTCTTGTTTCTTGATGTGAGCCTCTATTGCTATATATTTTCCTCTTATTACTGCTTTTGATGCATATAGCAAATTGGTGTCCTCCTTGTCATTCAATTCAAAGATTTTTTTTTTTAATTTCTTCTTTGATCTCCTTGTTTTTCCCTGATCTTCCAGTAATGTGGATTTCAATCTCCAAGAGGCAGGAGAGTTCCTTGTCTTCTTTTTATGGTTTATTTCTATTCTGATGCCTTCATGGTCAGAAAAGATGGTTGGTATGATTTCAATCTTGGTGTATCTTTTTTTTTTTTTAAAGATTTATTTTATTTATTTATACAAGCACTGGGTACAGTCAGAAGCACGGGAGGGTGAGAGAATTCACCAGAGCCAGAGCGGGGAGCAGAGCAGGCAGAAGGACCTAAGTACACTGCTGAGGGGAGCAGCGGGCGGCAGGAGAGGTCTGCGCGCCATGTGGGACCCTCCTCCGGTGGCCGGGGAGCAGCCGGGGATCGAACTGGCGCCGCAGAGGCAGCGGGCAGCTTCGCAACCCAGCGTTCAACCGCTGCGCCACCGGGGAGGCCCTTGGTGTATCTTTTGATGTTTGTCTTGTGCCCCAGTATGTGATCGATCCTGGAGAATGAAACGTGTGTGCTTGAGAAAAATGTGTACTCCGTTTTTTTTTTTTTTTTGGGGGGGGTTTACTGTTCTATAGATGTCTGTTAAGCCCAAGCACTCTAGATCCTTATTTAGAGCTTTAGTATCTTTACTTATTTTTTGTCTCGTTGATCTATCCATTTTTGACGGTGGTGTGTTGATGTCTCCCACTATGTATGTGTTTTCTCTGATGTCTGTTTTCAGAGATGACAATAGTTGTCTGATATATTTTGGTGCTCCTTTGTTGAATATATAGTTAATGAGTGTTATTTCTTCTTGAAGTATTGTCCCCTTGATCATAATGTAGTGACCGTTGGGGTCTCTTTTTATCTTTTTGAGTTTGAAATCTGTTTTATCTGATATAAATACAGATGTTCCTGCTTTCTTTTTTGGTCCATTTGCTTGTAGGATTGTTTTCCATCCTTTAACTTTGAGTCTATTTTTATCTTTTGTAGCTAAATGTGTTTCTTGGAGACAGCAAAAGGTTGGGTTTTGTTTCTTAATCCAGGCTGCAACTCTGTGTCTTTTTATTGAAAGTTTAGTCCATTAACATTTAGAGTTAATATTGATATGTTAGCAACTGTGTTTGTCATTGTTTGACTTTCCTTTGATTTTATTTATTTATTCTTTTGATAACTTTTTTTTGGCCTTCTTTCATTGTTATTCGTCCCTCTGAGGTTCTGGTTTTAGGACTCCTTGTAGTATTTTTTGGAGTGGGTGTTTAGTCGTAATGAAATTCCAGAGTTTCTGTTTGTCTGGGAAGGTCTTTATTCTTTCTTCATAGAGGAAGGAGAGCTTTGCGTGATAGAGTATTCTTGGTTGGCATCTGTTTTCTTGGAGTCTGTTGACTATGTCCCTCCACTCTCTCCTTGCCTGTAGTGTTTCTTCAGAGAAGTCTGATGTCAGCCTGATTGGTTTTCCTTTGAATGTTATCTGTTTCTTCTTTCTTGTCAGCTTCATTATTTTTTCCTTGTCCTGGATTCTTGGGAGCTTTACTATTATGTGTCTTGCTGTATTTTTCCTTTCGTCGTGGAAGTTTGGTGTTCTTCTTGCTTCTTGTATATCAATTTTCAGCTCCTTCTTCACGTTTGGGAAGTTCTCTTCTATTATCTCCTTGAGTATTTTTTCTGTTCCGAAATCTCTCTCTTCCCCTTCTGGTATTCTTATAACTCTCATATTTCCTTTCCTCATGGAGTCAGATAGTTCCCGAAGTCTTTCTTTGGTCTTTTTCCTTCATACTTCTCTTTCCTTTTCTGTTTTGGTTCTTTTTATTTCTGTGTCTTCAAGAGTACTTATTTGTTCTTCTATCTCATCTATTCTGCTTTCATTGCTTTTCACAGAGTTCTTTAGCACCTCAACTAATTCTTTGATCTCCTGCATTTCTTTTTCTTCCCTCTTTAGGGACTCCATTTCATCCTTCTGATCGTTGATTATTTTTCCCTTATCATTGTTTTCCTTTATGACTTCTGTCAGTTTTTAATCATGGCAATTTTAAATTCTCTTTCTGGAAGGCTCAGAAGTTCTTCCAAGTTACTGTTGTTGCAATCTGGGGGGTGGTTTTCTTTTTCTGGTGTGCTTTTTTCCTGAGGAGTTGCTAGGTTTTGTGTGGTTCTTCCACGCCCTACTGTCTGTTTTTTTAATTTGCCTTATGCATTGGGACACTGTGTTGCTGGGACTGACCGACATCTTGAGTGAACTTCTCCACACCCTTCTGGCTCCACCGGGAGCCATCTGTTGGTTTCAAGCAGTCTTTATTGAAGAAAGGTTCCTGTTCTAAAATGCCAATGTGGGGACACGCTCCCCTGCGTGCCTGGTCTGCCCCAGTGGTGGGTTCCCACTACCCCTCTGGGCTCGGATTACAGGCCAGAAGGGACCTGGCGTGGGTGAACTTCCAAGCTCACCTTTGGCTCCTCCGGGAGCCTTCTGCTGGTTTCAGTCAGTCTTTACTGAAGAAATGTCCCTGTTCTACAATGGTGATGCGGGATGCACTCCCTGAGTGTCCTGTCTGCCCTGGCGGTGGGTTCCCGCTCCCCCTCTGGACTGGGACTGCAGGCCAGAAGTGACCTGGCATGGGTGAACTTCCCAGTTCACCACTGGCTCCTCTGGGAGCCCTCTGCTTGTTTCAAGCAGTCTTTACTGAAGAAAGGTCCCAATTCTATGGGGTGTTGGTGATTATTTTTCTGTTCACTAAGTGGCACCAGAGATCTCTCCTAGTGTCCTTGGGGAGCTCTTTTTTTCGCTCCATGGGACGTGGAACAGAGTAGGAGTGGTGGGGAAAGCCTCAACGGGTTTTAAGGTGCTGTGTCTGCCTTGTGCCCCACCGTCATGGGGAACCCACACCCCGAATTTCATGCCCCGGGTCTCTGTTCCAAAGCCCTCAGGTCCAGGACACGGGCTGTAGCCAGGTTCAGTGTCCGCAGAAATGGCGCCTTTTGCACACCGCTCCTGTGTCTGGGCGCCTGGTTTGTGATTACTCAGTGAGGGAGGTTCACCTCTGTGAGGGCCCCTGCGTGTCTCCCCGCAAACCTAGGTCGCAGGCGTGGGGACCTGGGCAGCCGCGATCTGCGTTTGCTTTTCAAGCGCACCGCTTTTCGGCACTAGCTTACTGGCTGGCGTGGGGCTGTGTGTAGGTCTCCGGGCGTCTTTGTTTTTCTCTAATGGCGCCTGGAGCCATTCCCTTACCTCTGTGGCGAATACTGCAGGGTTCTCCATAGCTCCAGTTCCCAGGGTGTGGTGGCTGAAATAGTTTGTTTCCGCTCACAGTCCCACTTGATGCGTAGTTTGTTCTTGTTGGTTGTTTAGTTTTTTTCTTTTGCTTTTGTTTTTTCCTCCTTTCTGTTGGTTGGAGAGTGCCGACTTTGTGGGTGGGGGAGGGTAGCAGGGTTCTGAGTTTTCCTCCCTTCTAGTCCTCTTTTATGGCAACTTTGTTCTTCAGGTAGTTTGCTGGAGTTGTCCATTTATCTTCCGTGTCCCAGTTCTCCCTGGGACCTGCAGTTTTTCCTCCTTATTAACTTTTTTTTTTAACAGGAGATCTTACTCGCAGCGTTTCCTCGCTGCCATGTTGATCTGCCATCCCCCCCTTTTTTTTTGAAAGATTTATTTATTTATACAAGCATTGGGGTAGAGGCCAGAGGCACGGGAGGGTGAGAGAACCCACCAGAGACAGAGCAGGGAGCAGAACAGGCAGACTGACTGAAATACACTGTTGAGGGGAGCAGCGGGCAAGCCTGGAGAGGTCTGCTGTGCCATGTGGGTATCTCCCTGGCTGGCAGGGAATATAACTGCCACCGCCAAGGCTACAGAGAGATTCACAGTGCAGTGTTCAACCTGCTGCGCCACCTGGGAGACCCATCACATCTCTTAAAAATGAATTTATTATAGATTTACAACAATCCTCATGCCATCAGTCTTCAAATATTCTTTCAGGAAGGGAATTGACAGAGTAGAGAGGGTGCTGGCTTTGAACAGCGAACATCTTTCTTCCATAAAACGAACTGCTGACTCCACCCCAAAATTAGGAAATTGTACCTCATTGAGAATTACATGAAATGAGACCATCAGTTCTTATATGAGTTATTGTCTTCTTATGCAATGTTAGTGAACACGCCGGTTCCAGTCCAACTAAATAGCTTATCTGAGTCAACACACACAACATCTAAGTATTTTCTGCTGATGGGAACAGTGGGCAAATCAGGAAAGGTCTGCTCTGCCATGTGGGTTCCTCCCTCTGGCTGGGGGATCGAACTTGTGCTACAGTGGCTGCGTACAGCTTCATTGGTTGTGTCTTAACCCCTTGTGCCACTAGGGAGGCACCCCTGACCCATCTTTCACATCTTCTTATCCTCCATTCCTTCCAAATAATTGTATCACAATTCAGACTAGGTGAAGAGACATGAGTATTTATAACAAAGTAAACAGTATTCAGAGCTGATTGAAGAAGTAAGCCAAGGTGCTTCTCTTCAGTTGAAACTTTTCATTTTACTTCCCACACATCAGGAGCCCTGGTGTTACTGAGGTCTTCTGTCTCCTCAAACATGGTGGGATTGTGTGCAGGTTGGTTGCACCAGTCCCCACGTGCCATTCCTTTATTTCTCTTCTCAGGGCACACCTTCATCTCCCTTCCACATTGAACTTCTTGTTTTGACATATGTGCCTTTACACTTTCCTTTTTCTAGTCACCCATTTGCTTTGGTGCAGTACATCCTTCAACAACTTCTTGACATGGTTGTATATGTTTTCAGGCCATGCATGACTACAAATGCCTTCCTTCTATTCTCAAACTGTGAGGGATAGTTGAGCTGGTTACAGAATCTTAGCCAGAAAATCTCTCAAAAGAACACCTCTATCTTAGGAGGGAGTTTCTGAAGTTGGGGAAAAATTGAGGTCTGTGTCCTGGGTGAAAGTGTGTGTCTGAGTGAATATTAATTTTATATGTATATTAACTGTGGTCAGTTATTTGGAAAAAAACATTTGAAAGCAATACTAAAACATTAAAAAAAGCACTTTTATTTTATTTCCCACTTGGAGAAGTCTTGGGTGTGGTCATCTTAATCTTCAGTAGATCAAAATTGCTGTGTAATGTGCAAATTAGTTTTTTCTTTAAACCATAGGAGAATCTGTCTGTCAGGTTAAACTCAAACACTGTATCTGGAGAGACAAATAAGAAGCATTGGAGCAGCCATCCACTTGTGTCAACATGATCCTTTCCTGCTTCATCTATGTTGCTGAAAATGGCATGAGTTTGTCTTTTTTGATTGCTGAGTAACATTCCATTGTGTAAATATACCTAAACTTTTTGATCTATTCATGTATTTTGGAGCATTTGGGTTGTTTCCATATATGGGTATTGTAAATAGTGCTACAATAAACACAGGAGTGCAAGTTTCCTTTTGAATTAGTGTTTTTTTATGTCCTTTGGGTAGATTCCTAGGAGAGGAATCACTGGATCACATGGTAGATCCATTTTGTAATGTCTGAGGAGCCTCCACCCAGCTTTCCATAGAGACTGTACCATGCTACATTCCCAGCAGAGGGTGTGTAGGAGGATTCCTTTATATCGACATTCTCTCAGCATTTGTTTCCATTTTTTTTTAAATGTGATACATTCTCACTGGTGTTAGGTGGTATCTCACTGTGGCTTTGATTTGCATTTCCCTGATAACTAGTGATGTTGCAAATTTTTTTCATATGCCTGTTGGCCATTTGCCGTTCTTTGGAGAAGTGTCTTTTTAAAAAATATTTTATTTTATTTTATTTTATATAATTCTTAAATCATTTTCATTTTTGCACAGTGTATGCATTTTCATTTTGTTATTTTCCCCATACAGTTCCCACACCCCTTATTTTGGCCCTGATCCCTCCTCATCTCACACCCCCCACCCCCATTAGAGTGTCTCTGGTTTATAGTTGCTTGTTGATTTTGATTTTTCTTTATTATAATTTATTATATTATTATAACCCCCCCTTATTTAGGTTTTCTAAATTCCTGCAATGAGTGAGATCATCCGATATTTTTTCTTTTTTCTTTTGGGCTTATTTTGCTGAGCATTATCCCTTCCAGCTCCATCCATGTTGCCGCAAATGGCAAGAATTTATCTTTTTGATTGCTAAGTAATATTCCATGGTGTATATGTACCACATTTTCTTGATCCAGTCATCTATTTTTGGGCATTTGGGTTGTTTCCAAAGCTTAGCCATTGTAAATAGTGCTGCTATAAATGTAGCAGTGCAGGTGCCCTTTTGAATTAATGTTTCTGTGTCCTTTGGGTAAATAGCTAGGAGTGGAATTGCTGGATCATATGGAAGCTCCATCTTTAGTAGGTTGAGGAATCTCCACACAGCTCTCCATAGTGGGGTTGGACCAGTTTGCACTCCCACCAGCAGTGCAGGAGAATTTCTTTTTCCCCACATTCTCATCAACATTTTTTGTAGCTAGTTTTTTTTTTTTTAATATGTGCCATTCACACTGGTGTGAGATGGTATCTCACTGTAGTTTTTGCTTTGCATTTCCCTGATTACAAGTGATGTTGAACATTTTTTCATGTGCCTGTTGGCCATTTACATTTCCTCTTTGGAGAAGTTTCTTTTGAGCTCTTCTGCTCATTATTTGACTGGATGATTTACTTTGTTTTTGTTGAGTCGCATCAGCACTTTGCAGATTTTTGTGATCAGTCCTTTATCATTAGTGTGTGTGCAAAAAGTTTGTCCCAATCGGTGGGGTATCTCTTTGTTTTGGTTATTGTCTCTTGCTGTGCAGAAGCCCTTTGATTTGATGTAGTTCCAGCTGTTTATCTTTGCCTTCGCTGTCACTGCTTTGGGTGATGTGCCTGTAAAGATGTCTTTGAGGTCCTTGTCACGTAGTGTTTCACCTATATTACCTTCTATGTATTTTATGGTTTCAGGTCTTATGTCTAGTTCTTTAATCCATTTTGAGTTTTTTTTTTTTTGTGCATGGTGTGAGGTATCAGTCAAGCTTCATTCTTTTGCATGTAGCGACCCAGTTTTCCCAGCACCATTTATTGAACAAACTTTCTTTGCTCCAGTGCATATTCTTTGCTCATTGGTCAAAGATTAGTTGACCATAAATCCGTGGGTTTATTTCTGGATTTTCTATTTGGTTCCATTGGTCCTTGTGTCTGTTCTTGTTCCAATACTATGTAGTTTTGATTATTATGGTTTTGTGGTATAGTTTGAAGTCTGGGAGTGTGATGCATCCATTCTCTTCTTTTTTTTTTTTTTTCAGGAGAGCTTTGGCTATTTGGGGTTTTTGGAGGCTCCATATTAATTTCATCAATATTTGTTATATTTCTTTGAAGAATGTCATTGAAATTTTTATTGGAATAGCATTGAATTTGTAAATTGCTTTTTGGTAGGATGGCCAAAAGTTAATTCTTCCAATCCATGAGCAGGGGATGTCTTTCCATTTCTTTGTGTCTTCATCTATTTCTTTTAACAGTGTTTTATAGTTTTCTTACAGTTATTCTTTTGAATCAATCTTTGGGTATTTCCCTAGGAGTGGAATTGCTGTGTCATATGGTAGCTCCATTATTAGTAGACTGAAGAATCTCCATATAGCTTTCTATAGTGTTTTGACCAGTTTTCACTCCCACCCACAATATAGGAGATTTCCTGTATCACCACATCCTTGCCAATATATGTTATTGCTAGTTTATTTATTTTTTTTCATACGTGCCTCTCTTACTGGTATAAGGTGGTATCTCATTTTGTTTTTGATTTTCATTTTTATGATTATAAGGGGTGTTGAACATTTTTTCATATGTCTGTTGGCCATGTGCATTTCCTCTTTGGAGAAATGTCTTTTAAGTTCTTCTGTCCATTTCTTTTTTTTTAAGATTTATTTATTTATTTATACAAGCACTGTGTACCGTCAGAAGTGCAGGAGGGTGAGAGAATTCACCAGAGCCAGAGTGGGGAACAGAACAGGCTGACTGATGAAATACACTGCTGAGGGGAGCAGCGGGCATGGCAGGAGAAGTCTGCCCACCCTGTGGGACCCTCACGGGTGGGCGGAGATCGAACTGGTTCTGTAGATGCTGCAGGCAGCTTTGCAGCACAGCACTCAACCACTGCACCACCAGGGGAGGCCTTAAAATTTTATCTTTTGACACTGATTTCTAACTTAATACTTGTGTTCAGAGAACGGGGTCGGCATGAGGCCAAATCTGCAATTTTTTTTTTAAAGATTTATTTATTTATACAAGCACTGGGTACAGCCAGAAGCACAGGAGAGTGAGAGAATTCACCATAGCTAGAGCGGGGAGCAATACATGCAGACTGACGAAGTACACTGCTGAGGGAAGCAGCAGGAGTGGCAGGCGAGGTCTGGGTGCCATGTGGGACCCTCGCTGATGGCTGGGGATCAATCTGGTGCTGCATAGGCTGCGGGCAGCTTCACAACCCAGTGCTCAAACGCTGCGCCACCAGGAGAGGCCCTCTTCTGTCCATTTCTTGACTGGCTTGCTTACTTTGTTTTTATTGATCTGTGCCCAACTCTCTTTCCAGAATGCGACTATTGTATGGAAACTTTAAAAATCGAGCTCCACGCTTCATTTCCCTTTTCACCCCTCTTTGTCTGGCCCACCTTCTCTTAGAACGCGAGGGTTCTTTTGGAATCCCTGGCGTCCAACTATCAGGTATTTGGTGATTTTGTTCTGACCACTGGTGGCCTCAGAGATCTTTCCTAGAATCCTTCCAGAACTGCTTTTTCCCGTATGTCTCTAGGGAATGGGGGAAGGGGCGGGAGGCTGTGGTAGAGTGGAGTGCCTCAATGGCGTGAGGGTACCTTGTCTACCATGTGCCCCATTGTTGTGGGGATCCCATGCCTCACCTCCAATTTTGTGCCCAGGTTCTCAGTTCCGAAGCCCTCAGATCTGGAACATGGGTGATAGCACAGTACAGTGCCTGCATATATGGTGCCTTTTGCACGCCAATCCTGTGCCTGGGCACCTGGTTTTTGATTACCCAATGAGGGTCATTTACCTCTGTGAGGGCTTCCTTGCGTCTTCCCTCAATAGCAGGTGTGGGAACCTGGTCAGCCTCCATCTGCATATGCTTTTTGAGCACAAGCTATTTGTGCACAAGCTTACCAGCTGGCCTTTGTCTATTTGCAGGTTTCTTCGTGGAGTCCCTATCTTCTTCTAATGACACCGAGTTTTTGATTCCCCATTGCCATTTGCTCACCTTCGTGGCGGTTCCTGCACATGTCCCCACATTACCTGTTCACGGGGTGTAGTGTGTGCAGTAGTTCCTTTTCGCTCACTATCCTGCTTGATCTCTAATTTGTTCTTGTTTTTTTTTCTCCTTTCTGTTTGTCGAAGTGTGCCTGCTTTGTGGGTGGAGGAGGGTAGCAGGGTTCTGATCTCATTGAGATTTTATTGGAATTGCATTGAATCTGTAAATTGGTTTTGGTAGTATGACCATTTTTATGATATTACTTCTTCCAATTCATGAGGAGAGAGTATCTTTCCATTTCTTTGTGTCTTCTATTTCTTTTACCAGTGTTTTGTAGTTTTCCTTGTATACATCTTTCACCTCCTTTGTTAGCTTTATTTCTAGGTATTTAATTTGTGTGGGTACATTGTAAATGGGATGATTTTCTTAATTTATTCATCTTGAGATTGATTGTTTGCATACAGGAAGGCTACTAATTTTTCTATATTGATTTTGTAATTTGGTACTTTACTAAACACATATGTTGTTTTAGTTTTTCTGTGGACGTTTAAAGGACTTTCTCTCTATAATATCATATTACCTGCATATGATGATAGTTTCACTTCTTTTCCCATTTGGATTCCTTTCATGTCTCTCTCTTGCCTGATTGCCTTTGATATCATCCCATACTTCCTGACTCTTAATTAAATTCCCCAATCACCCCTTTTTTGCTCTGTTTGGGAAATCTTGTATGGACAAATATAAATGGTGGTTGATTATTTCCACAGTTGTTGAGTTGACTGATTATCCCATCAAAGTCTTCTTTATTTCTATTATTTTTTTCAAATAAAAATTTTATGTCTCCTTCTCTTCATAGTGTACATTTTATTCCTCTTACTAGTGACAATGGTTTATTTCATCTTTGTTCAGCTGTGTATTATAATACTTTTCAGTTGAAGCATTTTTTTAAAAAGTGGAGCTCATGTTGATTTACATCTTTCATCTGTTTACTTGCAGTGATATCGTGCTTTTATTGTGTAATATATCAATTGGATTCATGAACATAATATTTGTGGTTGCTTTAATAACTTCTGTGATAATTGTAAATCTGTATACTCTCTGCCTCTGCGTCTATTGCTAATGACCACCTTTGTAATTTTCTGTTAAATGAGAGACATGATTTGTTGGTAATAGAGACTGAGCTAAGACTTGTATTGTGATATATTGTGTAATCTGCAAGAAGTTCAGCTGGGTTTTAAGTTTCCGTAGTTCTTGCTGCCCCCAAGTTCAAACACATGTAATGCCCACACATGTGTCCCTGCTTCTCTTTGTGTTTCTATAGGAACTCGTCCTTAGATATCTTCCTTGTTTGGCATATAATACACTGTTATATACTAGAGCTCTATAGCTGTAGTGATGTGGTACATATGTGGAGTTGAGCCTATGATTTAGGTATAATGTTAGTCATGCATGGGTCGTGTGTCCCCAAGAGTGACCTTCAAAATTGCATTGTAGCCTTCCCTGTTTCTGAGCTGAATGAGCAAAGTGTGTGGAGCAGTTGTTGGGGAAATACCCTTCTGTCGTCTGGGCAAAGGCTCAGGGAAAGACTATTCCCCCAAAGTGTTTGCCTTTGCTTCAGTGAGAATGCTATGGGTCATTTCACACAGCCAGGAGGGAACCTTTCATCCCTCTTCATATTGAGGACCTGGTGTAGACCCTGGTTCTAATCCATATGAATGTGGTTCACACCACCAGCCAAGCACCTTCATCCCAAAGACTGCCATCACAGGAGTTTTCACTTTCAAAACCTTCAACTTGCAGCATTTCAAACCTAGCTTGTGTGAATGGCCAAAAATCATAAAAAAAAAATCCCTACAACATAACAAGTTAAGGAGTGATTAAAAGTGATTTTAATTAGTTAGTGGTGTTTATAAGTAGTTTGTTTTTCACACATCCAGCAAGTATTTAATGTATCTTTGCTTTGAAATTGATATTTGCTATAAGTTTTGAACACACATCACTTCAGCAAAGTGTATTTCCTGAGGGAGAGACTGCACATACTTGTGAGATAGTTGTAACTATTTCTTCAGGGCCATAAAGGACAGGGAGATAATTGCTACAGGCTTTGCCTGAGGGACCAAGCTGCAGCTGGGGACAGTCACTTTGAGGGATGTTTGTGCAACAGTCAATTGACCCTGGCCTCTTGAAGCAATGGTTTCAAGGTACTTAATCTGTGTGTTCAGGTGGACTGTATGTCTCGCACTGGAAGAATCAAGACATGTATGGGCAGCACTGCATAAACAATGTTCATTTTGTTCCTATGAGTAAGTAGGAATGTGTTTCTCTGGAAGAGAAGTTTGTTATGTTTCCTTAAGTTGCCTAATATGTGATGCTGTTCCCTAGCATATAATGGAACAACTAAGACAATCCCATCCATTTAAAATTAATGGCACCTCTATCAAATATCAATAATAGCAAGTTTTATTCCATCCAAGTAAGCAGTTTAGTTATGTTGGAACTGACATTTATGTACTAGTACCACATGAAAGGCAATTTCTGATTCTGAGTTGATAATTATGTTTCCTTTTATTTTCAAATAGGTGCAATATGTTACTCTCAGTCTTCAGGGCAGTGGTTAGTTCCATGCAAGAAAGAGGGGTGAAGTGTAGAAATACCAGATGCCTCTCCTCTCTGGTGTTCAGTCTTTCCTGAAAGACTTTTGAAAACTAGAGGGAATGAATTTGTTGCAAATGGGTAATTAAGTTCTTTTTTCAGATATATGAGCAGTCACTTAAGTAAAATTGTATGATATTTCCCTTGGTCTACTCTCAATAGACACCGTTGGTTGATTTCAGTTGTTCATGTCCTTTATTCTAAAGGGATGGAATTCTCAGTTTGGAAGTCAGCTACAAATTATTTTTTTCCTTTGTGTTTTTATGTACTTTTGCATATATATACATAGAATGTTTTCTGGGTTTCTCTAAGCACCCCAATTGAAATACAAATACAAATACTGGTCATGAAATTATCTTTGACCATTTTGCATTGTTGGCATTGATGCATGACACTCAGGAAAGCTATGAGGAGCACCTGTTATGCAATTTTTGGAGCCATCAAAAAGTATTTAGGAAAAAGTTTAATGTTAAATTCCTTGTAAAAATTTATTTTATTTCAATAATCCCATAAAAAATATTATTTGAAATAGAACCATTGTTTAGCTCTCTCTGGAATTGAGAATTAAGTGACAGCTCTGTTTTCTTAGAGATAAGGAGCATGTAAAACACCATGAATGTCTTCTCTGTGAACCACCAGCTCGCATGGCCCTCCTTGTGAAGCATACTGTGCTGTTACATTTGCCTTAGAATTTAGGGCTGAGGAACAGAAAATTTTGTATACAGTGCAGTAGTGAGGACCCTAGACCTATCGCTTTGTCTGGTACATTGGCTATGAAAACGATACTTGAGTTTTTGAAGCCTCCATGTGCTATTTTACATATAATCATATTGAATCCATGAACTTCAGCACAGGGACTGTTGTGTGTTCATGTAAGGATCCCCCCATATTCAACCTTTGCCCCACACCAGGCCCCACTGAGCTCCATATCATCTCTCTGTAGGACTGATGTAAGGGCAAGGATGGCAGATCCTTGTCCCTGTGTGTCAGAGATGCTTGTGGCAGGCACCTGACAGCAGGATTCAAGTGTTGTCAGCAGAACTGACTGCACTCGATAGCTGCTCTTGCTATTAGTTAATACAATGACATTTTAATATGAATAATTTTTTTGTCTTATTATTACTTTAGTTCATGAAAGTTCTTCATTTACATCCTATCCAAGATAAAAGTAGCTTAGATGAATGTAAAAATATGAACATTTTTCATTCAGCATGGAACTGATGCCCAAAATAATCTCAAAAAGTGTGCTTTCCACTGTCCTTGTCACTGCAGATGTTACTTTAAGTTCATGTTAGAAGAAGAACAAGAAGGAAAGAAAAGAGGAAAAGGGATATCCCTGGGGATCTTATAGTCCTGAGTTTGCTGCTGCTCCCCCTTCTGAAGGGCAGTGATTACACTTTGCTTCGCTCACAGAAGTGCATTTCCACATGTGTCTGCTCCCTCCAGGCAGGACTCTGTGCCAACTGCTGCCCTTGGACCCTCTTCCTTTCCAGAGTCACTGTGTCCAGGTCTGCACGCTTGAGTCCTCCGTACTCTCCTCCTCAGGCAGCTTGCTTGATTGACTGGATCCCCAGACTCAGTATAACTGTGCAGCTTCTTGCAAAAGTCCTGTTTAATTCCATGTATGTTTAATGAATTCCCAGAGAAAAATTATTTCCTTTTTACAACATGGGAGTTGTGGAGTTAATTGGAAATTATTGTGAAAAGATTTAATTGATGAAAGCTTTATTGTGACCTTGAAATTTTCTTTGTCTTTTCCACACATGCTTTATCCCCCTGATGACTAAGGAACTGAATCAAATATTGACTTGTGCATTTCAGTGTATATTTAGTGTAGAGGCAGCTTGATTGTAATTTCTTGACAATTTCAATTTCTGGAAAACTTTTCATAAGAAAGATGTCCTGAAACTATCTATTACTAAACTATGAAGAGTAGGGACATAAATGGACATGAGATATCAGAAATCTAGTCATGATTTAATTTGGTAAAATTTTTATGGACTATGAACGTAGTATTTCTGAATAAATCTCCAAAGTTACAAGTTAGGAACACAAGCATGTCATGGCTGAGCAACCAGACGTCAGGCAGTGATTTCATCCTCCTGGATCTGTTCCACAGCACCCAAGTGCCTTGGGTCCTCTTCACACTCACCCTGCTCGATTTCCTGGTGGCCCTGTTTGGCAACACCATAATAATCATCCTCATCTGGGCCGACCCTCTTCTCCACACCCCCATGTACATTCTGCTCAGCCAACTGTCCCTCTTGGATGTCCTCTGTATCTCCACATTAGTACCCAAAATGGCGGTGGACTTCCTGTCCGGGGATCACCGCATCTCCTTCGTTGGGTGTGGCTTCCAGATGGTCCTCTTCTATCTCCTTGCTGGCTCAGAGTGTCTGCTGCTGGCGGTCATGGCTTATGACCGCTATGTGGCCATCTGCCAGCCTCTGCGCTATCCTATCCTCATGCGCCCCAAGGTCTGTGTGCTCCTGGTGCTTGTGACCTGGCTGGGTCCTCTGATCAATGCCTTGATGCAAGTGGCCTATAGTTTGTCACTTCCTTACTGTGCCTCCAAGGAAATCCATCATTTCTTCTGTGAGATGCCAGCGCTCCTGAAGGTGGCCTGTGCTGACACTTCCCAATATGAAAAGGGTGTTTATGTCACTGCTGTGATTTTTTACATCCCTCCCATCTCTGCGATTGTGGGCTCCTATGGAAGGATACTGTCCACTGTTCTGGGCATGGGGTCAGGCCAGGGACTCAGGAAAACTTTGTCTACTTGCTCGTCCCACATGACTGTGGTGTTGCTCTTCTATGGGGCTGCCACTGCCAAGTATATTGTGCCAAAATCCTACCACTCCCCTGAGCAGGAAGAAGTGGTCTCTGTGTTCTACACCATCATAACACCCATGCTCAACCCCCTCATCTACAGCCTGCAGAATAAGGACGTTGCTAGAGCTTTTCGAAAGGTTTTCAGAGTGTGAGGCATTGGAGTTTGTTTGTGTCTACTGTAAACCGATAATAGCATTGCCATTTGCTGTAAATGTGAATAGAATATGTATTTATACCTTACTTACATTTAGTATGGAAAACAATTATGTTGAGAAATTGAGTTCAAAAACACATAATTCTGTACTGAATAAAATGTAATATTTAAAAAAAACATATCATGTATATGTTCTGTAGTCAATGATGACATATATTGGAATCTTCATTATTCATTGGCAGTTACAATATATTTCTTCTTTGTAATTGTCTTATTTATTGTATTTTCAAAATGTGTGTGCTCAGAAACATGAACCATGATGCCTTTAAGCAGTTGCCTTTACTGACTGTGTAGATGTATCGTCACAGTGATGGATATTCTAATGCATTTATTCTTTCTAGATTTATAGACATTTACTCAAATGATGCTTTCTCTCAAACCTGGCTTGGAAATTTAGAGTGAAACTGTTGCTCTATTATATGTGTTGGTGTACATTGTTTAGTGTCTGCAATGTTTATTTTCCAGACCTAAACTCTTCGAGCAATAAACTGACATAAAATATCACATGACTTTAGGATGTCATGTAGACACTCAACTACATGTTGAAACAACCACAGTGCAGTCACCATCCCACCCATGCAGACTTAACTGTTAGAATGTAGCCTCTTGACCAAATCTATTTCACACTCCTCAACCCCCACTTCCATCTGGTTACCCCCCTTTTTTCTCTCTGTCTACTTTTGTTTTCTTTTCAATTTCCTTTAAATGAAATCATGGGTATTTGTCTTTTCCTGCTTACCCATTTCCTTGGCATTTTTCTTTCCAGGCTCACCCATGCTGTGGCATATGATGACACTCAGCTTTTTTAATAAAATGTTTGAAGGTTTTCCACTATATTGCTACCATCCTACCTACACACACACACGCGCGCGTGCACACACACACACACACACACACACACACTCACCCCATCCCCTGTCCATTCATGCATCACTGGAATCTTAGTCCAGTCCCCGTGTGGTGATGGTGTCATTGTTTCTGGAACCAGCCACGTCATTGGCGGGAGCAGCATCAGTGGGGCTGTTCTCTCCTCCTGCTGCTCCAGCACAAGTCAGTCCTGGCCATGGCTCCTCAGGCCCATCAACTGCCCTTTTGTGGGTATTTACTGGCTTGTGGTGTGGGCCAGTCAGGTGTGAGCTGTGAGCTGACTGGTGCTAAATGGTCTAGTAGCCACAGGATCGAAAAATGGTCCAATCAGACTTGTGGGTGGTGCCCCCTGAGAGAGGACAGAAGCAGGGTTGGTGGGGGCTGTAGTGTGATGGTTCTAGGCTGAGGAAAGGAGGACCAGGAGCTGCAGAGGAGAGAACAGAAGAATCCAGCAGGGACCTTGGAGGAGGGAAGAGAAGCCAAAGACCTTTACAGAGATGGGGCCTTGGGCCTGTGTCTCCAAGGCCTGAAGGGATCACCAAAGGCCCGGGCAGGACTGGTGTGTCAATGAGCTGCTTGTTGTTGGCATCGTCCAAGCTCTCACAGAGAACTGTGGACACTGGGTGTCTCTGACACCGCCTCTGGGACAGTAGTGACCATCACTGCTGGTCAGCACCATCCATCCCTCCTGTTGGCCAGTGGTGACCATCCCTGTTGACCAGTGTGGTCCAGCTCTGTTTCCATGTACCGGAAACTATGCCTGTACTTCTGGAAGGTGCTGTGTTCCGGAGGAGGTGCCACTATGGACACAACAAGCTCTTTGTTCCCCTGTTTGTAAGAGAAACCCTGTGGTGATGGTTCCCAGAGCCTGAGGTCTCTTGGAATCATGTGCACAGGTGAGAACCCACAGTGGCCTGTGCTCTTGGTACACTGCCCTCGATCGGCTCTAGCCAACAGGCCCCTGTTTTTGGGTGTGTGTTGCTCTTGCCCTTGGTTTTGGCATTTTGGGGCTCTTTGGTCTCCCTTGTCGGGACGCTGGGCGGGTGGGTGGCAGTTCTGGCCCTTCTGGGCTGTCCCATGCGCCTGCCCTGTGTGTCCCTGTGTGTTGGGGGAATGGGTATCCTCATGGCTTATGAATGGGTGCTTTCTCTCTGCCGGATCAATGCCCGAAGGTGGAACTGCTGATACGTAGTGGGTTTCCTCAGTGTTGAGGGGCCTCCATAGGCTTTGTAGTCCCTGCATTCCCAGTCTCAGTGCTGGGCCAGGCCCTTCTCTTCACATCTTGCCAACACGTGTTTCACGTCTGTTTGAATCTGTACCCCCTTATCCACTGTTGTACACCAGGGGGTGCTTGACACACAGATGGCACAAAAGCTACACAGACTGTATTTTCTTGTACACATGCATGGCTGTGTTAATATTACTTTATAAATTAGTACATTATGGCCTCCCTGGTGGTGCAAGTTGTTCAGCACTGCACTATGAAGCAATCCCCAGCCTCTGCATCATGAGTTCGGTCCCCGGCCGGTCAGGGAGGAACCCATATGGCGAGCAGACCTCTCCTGTTGCACCCGCTGCTCCCCGCAGCAGTGTATGTCACTCAGTCTGCCTGTTCTGTTCCCCACTCTGTCTCTGCTGGATCCTCTGACCCCCCCTGCATCTCTGGCCTGTACCCCGTCTCTTGAATGCATAAATAAATAAATCTTTAAAAATAAATTAGTACTTTATAAATGAGTAAGAGTTAAATCTTAATGAAATTGAGCAATCGCAACTATATAGTGTAGCCTCAGCTCATGACAAAGTGTCTTCCTCCAGGTAATAATTCCATTGTGTGATTAGCCTTCACCTGACAACTGAATATTCCAGCATTGCTGTCTGTGCCTGTGGTCTTCCTGCATGTCTTCCTCTGAGAGGCTGCTTATCTCTTTTCTTGTCTTGATTGACTTGTCTTTTTTTCATGTGGTTGTGTGAGCTCTTCATTGAGCGGGATGTTAGCCCCCTGTCAGATGTGTGATGTGGAAGTCCTTTTTCCCCTTTGGTAGGGGGCCTTTCATTTTATCGATAGTTTCTTTTCTTCTCCCATCCAGAGCATTTTAGTAGATGTGATCCCTTTTTAATTTTTGCTTTTGTTGCCCTGCCCTTTGGATTTGAGCCCCGAAACACACCTCTAAGGCCTATGACAAAGAGCACATCATAGAGGCATTTTTTGGTTTTTCGTCTTCCAACAATCTTTAATCCATTTGAATTTGTGTCTGTTTGTTAGGTAGCTGTCTGTGTCATGTCATGATTTTGCATGTGGCTGTGCCTTTTCCCAGAACCATTTTTGAAGAGGCTCTTCTGCTCCCTTGTTTGCTTTTGACTCTCTGGTCATCAGTTTTCCTTCCCCTGTGGGTTTTTTTCTGGTCTATCAACTCTCTTCTGTTTGTCTGTTTAGCAACTGCATTATATGTAATATCTGAAAACTGGAAAAAAAGTCAAGTATACGTGGACAAAACATATTACAGTCTTAAAATTGGATGTTATTCAACTGTAAAGGAGAATGGGCCCCAGCTACAGCCAGCTATATTTATGTGAGAAATGTCAAGTAGCTCAAATTATTTCTGAGAATGATGGACTATAGTAAGATGGATTTTATAAAGTTTAAACAGTAAATGCAAGTAGCTGATAATTTTGTATGATTATATTTGGAGATCTTATAAACATTCCCAGAGAATAATATATCAAAATTTGAAATTAATGGAGAGATTGGGGCTAGATATGAAGTGGTTCTAAAGAGACAAAGTTTGGGAATCCCTGGTGGCACAGCAGTTGAGTGCTGGGCTGCGAAGCTGCGCGCAGCCTCAGCAGCACAGGTTCGATCCCCAGCCACTGGGCTAGGGTCCCACATGGTGCGCAGACCTCTCCTGTCTAGCCCGCTGCTCCCCTCAGCAGTGTATTTCGTCAGTCTGCCTGTTCTGTTCCCTGCTCTGGCTCTGGTGTATTCCCTCACCCACCTGTGCTTCTGACTGTACCCAGTGCTTAAATAAATAAATAAATAAGCCAGAAAGAAAAAGAAAAATACCAGATGGTCTCACTCATAGCAGGAATCTAGAAAACTTAAATAAGGGACCAGGCAAATGAATAACTATAAGAAAGTGAAAATCAAAATCAACAAAAAACTATGAACCAGAGACACTCTATGGGAAGTAGGGGGCCGGAGGGGAGGGATTGGGGTCAAAATAAGGGGGTTGAAATTGTATGGGGAATATAAAAATACAATTTATCATTTAAAAAAAATTAAAGAAACAAGTTTTTTTTTAAAGATTTATTTATTTATGCATAAAAGAGGTGGGGTGTAGGCTACAGGTGTGGGGGATGGAGATGATCCACCAGAGACAGAGTGGGGAGCAGAACAGACCATTTGACTGACATACACTGCTGAGGGGAGCAGCAGGCAGGTGAACCAGGAGAGGTCTGCTCTCCCATGTGGGTAGCTTCCTGGCCAGGGATGGAACTCGTGCTGCAGGGACTGCAGACAGCTTCGTAGTGCTGAGACTTAACCCCTGCACCATCAGGGAGGCCCAGAGACATGATTTTTATTGCATTGGTTCTTGGTGTGGCTGGTTTTCTTGGTAGTTCACATTACATTATAAACCAGTCAGCTAAGTCAAGTAAGACATTTGTGGAAAAATACATGTACTTGGGTTCAACCAAGAATGACATTTTAGATGCTATAATAAATTGTTATTAAAGCTGTTGACATTCATTGCAAAGATATCAAAAAACCTTTGAAAGGTTTCACAGAACATATATTATTCCTCCCTCTATCATGGTCTATTCACAGTGGTACACCAGAATTGGTTATTAGCTGACAGATTATATTCAATTTTAAGTTTCACATCTGATATTTTAACAAGATGTTTAGTAAGTGCTGAGACTTAACCCCTGCACCACCAGGAAGGCCCCTAATTCCAAGTCTCACTGTGATTATGTTGTAGTTCATGTCTGGGTCCAGTCCATCTGTTCCTTGCCGGCAGCCCACACACTTACCCCTTGGTCTTCTTTGACTTTTCCCGGCACCTCCCTCAGCAGGATGTTCTCATCACTTCTTCCCAGAACACTCATCACCACAGTTCCATTGACTTAATTTTTCATTCCCTTTAGCCTTTTACCAAATCCCACCTCTTAGCCTTTTCCAGACAATTTTATATAAAATTGCAAATTCTCTATCACAAATCCTGCCTTATTATTACTGCAGTTATTACTTTTTTTATATACTGTTAACTTTGCTTATTTCTGAATATCTCCCCTTGTAGAAGTGTAAAGCTCCAGAGATCAGAAATTTTAGTCAGTTTTTATATTTGACTTCTCTAATATCAGAAGTGTCGGTAAAAAGGTTACACACATAGTTAACACATTAGAAAACTTGGTGAGTAATGAAATGGTGGATTGTTGCTTTTCTCTGCATTACTTTTTGTTCATGTGTGGATTCTCATAGTGTTATGCATGTGCATGAACTGTATTACTTCTCCATGGTGTGTCAGATTCTGAAAAGCACTTCAAATCATTTATGATATGGGAATGTTGAGTGGACTGGGTTGGATTCTTTTGTTTCAGTGATTGAACAAGTTTGACAATCATATTGTTCCTCTCTTTTCTATATGGAAAATCTATCTAGTTCTAACAATGATACCTTAGTTACTTCTGAAGTCAGGAGGATTCAAAGGCTTGCCAATTTATTTAATAAGCATGTATTAGCATTTCTATCAGAATTCTAGGCACAGCTTTCATGTTGTTCAGCCTCAGTGAGGGAGGGTTCTAAAGGTCATATTTTATGTGCAAACACACATTTTCCTAACTGTCTCCTCATGGCCCCCATCACCTCTTTATTGCTTAGACTGTAAATAAATGGGTTGAGAAGTGGGGTGATGATGGTGTAAAACACAGCCACCATTTTGTTCTGCTTGGGGAACCGCAGAGAGTGTGGCCTCGTGTAAGTGGAGAGAGAGGTCGTGTAGAATAGGCTTACCACAATCAGGTGTGAGGAGCAAGTGGAGACAGTTTTCTTCTGCCCTTGACCGGAGCTCATTCAGAACACCACAATAAGCACATGGGCATAGGAAGCCAGAATGGCCAAGAATGGTATCAGCAGGATAACAAGCCCACTGAGGAGGACTGTGTACTCATACCAGGCCATGTCTTGACACACCAGTGGTAACAGAGATGGGACTTCACAGAAAATATGGTTAATGAGTCGAGAGCTACAGAATGGAAGTTTAAACACATAGAGCATGTGTATGAAACCATTGATAGAACTGCTAGTCCACGCACATGAGACCATGAGCCAGCAGATCCTCCTGGTCATGAGAACAGGGTAATGCAGAAGGTGGCAGATGGCTAAATACTGCTCATAAGACATGAGACCAAGAAGTAGGGCCTCAGTTCCGCCAATAGCCAAGAACACAAATGTTTGAATCTCACAGCCTAAAAAAGTAATGTTCATACTCTTGGTCAGGAAATTGACTGCCATCTTGGGCACCATGGTGGAGATGCACAGCATGTCGATGCAGGAGAGCTGGCTGAGCAGGAAGTACATAGGGGTGTGGAGCCCGCTGTCCAGCTGGGTGAGGAGGATCAATACAATATTGGATGTCAGAGCCGCTGTAAAGAGAACAGCAATGGCAGCAAAAAAGAAAGTGTCCATCCGGCCATGCTGGAAAAGACCGAGGAGTAGAAAATCCATCCCAATGCTTAGATTTTCTGCCTTCATGACTTAACACGGAATATCAAGGTTGATAATATCTACAGGTCCATGAAACAGCTCTGATGGCCTCCTAAAGAAAACCAAATGATGATTATAAATGATGTAATAATCTTAGGTGAATATAGTTCCCTCCATTTAACACACTCAATCCTAACAATCCTATCTGTTGAACAATAGATACTTGAGAAATGATGACATTAAAATAAATATTATTACTGACCGTGGGATTAAGTTATACTTTGAAAAGGAAAAACAGACATTCAGATGATTTTATACAAATATTTTTTTCCCTTCAAAATATCTTCCAAGTGTTCGATTGGGGCTGTGTTCTCCCAAGAAAAATGTTCTCCTGCATACTTCACTCACGTGAACAGTACAAATTTGCTTAACAGATTTGGTGGAATATCTTATAAATTTGATATGTTTCTTCATGTATTTGTCTATTTTGACTTTATATTGCCTACAAATTGGCAAAAGTTATATTAATTACAGAGAAGGAATATTCCAGATCGTATGGCTTCATTAGCATTGTTCTTTTCTGTGCATGTACAAGGGATACAGTGAATTGAAATAAAGAAGCATGGCGATGTTAGGGAAAGCTGGAGGATGAATCATTAAAAGATAAATGGAATCTTGCTAATTAAGCTGACCCGGGAGTCTATTTAGTGCTTGTCCATGCTGGGAAATTAATATTTCCCCTTTTTGGACACAGATTTGGCCTCTGCATATTTCCAGAACAAATAACATCTTACTAACTAAAAATGTTTCATGAAATGGTGTGAAAGTGTATTCAGTCCTCTCAGATTTGCTGCGTGTCTCTTGTGGACACAGCACAGTGTTGGTTCCGAAATTCCAAGGAGGAAGCACACGGGTCTTGTCCTGAGACGGGCAGGACTCACTCCGTGTACCTGCACTTGGGCAGTCACCAGGGACAGAGGCCGCGGCCCAGGCGCGGGGAGCCAGCATGCCTGCCGCCGCCCCCGGGCCGCGCCCGCAGCATGCCCTTCCTCCCCGCGGGGCAGGGCATCGTTGCCGCGCCCCTGTGACACCCCTACTCGGTGAGCTGGGCGCGCCTGTCAGGTCCCCCCACCCGGTGAGCTGGGGCAGCTCCTGCCAGCAGGTCCCCCCACCCAATGAGTTGGGGCAGCTCCTACCAGGTCCCCCCACCCAGTGAGCTGGGGCAGCTCCTGCCAGATCCCCCCACCCGGTGAGCTGGGGCAGCTCCTGTCAGGTCCCCCCACCAGGTGAGCTGGGGCAGCTCCTGCCAGGTCCCCCCCATCCGGTGAGCTGGGGCAGCTCCTGTCAGGTCCCCCACCAGGTGAGCTGGACGCACCTGTCAGGTCCCCCACCAGGTGAGCTGGACGCACCTGTTAGGTCCCCCACCCGGTGAGCTGGGGCAGCTCCTGTCAGGTCCCCCACTCGGTGAGCTGGGCAAGCCCGTCAAGTCCCCCCACCCGGTGAGCTGGGCGCGCCTGTCAGGTCCCCCACCGGGTGAGCTGGGGCAGCTTCTGCGCCATATTCCCCTGTGCGCGTGGTGGAGACACGAGGCCGCGGCCGGGGCGGAAGCCAGGGTGCTTGGGCCTGGGGCTGGGAACCGCGCCGGCCGCAATGCAGTGGCTGTCTCTTCTCCGAGACGACCCGGGTCCCGTCGCTTCCCCGGAAAAATCTGGGGAAATGGAATTGAGCATGCGCGGTCGTGCCCGCCATGTGCAGCACCCCAGATTCTGCAGGAGGCAGCGGCCGCCGCCTCGTGGAGCCCCATCGCACGAGGTGCGCACCTGAGGGGAAGTTGCTCTCAGTCCCAGCTGGGCGCCCGCTGCACTGCGCAGGACACCTGCTTGGAGCTGCTGTCCGTGCGCGGGGAGAAGACAGGTCTGGGCCAGAAGAGAGCCCTCTTTGGGCCATCTGGCTGACCGGCCGCCAAATCGATTATCTCCTCTTTCTCCTTGGGTGCCTCTCCTCCGTGCTGCCCCTGGGCCCGCGGGACCCTCGAGCATGTCACAGGCAGAGTGTGTAACTGTCCCAGGGGCTGCAGGCCGCAGGTGTCTTCTGTGTTACGCCTGCGTTTTGGGTGAAACATTCTTCAGCACGTCCAGGAGGCGTGGTGTGGGAAACGCGGGTCTCTGAAGTGCCCTGGGTGCAGCGCAGATATGATTTGCAGTAAGAGTGTGTTGTGCATGAGCTCCTAGAGAGGAATTTCAGACATTACAACACTCTCAGTCTCGTTCTATTGCAAGGAGGTGCGTTTGTCTAGGGAAATTAAAGTCTGTTTAAATTTTAGCCTGTCAAACTCTTCATTTTAGGAGCTGGTGTTTGGCAACTCCTGTGCATAGATTTTTTTTAATATTTATTTATTTATGCATACCAGAACTGGGGTACAGGCCAGAGGTGCATGAGGGTGAGAGGATTCCCGAGAGACATAGCGGGGAGCAGAACAGGCAGATGACTGAAATCCACTGCTGAGGGGACCAGCGGGCGAGGCAGGAGAGGTCTGCTGCGCCATGTGGGTCAGCTCCCTGGCCAGGGATTGAACTCGTGCTGCAGAGGCTGTGGATTGCTTCATAGTGCTGTGTTTTTAGTCCTTGCACCTCCAGGGAGGCCCCCATCATGTGCGGAGATTTGGGGAAAGAAAGAAATTTCAATAGCATGAGAGTGGAGATGGTGCAGTCGGAGACATCACAGGAAAGATGCAGAGGCCACTAACTCTCAGCTTTCTTGACATATATAACAGATCAGGACATTCCTATTGTAGATGATACTTGTATTTGATCTTCATTCACTCAAATTACATAATGTGCAATTTTTATTGCAAAAATATATATTTTTTTCTTTCTGTAAAGCACCTGAAAGAATTTCTCCAGAACGCCAGTTATGATTCATTGAATTTTGGCTGCAGGAGTAAAATACAGAATTTTGGAATCCATCCTAGATTTGAAATGAAGATTAGTGTCACACAATCGGCCAGCCCTTCCTTCAAGTGTCATCACTAATGGAAAGAGTGCCAGGGATTAGGGGACAGTCTCCCCACGTGTGCAGTTTTGGGTGCGTTCCTTAAGCAAGGAAGGAAGAAAACAAACACAGATTCGAGGCTGGCCTCGGAAGGGGCTGAGTACATGAGAGACCCAGCCCTTGTTTATTTAGCTTCAGGGTAAATCTGTCTCCTGATCTAGATCTAAAACTTTCCAGTCCTGGTTATCATCACGGTTCTGTTATTTTTCCTGGGCATCATGTGAGAAAGACATTTAGGGTGTGTTATGGATTGACAACAGGAGAGGACATTTGTTGTGGTAACAAGTGATCCAAGAAGATGAGGTGCCTGTGCACCAAGCTCCTGAGATTCCGTGTGGCCTGAGTCAGAACAGGAGGAGTGAACAGGCCACTGTGAACAAGGAGGGTGAAACAGTCATCACTGAACAGTCTCCCGCCAAACAGGAGCCAGGACCCAAAGGCTCGACAAGTGAGCTCCCGCGAACCTGCGGAGATGAGGTAATACTTTCATCTCTCACACATTTTGAAAACCGAGGAGGAGCGAGTGCTCCCAGACCGGTTTTGTGAGGCCCACATTACTCGGAGACCAGAAGCAGACAAGGACGTCACAAAGAGCACTCTGGGCCTTCCCTGAGGAGACAGAAGTGATAAACCCTCCACAAAGCCATGGCAAACTGACTTCAAGGGTCATGGCCACCCCCCGGTGGGCTTTTTCGGGGGGCAGGCTCTGGCCACAGCTCATATCACCCAGGGGACTGAACCCTTCTCGGAGAGGAAAGACAGAAATCCTCTAACCCCTTGGCGGGTGCAGAGGAGGCTCTGGCAAGACGCAAGGTGCATTTGTAGTGAAGATGCTTGGTGCCAAGGGGAGAAGGAGAGCACCTCAGTGTGAGACAGGCAGAAACCCGCCCCGCAGGCAGCACCGGGCTCTGGTGAGGAGCTGGACGCCTCCTTAGGGCCAAGGCTCCGCTCCCTCGCTTCGGCCCCGCCACCCCTCACGCCCGGCGTGGCGCAGCGCGGAGGGGCACACACAGGACCCCCGGGGCCAAGCCTGACAGCAGTGCTGCGAGGCTGGGGGCCTGGGAGAGGCCAGGCACCTGCTCGGAGGGTCACGTCCCGGCGCCCTCCCGGCGGGCGGTCAGGGCGGCCGAGCCGGGTACAGCCTGGAGGGAACGCGGGGGTGTGGCCGACCCGCGACTGGACACGCTTCCCGCGCGGAGGGCCGAAGCCGCTGGTGACACGGACGGGCTGGAGGGCCGGGGACGCTGCCAAGTGAAGGACACAGTGGAGAAGGACGGAGCTGGGTCCTCCCGCACCCGAGGGGCAGAGAAGGAAGGGCCGGAACCCCGACCTAGCAGCCCAGGGGCGCTACCCACATGCGGCCCAAGCTGGCCCGGGGGTGGGCGGGCGGGTGCGCAGATGTCCTTCCGGGAGGGGAGGCCTCTGCGGGTACCGCCCAGCCGCGCCTCGGGAGTGGAGGAGGCCAAAGAGTAGGGAGACACCAAGCCCATGCACGCCGACGTGCGGGATGGGCGCGGGCAGGCAGGTGACGGGGGCGGGACCCGCATGCGCGTGGGGTGGAAGCACCTGTGAAGAGGGGCGGCCCTCGAGGCGTGGAACCGGTGTGATCTCAGGTAAATACTTAGAGTTTTAAAGTGAAAGACAAATGGCCTGTTTCAGAAGTCCTCCATATTTGGTGCTTCCAGAGCAAGGTGACGCATTTAATGTGTTGACAGAACACGGGCAGTACATCTTCAATTCCAGAAATGGGCGCAGGATTGACAATTCCTAGTGCTTGTGTTTAAGTCACAAAATGGTCATTGATTTTAATTCTCTACAAAGAAACACAATCATGCATTTCCCATTTTGAACTGAACAATGTTCGTATTTTTCCGTCTACAATAGTATTAAGCTCCAAGAGTGAGACCCCACTAGGGAGAATGTGGCGTAACAGCCATGAAGAGTAATAAAAGACAGCTGTTTAGGACGGGCAGTTACATCAACGAGTCTAGCTAAAGAAACTGGTAGAAAGCATGCCAGTAATTGTGTCAGAATGTGTCTGTCAAGTTTATAAATTTATCAGCAGTTTAAGTTTTCTATGATTTATAATAATCTGAATGAGTGTGAGATTGTATTGAAGTCATTATGTAGAAATACTAAGCTTCACCCATTAGAGAGGTTTTTAGTAGATATCTTTAAAGTTGAGTTTGCAAGCTGACACAAACTATGGAGCACATGTCAGCATTTTAGTGATTAAATTTTATGGTGAAGAAAACAGCAAAGGATCCAAATAGACCTTTGCCAAGGAAGCCATAAAGGTGGCACTCAGGTGCATGAGAGGGCGCTCAGTGTCCCAACTGGTGAGGGCGCTCAGTCTCCCCACTCAAAGCCATGTGAGCTGCCCCATCACTCCCGAGGACTGGCTGTGACTTCTGCTATGGTCAGCAGCACTGGAGAGGGCTCCTTGGAGGAACTCTAAATTACTCTCCTACAGTAAGATATTTTTAGAGATCAATAGTTATACAACAATCTTTTCTAAATTTACTAATTATGAATGTCTTACTTTGCCTAATTTGTACATTAATCTTTCACACAGCTGAGTATGTTTAGGAAAAATAGTTGCTGTCCAGTTTGGTATGATCTGATTTTTAGGCTTCCACTTGGGGACCTTGGAATGATTGGCCTGGATAAGGGGGAGTACTGTGGTGATGAAGACAAGGGACAGCAAGTGTGAGCAAAGGTGTGGGGATAGGGGACCCCCATGCACTGTGGGGGAACAGTATATTAAAATACGTATTCCTCAGAAATTACAGCAAAACTCATATGATCCAGCAATTACACTTCTGGGTATTTATCCAAAGGAAAAGAAAGAAACTAATTCCAAAATGCATATGCTCACCTATGTTCCTCACACCACCACACACGGGAACCAACGGAGGTTCCAACGATGGGTGGGTAGGGAAGTGGGGTGGTGTGTGTGTGTGTGTGTTTGTGTGTGTGTGCATGTGTGTGTATGGGGAGACCCTCACACAATTGTTTAAAAAGATGAAATGTCACCATATGTGACACCATGCATGTCCTGGGGGGGAGTGAGTCAGAGGAAGAGACAAATGCCCTGTGGGTTCACTCACGTGGAAATCTAAAAGCGAACTAGACACAGAGCAGTGGGATGATGCTACATAAAATACGTCAGATGGGAAGGACAGATACCAGATGGGCCAGTAATATGCAGAATCTAGAGATGCCAAACTGAGAGTCAGAGAAAGACCAACATAAAAACTAACGGTAGATGCCTGACTGCAGAGCTGAGCATCCAAGGGTGGGTACAGGTGGGGGCCGGCCCCTGGGCTGTTGTGGGGGTGTGGGTGATTGGTGGCAGGTGCACCAAGGTAGTCTGACACTTGACTGGAAGGCTCCTAGTGTCCCCACAGTTAAGAGAATAGATGATCACTAATAAAAGGTGGCTACCAGATGAAAGTGGGCGTGGGGTGTGGGTGGCGAATGAAGTGAGGCAAGAGGATGAACCCTCACATTTACTTTGTGTGGTGTGTGGGGTAACAAGATGTGTGGTGAGCACGTCACAGGGAAATCACCATGCTGTACTCTGAAAACCCAAACTACTATTGCATATTAATTATTTCTCAGTGTGAAAACCCAAAATGCTAAAAAATGTGTATTAGTATATATATAATAGAGAAATAAATTTTCATTCAGAAATTCCATGTTACTGAATTATAGCAAGTAGTATTTTAAGAGATATTTCAAAATATATAAAAACAATGTATACTTTAAAATATACATCATTATATATTTACAATGGTAGTTTTAGAATATATCTAAAATTTAAAGACAAAATTTTCAAGATAACAAGACTCCTCTCCCTTATGAACCATACTTTTTTGAAAATTGACAGATAGGAAAATTACATAGGAACAAAAATATATTTTACGTATTGTGTTAATAACCAGATCTTCACTGATGGTGACATTGGCTGCAAAAGAATATAAAAACAGGTACTGTTCCATTTCAAAGCATACACCATCACTGTTCTGGATTTTCATTGGGTACCAGGAAACCTTATATTGTCATATTCTGAAAATCTTCCTAAAAGCTTGATTGACGTCCTTGTTCCGAAGGCTATAGATGAGGGGTTTGAGCATGGGTGAAATGATGGTGTAGATCACAGAGACCACTTCTTCCTGCTCGGGGGAGTGGTAGGGCTTTGGCACAGGTACTTAGTGATTGCAGCTCCATAGAAGAGCAACACCACAATCATGTGAGAAGAGCAAGTAGCCAAGATTTTCCGGAGAGCCTGGCCTGATCCCATGCCCAGAACAGTGGACAGTATGCTTCCATAGGAGCACAGAATAGTTGAGACGGGAGGAATAAAAAAAATCACAGCACTAAAATAAATCCCCTTTTCGTATTGTGAAGTGTCAGCACAGGCCACTTTGAGGAGCGCTGGGATCTCACAGAAGAAATGGTGGATTTCCCTGGAGGCGCAGTAAGGAAATGTCAGAGTATAGACCACATGGATCAAGGAATTGAGCAGGGCACCCAGCCAGGTCACAAGCACCAGGAGCACGCAGACCTTGGGGCACATGAGGATGGGGTAGCGCAGAGGGTGGTAGATGGTCACAAAGTGGTCATAAGCCATGACTGCCAGCAGCAGGAACTCTGAGCTAGCAAGTGTGGTGAAGAGGAACATCTAGAAGCTACACCCAATGAAGGAGATGTGGTGGTCCCCAGACAGAAAGACCAGGGCCATTTTGGGGACAAATGTGCAGATATACACAAGATACATGAGGGACAGCTGTCTGAGCAGAAAGTACATGGGGATGTGGAGAAGAGGGTCGGCCCAGATGAGGATGATTATTATGGTGTTGCCTAACAGGGCCACCAGGAGATCGAGCAGGGTGAGTGTGAAGAGGACCCAGGGCACTGGGGTGCTGTGGAATAGATCCAAGAGGATGAAATCACGGCCTGAGGTCTGGTTGCTCAGCCATGCCATGCTCGTGTTTTGAATTTGTAAACTTGGAGAGTTTTTTCACAAGCATAATGTTCATTGTCCCAATGAACATAATGTTCATTGTCCTACAAGATTTTCAAAAATAAAGTAATGTGCCACTTTTAATATTGCAAGTCTATTTTACTCCCTGCACTTCACACTTCAGCTTTATTAGTTAAGAAATATATTTAACTTTCACTGGACTTTACTAAGGTATCTTAAGTTACCATCTAGGATTCTTGCCACACTGAGAAAAGACAATATTGGCTAGCTTTAAAATGTTATTTTGAAATATTTTTGTCATTAAAATTTTTAGAAATTGCACTCCTCAAGTAATTACTATTAAGTTATGCTTTAAGTAGCATACATAAATAAATGCATTAATTAATGAACACCTGCATCATTATTATGCACTTCAATAATGTGGAGTATCAGGGCCTTCCTGGTAGTGCAGGGGGTTAAGACACACACTATGAAGCTCTCCACTGCCACTGCAGCACAATTTCTATCCTGGGCCAGGGAGCTACACACAACGTGCAGCAGACCTTTCCTGACACCCCCGCTGCTCCCTTCAGCAGTGTATTTCAGTCAATCTGCCTGTTCTGTTCCCCACTCTGTCTCTGGTGGATCCTTCTGCCCCCACACCTCTCGGCTGTACCCTGTTCTTGTAAGCATAAATAAATAAATCTTTAAAAAAATGGGTAATATCAGTAGTTCAGGGCTATATGTGCTGTGTGGACAGAGCTGCAAGGTCAGGATCAAGGCAGCCTTTAATTCTTTTCCACAATGACTTCCAATTAACCTGGAAATCTCACCTGTTGCATAATGGAAATACCTTTCTTCTCTAAGGAGCTATTTATAAACATGTCATTAAGGAGGTATAAGGAGGTATTGTTTGTGAGCTTTGGACAGGACAAGGGTCCAGTGGGCAGCAGGCGGCATAGAGACCTGCCTGGCAGGAGCGGACTGCATGGGGAACGTGCTTCTGCATGGGAAGCCAGGTGGACTCACTTCCCTACAGGTGGAGGCACAGCAGCAACCTCAGGGCTCGAAAATCCCCAGGGATTTCCTTCTGTCTTAGTGTCTTTGCTCTGTAGCAAAGTGAAATTAAGGTCATTTGTGAAGTGATGGAGGGAGTAGGACTCTCGCTTCATGACATTATTCCGAGAATCAGTGTTTTGTTGAATGTGAAGAGCTGGCACTTGTGTTTTGACTTGCAGCACTTTCTCTTGGGGAGGATGTATAATAAAGGACTTTCATAGACTTTAAGTGGACATGAGACTTAAATTACAAACGTGTTTAATAAATGTCATTGGGTAAGTGCGCAGTTACAGCAGCTGTGGTAGACACAGTTTTTTTAGTACCAGTGGAAGTCCCTGTGAGGTGGCTCGGCACTGAGTTCCTAGCTGTCTGCCCCGGTGACAGGAGCATCGGCTGCCCATGTCCTCACCACCTCGTGCCACAGAGGGATGACATGGGGTTTGTAGAATGTGTGGAATGTAGGGTTGGTCATATGGGGAAATCTAGATGCAAACACTCTCCAATCCCTATGCTGAATTTGGTGCTTAAAATGTCATACACATAAAAGCATGTTAAGTCTGAAAACATTGACTTTTAAAACATTAAATATGACAAAAAATTTATGGGTCTGCTACTTTCTTCCACTTCCCTCTCTATATAAAACTTCCCTGTTTCTATCAACCCTTTAACTCTAGCAAATAAAGCAGCGTGGCATTATGTGCTAGAAGGAGAATCCCACAATCTAATAATTTGAATTACAATAGTCTTCATGTCTGGGAGTACATAAAATTCATTTATTTCCCAGCTTCCAGAGAGCCAATGAATGAAATAGTGTGGTACAGTAAATAGTTACTTTTTCATCAAAATACTTTGTTTTCCTAAGAAATTTGACATTCCACTTTCTCAATACCTTTTGATGGTTTCCAGTATTGCCTAATAGATATTTTCCTAAATGTTTACTAATTAATGTATGTGAATGCCCTCAATCCAAAAACAGTCCACTGTAATTTGGTAAGTGGATGTTTGTATTTGGAGATTTACTTAATTTATGTTGCTATGAGACTCCCAGAGGACATGAAATCATGTGCATATCTTATATATGTATGTAATATATTTATTTAATATATATAAAACTACCAAAAATATAATGGCAGGAAAAAATGAATTTGAAGTCAATTTTCTTTCATGTTAACTTAAAACATATCTTTTACCTCATTGACATGAATTAGAAGGAAATCAACCAACAGTGTGTGTTGAGAGTAGATCCTGTGTAAATGTCTTATGGTTTTACTTATGCCACTGCTCATGTCTCTTAAAAATGAATTTATTATAGATTTACAACAATCCTCCTGCCCTCAGCCTTCAAATAGTCTTTCAGGAAGGGCATTGACACTGTAGAGAGGGTGCTGGCTTTGAACAGTGAACATCTTTCTTCCATAAAACTAACCGCTGACTCCACCCCAAAATTAGGAAATTGTACCTCATTGAGAATTACATGAAACCAGACCATCAGTATTGCCATGAGCTATTGTCTTCTTATGCAATGTTAGTGCACATGCCAGTTCCAGTTCAACTAAACATCTTATTTGAGTCAACACACACAACATCTAAGTATTTTCAGTATTTAAATGTATTAATATCTTATAGATACATATCTTAAATAGAGGGGATTATTGAGATTGTCTATTATATGTTCAAGGTCAGAGCATTATATATTAGGCAGCTTAGGAAATCATAACAGACTTCAACATGTATCCTGAGAACAACCCTCCAACTTACTTGTAAGAACAGAATCAGTGCTGCTTCTAGAGTGTTATCAATGCATTTCTTAGTTCTTCCAGCCTCAGAAGCCCACAGTCCTCCTGAACAAAGGTTAAATACCTTGACACCATTGCCTCCATAATCCACACCAATTTACTGTTCCACTGTCAATCCTCAGAGGGACTGTCCCCAACTGCATCCAGTCCCTGAGGCAACGTGTGCAGCAGTTACCTCCACATCCTCCATGACCCAGAAGAAATGGTTACAGCTATCTCACAAGGACATGCAGCCTCCACCTCAGGGATACTTCTTGTCAAGTGGTTCACCTTCAAATATTTGGGTGAAGACTAATTTTTTCCTCACGGAAACTATTTGTTTTTCCATTTCATTACTTGACCATCCATGTTTTCCACAATAACAAACAGAATACAGACAATTTCATGCTTTTCAGTAGTATCAGGGATATGTTCCATGTTTACCTAATCAAAGTTTTTAACTATGTTGTATATATTGTTTTTAAGAGGCAGGTAGTCCTTCAAGGGTTACCATGAAAAAGTGGTTCCCCATGCCCCTTTCTCCCCTGGTTTTCATTTCCTGTAGTCAATCTTTGGTGTGGGGTCGACCTCCTCCACTGTACTAATTAACAGGTGTATTATTGCTATTTGTCTTGGTTGTTCATCTTAGAGATCTGCTATTAATTTTTCTCCTGTGGAAGGTGCTGGAGCTGTTTTTCAGCTCTGACCCATCTTTCACATCTTCTTCTCCTCCATTCCTTCCAAATTATTGTATCACAATTTAGGTTAGATGAAGAGACAAGAGTAGAGTATTATAGCAAAGTAAAAAGTATTCACAGCTGATTCAGGAAGTAAGCCATGGTGCTTCTCTTCACTTGAGACTTAATTTTCCTTCCCACACTTCTTCATTTTCCTGAAGACCTCTGTCTCCTCAAAAGTGGTGGGATTGTGTGCAGGTCTGTTGCATGAGTCTCTGCATGCCTTTCCTTTATTTCTCTTCTCAGGAAACACCTTCATCTCTGTTCCGCATTGAACTTCTTGTTTTTATGTATGTGCCTTTGCACCTTCCTTTTTCTAGTCACCCCTTTTTCTTCAGTGCAGTACATCCTTCAACAACTTCTTGACAGGTTGTGAATTGAATGCATATGTTTTCAGGCCATGCATGACTACAAATCTCTTCCTTCTACTCTCAAAGCTTGAGGGATAATTGAGTTGGGTACAAAATCCTTTCCAGAACATAGTCTTCCCTCAAAACACACCTCTGTCTTGTGTACTGGAGGGAGTTTCTGGAGCTGGGTAAAAGCTCAGATCTGTGTCCTGGGTGAAAGGGTGTGTCTGAGTAAATATTAATTTTATATGTATATTAACTGTAGTGAATTGTTTGAAAAAAACTATCTGAAAACAATACTAAAAATTAAAAAGCACTTTCATTTTTAACTCTTAGAAGTGGTCTTAGAAGTCTTAGAAGTGGTCATCTCTGTCTTTAGTAGATAAAAAGTTCTGAGTAAATAGCAAATTAGATTTTTCTTTCAACTTTAGGAGAATGTGGCTGTCAGGTCGAATTCAAGTCTTGTATCTAGGAGACAAACAAATAAGAAGCATCATAGCAGCCATCCACTTGTATCAGGTGAAGCTCCTGGAGCAATAAATTTGGACTATACTGTTGGAGCTGCCCACCACTGCTAATCCCTGTGACTCAGAGCAACTGGATCCCCTAAGCCCTCCTCCCTTATCCCCTTTTCCAATGCTTTAATACAGTGGGGGTTAAGTACTTTTCCAAAGTGGAACCCATGCTGGTCTTCCTCACTCCCCTCACAGTTGTGCAGTAAACATCTAGGGATAAAGAAGTGGGAAGGAGGAATTTAGAATAGTGTTGTAAGTAGTCTGCATTGCACATGGAGTGGTATGAAGAGATAAGAGGTGAAATCATATATCACAACACTTAAATATATATGAAGCAAAAATTAACCACATTTAATCGAGCATTGCACAGGGACACAATAATAGGAGGGGAATTCAATACCCTACCATCAACAATAGAGTGACCTTGCAGGAAGATTAGCAATAAGGTTAAGAGACATAAGTGATATGTTGGAGGATCTAAAAGACATATACAGAACATTCCATATAATATCCATCAAATGCACATTCTATACAATATTGAATGCGTATTATTTCCAAGTGCACATGTTAAATCCTTCATAATATATAATGCTAGAAAGCAAATTTTTAGGAATCTAAGAAGATTAAAATAAAATTTGGCAACTTTGCAACAAAGCAATAGGAAATTAGAAGTCAATTAAAAGGGAAAACTTTGAAATTCCCACAGTTTTTTTTTTTTTTTCATTCTCTCATCTGTATTGTACACTTAGGCTGGTTCCATAAATTGGATTTTGTGGATAATGCTAGTCCATCCTGGAAATTGATGCCCTCCTTGTCATTCAATTCAAAATATATTTTCATTTCTTCTTTGATCTCTTCATTAGTCCAGTGGTCTTCCAGTAGTGTGGATTTCAATATCCATGAAGTGGGAGGGTTCCTTGCTTTCTTTTCATGACTCGTTTCTAGTTTGATGCCTTTATGATCAGAGGAGATAGTTGGAATGATTTTGATCTTAATGTATCTGTTGATGTTTGTCTTGTGGCCCTGTATGCTATTGATTCAGGCGAAGGATTTTGTGTGCTTGAGAAAAATGTGTACTCAGAGTTTTTCGGGTGCAGTGTCCTGAAGATGTCTGTTAAGACCATGAGTTCTATGTTTTTATGTAGGGCTCTAGTGTCTTTGTTTATTCTTCATCTCGTAGATGTATCCATTGGTTTGAGTGGGGTGTTGAAGTCCCCTACTGTATATGCATTTTCTTTAATGTCTGTTTTCAGAGCTGATAATAATGCCTAATATATTTTGGCATGCCTTCATTTGGTGTGTATATGTAGATGAGTCTTATATCTTCCTGATGTATTTTCCTCTTGATCATAATATAGTGTCTGTCTATGTCTCTTTTTACCTTTTTTAATTTAAAGTCTATTTCCTCTGTTATAAGTATAGCTGCTCCTGCCTTCTTTTTTGGTCCATTTTACTTTTAGTCTATATTTATCTTTTGCAGTTAAATATGTTTCCTGGATACAGCAGAAGGTTGTATTTTGTTTTTTTTTTTTGTTTGTTTGTTTGTTTTTTTAAGTTTTTTTTTTTTAAATAGAGGCATGTTTATTTATTTATTTATTTATTTATTTGTTTGGTTGGTTGGTTTTTGTTTATACATGCACTGGGCACAGTCAGAAGCGCAGGAGGGTGAGAGGATTCACCAGAGCCAGAGCTGGGAGCAGAGCAGGCAGAAGGACCAAAGTACACTGCTGAGGGGAGCAGCGGGCCGCAGGAGAGGTCTGCGGGCCATGTGGGACCCTCCTCCGGTGGCCGGGGAGCAGCCGGGCATCGAACCAGTGCCGCAGAGGCTGCGGGCAGCTTCGCAACCCAGCGCTCAACCGCTGCGCCACCGGGGAGGCCCTGTATTTTGTTTTTTAATCCAGCCTGCTACTCTGTTTTTTTTTTTTTATTGATGAGTTTAGTCCATTTACATTTAGAGTCAATATTGATACATTGGCATCTGTATTTGCCATTTTGTTTGTCTTTTTGTGATTTTATTCCTTGTTTTGTATTGCTATTCTTATTGATTCCTCTGTTGGTTTTGGCTTTAGGACTTCTTGTAGATTTTTTTTGGAGTGGGAATTTAGTTGTAATGAATTTCTGGAGTTTCTGTTTGCCTACACCATCCTTATTTTTTCTTCATAGAGGAAGGAGAGCTTTGCAGGGTAAGTATTCTTGGTTGGCATTGTTGTCTTGAAGTTTGCTGAATATGTCACTCTGTTCTCTTCTTGCCCATAGTGTTTCTTTGGAGAGGTCTGAAGTTAACCTGATTGGTTTTCCCTTGTAAGTTATCTGCTTCTATCATTGCCAGTTTCACATTTTTTTCCTTGTTTTAGACCCTTGCAAGCTTTACTATTATGTGTCTTGCTGTACTTTTCTTTTTGTTGTGGCAATCAGGTGTTCTCCCTTCTTGTGTGTCTGTATTCATCTCTTTTTTTTTTGGGAAGTTTTATAATCTCCTTGAATAATTTGTCATATCTGTTGTCTCATTGCTCACCTTCTGGAATGCATATAACTCTTATATTTTTTTTTCTTCCTGGATTCTGATAACTGTCGAAAAATTTCCTCATTCTTTTTCTTTTTTTTAATAATAAATTTTATTTTTATATTCCCCATACAATTGCAGCCCCCCCCATTCTAACCCCAATCCCTCCCCTCCCGCTCCTGCCCCCCAAAAATGTCTCTGGTTCATAGTTTTTTGTTGATTTTGAATTTCTCTTTCTTATAGTTATTCATTTTCCTGGTCCCTTATTTAAGTTTTATAGATTCCTGCTATGAGTGAGACCATCCAGTATTTTTCTTTTTCTTTCTGGCTTATTTTGCTGAGCATGATCCCTTCCAGCGCCATCCATGTTGCTGCAAATTGCATGTGTTTTATCTTTTTTGAATGCTGAGTAATATTCCATAGTATATATGTACCACATCTTCTTGATCCAGTCATCTATTTTTGGGCATTTGGGCTGTTTCCAAAGCTTAGCTATTGTAAACAGTGCTGCTATAAACATAGGGGTGCAGGTGCTCTTTGGAATTGATGTTTCTGTGTCCTTTGGGTAAATACCTAGGAGTGGAATTGCTGGATCCTATGGAAGCTCTATGTTTAGTAGGTCCAGAAATCTCCACACAGCTCTCCACAGTGGTTGGACCAGTTTGCACTCCCACCAACAGTGCAGAAGAGTTCCTTTTTCTCCACACCCTCGCCAACATTTGTTGTTGCTAGTTTTTTTTTTTGTAATATGTGCCATTCTCACTGGTGTAAGATGGTATCTCATGGTAGTTTTGATTTGCATTTCCCTGATGACAAGTGATGTTGAACATTTTTTCATATGCCTGTTGGCCATTTGTATTTCCTCTTCAGAGAAGTTTCTTTTTAGCTCTTCTGCCCATTTTTTGACTGGATTATTTTCTTTGTTGTTGTTGAGTCTCATCAGCTCTTTGCAGATTTTTGTGATCAGCCCTTTATCATTAGTGTTGGGTGCAAAAAATGTTCTCCCAGTTGGTGGGGTTTCTCTTTGTTTTTGTTATTGTCTCTTTTGCTGTGCAGAAGCTCTTTAATTTGATGTAGCCCCTGCTGTTTATCTTTGCCTTCACTATCACTGCTTTGGGTGATGTGTCTGTAAAGATGTCTTTGATGTGCAAATCACGTAGTTTTTCGCCTATATTTCCTTCTATATATTTTATGGTTTCAGGTCTTATGTCTAGTTCTTTAATCCATTTTGTGTTGATTTTTGTGTATGGTGTGAGGTAGTGGTCAAGCTTCATTCTTTTGCATGTAGCGACCCAGTTTTCCCAGCACCATTTATTGAACAAACTTTCTTTGCTCTAATCCATAGTCTTTGCTCCTTTGTCAAAGATTAGTTGACCAATGTGGGTTTATTTCTGGATTTTCTATTTGATTCCATTGGTCTGTATGTCTGTTCTTGTTCCAATACCATGCAGTTTTGATGATTATGGCTTTGTAGTATAGTTTGAAGTCTTGGAGTGTGATGCCTCCATTTCCTTCTTTTTTTTTTTCAGTAGAGCTTTGGCTATTCGGGGTTTTTGGTGATTCCATATGAATTTCATCAGAAATTGTTCTATTTCTTTGAAGAATTACATTGAAATTTTGATTGGAATAACATTGAATAGGTATATTGCTTTTGGTAGGATGACCATTTTAATAATGTTTATTCTTCCAATCCATGAGCAGGGGATGTCTTTCCATTTCTTTGTGTCTTCTTCTATTTCCTTTAACAGTGTTTTATAATTTTCTTTGTATAGGTCCTTTACCTCTTTTGTTAGATTTATTCCCAAATATTTGATTTTTTTTGTTTCGATAATAAAAGGGATTTTTTTTTTATTTCTTCTTCTTCAGATTTATTGTTTGTGTATAGGAAGGCTACTGACTTTTGCATGTTGATTTTGTATCCTGCCACTTTACTGAATTGATTGATAAGTTGAATTAGTTTTTCTGTGGAGTTTTTGGGGTTCTCTATGTATATTATCATATCATCTGCAAATATTGATAGTTTGACTTCTTCTTTTCCTATTTGGATTCCTTGTATGTCTTTCTCTTGTCTTATTGCTCTGGCTAGGACTTCCAGTATAATATTGAAAAGCAGTGGTGAGAGTGGACATCCTTGTCTTGTTCCAGATCTTAATGGAATTGGTTTCTGCTTTTCACCATTGAGGATGATACTGGCTGTTGGCTTGTCATAGATGGCCTTTATGATGTTGAGGTATGTTCCTTGTATCCCAAGAATTTCAAGGGCTTTTATCATGAATGGGTGTTGCACTTTGTTGAAAGCTTTCTCAGCATCTATTGATATTATCATATGGTTTTTATATTTCTTTTTGTTGATGTGTTGGATAACGTTGATTGATTTTTGGATACTGAAACATCTGTGTGTCCCTGGAATGAATCCTACTTGGTCGTGGTGAATTATCTTATGGATACATTGTTGGATTCTGATAGCTAAAATTTTATTGAGTATTTTTGCATCAGTGTTCATTAGGGAGATTGGCCTGTAGTTTTCCTTTTTTGTGTTGTCCTTATTCGGTTTTGTTATTAGTGTAATGTTGGCTTCATAGAACGTGTTTGGTATTGTCCCTTCCTTCTCAATTTTTTGGAAGAGTTTGTGAAGGATAGGCACTAATTCGTCTCTGAATCTTTGGTAGAATTCATTTGTAAATCCATCAGGTCCTGGTCTTTTGTTTTTGGGAAGGTTTTTGATTACCATTTCAATTTTGCTACTTGTAATTGGTCTTTTTTGGTGTTCTATTTCTTCTTTATCTAGCTTTGGGTGATTGCATAGTTGTAGGAATTTGTCCATCTCCTCTAGATTGTTGAACTTGTTTCCATATAACTGTTCATAGTAGTTACTGATTATTCTTTTGATTTCTGCTGTGTCCATGGTGATTTCTCCTCTTTCATTTATGATCCTGTTTATTTGTGCTTTCTCCCTTTTTTCCTTTGTGAGCCTGGCTAGGGGTTTGTCTATTTTATTGATTTTTTCAAAGAACCAGCTCTTGGTTTCATTGATCTTTTGGATTTTTTTTTTTAGTTTCAATTTCATTTATTTCTGCTTTGGTTTTTATTATTTCTTTTCTTCTACTGGTTTTGGGGTTTTTTTGTTGTTCTTTTTCTAGATCTCTGAGCTTCGAGATTAGGTTGTTTCTTTGAGTTCTTTCTTGTTTTTTGATGTGAGCTTCTATTGCTATATATTTTCCTCTTATCAGTGCTTTTGCTGCATCCCATACATTTAGGATATTAGTGTCCTCCTTGTCATTCAATTCAAAGAATTTTTTAATTTCTTCTTTGATCTCCTCGTTAGTCCAGTGGTCTTCCAGTAATGTGGTTTTTAATCTTCATGAGGTAGGATAGTTCCTTGCCTTCTTTTTATGGTTTATTTCTAGTTTGATGCCTTCATGGTCAGAAAAAATGGTTGGTATGATTTCAATCTTGGTGTATCTGTTGATGTTTGTCTTGTGGCCCAGTATGTGATCGATCCTGGAGAATTATCCATGTGCGCTTGAGAAAAATGTGAACTCCGTTTTTTTTGGGTTTAGTGTTCTATAGATGTCTGTTAAGCCCAAACGCTCTAGGTCCTTATTTAGAGCTTTAGTTTCTTTACTTATTTGTTGTCTTGTTGATCTATCCATTGTTGATAGTGGTGTGTTGAAGTCTCCCACTACGTATGTGTTTTCTCTGATGACTATTTTCAGAGAGGACAACAGTTGTCTGATATATTTTGGTGCTCCTTCGTTTGGTGAGTATATGTTAATGAGTGTTATTTCTTCTTGAAGTATTGTCCCCTTGATCATAATGTAGTGACCACTGGGTTCTCTTTTTATTTTTTTGAGTTTGAAGTCTGTTTTATCTGATATAAGTATAGCTGTTCCTGCTTTCTTTTTTGGTCCATTTGCTTGTAGGATTGTTTTCCATCCTTTAACTTTAAGCCTATTTTTATCTTTTGTAGCTAAATGTGTTTCCTGGAGACAGCAAAAGGTTGGGTTTTGTTTCTTAATCCAGGCTGCAACTCTGTGTCTTTTTATTGAAGAGTTTAGTCCATTTACATTTAGAGTTAATATTGATATATTAGCATCTGTATTTGCCATTTTGTTTGTCTTTCCTTTGATTTTATTTATTTATTTTTTTAATAACTTTTTTTTTTTTGGTCTTATTTCGTTGTTATTCATCCCTTTGAGGTTCTCGCTTTAGGATTCCTTGTAGTATTTTTTTGGAGTGGGGGTTTAGTCGTGATGAAATTCCGGAGTTTCTCTTTTTCTGGGAAGGTCCATATTCTTTCTTCAAAGAGGAAGGAGAGCTTTGCGGGACCGAGTATTCTTGGTTGGTATCTGTTTTCTTGGAGTCTGTTGACTATGTCCCTCCACTCTCTCCTTGCCCGTAGTGTTTCTTCGGAGAAGTCTGATGTCAGCCTGATTGGTTTTCCTTTGAATGTTATCTGTTTCTTCCCTCTTGTCAGCTTCATTATTTTTTCCTTGTACTGGATTCTTGGGAGCTTTACTATTATGTGTCTTGCTGTGTTTTTCCTTTCATTGTGGAAGTTTGGTGTTCTTCTTGCTTCTTGTATATCAATTTTCAGCTCCTTCTTCGCATTTGGGACTTCTCTTCAATTATCTCCTGGAATATTTTCTCTGTTCCTACATCTCTCTCCTCTCCTTCTGGAATTCCTATAACTCTTATATTTCCTTTCCTCATGGAGTCAGATAGTTCCCAAAGTCTTTCTTTGTTCTTTTTCCTTCGTACTTCTCTTTCCTTTTCTGTTTTGGTTCTTTTTATTTCTGTGTCTTCAAGAGTACTTATTTGTTCTTCCATTTCATCTATTCTGCTTTCATTGCTTTTCCCAGAGTTCTTTAGTTCCTCCATTAATTCTGTGATCTCTTGCATTTCTTTTACTTCCCTCTTTAGGGACTCATTTTCATTCTTCTGACCATTGTTTTCCCTTTTTAGGGACTCAATTTCATTCTTCTGACCATTGTTTTCCCTCTTTAGGTACTCAATTTCCTTCTTCTGATCATTGTTTTCCTTTATGACTTATGCCACTTTTTTAATCAGGGCAATTTTAAATTCTCTTTATGGAAGGCTCAGAAGTTCTTCCAAGTTACTGTTGTTGCAATCTGGAGTGTGGTTTTCTTTTTGTGGTGTGCTTCTTTCCTGAGGCTTTGTTAGGTTGCGTGTGGTTCTTCTACTCCCTACTGTCTGTTTTCTAATTTGTCGTATGCATTGGGACACTGTGTTGCTCGGACTGGCCGTCATCTTGGGTGAACTTCTCTGCTCCCCTCTGGCTCCTCCAGGAACCATCTCTGGCTTCTGGGGGGGCTTTCTGCTGGTTTCAGGAATTCTTTACTGAAGAAATGTCCCTTTTCTAAACTGGCGAAGCGGGACGCAATCCCTGCACATCCGGTCTCAGGCACACACTTCTGCGTGCCCGGTCTGCCCCGGACGTGGGTGCATGCTCCCTCTGTGGGCTTAGACTGCTGGTTGGAAGGGGCCTGGCGTGGGCTAACTTCCCAGCTGGCCACTGGGTCCTCCAGAAGCCTTCTGCTCTTTTCAAGAAGTCTTAAGAAATTTCCCTGTTCTATGGGGTGTTAGTGACTTTTTTTTTCTGGTCGCTAGGTGGCACCAGAGATCTCTCCTATTGTCCTTGGGGGGCTGTTTTTCAACCCCCCCACCCCCGTGAGACAGGGAACAGAGAGCGAGAATGGTAGGGTAAACCTCAACGGCTTTGGGGTTCTGTGTCTGCCTTGTGCCCCACCGTCGTGGAGAACCCACGCCCAGAATTTCGTGCCCCGGGTCTCAGTTCAAAGCCCTCAGGTCCAGGACGCGGGCTGTAGCCCAGTTCAGTGGCGCGGGAATGGCGCCTTTTGCACCTGGCTCCCGTGCCTGGGCGCCTGGTTCCTGCTTACTCAGGGAGGGGTTTTCACCCCCGTGAGGGTCTCCGCGCGTCTCCCCGCAAGCCTAGGTCGCAGGCGCGGAGACCTGGGCAGCCGCGATCCCGGTCTGCGTTTGCTTTTCAAGCGCGCCAAGTGCGCCGCTTTTCCACGCAGGCTTACCGGCAGCCGGGCTGTGTGCGCGTCTCCCGCAAGCTTACCGGCAGCCCTGGCTGTGTGCGCGTCTCCCGCGTCTCCGGGGTCTTTGTTCTTCTCTAATGGCGCCCGGAGCCATTCGCTCACCACTGCGGCGAATCCTGCAGGGTTCTCCACAGCTCCCGTTCACGGGGTGTGGTGGCTGAAATAGTTCCTTTCCACTCACAGTCCCGCTTGCTTTGTCTTTTGTTCTTGTTGGTCGTTTTAGTTTGTTGTTTTACTCCTCTCTGCGGGTCGGGTCGGAGAGTGCCGCCTCTGTGGGGGGGGGAGGGGAGCAGGGTTCTGTGCTTCCCTCCCTTCTAGTCCTCTTTTATGGCAACTTTCTTCTTCGGGCAGTTTGCTGGCGTCACCCGTTTATCTTCCGTGTCCCACTTCTCACTGGGACCTGCTGCTTTTCCTCCCTATTAACTTTTTTTAATGGGAGATCTTACTTGCAGCGTCTCCTCGCCGCCATGTTCTCCTCATTCTTTTTCCTTTGTATTTATCTCTCTTCTTTTTTTGGTTCTTTTTATTTCTGTATCTTGGAGAATACTGATCTGTTCTTCCATTTCTTTCTTTTTTTTTAAGATTTATTTTATTTTATAGAAGAACTGGGGCACAGGCCAAATGCACGGGAGGGTGAGAGGATTCACCAGAGCTAGAGCAGAAAACCGAACAGGCAGACTGACTGAAATACACTGCTGAGTGGAGCAGCGGGCAAGACAGGAGAGGTCTGCTCGCCATGTGGGTTGCTCCGAGGCCAGCGTGGAATCAACCAGCACTGCAGAGGCTGAAGACAACTTCATGGCACTGCACTCAACCACTTGTGCCACCAGGGAGGCCCTTTTCTTTCATTTCATCGATTCTGTTTTCATTGCTTTCCCCAGAGTTCTTCATCTCCTCCAGTAATTTATTTTTTAAAGATTTATTTTATTTATTCATACAAGCACTAGGTAGAGTCAGAAGTGTGGGGTGGGGGGGTTGAGAGAATTCACCAGAGACAGAGCAGAGAGCAGAACAGGCAGGATTGACAAAGTACACTGCTGAGGGGAGCAGCGGGCGGCATGAGAGGTCTGTGTGCCATGTGGGACCCTTGCCTGGTGGCCGGGGATCGAACCAGTGCTGCAGAGGCTGCAGACAGCTTTGCAACCCAGTGCTTAACTGTTGCGCCACCGGGTAGGCCCTCCTTCAGTAATCTTTAATGTCCTGCATTTCTTTTATTTCCTTTCTTAAGGTCTCATTTTTGTTTTTCTGTTCATTGATTATTTGTCTCATATCATTTTTTTTTCTTTTTGTTTTCTTTATGCTTTTTAATCATGATGATTCTAAATTCTCTATCTGACAGGCAGAGAGGTTCTTTCATGTCATTGTTGAGTTCTGGTGACTGATTTTCTTTTTGTGGTGTGTCCTCCTGTGGGCTTGCTTTGTTGTTTGTATTTTTCCTTCTTCTTGCTGTTTGTTTTCTAATTAGTGCTATGCATTGGGATGTTGTGCCACTTGTGTTGGTGGGCATCTCTTTGGGATGCTCCTTCAGGAGTGTCAGAAGCTGTTTACCAGACTGAGTCCATTGCGGTTAGGCCAAAACTCCACCAGGGGTTGAGTCTGTAGCCGTTTTTCTTGGCACAGCCTCTTATAGTTCCCTCTCTCTGTATTTCTCAGTTCCAGAAGGGAGACTTGGAGTCCCTTCCTTCCAACTATCATCACCTAGTTGGTGATCTTGTTCTGGTCAGTAGGTGGCACGAGAGACCTGTTCTTCCCAACCTGTGCTTTTCCCCAGTAGTTCTCTAGGAAATGAGGGGAGGAGGTGACCACCTCAACACAAGGGCTATTGCTCACACGGGGTGATGTGTCTTCCCTATTTCTCAGGTCAGGGCTCTCAGATCCAAAATTCTGGCTGTCACTCTGTGCAGTGCCCACTGTTATGGCATGACTCATGGCCCAGATCCCATGCCAGGCTCTCAGTTCCAGAATTCAGGCCTCCTTTCCCTTCTCACCCCCTGTTTGGGATGCTCACCCCCAATCAGAGCCGGAGGGTAGTTTGGATTTCCTGGCTTCCAACTATCAGGTATTTGGTGATTTTGTTCCGATCACTAGGTGGCACGAGAGATCTTTCCTGGTATCCTTCCAGAACTACTTGTCCCCATAGGTCTCCAGGGAACAGAGTTGGGGGAGGTGGTGGAGTGCCTCAATGGCATGGGAGTGTTGTGTCTGCTCTGTATCCCACCATCGTGGGGATCCCACATACTGAATTTTGTGCCCCAGTTCTCAGTTCTGAAATTCTCAGATACAATGTGGGCTGTAGCCCAGTTTACTGCCCTCGACATGGTATAATTTATCCATTTGATTCATGTATTGTTTTAATTCCTTCTGTGATAACTGCAAATCTGTATGCTATCTGACTCTGCTTCTAATGCTAATGGCCACCTTTGTAATTTTCTGTTAAATGAGATACATGATGTTGTGGGAAATAGAGATTGAGCTAAGGCCTTTATTGTGATATATGATGTAATCTGCAAGAAGTTGATTTGGGTTTTGTGTCCATAGTTCTTGCTGCCCCCGAGTTCAAACAAATCTAGTGCCCGTGCAATGTTCCTGCTTCTCTTTGTGTTTCTATAGGAACTGGTCCTTAGATATTTGGCATATAATACACTGTTATATACTAGAGCTCTTTAGCTGTGTAACGTGGTATGTATGTAGAGTTGAACCTATGATCTTAGGAATAATTTTAAGCATTCATAGGGCATGTGTCCCCAAGAGTGACCTTCAAAAGTGTGATAAACTGCTGTTGGGGAAAGATCCTCCTGTTATCTGGGCTAAGGCTCAGGTAAAGAATATTTTCCCAAAGCGTTTGCCTTTGCTTCAAAGAGAATGCTTTGTGTTATTTCTCAGAGCCACGAGGGAACATTTAATCCCTCTTCATCTTGAGGACCTGGTGTGAATCCTGTTCCTAATCCATTTGAATGTGGTTCCATCTACCAGCCAAGCACCTTTCTTCCAAAGACTCAGTCACAGGGGTTTTCCCTTTCGATTGGCCAACCTTCAACTTGCAGCATTTCAACCTCAGCTTGTGTGAATGGCCAAAAATCATAAAAAAAATATATATTTCTACAAGTTAAGAAATGTCAAGTTAAGAAATGATTAAAAATGATATTTAATTTGTTAGTGCTGTTTATAAGTAGTTTGTTTTTCACACAACCAGCAAGTAGTTATTGTTTTGAAATTGATATTTGCTGAAAGTTTTGAACATACATCACATCAGCAAAGTGTATTTCCTGAGGGAGAGACTGCACATATTTGTGAGATATCTGTAACCATTTCTTCAGGGTCATAAAGGACAGGGAGATAATTGCTACAGGCTTTGCCTGAGAAACCAAGCTGCAGTTGGGGACAGTCATTTTGAGGGCTGTTTGTGCAACGGTAAATTGACTCTGGCCTGTTGAAGCAATGGTTTCAAGGTATTTAATCTGTGTGTTCAGGTGGGCTGTGTGTCCTGTACTGGAAAAAGTAAGAAATGTACAGGCAGCACTGTGTAAGTAGCATTCAATTTGTTCCTATGAGTAAGTAGGAGTGTGTTTCTCTAGAAGAGGAGTGTGGTATGTTTCCTTATGTTGCCTAATATATGATGCTGTTCCCTAGCATATAATGTAACAACTAAGACAATTCCATCCATTTGAATTAATGGCACATCTGTCAAATATCAATATTAGCAAGTTTTATTCTATCCAAGTAAGCAGTTTAGTTATTTTGGAACTGGCATTTATGTACTAGTACTGGATGAAAGGCAATTTCTGATTTTGAGTTGATAATCATGTTTCCTTTTATTTTCAAATAGGTGCAATTTGTTACTGTCAGTCTTCATGGCAGTGGTCAGTTCTATGAAGAAAGAGGGGTGAAGTGTAGAAATATCAGTTGCCTCTCCTCTCTGGTGTTCAAAGTCTTTCCTGAAAGACTTTATGAAAACCGGAGGGAATGAATTATGAATTTGTTGCAAATGTGTAATTAAGTTTTTTTTTTTTTCAGATACATGAGCAGTCACTTAAGTAAAATTATATGACATTTCCCTTGGTTTACTCTCAATAGACACTGTTGGTTTCCCTTGGTTTACTCTCAATAGACACTGTTGGTTGATTTCAGTTATTCATGTCCCTTATTCTAAAGGGATAGACTTTTCAGTTTTTAAGTCAAATACATATTTTTTAAAGATTTATTTAATTTTTATACAAGAACCAGGGTACAGGCCAGATGTGAGGGAAATGAAGAGGATTCACTGGAGACAGATTGGGGAACGGAACAAGCAGACTGACTGAAATATACTGCTGAGGGGAGCAGTGGGTGAGACAGGAGAGGTTTGTTGTGCCATGTGGGATTCTCGCTGGCTGGCTGGGATCGAACCTGCACTGCAGTGGCTGTGGACAGCTTCACAGTGCAGCACTCAATCTGCTGTGCCACCAGGGAGGCCCAACTACAAATTATTTTTTTACTTTGTGTTTTTATGTACTTTTGCATATACATGCATAGAATGTTTTCTGGGCTTCTCTAAGCACCACAATTTAAATACAAATACAAATGCAAATACAAATATTGTTCACGAAAATGTCTTTGACCATTTTTCATTGTTGGCATAAATGCATGCCACTCAGGAAAGCTTTGAGCAGCACCCGTTGCAGCGGTTGAGTGCTGGGTTGCGAAGCTGCCCGCGGCTGCGGCACCGGTTCGATCCCCAGCTGCTCCCCGGCCACCAGAGGAGGGTCCCACATGGCGCGCAGACCTCTCCTGCCACCCGCTGCTCCCCTCAGCAGTGTACTTTGGTCCTTCTGCCTGCTCTGCTCCCCGCTCTGACTCTGGTGAATTCTCTCACCCTCCCGCGCTTCTGACTGTACCCAGTGCATGTATAAACAAAACAAACAAACAAACTAACTAAATAAATAAATAAATAAACATGCCTCTATTAAAAAAAAAAAAAGTATTTAGGGGGCCTCCCTTGGTGGCGCAGCAGTTGAGCGCTGGGCTGTGAAGCTGCTTGCAGACTCTGCAGCGACAGTTCAATCCCTGGCCACCAGTTAGGGTCCCACATGTTGCTACAGACCTCTCCTGCCATGCCCACTACTCCCCTCAGCAGTGCATTTCATCACTCTGCCTATTCTGTTCTCCGCTCTGGCTCTGGTGAATTCTCTCACCCTCCTGCACTTCTGACAGTACCGAGTGCTTGCATAAATAAATAAATAAATCTAAAAAAAAAGTATCTAGAAAAAAGTGCAATGTTAAATTCCTTGTAAAATTTATTTTATTTCAATAATCCCATAAAAATTATTATTTCAAATGGAAGCATTATTTAGCTCTCTCTGGAGCTGAGAAATAAGTGACAACTCTGTTTTCATGGGGCTTCATGTAAAACCCCATGAATATCTTCTCCGTGAACCTCCAGCTCGCATGGCCCTCCTTGTGTTACATACTCTGCTGTTACATTTGCCTTAGAATTTAGGGCTGAGGAACAGGGGGTTTTGTATACAGTGTGGTGGTGAAGACCCTAGACTTACTGCTTTGTCTGGTACATTGTGTATATAAATGATACTTGTTTTTTTAAAGACTTCATGTGCTATTTTACATATAACACTATTGAATCTATGAAATTCAGCACAGGGACTGTTGCGTGTTCATGTAAGTATCCCCCCATGATCAGCCCTTCACCCACACCAGGTCCCACTGAGCTCCGTATCATCTCTCTGTAGGACTGATGTGAGGGTAAGGATGGCAGATATCCCTATCTCTGTGTGTCAGAGAAACCAGTGGCAGGTTTCTGACAGTGGGATTCAAGTGTTGTCAGCAGAACTAACTGCATTTGATAGCTGCTCTTGCAGTCAGTTAATACAATGACATTTTAATATGAAAAAAATTTATGTGTTATTATTACTTTAATTCATGAACGTTTTTCATTTGCATCCTATCCAATAGAAAAGTAGCTTAGATGAATATAAAAATATGAACATTTTCCATTCAGCATGGAACTGATACCCAAAATAATCTCAGAAAGTATGCTTTCTACTGCCCTTGTCACTGCAGACGTTGCTTTAAGTTCACGTTGGAACAAGACCAAGAAGGAGAGAAAATAAAGGAGAAAAGAAATCCCTGGGGATCTTGTAGCCCTGAGGTTGCTGCGCCTCCATCTGTAGGGCAGTGAGTCCCCTTTGCTTCCCACTCAGAAGTGCATTTCCCATGTGCAGTGTGCTCCCGCAGGCACATATGTGTGCCAACTGCTGCCCTTGGACCCCCTTCCTTTCCAGAGTCACTGTGTCCAGGTCTGCACGTTAGTGCTCTGTACTCTTCTCCCCAGGCAGCTTGCTTCTTTGACTAGATCCACAGACTCAGTATAACTGTGCAGCTTCAAGCAAAATTCCTATTTAATTATGCATTTATAAAATGAATCTTGGGCCTCCCCAGTGGCACAGCGGTTGTGCGCTGGGCTGCAAAGCTGCCCACAGCCTCTGCAGCACGGGTTCAGTCCCCCATCGTGGGCGAGGGTCCCACATGGCACGCAGACCTCTCCTGCCACCCGCTGCTCCCCTCAGCAGTGTACTTTGTCAGTTTGCCTGCTCTCCTCTCCCCTCTGGCTCTGGTGAATTCTCTCACCCTCCCATGCTTCTGACTGTGCCCAGTGCTTGTATAAATAAATAAATAAATAAATAAATAAATAAATAAATAAATAAATAAATCTTAAAAAAATTAAAAAATAAAATGAATCTATGAATCTTCAGGGAAAAAAATTTCCTTTTTACAACATGAGAGTTGTGGAGTTAATTGGAAATTATTGTGAAAAGATTTAATTGATGAAATCTTTATTGTTACCTTGAAATTTTCTCCCTATTTTCCACACATGCTTTATCCCCCTGATGACTGCAGAAGGAATCAAATAGACTTGTGTGTTTCAGTGTATATTTAGGGTAGAGTGCAGCTTGAAGTGATTGCCTGAGACTCAATTTCTAGAAAACTTTTGATAACAAAGATGTCATTAAAGTATTAAGCTTTAACAACATATCTGACCATTTTGCAGTGTGGAGTACTCTGATATCTTATGATATCCTTCATCAAAGTCACATATACTGATTTACTGAAGTATGAAGTGTTGGGACATAAATGGACTTGAGATATGAGAAAGTTGGGTATGATTTGATTTGGTAATTTTTTTTTTTATGGACTGTGAATATACTACTTTTGAAGAACACTCCAAAGTTCCAAATTGGGAGCATGAGCATGGCATGGCTGAACAACCAGACCTCAGGCAGTGATTTTGTCCTCTTGGATCTGTTCCATAGCACCCCGGTGCCCTGGGTCCTCTTCACATTCATCCTGCTTGATTTCCTGGTGGCCCTGTTCAGCAACACCATAATAATCATCCTCATCCGGGCCGACCCTCTTCTCCACACTCCCATGTACTTTCTGCTCATCCAGCTGTCCCTCATGGATCTCCTCTGTATCTCCATGTTTGTCCACCAAATGGTGGTGGAATTTCTATCCGGGGATCATTGAATCTCTTTTATTGGGTGTAGCTTCCAGATGTTCCTCTTCATCACCCTTGGGGGCTCAGAGTGCCTGCTGCTGGTGGTCATGGCTTATGACCACTACGTGGCCATCTGCCACACTCTGCGCTACCCCATCCTCATGGGTCCCAAGGTCTGTGTGCTCCTGGTGCTTGTGACCTTGCTGGGTGCATTCTTCAATTCCTTGATCCATGTGGTCTATACTCTGACACACCCTTATTGCGCCTCCAGGGAAATCCATCATTTCTTCTGTGAAGTCCCAGCGCTCCTGAAAGTTGTCTGTGCTGATGCTTCCCAATATGAAAAGGGTATTTCTGTCACTGCTTTGATTTTTTTTTGTCCTTCCCATCTCTGGCATTCTGTGCTCCTATTGGAGGATACTCTTCACTGCATTGGTCATGGGATCAGGCCAGGGACTCAGGAAAACCTGGGGTACTTGCTCTTCTCATGTGACTGTGGTGTCCCTCTTATGGGGCTGCCATCATTAAGTACATTCTGCCAAAGTCCTACCACTCCACTATAGAGGAAGAAGTGGTCCCCGTGTTCTACACCATCATAACACCCATGCTCAACCCCCTCATCTACAGCCTGTGGAACAAGGACGTCACTAGAACTTTTCGGAAGGTTTTCAGAGTGTGAGGAATTGGAGTTTGCTGTGTCTACCGTAAACCCATAATAGGGTTGCCTTTTGCTTTGAAAGTGAACAGAAGATGTATTTGTCCAGATACGAAAATATGTGTAACTATAAAGAGAGCTATTTTGAGAAATACAGGATAAAACCACATAATCATATACCTAGTAATAAAATATAATTTCCTTTAAAAACATTTAATGACGTATACTTTTGTAGTCAATGATAACATAAATATGGATCTTGATTATTCCTTTGATAAATAAGGTTTTCCTATGTAATCATCATATTGATTGTACTTTCCAAATGTACATCTTCAGAACCAGGAGTCATGATGCCCTTAAGCAATTGTCTATTTTGAGAGTTGATGTATCAAAACTATCATTGTAATCAACGCAATTATAACAATTCCAAAGTGTTTAATTCTTGTAAATTTCAAGATGTTCCTAAAACATTGCTTGCTTTAAATACCTCACCTGGAATTCTGAGTGAAAATATATTCAGATATCTATGTATAAGTATACATTATTTAATGCTTTGTAACCTTTAAATTGAGTTGTAATTGATGTATAACATTTTTATTCAGGAGTACAACATAATGATAGACCTTCAAGTACATTATGAAATGTTCACAGTGCACAATCACCATCCAACCCACACCAGGTTAACTGTCAGGATACAGCTTCTGATCTCACTGGACTCACCCAGGAATCCACACCCATTCTACCTGGTGACCCCCTTTATCTCTCTCTCTTTTAAAAAGATTTATTTATTTATGCATCCAAGGACTGGGGTGCAGGCCAGAGGTGCAGTGCATGAGAGGATTTCCCAGAGACATAGTGGGGAACAGAACAGACTGACTGAAACACAGTAGGGGAGCAGCGGGGAGACAGGAGAGGTCTGCTGCACCACGTGGGTGGCACCCTGGCCAGGGATCGAACTCGTGCTGCAGTGGCTGCAGACAGCTTCATTGTGCTGTGCTTAACCCCTAGCACCACCAGGGAAGCCATGGTTACCACCTTCTTTCTGTGTCCAGTTTGTTCTGTGTGTAGATTTCCTTGTAAGTGAAATCATAGATATTTGTCTTTTTTCTGTTTGACTTTTTCCCTTTGCATTACTCTCTCTAGATTCTCCATGTTGTCACATGTGGTGGCATTTCATTTGAAAAAAGGAAAAGTTTGAAGGTTTTACATTATATAGATATATACTTACACACCCATGCACATGCACAAACACACACATGCAACACAATTCCTTCATCCCTTCATCCATTTGGCCCTCATGTTCCCATGGTGAGTGATGCTGTGAGGAACTTAGGTGTGCAGACATCTTTCCAAGTTCACTCTTTCCATGTCTTGGATAAATACCCGGATTGGGGTTTGTGGATCACATGGTAGTTTTATTTCCATGTGTTTCCACCGATAGAGCATGGGAGTCCCCTTTCCTCCACATCTTTCCAGCACTTTGGTTTCCAGGAGTTTTGACCTCGGTATTCTGTCATTTCCCATGGGCTATACTTCCAAGATTCCCAGTCTTGAGAGAGAGTAAGTTTGGGATGATCCCCAGGTCAGACACAATGGCAGGTGCCCTCTTGGTGGCTTCATGCAACCTGGGTGACTCCAAGAACCAGGGGGCACCCTCTTGGCATCCCCCTGCACCCTCCCCTCACCCCCTGCTAATCAACAGTGTGAGCAAGTCCATGTGAGAGCTCCACCCACCTCTGCTATGTAACCACTGTGGTGTGAGAATCCACCTCATTTCACAGGTAGGTAGGGCCTGGAATCACCTGGCACCTCATCACCTGAGCACAAGGAACCTCTGCCCATGAGGGCCTGGCATCCAGAACTGCCACACCCCATTGCTCAGTCCCTACAACTGGTGGGTGATGCCACACCACAAGCTGCATATGGGCACCTGGAGGGGCTGCTGGTTCCACATACCTTCCCCTCAGAAGCAGTCCACGTCTGCTGTAGAGGCCCATAGCCCCAACCAGTCAGCAGTGCAGTGGATACCTCTCCTGTGCCTGCCCATGTTGCTGTAGCTGCGCCGGGCCAGCAGCCCAACACGCCACTTCATGCTGACATAAAGGAGGGTGAGTGCGGCCTGCCCAGGGCACAGCAGGAGCACCTAGTTCAGGTGGCCGGGAGGCAAAATAGTCCTGAACTCCCTGGCACAGTTGCTGCACAAAGTCATTCCAGCAAATGCAGAGAGATATTAGAGTTGATAACACACAGGAGCAGCCACGGAAAATCTGGCAGAAAAGGAGACAGAGACCATGTCCAAAAGCGACAAAGCAAGCCAAATCCATGGGGAAGCCTGAAGAAATGGGCCTCAACCAAGAAGCTGAGGGAGAGTTTCAGGTACTGGTTGTAAAGATGCCACAAGCCTCGGGAGGATGGTGAACCTGAAAACGGAAGGAAGATTCACATAGGAGCACAGAGCTGAAGAGTCACCAGGGCACCCCGGAGCACGCTGGCGACGCAGGGGGCAACAGTGAGCTGGGTGGTGAGACAGCGGAGCTTGCCCAGGCAGGACAGCAGAATGAAAGAGAATTTGACAACATGAAGACAGTGTAGTGGCCCCTGTGGTGTGAGAGGAATGCTATTCACATCAGGAGGATCACAGAAGGAGAGTGACAGGACTAGAAAAAAATATTTTGAGGAACAATGACTGAAAACCTCTGTAATCTGGGAAAGGAAACACACATCCAGGTAGGGGAAGGCCAGAGAGTTCCTCGTAAGAGGAGACCAAGACACCCCCACGTTGAGCCGCATTCTAGCTACAGTAACAGAAGTTCAAGATGATGAGGGGATGTTGACATCATCAAGAAACACGGAGCTTGTCATGGCAGGTGCCATCTTGGTGGCAGAGAGCATAAGGCTCTCAGCGCTTTGCACAGAGAATTTCGAGACCAGAGTGAGCGGCACTACGTGTGCAACAGGGACAGAATCTCTAACCAAGAAGCATTGCTTGTGTGAGATAAGACATGCAAGCCCACACCCTTTTAATAGTCCTCTCCTGCACCACGCCCACCACCCACGAACCTTAGTCCCCACCATAGACCCTTGGGTCCCTTTCCCGTAGACACCCACCTCAGTCCTCCCGTCTGGCAGCCTCAGCTCTACAGTCAGAGTTCTAGTGTTAGTTTGCTTTGGCTTTGTCTTTAGTTATGCTTTGCAGAACTCCCTCCTGTTCCAGGCACGTTGCTTGGAATTGCAAGAGTTTTTGTTTTGTTTTTTTTTTTTTTTTTTAATGGCTTAGCATCATATTCAGTTGTGTCTATATGCTTCATGTGTAACCCGGTCATCTGTGGTTGGGCCTTAGTTTGTTTACATAACTTGGCTATTGTACATAGTGGTGCAATGAAGAAAGGGGCATGCATATCCCTTTATCCTTTATTCTTTGGAAAGAATAGGGAAGTGGTGTAACTGGATCCCTGTGGCACTCAGAGACCGTGGGGCAAGGTTGCTTTGTGAGGCTGAGGCATGCTGGCTTTTTGTTTTTCAAGTTGACTATGATATTAGCTGTGGTTTTGTCATAGGCAGCCTTTATTATGTAGTTATATTTTCTATCTATCCATATTATTTGGGAGTTTTCACCATAAATGGATGTTTAATCTTTTCTGATGGTGTCTGCATCTATTGATATGGTCATATAACTTTTGTATTTTCTATTATTGATGTGGGGATTTGTGTTGATTGATTTATGGATGTTGAATCATCATTTTACCCTGGAATAAGTTCTAATTGTTTATGATATTTGATGCCTTTAATATGTTCTTGAATTTGATTTGTTACCATTTTGTTGACAATTTCTCATCTGACAGACAGTCTTGCAAGGTATAATGCTCTTGACTGACAGCATTTATCTTTGAACAATTTGAATATGGCATTCCATTCTCACCTGGCTATAGATTTCTGCTGAGAATACTGATGTAAGCCTGATGAAATACCTTTATACATTACCTGCCCTTCATTCCTAGCTGCCTTCAGTACCTTCTTTGCCTTGAGTATTTGGTACTTTGACTACTATGTCTTGCTGCAGTCTTGTTACATTTAGATACCCAGGTGTTTTTTTTTTTTAGCTTCATGAGGTATATTTAATTCCAGATATGGGTAGTTTCTGTTATTATTTCCTTGAATAGGCTCTCTACCCACCCCCCCGCCCCTGCCCCTCACTTGCCTTTGCCCTTCTGGAATATCCATTATTCTTATGTTGGCTTTCTTAAAGGTGTCAGATATTTCTCAAATTATCTCTTCATTATTTTCTATTTTTTCTCTCTATTCTTCCACCCCGTCCTTAGAATATTAATGTCTTAAAGGTGACCGATTTAATCCTCTGTTTCATCTTTTCTACTTCCATAGCTTTCTTTAGACTTCTTATTTTCATTTATTGAGCCCTTGACATCCTGAATTTCTGTTATTTTCTTATTTAAAGTTTGATTTTCACAGATTTTATTTGTTAACTCATTATTTTTCTAAATTTTGTTGTACCTCTTCAATTAGCTTTTCTGAGTCCTCTTCTATTACTTTGACTCGCATTTCTGAGTTTTCTGTGGTATCTGCTTTAATGTCATGTCATTTGTGATCTTGTTCATTTTAGTCTTCTTTCTTTCTCTGTGATTTTGTATGTCTAGGATTTGTCAGTTTTGTTTCTGGTCTAAAAGTCATTCAGTCTTTATGCTGAATTTTCTATTAAATTTCTAGTCTCCTGGTCATTTATGTCCTCTCTAATTTTAGTTTTTACCTTCCTCTACTAATTGTGGAGTAGTATTTCCTTTACTTTCCAAATTCTGTAGTTTAAAACATAGGTATTTTAAAACTTTAGTATTGAAATCATCCATTTTCTTAATGTAGTTAATAAACTTCTTTTGCAGCATCTCATAAATATTTTGTATATAGTATTTCCATTTGAATCAAGACTTTTTTTTATTTTCTACAATTTCTCCTTTGAGCCAAACCCTGTTACTTAACTGCACATTTGTGAATTATGAGTGCTCTGTTTGTAGCTAACTTCTAATTTCATATAGCTTTTGATATAAAAGCTGCGTGAATCATTTTCAGTCTTTATAGATATTAAGAAATTATTTCTGGCCTAATACATAATTTATAATGGAGAATGTTGCTTTTACTATTGAGGAAAATATGTGTTCTACTGGATTTTGGATGGAATGTTTGTATATTGGTTGAGGTTCTCCAGGGCAAACATGTAGTTTATATTTAATGTGCCCTTAATGATTTTCTTTTCAGACTGTTAGAATGTCCCCCAAAGAGTTAACATTTATTGTGAGAATACACTGAGCTTATTTTACAATTGCTGTCTGTTCTTAGAAGAGCCAGGAAGGACTCTTTCATCTCTGTTCATTTTGTGATCCTGATGTGGATCCTGGCCCTGCTCCTTTTGAAATGCTATCCCCTCCCACACACAGGCACTTCCATCCTGACTGCAGTCCCAGAAGCTTGTCATTTTCAAAGGCTATGCAGATAAGCATCAGAATGGCAGCCTGCTCATTGCATGAAGTTTTAAGTGCTTCTCCTCCCCATTTGGGGCTGAGGAGCTTCACGTGGTATCAGCAGAACTATGCATCGTTGTCTGTATTTGTCTCTCTTCAGACACAGCATTTTGTTCATCCTGAGAGAGCAAATATCTGACAGTTTAATGAAAAGTCAGTAGTTTTCCTTTTGGCTCAGTACTTCTTCTATGGGAAGTACAGGTATAGCCACTTCATAGCCAAAATGCTTCTCATTAGAAATACAAATTTTTATGTAAGGCAAGCTTAAATTTAGTGTTTACTCAAACTCTTGAATGCTCATCACTTGACTCAGTGTTCCCTGAGGTGGAGCCCACATGTCCTTGTGAGACAGCTGCAGGCATTTCTCTGGGTCACGGAGGACGTGGAGATAATTCTGCACACTTTACTTCAGGGAACAAGTGCGGATGGGGACAGTCCCTCTGAGGGCTGCCTGTGAACAGTCAATTAGCCTTGGGCTATTGAAACAGCGTGTCGAGGTATTTAACTCTTTGTTCAGTCAGGCTGCACGCTTCTGATGCTGGTGGGGCCGGGAAGTTTGTCAGCAGCACTTTAGGAGCAGCACCGGTCCATTTCCTCGAGTAAGTAGGAGTGTTTTTCTCAGGAAATATGTTGAAGAAGTGTGTTTTTATTCCTGAGCTGGTTAAAATATGATGCTCTAACCCAGTGAATATAATGGGACATCTCAACAAAACCTGATGTGTGCACATCAATCTAGAAATTCATAAAATACTGGTGATGCTTTCTATTGAGTCGAATAAGGAATAGAGTTGGATGGTTGCCGGCATATTTTTGCCTTACACAATCTATTGTTATATAAAAGGCAATTTTTGATGCCTGTCTGATAACTTGGTTTCATTTTGAAAAAGGTCTGATTTCCCAACTCCAAGGTGGACAGTAGTTGGCTTTATGTAAGAAAGACAGGGTGCGTGTTTCCATGCCAGGAGCCTGTCTCTAGTGTTCAGTGTCTTTCCATAAACTGACATGAGTGAGGGCTCTTAGATCTGGATCAAGCCATCTTAAAGGCACATGAGTAGTCACTTAACTGCAATTAATGCCCTTTCCAGCAAATGTAGTAAATATATTATTTTGGCTGATTTTACTGTTATTCATGACCCTCACTTCCAAAAGAGATTTTTTCAGAAGGTAATTGAGGGGAGTTATCTCCAAATTAGTGTTTCATCACTGGCTAATATTTGTGTGACTTCTTACAAATCCCTTAATTTCATGCTTTATAAATTGTTTTTAATACTGAATAAAATAAATATCATGTAAAAATCTACCAAAGTCAGACACATCCCTTTGGAACTAGGGTGTTTCATTACGTGATTAGAAGTGTTGATGGCAATATGTAGTAGGGGATATTGGGAGTCAACAAAATGCATTTTAGAAAGAAAAGAAGGGACATTTCCTGTATATTTTTTTTTCAAAAATCATTCAAATATGTCACTGATTCAGAATGTGTATTTCTCTCGCTCTCATAACTGAGATATACCAATAACTTTCCTTGCATAGACAGAGGACTAATTAATAGAGCCTTTGTGATTTTATGAAAAATTTCAATGTATAATGATCTTGAAATCTACCAAATCTGGGCTCAGGGTTGAGGGTGTTTGTGTGGAAATTAACATGACGATCAGCCCTCGGTTGCACAGCAGGCCCTGCTGGCCTCAGCTCGTCTCCCTTGGGCACTGAGCAGTGAGGATGCTTCACAGGGTGTTTCTGATGCTGGTGAACGGAAGTGAATATACCGCCCTGTGTGAACGTTTTCTTTTATTAAGTTGATGACATATGTTTAATGCGATTAAATGTGGCTTCTTTCATAAAATCATTTCATGAATTACCTTCCAGAGAACAGTTTGAGAAATTAATAAAAATAGCCCCACATTTTACTTTCATTCCAGAGTTGATGCTCAAATTCTCATGCCGCTGTGCCTTCTGTTCTGTCACTTCAGGTATCACTTTAGCTGCCTTTGGAACAAGCAAGGAAGGAAAGGAACCAGGAGAAAGGTGTAACCTTTAGGGATTTTCTAGCAATGGTATTGCTGCTGAGTTACCCTCAGTAGGAGAATGCTTTTTCATTTTTGCTCAGGCATTGGAATTACTTTTACACCATTGTTATTTGATTCACATCTGTATGCAAATTTGCACGCACCAAGACCCTCTTCACTGAGAGATTCCCTATGCACACATGAAATAAGAGGTATGGAAGCTTCCACGTTTCCTCTTCCCCATGAGCTTACTTAATGATTGGAGCTATTAAATCACAAGAATGTGTGCTTATGTAGCTTGAAATAATAGCAGTGTTTTGAACAAGTGAATATACTTACCTGCTTTTACTATTTCTAATAAAAAAGTAAATTAATGACATGTTTTAATATTATTAATTACAGCTTCTTTTGTAAAATAGTCTCATTTTTAGTTCAGCACTTATCTAAATATATGTTTTCAAAATATCTTCTTAGAGGAACAGTTTTTTTTTTTTTTTTCCTCAGGTGAGAGTTCTGGAAGGAACTGGAATTCCACTGGAAAGTATTTATACCTTTAGATAACTAAACTGCTATAAAAGGTATAGTTGATTGTAGCAGTGCCTTTTTTCTAACTGAGATTTTCACCTCATCTTCCATATATTCTCTGCACTTTTATAAACTAAGCAGGCAATCTACGTGCATACATGGACGTATTTAATTGGGCAGCACATGCCCCACTATAGCCATCAATAGCTTCAGTGGAATTTGACTGTAATTGCTGAGAGTTTCCATTTCTAGAAAACTTGGATAGAAAATTTGTATATACACATATATTTTTTCAGCAAGAACGATGCCATTCTCCATATGTAGTATTGTCTTAGGTGGTCTCTTTTTTAAAATTTATTTATATATTTCTACATTGTTGTTCATTTTTGTACAATGTTTGGTTTTTCCTCTCAGGTGTTGTCCCCATAAAGTTACTACCACCTCAACATCTATGAACCATCCCCATAGACTCTTGTGCTCTTCCCTCTGTTTTGATCCCTTTCCCTTCCCCTCCCCTGATGAATGTCTCCAATTTATAGTGTCATTGCTAGTTTTGTCATTTTGCCCATGTCCCTTATTTGATTTTCCTATGTTCCTCAGTAAGAAAAACCATCTGACATTTTTCTTTTTCCTTCTGACTTATTTCACTGAGCTTACGTAATGTCTTCAGGCTCCATCCATGTCCCTGTGAATGGCATGAGTTTGTCTTTTTTGATTGCTGAATAGTATCCCATTGTGTATATAGACCACGTAATCTTGATCCAGTCATCTCTTTTTGGGCATTTAGTTTGTTTTCATATTTTTGCTATTGTAAATAGTGTTGTGATGAACATAGGAGTGCAAGTAACCCTTCAAATTAAATTTTTGTGTCATTTGGGTAGATTCCTAAGCGTGGAATTGCTGGGTCATGTGATTGATCCAATTTTAGTAATTTGAAAGCCACATGGCTTTCCATAGTGGTTGGACCAGTTACCATTCCCATTAGGTGATCTCTTATTAATCATTAGTGAGGACTAAAAGGCAAGTTATTTACTGAAACTAAAAGTTTAAGGCAAGTAAATCAACTTTAGATATTAGAAGGTGATGTATGATTTTATTTAAAAAATACATAGAATCTGTGAATGTAATACTTTTGTTACAAATTAGGAGCACGAGCATGGCATGGCTGAGCAACCAGACCTCAGGCAGTGATTTTGTCCTCTTGGATCTGTTCCACAGCACCCCGTTGCCCTGGGTCCTCTTCACACTCACGGTGCTGGATCTCCTGGTGGCCCTGTTAGGTAACTCCACAATAAGCATCCTCATCTGGGCTGACCCTCTTCTCCACACCCCCATGTACTTTCTGCTCAGCCCGCTGTCCCTCATGGATCTCTTCTTTATCTCCACATTTCTCCCAAAGGTGGTGGTGGACTTTCTGTCTGGGGACCACCACATCTCCTTCATTGGGTGTAGCTTTCAGGTGTTCCTCTTCTCCACTCATTGGGGGTCAGAGTGCCTGCTGCTGGCAGTCATGGCTTATGACTGCTATGTGGCCATCTGCCAGCCTCTGCACTACCCCATCCTCATGCGCCCCCAGGTCTGTGTGCTCCTGGTGCTTGTGACCAGGCTGGGTGCATTCTTAAATGCCTTGATCCACGTGGTCTATACTCTGACACTCCCTTACTGTGCCTCCAGGGAAATCCATCATTTCTTCTGTGAGATCCCAGCACTCCTGAAAGTGGCCTGTGCTGACACTTCCCAGTACGAAAAAGGACTTTTTGCCAGTGCTGTGATTTATTTCATCCTTCCCATCTGAGGCATTCCGTGCTCCTGTGGAAGGATACTGTCCACTGTACTGGGCATGGGATCCACTCAGGGACTCAAGAAAACCTTGGGTATTTGCTCCTCTCACATGACTGTGGTGTTGCTGTTCTATGGCCCTGCCATCATCAAGTATATTCTGCCAAAGTCCTACCACTCCCCTGGGCAGGAGGAGGTGCTCTCTGTATTCTACACCGTCATCTCACCCATGCTCAACCCCCTCATCTACAGCCTGTGGACCAGGGACGTCACTAGAGCCTTTAGGAAATTTTTCAGAATATGAGAAATGTGCAGTGTGTGACTACAATTGTAAATGTTTAACAGTGATGCACTTTTCTTTGGAATGGGATATAAAATGTTTATGTATATACATTCATCATGTGCATTTATTTACATACTCCATATATATGATAAATACAACATTGATCAAACATTTAACTTGTACCACTAGCAATACATAAAAATGATCAAATATACCATATGCTCAATGGTCATATCAATGAGGATATTAATTATTAATGTAATACATTAGTATTTTTTATTATTTTACTTTTAGCACCTTTGATTATTCTTTTGGAAAGCACTGTCTTCCAATAGTGCCAGATTTTTTTTTAAGATTTATTTATTCGTGCATAAAAGGACTGGGGTACAGGCCAGATGTTTGGGAGGGTGAGATGATTCACCAGAGAGAGTGGGGAGCAAAACAGGCAGATCTACTGAAATACACTGCTGAGGGGAGCTGCAGGCGAGGCAGGAGAGGTCTGCTGCACCATGCGGGCATCTCTGTGACTGGCCAGGGTCGAACCCACACTGCAGAGGCTGTGGTCAGCCTCACAGCGCTGTGCTCAACCACCTGTGCCAACAGATAGGCCCGAGAATTTTTTTTATTAAGAATTTTATAATATTCCCGGGCCTATCTGTTGGCACAGGTGGTTGAGCGCAGCACTGTGAAGCTGTCTGTAGCCTCTGCAGTGCGGGTTCGATCCCAATAGGCCACTGAGAATCCCACCTAGCGCATCAGACCTCTCCTGTCTTGCCTGCTGCTCCCCTCAGCAGTGTTTTTCGCTAGTCTGCCTGCTCTGTTCCCCACTCTGTCTCTAGTGAATCCTCTCACCCTCCCGCACATCTAGTCTATACCCCTGTTCTTGTACAAATAAATAAATCTTAAAAAAAAAGAATTTTGTAATATACTCAAAGTACAAGTGTAAATGAATAAATATGAATATTTGTATATGTAGTTTTAAAGAAAATGTCCTAAGACAATCCTTGCTCTAAAACTAGGCATAGTTTTATTGAATAAATATTGATAGATTCATTGTATGTTTCAATTCGCATTCATTAGATAACATGGCCTTTTGTAGTTGAGCAATAATGGATACATTAATTGGGATTCAGGTGTATAACCTAATGATTCAGTATTTTTATGAATACTGAATTGCTCATTCCTAAAAGTCTAGTTATCAACTACCACCACACAGTGTCATTTTAGGGTTAACCTTTTTGTCCCTCTTCACCTCAAGTCCCCACACCTCTGGTAACCACCATTTGTGCTCAGTATCTGGGAGTTGTATTTCGTTGAGTTTCCTCATGTAAGTGAAATGATAGTACATTTGTATTTTCTGTCTTATCTCACTTTTAATTTCATCTCTTTAGGATCAAAGTGATTCTCAAATGTGGGAGGTGTTGCCCTATTAAATTTTGCATTTCCCTAATGATTTGCATTTCCCTAATGTTGAGTAATATTGTGCATCTGCACGTACCTGCTGGTAATATGTATATCTGGGAAAATGTTTTCTGTTTATCCATTTATATTTGGCTTGCTTATGTTTTGTTATTAAGGTTTGTGAGTCCTTTATATATATTTCAACATTAATTGCTCAGAGAGATAAATTTACAAGTATTTTCTCTCATTCAGTCACTTTCCGTCATTCTATTCTTTGTTGTGCAGGATATTTTACATGCATTGTTGTCCCATTTATTATATTTTCTATCATTGTCTGTCTTTGGGGTCATTTACAGGAATTCAACATCTAGAAGTATGTTAAGTAACTTATCAACTTTGTTACCTTCTAGAAGTCTTATGGTTTCATGTGTTACCTTCAAAACTTTACTCCAACATGAACTATTTTATATGTATGATTAAGATACTGGTGTAGTTTCATTTTTTTGCATGTTGTGTTCACTTTCCCAGCACCATCTATTGAAAACACCACCCTTTCCACACTGCGTAATCTTGCTTCCTTTTCATAAAAGAATTGATCCTATCTGGAAAGAGTGTTCTGGATTCTGTTCTATTAAATAGATTTATGTGTCTGTTTCTTTGCTAATATACTGTTTTGACGAGTATAGCTGTGTTTTATACTTTGATTTTATTGTTTGAATCATGGTGTTTGATGCCTCCAGATTTGTTCTTTTTTACTCATGATTGCTGCAGCTTTTTGGGTGTCATTTGCTCCATTCAAATTTTAGTATTTTTTTTGGTGTTATTTCTGTGAATAACGACATTGGAATTTTAATGGTGATTGCATTGAATTGGCATATTGCTTTGGTAATGTGGGTATATACCAATGCTGAATATCCCAGTCTATGAGTATGAAGAATTTTCCATTTATTTGTATTCTCAATTCTCAATGCCTTACAGATTTCAGTGAACAGATGTTTCACTTCCTTGATTAAATTTATTTCTCAGTATTTTCTTCTTTTTGAAAGTACTGCTATTGTGGTATTTTTCCGATTTTATTTTTCTAATAGTTATATTGATTTTTGTATAATGATTTTGCAACTTTATTGTATATGCTTATTAGTTTTGACAGTGTTTGGTGAATTCTTTAGGATTTCCTAAATATAAAATCATGTTATCCAAACATAGTGACATTATTATTTCTTACTTTCCAATTTGGATTCCTTTATGCCTTTATGTCTTCTTGACTAACTGGTCTCACAAATACTTTCAATACTATGTTGAATAAAGGTGAGGAGAGTGGGTGATGTTGTCTTAATCCTGATCATAATGGAAAAATTTCAGCTATTCAACATTGAGTATGATGCTGACTGTGTGCCTGTCATATGTGGCCTTTATTATGTGAATGTATTTTCCCTCCACACCTAGTTTGTTGATTTTTTTTTCCATAAGTGTACACTAAATGTCATGAAATGACTTTTCTGCATTTATTGAGATGCACATAAGATTTTAATCCTTCAAAACTATCACTACTTGCAGATGATATAATATACATCGAGAACCCTAAAAAATCCACAGAAAAACTACTCAAAATAATCAACCAGTTCAGTAAAGTAGTAGGATATAAAGTCAATACACAAAAATCAGTAGCCTTCCTATACACAATCAATCTGAAGAAGAAAAAATCATGAAAACTATTCCTTTTGTAATTGAAACAAACAAAAGCAAATACTTGGGAATAAACCTAACAAAAGAGGTGAAAGACCTATACAAAGAAAATTATAAAACACTGTTAAAAGAAATTGAAGAAGATACAAAGAATTGGAAAGACATCCCCTGCTCATGGATTGGAAGAATCAGCATTATTAAAATGGTCATCCTCCCAAAAGCAATATACATTTCAATGCTATTCCAATAAAAATCTCAATGACATTCTTCAAAGAAATAGAAAAAATATTGATGAAATTCATAGGCAACCACAAAAAAAACATGAATAAACAAAGACCTACTGATGAAAACAAAGGAGAAAGGAGGTATCACACTTCCAAACTTCAAGCTATACTACAAAGCCATAATAATTAAAACAGTTTGATATTGGAACAAAAACAGACACACAGACCAATGGAACTAAATAGAGAGCCCAGAAATAAAGCCACACTTAAATGAACAACTAATCTTTGACAAAGGAGCAAAGAATATGCAGTAGAACATGGACAGTTTATTCAATAAATTGTGCTGGGAAAACTGGACCTCCACATGCAAAAAAATGAATCCACACCATTACCTCTCACCATGCACAAAAATCAACTCAAAATGGATAAAATAACTGGACATAAGACCTGAAACCATAAAATAGATAGAAGAAAATATAGGTAAAACACTATAAGAGATACATCTCAGAAACATCTTTAAAGACTCATCACCCAAAGCAGTGAGAGTGAAGGCAAATATGAACACCTGGGATTACATCAAACCGAAAAGCTTCTGTACAGCCAAAGAGACATTAACCAAAACAGACAGACACCCCACTGATTGGGAAAAAATCTTTGCACTGCATTCAACTGATAAGGGATTGATCACAGAGATATACAAAGAACTCACACAACAAAACAAAAACAAAATAAACTATCCAGTCAAGAAATGGGCAGAAGAACTCAAAAGACATTTCTCCGAAGAGGAGAAATGCAAATGGCCAACAGACATATGAAAAATGTTCAACATCCGTTATAATCAGGTAAATGCAAATCAAAACCACACAGAGACACCACCTTACACCAGTAAGAATGGTACATATCAAAAAAAAAAAAAAAAACAAATGTTGGCGAGGATGTGGTGAAGAAGGAACTCTCCTACACTGCTGGTTGGAGTGCAAACTGGTCCAACCACTATGGAAAGCTGTCTAGAGGTTCCTCAGTCTACTAAAAATCCCTGCTCCCAGGGATCTACCCAATGGACTCAAAAATATTGATTCAAAAAAACACCTGTACACCAATGTTTATTGCCGCACTATTACAATAAGTAAAACCTGGAAGCAACCCAAATACCCAAGAATAGATGACTGGATCAAGAAGATGTGGTACATATATACAATGGAATATTACTCAGCAGTCAAAAAAGATAAACTCATGTCATTTGCAGCAGCGTGGATGGAGCTAGAAGGAATTATGCTCAGTGAAATAAGCCAGAAGGAAAAGGAAAAATATCACATGGTTTCACTTATAACAAGAATATAGGGGAACCAAATAAAACATCAGTGTAAAAAAATAACAACAGTACAAAACACAACAAAGAAAAAAACAGACAATTATAAATCAGAGACATACTGCAGGGGAGGAGGAGGGAGAGGGATGAGAGGAAGGGAGGGAGGAGCACAGGGGACTGTGGTTATGGTGCACAGGTGCCTTGGGGAAGGATATTCTATGGGTGCTCAATCTGAGGGGGTGAGGAGAAGCAAATATTGTTTAAAAATAATAAAAAAAATCCTTCATTGAGAGATGGTGAGCCATCCTTGAATTCCTGTAATAGATGAAAAAAAATCATTGTATATAAGCCTTTTATATCATTGTGAGTTGTATTTACTAATATTTTGAGGATTTTTGAATCTATGTTCATCAGGATTATTGACCTGTATTTTTTTCAGGGTAGTACTTACATAGTAATATGACTATGGACATGTTCCCTTCTTAAAGCTTTTGAAACATTTGAGGAGGCTATGTATTAAATCTTTTGTATCATTTACAAGTGAAGCAGTTGGCTTTTATTTGGGGGAAGGTTTTTGATTACAACTTCAAAATCCTTACTAAAATGGGTCTATTTAGATATTCTGTCTCTTCACTATTCAGTCATGAGATGTTTTATGATTCTAAGAATAAATCTGTTTCATCTAGATTGTCCATCTTGTTGTCATCTATGTGTTCTTATAATCTCTTATAGATCTTTGTGTTTCTCAAGTATTCTTTTTAACTTCCAATTTTTGATTTTATTTATTTAAGCCCTCTCTTTTTCTTGAGTCTAGCCAAAGTTTTGTCAGTTCTGATTTCAAAGATGCTGTTCTTAATTTCATTTAACTTTTCTATTATTATTTCAGTCTGTTCCATTTATTGCTACTTTGATATTTATTTCCAATATTTTATTCACTTTGCATGTTGCTTGTGCTTTTTCTAGTTCCTTGATGTTTTTGAGATTTTTTGTTGGTTTTTGATATAGGCCTGTATTGCTCTAATTTTCTCATAGAGAGAACTTTCTTGCAGTCTATATATATTTTGGTATGTTGTATTTCCATTTCACTTTTATCTGCATATCTGTGTGTATAATTTTGCCTTTGATTTTTGTCATGGACACAATAGTTGTTCACATATGTTATTTGATCTTTAATTTTTGTGATTTTTTTTTAGTTTTCTGCTTGTATTCAATTTCATGTTTCATGCAGTTGAAGTTGAAAATGATACTTGATATGATTGCAATTGTAATTATTTAATATTTTTCTTTTTATGTTCTAGGTTTCTTTTTAAGTCTGTGTGATCTAATGTACCATTTAAGGCCAGTATTTCCTTATTTTTTGTGTGGACTATCTACCCATGATGAAATTGGGTTACTAACATTGCCCAAATTATTGTATTGTCATTTTGTTTTTAGGTTTGTTAATATTTGCCTTATATATTTTGGTTGTGTTTTGCAGGGTGAAAATATATTAAAACATTATATATTCTTGTTGGTTCAGCCCTATATATCAACATATACTGTTTTCTTTTGTCTTTTTATGACCTTAGTTTCAGTATCTATGTTTTTGTTATGAGTATAGCTCTACCAATATTTTGATCATTTGCAATAGCATGGAATATCATTTCCCACTCCTTCCCTTTCAGTCTCTGTTTCTGTCTCTGCCTCCCTACACCTGAAATGTGTCTCTTGTAGGCAGCAAATAGATGTCTTGTCTCTTATCATTCAGCCACTCCATATTGTTTGAAAGTATAATTTACCATTTACATTTAAAGTGATTGTTGAAGGTATATACTTATTTCCATTTGTGTGTTGTTTTCTTACTGTCTTTGTATTTCCTCTCTGATTTTTTTCTTCCTCTATTCTTTTGCATATGGATAAATTTCTTATTTAGCAAGCAAGTAGCTTGAAAAGTAAACTTTAATGTTAATATTCACTCAGCCTTTTGAGCTCACATCTCTTGACAAGCATTTTCTCTGATTAGAGAAGCACAAGCTTGTGAGATGGCTGCAGGCTGTCCTCAGGGTCATGGAGGACAGGGAGATAATTGGTGCACCTTTACCATGGGGGACCTTCCCTCTGAGGACTTCCCATGGAACAGTAAATAGCCTAAAGACTATTGAAGCAACAAGGTGAAGCTATTTAACCCCTTCTCTTAGGCAATCTGTCTTTCTGATGCTGCAAGAAATTAGACATTTATCAACAACACTTTATAAGCAGGATTTATATTTCCCCAGTAGTAAGTTGAATATTTTCGCAGGAAATATATTTAAGAGGTGATTGCTTAACTACTTAATGTAGGAAGCTGTAACCTAGCTTTTATAATGAAAAACCTAAGCGACTCCATTTGTTTAATGCTAGCTACACATCTACATAGTATTGCTGATACATTCTATTGGTTGTGAACAAGACCTATAGCTGGGGGCTGCTGGCAGTTACATTATTTTACATAATCTAATATTATATGAGAAGGCAAATTCTGATGCCCAGATCAACCATCTTGTTTCATTATTTTTTCCTAAAAGCTGTAACTTCCTAATTCCAGGGTTGAGGGCAGCAGTCAGTTCTGTACAAAAGGTATGTTAGGAGTTGAACTATTCCAGAGGTGCCGTCTAACATGTGCAAAGCCTTCCTTGAGGCTCTTTTTGAAAAGAAAATTAGCATGAATCTCTGGTGAAATCATTTTAATGATATCTGATATATATGCTTTTGTTTACTTCCCTCAGGATATGCTCAAACATCCTCCTAGTTGATTCGTGCTCCTGAGTAAAAAACTGTTAGCTTTTTTAGGTTGCAATTGGTGAAAGTGGCTCCAAGTTGTTACTCATTGGTCTTTAGGATACTGCTTGACTCTATGTATAGTTTTAAATTCTTATTTTTCTGTCTTTGAGCATCATGAGTTAAATAAATGTCAAAATACTAACATCTTTTTATTCAATTATGCTGTACCATTTTGGATTGAGGTCATTCATATGCATTAATTAATAAACGAATAGGAACTATCTGTCAGGTGGTTTTTGAAAGGTATTTAGAAGGTGGAATGTTACATTCCTGGGGGAACTTATTTCAATAAATGAGCAAAGACTTAACCCATGACCATGACTCATTCTTTAGCTCTTGATGGAAGCTAAGAAACAAGTGCTATGTCCTCTTAGCGATAAGGACTAATGTAAAATTCTTATTTTGTACACGTGTGTGTATTGGGATTGTAGGGAGTTTATGCATCGATTCCCCCGTGAGCTCAACCCTTCATTCCAGATCCTGTGGCCTTCATTTCATGTCTCTCCAGGTGCTGAGTACTGAGGTAAGGACCACAGATTTTCCTCTCACTTGTCTTAGAATGTTGTGAATTCACTGTTGTGGCACATTAGAAGGGGCTTCCAACGTTCTTCAACAGAATTTTCTACACCTGCATTAGCTACTTTTGCTATTTTCTTCATTAAACCATTAACATGTTCTAATATATTTAAGGTATGTTTTATAAATTAAGTCTCATTACTACTGACAATTAAAGTTTCATTATGCATCCCCTCAAAGAGAAAGTGTAAATTGAGAGGTAATGAAAACATACCAGCATTTCACACTCATTCTCAAAATAATGCCATGAAAGTGTGCTTCCTACTGTCCTGTCACTTCAGAAGTTACTTTAAGTGCACTTTGGACCAGTACCAAGAAGGATAGAAAAGGAAAAACAGAAAAGAAAGAAAATCCTTGGGGATTTTCTAGCCTTGAGGCTGCTGCTGCACCCACTCCTGAGGGCAGTGACTCCCCTTTAATCCCCGGCAGAAGTGCATATCCAGCGTGCAGTATGCTCTGCCAGCCAGGGTTATGTGCCTCGTCCTGTCTGGAGTCGGCATGTGACCATGTGCAACAGGAGCTGCACAGCGACTAGACGCCACAGTTCTCCTGCCATGAGTGGGCTTATATCACTGGGTCTATTAAAAGAGAAACATGCAGCTTTAAGGAATAGCACTGGGCCTCCCTGGTGGCGCAGCAGTTGAGCGCTGGGTTGCGAAGCTGCCAGCGGCCTCTGCGGCGCCGGTTTGATCCCCGGCTGCTCCCAGGCACCGGAGAAGCGTCCCACATGGTGCGCAGACCTCTCCTGCCGCCCGCTGCTCCCCTCAGCAGTGTACTTAGGTCCTTCTGCCTTCTCTGCTCCCTGCTCTGGCTCTGGTGAATTCTCTCACCCTCCCACGCTTCTGACTGTACCCAGTGCATGTATAAACAAAACAAACAAACAAACAAACAAATAAATAAAACATGCCTCTATTAAAAAAAAAAAGGAATAGCACTTACTTAATTGCATTTTTTTATAATAGCTTCTTGAAAACCTATTTTGTTCTTTTTGCCAATGTGAGATTTCAAGAAGTAATTCTAGAAAAGTTTACTGATTATAGGTATGACAGGTTTTTTTGACTCTGAATCATTTTCTCCAGATTTTCCACACTTGTTCTATAAAATTTATTGATAAAGTTGTTAGAAAATACTGATGCAGATAAAATTGTACTGTTAACTTATGAATACATGTCTAGTTTAACAGACTATTATATAAAGTGGAAGTTGAGTATGACTACCTGAGATTTTCAATTTCTAGAATTCCAATTTATAATAAAAAATAAACTATATATTTAACATAAACAATAATATGGCCTTACACTAATGGGACAAGTTTTCTTGGTGGCCTTTTATATTCCTTAGTAAAGTCTCGGGGATGAAAAATATATTTATTTACTAAAATAAAAGATGAGAGGTACCAAGGTACATGGGCTTGAGTTGTTAAAAAGTGATTATGACTTTATTTTGTAAATTTTTTATAGATATGAACATTATGCTTTTGAAACTCTCCAAAGTTACAAATTTGGAACACGAGCATGAGCAACCAGACCTCAGGCAGTGATTTTGTCCTCCTGGATGTGTTCCACAGCACCCCAGTGCCCTGGGTCCTCTTCACACTCACCTTGCTTGATTTCCTGGTGGCCCTGTTGGGCAACACGATAATAATCATCCTCATCTGGGCCGACCCTCTTCTCCACACCCCCATGTACTTTCTGCTCAGCCAGCTGTCTATCATGGATCTCCTCTATATCTCCATGTTTGTCCCTAAAATGGCCCTGATCTTTCTGTCTGGGAACCACCGCATCTCCTTCATTGGGTGTAGCTTCCAGATGTTCCTCTTCTATCTCCTTGCTGGCTCAGAGTTCCTGCTGCTGGCTGTCATGGCTTATGACCACTATGTGCCATCTGCCATCCTTTACGCTACCCCATCCTCATGTGCCCCAAGGTCTGTGCTCTCCTAATACTTGTGGCCTGGTTGGGTGCTCTGATCAATTCCTGTTCCATGTGGTCTATACTCTGACAATACCTTACTGTGCCTCCAGGGAAATCCATCATTTCTTCTGTGAGATCCCAGCGCTTCTGAAAGTGGCCTGTGCTGACACTTCCCGATATGAAAAAATTGTTTTTGTTTGTGCTGTGATTTTTTTCATCCCTCCCGTCTCAGCTATTCTATGCTCCTATGGAAGGATACTCGTCACTGTTCTGGGCATGGGATCAGGCCAGGCTCTCAGGAAAACCTTGGCTACTTGCTCCTCTCACATGATTGTGGTGTTGCTCTTCTATGGGTCTGCCATCTTCACGTACCTTCTGCCAAAGTCCTACCACTCCCCCGAGCAGGAAGAAGTGGCCTCTGTGATCTACACCATCATTTCACCCATGCTCAACCCCCTTATCTACAGCCTGCAGAACAAGGACATCACTAGAGTGTTTAGAAAAGTTTTCAGATTGTGAGGAATGTGAACTGTTTGCTCACCCAATGCAAATATGCAATGGACAAAATTTACTCTAAAATGGAATACAGTATATATTAATAAAGACAAATTTGTCTACATTTAACTGTAGAAATCAAATTTTTTTAGAAATAGAGAACACAGTGAAACATATACTCTTCCACCTAATCATAAGTATCATATGGGCATTCTTTGTACATTCAATCATGTATGACCTGATAGTCATTGATGACATAAATAAGGAACTTGGTTATTCAGGTAGCATATGAAATAGAGTTTTTATCCCAACATAATTACATTTGTCCCTTTTTTGGTAAATGCAAAGCTATTTAAAGGAGGATCTTGACACCTTAAATCATTTCTACCAATGTAATTGTAATTGTTTCTTTGCTCGCAAGGAAAGGTCAGGGGGTTTTACTGTTCCAGACATTCAGATTATATCATCTAAGTAGACATTTAAATTCTGATTTCTATTTCCAGTCAGTCTTCTAATTGTTCGTGAGACTTAGTAATGGAGCAAATTAATTGTATACTCACATTCACTTTCAAGACCAGATAGTTATTATTTTGGTTCAGAAATATTTGCTTCAAGTATAAGATGGATTTAAAAAAAAATAGTCCTCTGGTTCTCTGACTGCTTTGAGCTGGGCATTTAAACATTGTGTCTGTCATTTTCTTCTTGCAGTTTAATTAGTGTAATCAGAAAACACAATTTACTCCACAAATAATGGACTCCTTATTTATTCATAACTAATTTGTATGAGTAATTTTTCTTCCAAATCCATGTGCTGATTTTCAGTTACTAGTGATAATTCAAATAATATTATTTTTGACAATATACTTTGGAATACTAGTGTTCTATTTAGCTGTTAAATATTTTATCGTTCTATTTTCATTTATTTTATATTGCATTTTTTTTGCACTTATGTTAGCTTACAAAACTGTGTGAGATTGAGATCTGCGGGTTCAAACATCTTCAGATGTGTGTGGCCACACCCAGCACCAGAACACCCATGGTCCTCCTCCCTGGCCTATGGAGGCCCTTTTCCTTTGTCGGCCCCTCCCCTCCCCTCCCCTCCCCTCCCCTCCCCTCCCCTCCCCTCCCCTCCCCTCCCCTCCCCTCCCCTCACCGTCTGACAACCTCAGTTTACAGTTAGAGTTCTCGTGCTTGTTTGGTTTAGTTTTCTCTGTTCCTTTGTTTTCTTTCTCCGTAAGCCACAAGTGATGGAGTGAAATGGTCCAGTTTTTGTCTTTCTCCGTCTGTAAGTAACAATGCTTAGCAGTCCCCTCCAGCTCCATGCATGTCGTCACACATGGCAAGACTTCTTAGAGTTTCGTGGTGTTTCACTGTGTATCTCGGCCACTTTTTCTTCACCCACTTGTCTGTTTTTAGACACTTACGTGCTTCTAAAACTCGGCTACTGGACACAGGCCGGATGACCAGGAGAGCACACGTCCGTCTGAGCAGTGCTGTGCTCCTCAGGAAGATACAGAGGAGCGGAGTTGCTGAACCAAGTGGTAGACTCACTTGCGTTACCTTGAGCGCCATCATGCTGCTTTCCACAGGGGCTGGGCCAGTTTATATTCCCGCCACGGGGTGAGAGGGTTCCTTTTTCGTCCACATTCTTGCCAACAACATGTTGTCTCTGGCCCTGGTGATCCGGGCATTCACCCAGGTGTGAGGTGGGCACTCCTGGTGGCGTCTGCGTGTGCCTGATAGGATGCAGCATGGGCGGTTTCGTGTGCCCATTGACATCTGCATGTCAAGAAAAGTATCTATTTAGATCTGGTGTCCACTTTTTAATTAGGCTGTTTGCTTTCTTTTTATTGGGTTGTATCAGTCTTTGTAGAGAGCTTGGCTTTCAGATGAGTGATGTGAAGCACCTTCCTCCCACTCTGTGGCCATCTCTTTGTTTCAATGGAAGCTTCTTTTGCTGTGCGGCCTTGCATACAGCATTGTTTGCTTTTTTTAGCTTTTATTTTCCTTGTGGTTGCAGCAGAGTCCCCAAACATTCCCAAAGCAGAGGCATAGTGTGTTTTGCCTGTGTTTTCTTTACACATTTTATGGCTTCAGACTCTCCAGCCACGCATGTTGTCCGTCCAGAGCCGAGTTTGTGTGTGAGGTCGGGGTGGTCAGTGTCCTTCTCCTGCATTTGGCTGGACGGTCCCCAGCCTGATGATGGAAGAGACTTTCCTCCCTACGTGCTCTAGACTCCGACGCTGTGGCCCAGCTGTCCACACTGCGGGCTTACCTCTGGGCCCTGAAATCTGCTTCCCCATCCGTGTGTCCATTTCTACCCAACTGCCAGCCGCTGCTGGACCATCTTTGGCGGCCTGGGAGCTGGGCAGTGATGCCTCTTCTGTCTGTGGGGTGGCTCTGGCCAGCAGGTCTTTCGTGGTTGGGTGCGCCCTGGTCCCGAGGTTTGCTCCTGGAAGGTCGCCGCTGGACTCTCAGCAGGGGTCACGACGAGTCTGTTTCTCTCAGTGACGCGGCGTGTTGGGGATGTTCCTTCTTCCAGCCCACGAGCAGGGGCTGCCGTCCCGTGTCCGCGGGTCTCCTGCCAGTCCATGAGCTCCTAGTTCTGGTCGTGCAGTCGTTCCTCCTCCTGCCCAGCGCGCTCCTGTTTATTTCCTGAGCCGTGACAGTGAAAGGACTGCCGTCTCGTGTGCATCGTCCTGTCGCCCCGTGTCCGGGGGTCTCGGCCCTTGCAGCCCGGCTGCAGCGCTGCTGTGCTGAGGGCGCCCGCGGGGCTCAGGGGAGGCCGGCCCGTCCCATCCCTCCGGATTTCTCGGGCGGAGCCGGCGCGAGGGCGGAGCCTGCGTGAGGGCGGAGCCTGCGTGGACGAGGCCGCTGCAGCCGCGAGGGGCACCTCGCCTTCCCCACGGAGGGACAAGCCCTTTTCCTTCCCAGGCGGCTCCTAGCAGCCCGCTCCTTCCCGGAGCCCCCGGGGCGCACCGCGTGGGGGCGCACGTGGGGGCGCACGCTAGGGGCACACCTGGCCGGGATGCCAGGGCACGCCTGCACAACAAGGATGTGACTGGGGGCCCTCGGTAAAGTCCTGGGAAGATGAAGGGCCTTCCAGCTGGGAGCCTTGGGGCCGGGCCTGCGGGAACAGAGCTGGCCACGCAGTGGGCACAGCTCCGGGGTGTCCAGCCTGAGATCCTACCACCTGCCTTCTGTCCTGCACCCGCAGGGCTCCAGGGGTGCCCAGAGGACGTAGGTGCACCTGCCTAACACACCCACAGGAGACGCGGCGGCTCTTTACTAGACAGGAAGGTCCGTGATCCCGACTGTGTCTGACTTTGTGCTAGTTCTCCCTGGTCAGTCTTCTGGCGACATTAGGGAGCATTTCTAACCCAACACCCGCTTGAAATGTAAGCTTTCCAGTTCTTAAGGCAACATGTTCAACTTTGAGTATTTTATTATTTTATATGTGTATATATATATATATATATATACATAAATGTTACTTTTATATTCCCCATACAATTGCAACCCCCTTATTTTGACCCCAATCCCTCCCCTCCCCGCCCCCTACCCCCCATAGAGTGTCTCTGGTTCATAGTTGTTTGTTGATTTTGTTTTTCACCTTCTTATAGTGATTCATTTTCCTGGTCCCTTATTTAGGTTTTCTAGATTCCTGCTATGAGTGAGACCATCTGGTATTTTTCTTTTCCTTTCTGCCTTATTTCGCTGAGCATGATCCCTTCCAGTGCCATCCATGTTGCTGCAAATTGCATGTGTTTATCTTTTTTGAATGCTGAGTAATATTCCATGGTGTATATGTAACACATCTTCTTGATCCAGTCATCTATTTTTGGGCATTTGGGTTGTTTCCAAAGCTTAGCTATTGTAAACAGCACTGGTATAAACATAGGGGTGCAGGTGCTCTTTGGAATTGATGTTTCTGTGTCCTTTGGGTAAATACCTAGGAGTGAATATATTATTCTTCCGTGGTCCATGACAGGCTTTCCCTCCTGCACTTGCTGGTTCATGTTAGAAGTGACATTGTACTTTGGTTTTGCTTTACTAACTGTGGGAAGCACAATGTTATTGCTTTGATAGTGTTTGTCTAATGAGCTTTAGTCCATTTTTGGAAAATTATAATATATCCTGATGTACTTGGCATTGCTTGGTCTTGCTTGTATTACCAACAAACAGCTTGTGGCTTATTAATTGCATGAATGAACCCTTTGGGGACTCCCTGGAGGGGGGCACCCTACAGTGCAGCCACTCTGGACAGAGGAGACATGCAGTGAGTGTGGTGTAAGAACAGGAGGAAGCATGTTCAGAAATAGGCGGGTGACAGGATCACCTGGCACTAGGCTGCCATATTGGCCCACCCTTCTCACCTCTCCAGGTAGCCAATGTCCTCAAACCAGAACATTGCTCAAGCGGCAATCACCAGAGCGTGCACAGACCACCATGGTTCCCTAGCTGTGGCTCGCTGTCACCTTCACCGTGACACTGTAGCCTCTCCTGTGCACACCTGGACTCCACTTCAGGAGGACCCAGCAATGGGGCAGCCTTGCCGGGATGTTTCCTCACAGCCTGGCTTTCCTGGCCTTTGGCAGACAGGCCCACACAGCGTCCTGGCCCGCAGCCGCAGTGAGTGTCTGGCTGGCCGGCCCCAGACACTGACCCAGCAGGGGAGTTAGCGGCAGCAGGGCCTGACCTCTTCCTTTAGATTGTTGTGATTTTGACTTTTTCTCTTATTTTATTTTAAACTTAATATACTTCTAACTGGTTGTTAGAATCACAAATATTACAGCTTTTGCTAACATAATGAACATATATTAATTATAACTAGTTAATTATAATTAACATCCATATATTTTAAAAAATAGAATTCCCTTTTCTAGGAAATATTTTTTCTTGATAACTTTTCAAAGGCAGAACAGTAAGTACAAGCCAATGATTTTCTTGATATAGTTCTTTATGAAATTGATAAATTATCTACATTTATATTAGTAGACTAAAAGTAGAAATTGTTAATTTTGCAACAAATACTGATTTATATCATTACAACTAACAGTCAAGTCCTTTCTCGCTGTCTGCTATCTCAGCGTTCTTGTTTGAGAGGTTTTTCATTACAGCAGACACACATTAGTCCTGCCTCTCACATTTTCGTATCTATCTGAGGGATCTCTTAGGTCAGCAGTGAGTGAAAAGCTGCTGGTTGTTCCACCCGCCATGTCCGGCTGTCATGTTGCGTGGCTGGGAGCTGCTGAGACCCTCATTCTGCAGACTGAGTATGGGAAATCTTATCACACAACATCATTTGTTTTATATTTCTCCATTTCAATGGTTGGTTTTTGCCCTTTGCATTTAAATTAATACCCCAAGTTTAGCCAACATAAGGCTAAACTGTGTGAAAGGTGGTTTCATAGCGGGTGCTTACTAAGGAGTAAGTTGTCTCCCATGGAACAGTCTGGTCAGTCAGGTACCAGGTTCTCAGTGTGATGGGCCCACGGCCGCGCGGGGATACCTGTGGTGCTGTTTGCAGTCACACCCCAGGTTCCCGTGTATGGAACTTACAATATAGTCTGATATTCTGTTGCCTTTATCCCTGTTTGTATTTTTAACAATCAACCCCCATGGCTTGTTAACTGGAAGATCAGTTAATAGCCCTGTGGGAATTTTCTGGAGTAAAGATCATTTAAGGAGAAACTCAGGATGTAGAACTAAATGTAGAACTAAAATAATGGAAGTGTTTGTAGAAGTTACTCCTGTCAAAGACATTTCTTTCTGTCAGCCTGCCATCTTAGTTTACTCCTGCTCGTTATTTACTTCAACTGAGAACACTTTCTCTGCTCCCCCTTCAATAAACATAGACTCTGTCGGGCTTGGGGTTGCTGAGAGACTGGCCAGCAGCTGCGGGAAGTCATTCTGCCTGTCCTGAGACCCTCGAGCAGCGCGCGTCCCTGGTGCACGGGGGTGGGGGGAGGCTGACCATCTAGAAGGCCTGAGTGATGTACAAGGGCAGTCTGCATCTCATCCTCTGTGGTCATGCATGTTCTTGGATTAAAAAAAAAAGATTCAAAATAAACAATGATGGCCTAAAAATACTGTTTCTGAACCAACCACAGCTTCAGCCTTACACACATCCCCCACCTGTTGAAAAGATGATTAACCTGGTTCCCGTCAGCATCTGAGCAAAGCACCATTTGCTGGGGAAGGGTGTAGCTGAACAGTTTTGAGGCACCAATCCTGTATGGCATCCTCTGGCCCCACTGCTGGGACCACCTCTCCTGCCCTGCAGCCCCCGAGCTCCCCAGGTCCACTGCTCGGACCACTCATGAGTTCTTGAAAAAAGCCAGTAAGATCGCCAATGTTTTATTTAGATGAACTTTGTGTTTTTTTTTGTTTTTTTTTTAACAGAGGAGGAAACATGTTTATGGCTAAAAAGGGAAAACGACCACCAACTTCCCAGGCGGAGCAATCCTTCCGTTCTCCTCTGTCCTGGGGCCTGAGGACCTACTGGGACTCGGCCTTTAAAAGGAGAGCCGTTCCCCTGTCCCTCTTGGTGCCCCAGGCTGCAATCGAACTGGGGAGGAAAGCAAGGACTTGTGTTTAATATGTTCCGCGAGGCATGCCCACCTTCCGGAAGGGATAGGACCCAGGGCGCAGCGAGGCTTGGGCACGGCACTGGTGCTGACAGAATGCTGAGCAGCGCTGTGCAGGGCGAGGATGTCTAGTCTTGGAGTCAAACTGATTACCTTGGAAGGCGATACTGGTGGAAAGGAGTCGGGCAGCGGTTTCTCCAGCTCTGGTGTGTGTGGGGGGGCATGACCTACGTCAGGGTGAGGCGGCGGGTCTCAGGAGAGGAGGGTGTGAGGGGACAGGCGCGGGGTGGGAACAGGCCAGTTTTCTGTCATCTTCCAGGGCATGCTGACTTCCCCACGAGGCGGCACGAGCAGCTTATGTTCTATGGTAGGTAATTTGTACGTGAGAAAGGCAAGAATGTGGGAGCTAAAGCCTAAGGAAGATGCTTTCGACTGAGGTCTGTGGGTGAACCGGGGCAAGGCTGCGGCTGCGGCCGGGCCCTAGATGGTGGTGATGGCGGACCCAGGCCGGGGCCTCTGGCGGTCACGCTGCCTGTCTCCCTTGCTGCCCTTCATGCTGGGTGTGGCGGCCAGCGCGCCACGTGGGGACAGGGCAGGCCCAGGAGCAAGGCTCATGTGGCCAGGTGGGGGCTGGCCAGGCCTGCTTGGCCCATGTTCTCCGTGCCCCATCTGTGGGGCTGGGAGGCTCCTTTCCCTTGGGAGGCCGTAGGATCCCATGTGCTGCATGGGGGGGACCTTCCTCCTGCCTCTTCCCCAACTCCACAGCTTGCAGCGTGTGCCAGGCCTGGGCGCCAGGTTTGGGGTGGCACTTCCTGGGCCCCCTCAGTCTTCCTGGGGCTCTGATTCGTAATGTGGCGGAGAGGCCATCGGCACACCCCTACACCCACTTCCAGGCCCGTGCAGCATCTCTCAGCCCTGGCTTGTTGCAGGTGAGCAGCCTCCCCCCAACTTTGTTATCAGATAATGTGGGAACCTGGTCGGTAGGGGCTCTTGAAAGCCTCTAGGCAGGGATGGAGAGGCATCCCCATGCAGACAGCGGTGCCCGTGTGGTGCCCACGGTCAGCGATTGAGCCAAGGGGTGAGCGGCCAAGCTGTGGGGGACCTAGCTGGCGGCTGCCTGGGCAGGAAGCCAGGGTGGGAGCGGCCGCTGCTCTCTCTGGGCTCTTGCCTCCTGCAGGCTCTGGGCGGGCTGTGAGCAGGACTTCGCACACCAGTTAGTATTGCACAAGCTGGGCTTGCCCATCATCGGCAACCTGTGGTCATTTGCGTGTGAGCTAGTCCAGGGTGTGCCCACGTCCTCTCTCAGAGGTGGGGCTTTGGTCAGTAGCAAGACGTTTGATTCTTAGTGTTGAAAGGACTTTAATTCCAGAGCTTTTGATTTCTGGAGTTGGCAGGCTCCCCGCTAGGCTCCCTTCTGAAGAGAGGAAGAATGTTCAAGTTCAGATTGATTCTTAATCAGCCAGGGCCTGGGTCCATCTAGCCAGTCTGACCCCTCCTGGGTGGACACAATCATGGTATCATCAGACAGATTAGTGCAAAAGGCAATTGATGTGTGTGTGGGCTATCCGCAGGCATGGAAACTCCGAAGGCAGCTGGGCAGCTGGGAAGCTGGGAAGGATGTGTCGGCCTGGACTAAGGAGAGGAGTTAAGAGTCGGGACATCAGAGGGAAGGATGGTAGCTCATGTGGGGATGAAAAGACCCCCCCCAGCCAACGATACCTGCTGTACCCCTCAGAAGACAGAGAGACAGAGGGATTGTAAGCAGCAGCTTTGCTAGGTCCTCTCTGTCCACACACTCGGTCACATTCACAGGAACTAGCCTTGGTGACAGCTTGCTTCTGGAAGGGCCTTCTAGCTAAATTTATTTAGGTCATGGATGGGTGGGTGGATAAAAAGTTCTTGCTGAGTCTTTTGGGTGTTAACTACCATCAGTTTAAGACAGTCAACGTGCAGACACAATATATTTTGGGGTCACGTGTTAGTCCCCTCAATGTGTCATCACCCACCATCATTCTTGAGGCCTGGATGAGTTAATTCAAGTAAAACCCCGAGAGTGGCGAGCACATACCAAAGACCCCCAAAGCACTGACCCAGCACTGATGACCAAAGGCCGCATTTCCTGGGAAAGCTGTGTGTTACATTTGCCATGCACTTCAGCTGGCAGGTTCCAGACCCCTTGCTTTGGGCGTGACCTAGTTTGCACTTTTTGTAAGTTGTAGCCCACTCACAACATGACAGCTCTGCTGTGTCTGTTGTAGATGTGATGACTTCCAGTGCAAAAGCCAGCTCAGCATTCCTTTCCTCAGGAAATTGAATTGGCTTGACATGTCCCTTGAGTCGATGTAGGATGTGTCTTCCTGACTTACTCCGTCCTGCATGCAAAACAGGCTCTTTAACACAGGTTCATTTCCACGTGCGATGGCTGATGATTTTGCTGGAAGTTCTCTCTAGTCATCAATGTGGTGGAAGGGGCGTTAGTGGAACAAGAAAAAAGTATGCTCAACGGGGCCCAGGTGGATTAAACAAAAGAAGAGAAAGATGAGACAAAAATAAAATGTCCTGGCTGTCCCGGGAAGAGAAGTGGAAGAGGCCTGAGCCAAGGGTCCCAGCCTCCTTGGTCCACTGGGGTTCTTCAGATGGCGGGATGTGGTGGAAGCCCAGCATCTGCCCGGCTCTGCCTACGGAGAGACTTGGTATTCCTCCAGGTCAAGAGAGCTGAGGAAACAAAAGCTCTAAACCTACAGAGGAACCAGAAGTCCCTGTGAGGACTGACTCGCATTCTCTTCTGAGTCTGTAGCAGGATCTACATACCAACATGACCCTGCGACTTCTGAAACAGCTCCCACAGTGCAAGAGTCACCAGACTCCTCCCGGGTGCAGTCCTACTTTGCTTATGGAAAAGACTGTTTGCCCCAGGATCAGTGAGGCTTTTACTTCAGTCAGCATCCAGAATCGTCATGGCTTTGGGAAAATAAATAGAGGTTGGAACAAAGGAAAGGAAACACCTTTATAACTTGTTGAAAGATGACGTGGAGTTTGGAGCAAAGATGCATCAGTGCCGATTCCACCCACCTGGCTGCCACAGGCTGACCGTAAGCAGAAGTTCCCAGAAAATCATCAACAACTTGAAAACAAACAACCACAGAGGCAACACTGATCAAGGGAGGCTGCACGGGATGGCACCCCAGTCCCGCTGAGGCAGCCTGTTTGGTGCTCCTTTTTTAGCATTGTCCTTGGGCCAGTGTGACAGACATCTGGGGGCTCTGGGGAGCTCTGGTTCATGACGGTCACTCAACAACAGTCAGCATGTTGCAACCAATGCCATCTGTGAGATCCGGGGGGTGGGCACCAAGCTGGAGCACAGGTCCTCACACGACCCAGCCAGTTGCCATCCGAGTCCTCCTGGGAGCACACCCAGGCTGGGATGCTGCACCCCGCCTCAGCCTTGCCCTGCCTCTCTGTCACGCAGCAGCAGCCTCCTCAGTGCCCCCTTCACATCTTTTGTTTCTGAGCGTGTAGATCAGGGGGTTCAGGAGCGGGGTGACAATGTTGTAGAAGAGGATGAGGAACTTGCCCTGGTCCTGGGAAGAGCTGTTTCTGGGCTGCATGTACATATAGATGATGTTTCCATAGAAAAGAGAGACGACAGTGAGGTGGGAGCCACAGGTGTTGAAGACCTTCTGTAACCCTGATGCTGCTCGAATGTGTAACACAGCCCCCATGATGCAGCCATAGGAGATGAGCATCAAGATCAGGGGCATGAGCACGATGACCACGGCCAGGACAAAGACTGTGTCCTCCACCGCTGCTGTATCAACACAAGCGATCCTGATCAGGGCAGGCATCTCACATAAGAAGTGGTCCAATTTTCGGTAATCACAGCTGGGCAAGTGCAGGGTTACTGGGGACATGGCCAAGGACTTGGCTGCCCCACAGCCCCAGGCCACGGACACCAAGAACAGGCAGAGCTGGGGGTTCATGATCACCATGTAGTGCAGGGGCTTGCAGACTGCCACAAACCTGTCATACGCCATGACGGCCAGCAGCAGGCACTCCCCACCCCTCAGCCCCAGGAAGAGGAAGAGCTGGACGGCAAAGCCCGCGAGGCTGATGGTCTTGTCCCGCCCGCTGAGGTTGTACAGCAGCTGTGGGATGGAGCTGGTGGTGAAGCAGAGGTCCAGGAAGGAGAGGTAGGTGAGGAAGAAGTACATGGGTATGTGGAGCTGGGATTCCAGCCTGGACACCAGGATGATGGTGGTGTTGCCCAGCAGGGTCAGCAGATAGGCAATCAGGATGACCATGAAGAGGACCCTCTCCAGACGGGGTCAGTCGGAAAAGCCCAAGAGGACGAAGCTGCCCTGGGCATTGTCATTGGCTGCCTCCATCCCCTCGGTGGCGGCTGAGGCCTGTGGCCGTGGTGCTGGTTGCACAGGTGAGGGAAACTCACTGCGAGTCAGACGTGCTTCTCTGCTCCTGGACATGGGCCATGTCTCCCAGGCTGCTGTGACAGGCGCTGCCCAGCTCCACCCCATCTACAGCAAGGGAAACAGAGGCAGCGGTGTGTTGAATGGGGGTGGATGCAGAGCTGACATGAACCCAGGAACACATCACTGCCCTGGCCCCAGTGACAGGAGAGGCCCCTGCGGCCACCAGATGTCCACCCTCGTGAGATTCCGTCCCCGAGCTTCTCTGAGTCCCGACCCCTGAGCCCGGCCCTCCCTGCACAGGTGTGGCCAGTGTCCATGGTGCAGGACACGCTGTCTGCTCACCCTCCCCCTGGGCCCTTTCGGTCCATGCCTTCCTCATCCCTGGGGTGACCGTCCCGTTCCAGAGGAGAAACAATGTTCACATGCGACACACACACAAAAGTCATCTCTCCAGCGGGCGTCATATTGGAGAAATTAGATCTATATTTCCAGTATACTCTGTATTGCTTAGGAGAAATAAATTGCAAAATTTGTATAGAAATGATTTTGTTTTTGGATTAATTCACAGCTGTGCACAGAACCTCCATCACCTTCCATCTCTGCCATGCAGCATCCGCACCAACACATGTTGGAGGACCTGCACCCCTGCCTCACTGGAAGGTACAGATACACAGATCTTGACCCCAGGCCCCAGCCCAGCCCAGCCCCCAGCCCAGCCCAGCCCTGTGCCCAGCAGACTGCGCAGCTCGCCTGCCTTTCCCTGCTTTTCTCTCTGAAAACGGGGCGCATCAGAGCACCATGTTTCCCAGATATGTTGGAGATATTTTTAATGTGAGAGAAAGTTTGTGGATGTGGAGATCTCTGTGAATGTGTCATGAAATCTGACCTCCATCCAGGGAGGGGCTGGGAAAAGCATCTGGTCGAGCCAGGCAGAGAAATTCTGTGTTGACACGTGTGGTGAGGAGGAGCCACCCGCAGCGCAGGCCCCTGGGGCTGAGACATGTCGCGGCCACACTGCCCGAGTGCACCGTGGGCATGGTCCTCGCATCCCCTGCACACCCTGGCTCCCAGGCCACCCGCAGGAGCAGGCCCTGGCGTGTCCCGAGCCTGCCCTCCCAGGTCGGGCCCTCCATGGGGAGCCGCTCTCTCCTGGCTCGCCCGGCCAGTGCTGAACCATGGCCGTGCTCGCTGCGCCGAGCCTGGCTTCCCTAGGCGCCTCCCTGCTGAGGGCCTGTGTGGGCACTGGTTGCCATTCAGGGCAGAGTAGCGGGGCCCGCGACGCCTGAGGGGTGCAGCCTCGGCGGGGGAGTCCGTCGGGGTGCAGACGTGTCCTCCCTGTTCCTGTCCTGGGGACTCCCCAGTGGCTGCTCCTGTCACCGCTACCTGCAGCACAGCCCTGGTGCTGAGTGCACCTGGCACCCCGCTCACCTCCTCCCACTGCTACCCAAGGTCACCATCAAGGTCCGGGTGCAGGTCAGGCGGGGACCCCAGGCTGGTCACCGTCTTCTCCTGGGAGCACCCTGGGTCCTGCAGTCGTGCAGGTGCGGGGGTGTGACGGCGCCTCTTCTGGCAGCCTCCCCTGGAAGCAGGTGGATGTTGGTATTTGTGCCGAGGCACTGAAGTCAGCAGGTCTCCTGAGGAGACACAGCAGCGGCCCTGGGTGTTCAGGGCTCGTCGGCATCCCCAGGTGTCAGGGACACTGGGATCCCTCAGGTCATTACTGCCGGCACTGAGGAGTGTCCCCGGCAGATTCCCTTCACTCCCCAGGGCCCGCCCTGCTCTGAGGGTAATTGGGTCCACTGAGAATTCATCCCTCACATCTGCAAGAAGCTTACCTCAGGGCATCAGGTCAGGGCTCAGTCCACTGCTGTCCTCCAGCTACAGTCACAGAGGGTGGCCGGCCCCCAGGTCTTCAGGGGAGAAAAGTAATTGAGGCAGGCTCGGTCCTCCCACAGCTGGAGGGTTATTTTTTTTTCCTCATTTGGTCTATTGAAAATAGAGCAAAATAATTTTGACTTCTTTAAGCCAAGACATTTGTGTGTGCAAAAGAGAAAATTAATTGCCCTGAACAGTGGAGAAGCCTTTTCAGTGTGGGGGGTGATAGAAAGTATTTTATTAAAACTTGGTGATGGCACATGGAACTACTTGCTTTATTAATTCATTTATTTGTGGGCTTGCAGGGAAGTTTTCAGTGTATATCAATTTATTCTTTAGCTTCAAAAACTCAGTGATAGCAAGTTTTTGTATCACATATACCTGATTTTTTAGACCATGTCCATGTGACAATGTTCCTAGGTTCGTGCAGAAGAAACAACATCACAAGCTGAAGGCAAAGAGAAAGGTGTGGGAAAGCAGTGCAGTGTTAGAGAGGAAGTAGAGAAGTTTTGAATCAACGGGGTTGGAATTAGAGAAGTTTGAATCAACTGGCCTGGAAATCTGTCAGAATGTCTCCTGGGGTACTTCTGAATGGATAGAAATGCAGAGTCAGGGAGCAGAGCAACTTGAGTGAGGCAAACGTGTAGCAGTTGTGGGTTCGCAGAGCACAAGTGCTGTCGATGTGCAGACGGCACCGCTCCGGCCTGTCACCTTGAGTTGTGAGAGCAGAAGATCCACAGGAAGAGAATGGCACAGGTGAGGTGCAGGGAGGGTTTGCCTCCGAGCAGGTGGATTTAATAAAGCCCAGGGTGCCCGCTCTCTCACCCTTGAGACACTGAGAGTAGAACCCCACACCCCGTCACCTGATTTGTCTTCCCAGAATGGAGCTGTTTGGCTTTGTCCAGCCAACCAGCCTCCCAGATCTCTCCCTCCAGGTGCCTCCTCGCTGCCTCCCAGCAGGCCACGCGGGCCCCTAGAGGGTCTGGGGAATAATCAGATTTGTGATCTGAAAACGCACCCAGTCTTCTGTGCCTGTGGCTTTCTGGCTCAGCGCAGCCTAACTCGGGAGCACTGCAGCCTAACTAGGGAGCCCTGCAGCTTGGGGAAACTGAGGACCTATGCTAGGCTCGACCTCTTAGTCATAGAGCGACAGGGGACCCAGGGCCCTGCCCGAAACCCCTCCCCATCACAGAGGCACTGGGTCCGCTGGCTGTGCCAGCCCAGCCTCCTGCCAGGTGCTCTTCACGGGACCACCCAGCATGCAGCCTGGGTGTGGGCTGTTGTGGCAGCTCCTGAGGTGCAGGCGCCAATATCTGCGGGTCTTGTTTGTCCAGCACTTAGGGCCTCATATTCTACCAAGAAGAGCAAAGACAAGAAAAAACACGCAAGGGTAGCCCCACATCCTAACCACTAAGACACCAGACGACGCAGCACAGAGTGTCGTGTTCTGTGTTTAAGACGCCTCGGCTGGTGCGGCCAGAGGGCGGGGTGAGCATGAAGGCCGTGGGGTCTCACTGAGACACTTGTGCTGGTCAGACGAGAGGAAGGAAGGAAGGACTCACAGAGGGATTCCCAGTGGAGGGAGCCCCAGGTAGATGGAGTCCAGGTAGAGGGAGTCCAGGTAGAGGGAATCCATGTAGAGGGAGTCCAGGTTGAGGGAGTCCCAGTTAGAGGGAGTCCAGGTAGAGGGATTCCCAAGTAGAGGGATTCCCAGGTAGAGGGAGTCCAGGTAGAGGGAATCCAGGTAGAGGGAGTCCAGGTTGAGGGAGTCCCAGGTAGAGGGAGTCCAGGTAGAGGGAATCCAGGTAGAAGGAGTCCAGGTAGAGGGAGTCCAGGTAGAGGGAGTCCAGGTTGAGGGAGTCCCAGGTAGAGGCAGTCCTGGAGGTGACACCTGGAGCTGGGCAGGGAGCAGAAAGGGCTGGTTTGCATGCTTGGAAAGGAGTGAAGGGAGGTTAAAATTGTCGTCACTCATTAAGTCTGACAAGATACACATGGAGAGTAGTTAATGGGTGCTCTCGGGGCTCCTGTTCATCCCTGAGGTGTGCAAGGCCAGAGCCTGTGAAGTGGCTCCTCCCGCCTGAGGAGCCTGGTGCCTGCTGGACACCCAGGGACATGCAATCTCAGGCCAGGGATCCCCTTGCTGAGCCACGGGGAGTCCAGCTCAGATGGTGGGATTGTCAGGGTCTCACCAAGGCCTGCCCTACTGTGGCCCCAACACACAAGTGTTGCACTAAGCTGTGAGTCCTGCTTGACCCCTGCTGACGGGTGAGTGAGCTGAGTCCCAGGACACCAGCTTCTTCTCTGCTCAGATCATGGTGGGAGATGCCACAGCTGAGTGATCCCTAAAATATTGGCCAGAGGGATGGAGGCCATTACTGCTGCTGGAGTTCACAAGTGAGAGGAGAGGGGATTGTGTGGTCAAGCATGAATGCATAGAGGCTTTGTCGGTGGCAGGACCTAATGAGGTTCTCTCCCTTCTAAAATTATTCTGCTCTGTCATGCTCCTCTGAATAGAACAGAGAGGGGAGAGTGAAAGGAAAGACAGAGTGAAGGAGAAAGGAGAGAGATGGGGAGAGGTGAAGGGAGAGAGAGGAGTGAAGAAGAGAGAGAGAGGGTGAGAGGCAGGGAGAGGGGGAGAGAGAAGTGAGGAGAAGTGGAGGCAAGATTATGGCTCTGATGCCCCAAAGGTACTAGAATGAGCTGAAATAATGTGAGAATTACCATTTTGGATATGGAGACCTCTGAATGAGAGGTTATTGAAAGGCATGAGAAGCTTGAATGAAGGCATATGTATTTTTTTGATCCAAGGTACATCTCTTAGTAGAAAAGCTTGCCAAGATGCTGTGTGGACCCTTGTGGGAAGGGTGATGACTTATCTCCATTTGTGTTGTTATTTGCACAATGGCTGTCAAAATGTGACTTCTCATTATTCCCCATTAATCAGCATGGAAACCTGAGGCACGAGACCCAGCATATCTGTAGCCTCCACTCCATGCCAAGAGCCTTTGCTGGGCTCACAATTATCAGACACAGAATTTTAGGAGTGAACACCTGACCCGAGGTGGTCAGCTTTTGTGCCCCAGTATGATTTTGTTACATTTACAGTCAATGGTATGACCATAATGGATTAAAATTACACAGTAATTCCTAAGAAAAAGGAAATTAAATGATCTAATTTCAATTTTTGACAAGTTATTAAAAACTAAAAGTTATTAATCACATCAGCTTATCCTGGTTATTGCTCTGCTAGTTTCCAGTTTTACTGTAAGTTCTGCAAATTCCTACCCTGTTCAGTTTTATGATTTTTTAAAAGATTTATTTATTCATTTACACCAGAACTGGGGTACAGGCCAGATGCATGGGAGGGTGAGAGGACTCAACAGAGACAGAGCGGGGAACAGAACAGGAAGACTGATGAAACACACTGCTGATGGGAGCAGCGGGTGAAACAGGAGAGATCTGCTGTGCCATGGGACCCTTGCCGGCCAGCTGGGATTGAACCTGCACTGCAGAGGCTGACGGACAGCTTCACAGCACAACGCTCAACTGCCTGCGCCACCAGAGGAGGCCCCAGTTTTATGATCTTCAGCTTACCAGAAATCTGTCCTTTCCATGGGTCTATTTGGGATGAATCACTTTTTCAAAAGAATCAGAGTAATACAGAAGCTTTTCTAAATTACATAAAGTCTTAAAAACACCCATTAGATCCATTAAAGATCAAATTGGATTTCATACAATTAAGAAGGATATTTGGTTATTAAGTACAATTACAATGAATGATATGATATCAAAACATTGATTTCTAGGAATTTTATAAAATTTCTAGAGTGGATGCCCATTTTGGATGGGAAGGTAAAAATGTCTTAAACTACTTTCCTAAATTTAGATTAGCAGGAGAAAATATTTTTAGAAATAGTTTCTTGGCTATTTATATCCCAGTTGACTAGAAAAAATATAGATGAGGAAAAATATTTTTGCCTCTACAATTTTGAGGTATTGCCTAAGGCACCACATATAACAAAAGGCAGAATAATTGGAGAACGATAAAGAAAAACTTTAGCAACAAGAGTTTAGTATGTCTCCAGTATACATGGGAGAGACCCAGAGAAACTGGTTTGATGTCATTATGACCAGAGAAGACACTTGATTTTTATTTTTTTAAATATTTATTTATCTATGCTATAGTGTATAGGCCAGAGGTGTGGGGGTTGAGAGAATTCACTGGAGACAGGGTGGGAAGAAGAACTGAGATACACTGCTGAGGAGAGCAGCGGGCGAGATAGTGGAGGTCTTCAGTGTCGTGTGGGTCAGCTTCCCAGGTGGGGATCAAACTCTGCTGCAGTTTGATAGCACTGAGGCTTTAATCCCTGTGCCACCAAGGAGGCCTGATACTTGATATTTGTTGTGAATTTATTGATGTTTCTTGAAGAATGTTCCATGTACACTTGAGAAAATTGTGTACTCAGCTATTTTGTCCTGTAAGTGTCTATTAAGCCCAGGTGGTCTAATTCCTTCTTTAAGGCTATTGCATCCTTGTTCATTTTCTGTCTGGTTCATCCATTAATTGATAAAAAGTGGAATCTTGAAGGCCCCAAATACTATTATGCTGCTGCCAATATCTATTTTTAGATTTGGTATTAGTTGCTTTAGATATTTTGATGCTTCTTCAGATGTGTGTATGTGTGTGCTGTTTTCCTAATGCATTGATCTCTTAGTCAATACATTAGGTCCTTTTCTGTCTCTTGTTAACTTTTTTTAGCTAGAAATCTATTTTCTCTGGTAATAAGTGTGGTTGTCTCTGCTTTTTTTAGGGTCCCATTTACTTGTTGTTTTTCAAACTTTTACTTTGACTTATGTTTTTCTTTGGAACTCAGGTGGGTCCAAAGGAGATAGTGGAAAGTTGGGTTTTGTTTTCTGATCCACAAGTCACTCTACCTTTTGATTGGTGAGTTCCATACATTTAAAGTTAGGGTGATTGTTGACATATGAGGATTTCTGACTGTGAATTGTTTTTAGTTCTCTGCTTCTAGTTTCTTTCTTTCTTTTTTTTTTTTAATTTTTCTTCTCTTTAGATATAAGAGCTCCTTTCTACATATTTTGTAAGGAAAGTCTAGTTGAAGTCTCCTTCAACTTCTGTTTGTCTGGAAAAACCTTCCTTTTCCTTTCAAAGCTATATTTTGTAGGATATAGTATTCTTGTCTCAAGTATATTATATATGTCTTACCACTCTGTCTTAGCTTGTATTATTTCCTCAGAAAAAGCCTTCTGATGTAAGTCTGATGTAAGCCTTCATAAGTTACCTGCTTCCCACCCCCTCACCCTTCAATAGTCTTTCTTTGTTTTGACCTCTTGGAAGTTTCACTACTGTGTGTCTTGGTGTAGGTATCATTACATTTAGATAACCAAGTTCTTTTATCTTTATGGATTTGTACATTTAATTCCTCCCTCGGGTTTAGGAAACTTTCCTTTATTATTGCTTTGAATACATTGTGTGTTCTCTCTCTGTTACTCTTTAGGTATACCCAGTATCCTTTTCTAATGGAGTTGGATATGCCTTGGAATTCCTCCCTCCCTTCCTCCCTTCCTCCCTCCCTCCCTCCCTCCCATCTTCCCTTCCTTCCTTCCTTTCATTTTATGTTGTATTTCTCTTTTTTCTTCTCCCTGAGTCCTTTGTGCATTACTATCTTGGATATCACTGATCTGACTCTCCATTTGGTCTATTTTATTTCATATTTTTCTGACAATTTTTAAAATTCCCTCTATTAACATTTTTTACATCCTGCAACTCATTGTTTAATTTTTAAAGCTTCAATTTCTATTTTCTGTTCATAAATCCTGTTCATAACTCTGTCATAAATTTCTCATTGCATTCATTAGATTTTCTGAATGTTGTTATATCTATTTGATTAGATTTTCAGTGTTCTATTGTATCATTTTGACTTATATTTCTGTATTTTCTTCCATTTCTTTATCATGACACTTTCAAATTCTGTATCTGATAAGGAAATATAATTTTTTATGTCTGTGGTTGGATTCTGAAGCTTTTTCCTTTCCTGTGATGTCATGCTCTCTTAAGGTCTCAAAATTCCATGTATTATAACTTTTTATCTGCACATTCTGCTGCTTTAGATTTCCTTTTCATAAACAGCAGACACTTAGATATGCACACTGCTTCTACTTTTCCAGCAGGTGGAGCTGTGAATTTATGTGATTTTACAGTTTTGGTCTTTCCCAGGTACCACAGGTTAGAGACCTGTTGTTGCAGCTGCTGAGCTGGGTATAGGAAAGTGTCCATCAGCTGGTGTGAATGTGCTGGATGGGTAAATGGCTTATGTTTGTGGCTCTGCCATAGCTCTCCAGTTTTGGGTTCCAGACCCAAACATCTGAAATCTGTGTGTTCTCATTATACTTCAGTAGGTCAGTACCAGTCTCGTGGAGGGGGTGGACAGAAGGCATGCTGCCCAGCATACTGTTCTTACTCTTTTCACTAGGGACCAAGTTTTTACACACATGTTTCCCCTCAGTCAAGCTCTAACCAGTCAGCCCTCCACTACCCAGGTCACTAGCTGAACTGCAGTGCTGCAGCTTGTATGTCAGCTTCCTTGCTATAGACTTCAGTCTCCAGGATTTCTTCACCTATTTTCTTACCTGTTGGATGAAGTATGACTATCTTCAGTGTTCCCTTTGGTTCAGTGCTACCTATTGGCTTCTGATGTCCACGTGATGCTCCGGTTTCAACCTGAGTAATAAGGGTTTAGTGCTTTTCTGGATAACTTTCAGATTTCACTCAGTAAAACTGAGTGATGCTCTGATATGGCTCAAGCCACCTCATTTAATAATATCTTCAACTAAAGATGTGATGTTTTGGAGAGGGGGAAGGGAAGAACGATTGTGGAAGATTACCAAAAAGGGACAGTACACAAGAGTAATGAAAGGTCCATGCAGCAGGCCGGAATGCAGGAGCCAACCAGGAAGCCCACCTGGGGGGGCAGGAACAGCAGGCCGGAATGCAGGAGCCAACCAGGAAGCCTACCTGGGGGGCAGGAATGTGGATACCTGCCTGGAGGACTCAGACAATGAGCCTCCCCCCTCCCCCTACCAGTTTTGTCTCAGACAAAGAACCTATACCTGCCCTACAAACTTTTCCCTCCGTATGAGCCCAACTTCCCACCTGACCTCTCCTAACCCTATAAAACCCTGCTTCCCCCTAACAAAGTGCGCGGCTTCACTGACCCCCACCTTGGGTGCGTGAGGTCCGCCCGGGGCGCAATAAACTTTCCCTCCCTTTGAGAAATTTACCCTGGCTCTCCTTTTCTTTACCGCGCCGAACCTTTCATCTTGGTGCCGAAACCCGGGAAGGCCGTGTCTCCTGGCACTGGGGCAGCCTTCTCGTCCCTGGGACCTCTCCTCTCCATTGCAGACATCTCACACCCACCACCGGCCTTAATCCTTGGGGTAAGTCACTGCCTGACCCTCCTTCCTGGGAGGCCCTCACCTCTGGCTATTCAGCTCCTCTCCTGACTCCCGTACCGTACCTTGGTTGGCTGTTCCGTAAACCGTGGGCCCATCTAGACCCTGGATCTGGGGACGCACTTCCAGACTAGGTGCCCGAATCCTAGGCGCAACCGAGCGGTGGAGACGTCCCCCTCGCTTGTCTGCCTCTGTTCCGAAGGCCAGGACCGAATCGGGGGACGCCGCAATTCTGGGCCTGCGCCCCCAACGGCCAGTTCATGTTCGTGGGACGCTGCGTCCTGACTCTGTGACCCCGTTAGTTGGGAAAGGAGCCGACTTAGTCATGGGGTCCACAAATTCCAATCCGAGCTCGGCCACTCCACTGGCATGCCTTCTCTTAAACCTCAATCCGTTGGGACTTAGGCCGGATATACGCCCTAAGCGTCTGGTCTTTCACTGCAACACTACGTGGCCTCAGTATCAATTGGACAATGGCTCCCACTGGCCCAAACATGGCACTTTTGACTTCTCGGTCCTTACAGACCTAAACAATTCTGTCACGGCAATGGAAAATGGTCAGAGATCCTTAGGGCCAGGCTGTCTTTCTCTTGCGCTCCGCCCCTTCCCTCCCTCCTGAAAACCTGCCGTACTTTCTAAGTCTCGAGACTCCTCTCACTCTTCGCCCTCTCCAGACCCCTCTTCTGCATTCTCTGATCCTCTAAATTTTCAGTCTTCACCTCCTCCACCTACCCAATCCAGCCCCTCCCCCCTTTCTTTTCACCTCCCAGCTGCCACACCCTCTCCCTGCTGATCCTCTTCTCCCTCCCCTCAGAGAAGTGGGTGGGAACTAAAGAAAAAATTAGAGTCCATGTTCCTTTCTCTGTCTGATCTCTCCCAATTTGTAAAGCATCTTGGCTCTTTCACAAACTATCCCACTACCTACACCTAAATTTCATTATCTTACCTTAGCTTATGACCTTACATGTCATAATTTCATGTTATCTTCTCTTCCACCCTGACCTCTGACCTGTCAGCCTAGCTGGTCTCCAACCGGCAGTGCCTAAACCTATAAACTTTCATAAGTTCTGAAAAATTACCCAGTCTTCCTCAAAAAAAAAAAAAAAAAAAAAAACCTCCTGACTTCCAAAGGCTGAGGATGGTCCTCAAACCCCTATCCAGGATCTGCTGAAAATGGCCTTTAAATTATTTAACAACCGGGAGGAACAGGACAGGGCAGAGAGTAAACTCCGCAGTCGCCAGAAGGCTGAGCTTCAAGCTCAGGCCCCAGTAGCTGCCTTGAGACCGCCAGGCCCTGCTCCTCCAACGACCGCAGCGCCTGCTGCCCAACAGAGGACGACAATGGGCCCCATGGGCCCCAACCGACCGACCGCCGCCGAAGCCTGCTTCAAATGTGGCCAAGAACACTGGTCCAGACAATGCCCCAATCCCCGCCCTCCGCCAGGACCGTGCCTCATCTGCAACATCCAGGGTCACTGGAAAAGTGACTGTCCCTCCACACCTGGCTGTGGTGGGCCAGTCCTTCCAGTCCCTGCAACTCTTGTCACTGGCGGTCTTGGGTTTGGTGGCTGAGGACTGAAGAGGCCCAGACTTATCAACTCTGATAACCTTTGAGGAGCCCAGGGTAATGGTCAAGGTAGCAGGTAAGTACATCTCCTTTCTGGTTGACACGGGGTCTACCTTCTCTGTCCTCCCCTCCTATTCCGGTCAAGTTTATCCTTCTCAGGTCTTGGTTACGGGTGTTGACGGCCTTCCTTCTCGGCTCAGGACCACTGGTCCGCTCTTTCCTAGTCATTCCTTCTTGCCCCACACCACTCCTGGGTCAGGATCTTCTGACCAAACTCAGGGCTACTCTCTCATGTTTCCAACACCCTAGTGCTGCTCTCATCCTCCCACAACTCCAAACATCTCCTAATCCTTCTCAGGACTACCCACTGTCTCCCTCCACTGTCAACCCCATGTTCTGAAATATCTCTATCCTAATTGTTGCCACCCATCGTACCCCAGTCCTCATTTGCCTTAAGAATCCCTCTTTTCCCTCTCGCTCCCAGTTTCCAATTTCCCTCACTCACCGTCAGGGTCTCAAACCCATCAGCCAACAACTCCTGGGAAAGGGAATCCTTATTCCTATCAACTCGCCCTGTAATACTCCCATTCTCCCTGGAAAAAAGCCTGATGGTTCTTATCCCCTAATTCAAGACCTTCGCCTCATTAACGAAGTGGTGGTGCCTGTCCATCCTGTAGTGCCAAACCCCTACACCCTTCTGTCTCATATACCGTCTTCTACCACACACTTCTCTGTGCTTGACCTCAAAGATGCCTTTTTTACCATTCCTCTGGATCCTCAATGTTACTTACTATTCGCTTTTACTTGGGAAAACCCGGACACACACCTCCCAGCAACTGGCCTGGACAGTCCTGCCTTAGGGTTCCTGGGACAGCTCTCAACTGTTTGGTCAGGCATTAGCCAGTAATCTCTTGTCATGTCATACTCCACCCCACACTCTCCTCCAGTATGTTGCCGATCTCCTCCTCTGCCGTCCTTCTCTGCCACAATCTCAGCAACACACTGCACAACTCCTCAGCTTCCTGTGCTCCAAAGGATACTGTCTCCCCATCCAAAGCGCAACTCTCAGTTCCCACAGTTGTCTATCTGGGTCTTCAACTAACTCCTTCCTCCAAACAGCTGACAGTGGACCACAAACAGGCCATCTGGGACCTTCCCTCCCCTAAATCGACAAAACAAATCCTTTCTTTCTTAGGTTTGGTTGGACTTTTCCGTCTTTGGATCCCTAATTTTGCTTTCCCAGCCACGCCACTGCACAATGCAGCAAAAGCCTCCCTGAAGGACCTCTCCAATCCCCCGGGGAGTCCACAGGGTCACACATATCCTTCTTCAGGCACCTGTCCTTACCCTTCCTGATCCAGAAAAGCCTTTGCTCCTGTTCACAGACGAACGTCGGGGTACTGAGGCAGGCGGCCTTTTCCAGCCTCTCGGAACAGCCCTGCATCCTATCCCTTATCTCTCCAAGCAAATGGATCCCACCGTTAGGAGCTGGCAACCCTGCCTTAGAGCCCTGGTGGTGACAGCTCTACTCACCCAGGAGTCCCTCAAACTTACTCTAAAAAGACCCACCCAAGTACATTCCTCGCACTGCCTTCAGGCCCTCGCTCTCCCTGCTCGCTCTCCACTCTCACTCCTGCCCATTTACAGTATTTCCATGTGTTCTTTATTGAAAATCCCCTGGTGAGTCTCACTCAGTATAATTCTCTCAACCCAGCCACTCTCCTGCCTGTCTCTGGCCACCTTCTGCCGTTTATTCATGTCCTAAAATTCCTGGAAGAAATGCAAACCTCCAGACTGACTCACCTTTGTCAGATGCCTCCTGTGTTTGTAGACTGACAGCTCTTATGAAGATGCACGTGGTCAGCGGCGGGCCACCTAGGCCACTGTTACCATCGATCAGCTCACCAACTGCCTGGACACCTACCCAGACAGAATTTACCTCTCCCTACTCAGGCAACAACTCCAGGAACAGGCAGACCGGTACTTACCCAGTCCTGCCTCGGATCTCGACCTCCTCAACCAACCTTCCCTACCACTGCATCCAGGAGACCAAGTCCTGCTCAAATTGCTTCAGCCAAAGCCACTGCAGCCTTGGTGGACCAGCCCACACACGGTTATTCTCACCACACCTAAAGCGGTAACACTTCTGGGACACCCCTCCTGGCACCATCTATCACGGGTCAAATGTTCCCCTGAAGACAAACAGTATGTATGTCATAACCTGGGTCCTACTAGGATGTGCATTTCTTGTCAAAATCTCCCCTAGCTCAGTGTTATGTGTATGGAAATTCAAAGTTAGGTAGACCTTTGTCTCAGGATCCACTAAAACCACCCACTAGGTGGGTACTGCGGAGTGCCCACAGGCTGGATGCACAGCACTTATCACTCTCACCCTAACTCTTTCATCGATTAATAACCCTATGAACACCTTGTTTTGTTTCTTTACCATCAAACCTTAGATCACTGCAAAAATACCTATAGAAAATATGGGGGGTGCCCTTAGCAGTCATGCACAGTGCAACTTCCAGACAAAGGCCAAATGTTCTCTCTGGTCCGTCATAATACGGGCTTCAATATGAGTAAAGTTAGCTATGCTATTTCAGATCCTTGGGACCAATGTTGGGTACAGGGTACACTGGCTGGCATTCCTATCCAGTGGCAACACTGTCCATCTCAAGGGAATATGTCCTGACACAAAATGCCACAGTCCAAGTCTCCCAGGACATCCTCCATTCAGAACAAATCCTATAAAATTAGCTAACATCATCAGAAAAGACCGAGACACCCTCAACCTAAATTCATATAATCCAAAACACTATAACCTTCCTAAATGACTCTTTTGGGACTAACATCTCCTCTTGTTTCCTCTGTGCTTCCCTTCGGAGGCCTCTACTGGCAGCAGGTCCAATTAATCTCAATACCACTATGACCAAGATAACGGACGCTGCTTGCCAGACTCCCCAACTCTCAGTCACCCTATGGGACTCCAATCACAGCTACCCCTGCTATCAAACTAATGCCCTTGTCAGCTTTCATTCCTGTGCTTCTAATATTTCGGTTACTTCTGTGCTCCGAACAACAGCAAAGAAAAACTTTTTCTGGTGCAATGGCTCTCTCTCTCAGTGTATTAATTCTGCTACTCCAGGCCCACATATCCAAGTCCTCGTGGCCCCACAGTTAGCTCTGTACAGACGGTCAGAGCTAGGTTAGTTATTCTCACCACATTGGACTAAGCAGGCAGCCTTTCTTCCAATCATGGTTGGAATCAGCCTGGCATCATCGATAGCAGCTGCAAGTATGGCGGGTGGGGCCCTGGGACACAGCCTGATTTCTGCCAAGGAATTTTATGTACAAATTGATACCTCCTTAGAAAAAACCTATGTCTTCAACATCATTAAAAAGACAGCTCACCTCCCTGGCACTGGTCACTCTCCAAAACCGGCGGGCTCTGAACTTGTTAACAGCTAATAAAGGGGGTACCTGCCTGTTCCTCAGGGAAGAATGTTATTACTAGTAAAACCGGGGACTCCAACTCTCCGCTGACATGGTTTCAAAATCCTATAGTGTCAGGGCTCCTCCCACTCTTGGGGCCAATACTAATGATAACCTTATTTTTTTCTTTTCCCTCCTTGCCTACTAAAATTCATACAAACTCGCATTCGGGAAATGTCTCCTACCACCTTTAACCATCTCCTTCTCCACCCATATTCTCGCATCCCTGCAGAAGACCCTCATAACCAGGCCTGAGCCACCCCCTTGATCTTCGCCCCTTTTCAGCACTAAGTAGCCAAAGAAAGAACCATCACCCCTTTCCTATCAACAAAAGGCTGGTATGAAAGGTCCATGCAGCAGGCCGGAATGCAGGAGCCAACCAGGTAGCCCACCTGGGGGGCAGGAATGCGGATACCTGCCTGGAGGACACAGACAATGAGCCTCCCCCCTCCCCCTACCAGTCTCATCTCAGACAAAGAACCTATACCTGCCCTACAAACTTTTCCTGCCATATGAGCCCAACTTCCCACATGACCTCTCCTCACCCTATAAAATCCTGCTTCCCCCTAACAACATGCGCGGCTTCACTGACGCCCACCTTGGGTGCGTGAGGTCTGCCCGGGGCGCAATAAACTTTCCCTTCCTTTGAGAAATTTAGCCTGGCTCTCCTTTTCTTTACTGCGCCGAACCTTTCAAGTAAAATCACCATGCATATTATATTTAATGCCTTTTTCACTGATCAGAATTTCCCAAGATTTGATCATTCCATTTTTCTGGGATATCATGGGCACATCTCTACAAATGGAGATTTTCCCTTAAAAATGTGTTCTTAGAAGTTTGGTATCAACTAGTTGGTTATTCAGAGTTTTTTTCATGACTTTTTTTTTTAAACAAATCATCAGATCAAAAAATCCTTTTGCTAAATGCATAGGTCACAATGATAAAATTTGTTCCTCTACAGATATTTCTGACTTAAGGATTTAATGAATTGAAAACAAACAGCACCAAAAGGAAAACTCTGATTAAGAAAAGTAGGTTTGACACCACATGGCAGTCTCTTATAAGTAGGAAACTCATCTTTATACTACTTATTACATTTTTTTCTTTGGACTTGGCTGTAATGATCTTCTGGAGGAGTGTTTGTATTATGTAATTCACTCAACAAAACTCAGCATGTGGGAACTGATACTGTCTGTTAAGTCCAGAGAGAGATGTGAGAGCTGGGGAACAGGTCCTCACATGGCCCAGTCCAGGTGCGTCTGGATCCTAATGGGAGCACACCCAGGCTGGAGATGCCCTCGATCCATGGGACTCAGCCCTTCCCCACCTTTCTGTCATGCAGCAGCAGCCTTCTCAATGCCCCCTTCACATCTTTGTTTCTGAGTGTGTAGATCAGGGGGTTCAGGAGCGGGGAGACAGAGCTGTAGAGGAGGGTGAGGAACTTGCCCTGATTCTGGGAAGAGCTGTTTCCTGGCTGCATGTACATGTAGATGATGTTTCCATAGAAAAGAGAGATGACAGTGAGGTGGGAGCCACAGGTGTTGAAGACCTTTTTAATCCGTGATGCTGATCGAACTTGTAACACAGCCCTCACGATGCAGCCATAGGAGATCAGGATCAAGATCAGGGGCATCAGCACAATGATCACGGACAGGACAAACACCGTGGCCTCCACTGCTGCTGTATTGATACAGGCGATCCTGATCAGGGCAGGTAATTCACACAGGAAGTGGTTCAGTCTGTTGTGTCCACAGCGGGGTAAGTGCAGGGTGATAGAGGGCATGACCACGGAGTTGGCTGCCCCACAACCCCAGGCCATGGACACCAAGACCAGGCAGAGCAGGGGGTTCATGATCACCATGTAGTGCAGAGGCTTGCATACCGCAATAAACCTGTCATATGCCATGACAGCCAGAAGCAGGCACTCCACAGTTCCCAGCCCCAGGAACAGGCAGAGCTGAACGGCACAGCCTGCATAGCTAATGGTCTTGTCCTGCCTGCTGAGGTTGTACAGCAGCTGCGGGATGGAGGTGGTGATGAAGCAGAGGTCCAGGAAGGAGAGGTGGGTGAGGAAGAAGTACATGGGGGTGTGGAGCTGGGGGTCCAGCCGGGATACCAGGATGATGGTGGTGTTGCCCAGCAGGGTCAGCAGATAGGTAATCAGGATGACCACAAAGAGGACCCTCTCCAGCTGGGGTTGGTCAGAAAATCCCAATAGGACGAAGCTGCTCTGGGCGCTGTCATTGGCTTTCTCCATCCCTCCAGTGGTGGCTGAGGCCGGTGGCCGTGGTGCTGATGGCGCAGGAGAGGGACACTCACTCCCGGTAAGATGTGCTTCTCTGCTCCTGGACGTCAGCCATGTCTCCCGTGCTGCTGTGACAGGTGCTGCCCTGCTCCACCCTGTCTACAACAAGGGAAACTGAGGCAGGTGTGTGTCGAACAGAGGGTGACCATATGAAGGGGCGCAGAGTTGACATGAACCCAGGAACACAGCACCACCCTGGCCCCAGTGACAGGAGAGGCTCCTGTGGCCATTAGCATGCCCACCCTCCTGAGACTCCATCCCCGAGCTCCTCTGAGCCCCGACCCCTGAGCCCGGCCCTCCCTGCACGGGTGCGGGCAGTGTCCATGGTGCAGGGCACTCTGTCTGCCCAGTTCTCATCCCTTAGCAAATGAGATACAGTTACGATGGTTTGGGAAGCTTATTGACACATTACCTAGTTTTCTTATTGGAAAGTATAGTGTTCAAGATACCTCATTTGTTTTACAGGTGTGGTTTGAAATTATTTTAATACGTGCAGATATTGGTGACCATGAATGTTTCTAGATATCTTACATTAAGTTTATTACTCAAAGAAAGAAGGAACAGGAGCTTATGAAATTAGACAGGGAAATCAAAAAAATATCTAACCAGGAGACTCTGTCCTCATTATATGTCCAAACGTAATTTAAAAATATAATCATTAAAGGGGGGAGAGGAGAGGAAGGATTTAAGTCAAAATAAGGGGGGGTGCAATTGTATGGGGAATATAACCAAAATGAAAATGCATACATTGTGCAAAGATGAAAAATGATGTAGGAATTATATAAAATAAAAAAAATATAATCATTAAAATATGGTAATTGGGCTTGGGGCTGTGTAGACCCCTACTTCACCCTTTATTACCCAAAATTGCACCTGAGTATGTAAACACTAAATAAGTGTTTGAGAATCTGAAGTGTCTGTTCTTTCTTTGAGCCTCTGATCTTCTTGGGTTCAAAGAGATCACCAAGCAAGAAGTATGAGGAATATAAAAATAAAATTTATTAATTAAAAAAAAGAAATTAAAAAAATACACCATCATTACCAAAAAAATAAATAAATAAAAAGCTCCTGAATATTAAAAAAAAGACAACACCAGAAAAAATAAATCTGATTGCATATTAAAAAAAAAAAATCAGTGGTCTGAGAAACATAGATTAGCCAATGTAAGAAACAGTGAAGACCAGAGAAAATTGGTGTGGCATTTGATAATGGTCTTGTTTAATCATTTTTTCCAAGAAAGTGACAAGAAAAGACAGAACACAATAAAAACAGAAGTGACATGAATTAGTGGTCGGCTGGATGACTGTGATTTAGAAGCAACATGACTTTAAAACATTAAAATTTTCTCATTGATGATTAAGGGCATAAAAAATTTAAATCAAAGAGTCTTGCTTTCTAGATAGGGAGGTACCTTGAAATGTAATATGTGCCCAGCTGGTAAAACCGTGAGGAAACCAGGCCCATGGAATCATGAATTTAAATGGGAAGGATGTCTGCAAGAATCTCGAAAGAAGATAATTAGAAATACACAGGTGTGCTAGCACCTTACCCTCAGACAATTCTCCCTGCAAGTTAAAATCACATTAACAAATTGCCGGGGAAGGGAGGTAGGGAGGAGGCAGGACTCAAGCAGGAAAAGGACGGAGCTAACCTTCCGCCCTCATGGAAACTCAGCGTTCCCCACCAAGTGCCTGCCGTGTCCTGACCCGAATGGAGAGCGCAGCCAGAGGCAGGTCCCCCGCAAGGAGCCCACATGCGGGGTTTGCCCTCGTGGGGGACACTTGCGTGGACACAGCCCAGGCATGCCCAAGGAGGCGCAGTCCCTGCTGTTCGCGTTGTACTCCAGGGGCCTGGAACTGGACAGCAGCCTCGTGGCCTGATCTGAGGGACTCGGGACTGCTTTTGAAGGACCCCATGATGGCTCAGGGGTCGGCGGCCACTGGGTGGCTGGGCGAGGGCAGATGCCCCTGAAGGCCCCCTCGGCCGCCAAGGCTCCTCTCATGCTTTTATTCATCTGGCTCAGGTTCAAACACATGCAGACTGGCTGCCGGGCAGGCGGCATGGGCTTGAATAGACTGGGAACGAGCAGAATTGAGTGGGTTTATTCAAGTATCAAGAGTGAGGATTTGGATTTGGAAGAAGTAGGGCAGAATTTACCGGAATTGTTCCTGCAAATTCAAGTTTCAGTTCATTTGATAAGGTGGTTTGTTTTATTTTATAAGGTACATTTACATCTTCCATAAGGTAGGAGCCACATGTTGTGAGGATGCAAAAATACTGATGCTGTCCAGGAGGGAGGACGGGGTGCTGCAGCTTTATCACATGCCCCCTGGACTCCCCACCCCATTGTGATGAAAAAGCTGTAGCGACACAAAGTTCAAGCCCACTGTGAATGGCTCCTGGCTCCTCGCTGGCTCTGCGGGCAGCGGCTCCTTGGCCTTGGGCTGCAGAGCCTGGCCCAGGCAGGAGGAGGGTTGTCCTCCCTGTCTGGAGAAGGCATAGCTCTCCAGCCTGCCAGAGGGGCCTGGAAAGGTTTGCCATGTGTTTTCTAGAAGCTCCTACTGGGATCCACGTTTTCAAAATGGAGGTGGCCAGACCCTGCACCTCAGGGGGACCTGCCCATGACCAGGGGTTGAGAACACTCCCTTCCATGAGGTTCTGAATCTCCCACATCCAGAAGCATCTTTCTGTCGTCGCCGGAGGAAGCATGGTTCCTCCTAAACATTAGTAATGTAAAAAAGAAAACTTTAATTTTACCTGTGACCCTGTTTTCTCTCTGGTGCTGTCCGTGTCCCCTGCAGAGGAGCCTGTGTGGGCACTGGATGCCGTTCAGGGTGGAGTAGCTGGACCCGCGATGCGTGAGGGGTGCACGCTTGGCGGGGGAGTCCGTCAGGGTGCAGACGTGTCCTCCCTGTTCCTGTCCTGGGGGCTCCCCAGGGGCTGCTGCTGACACCGCCACCCGCAGTGCAGCACGGGAGCTGACTGCACCCACCACCCTGCTCACCTCCTCCTGCTGCTGCCCGCGGTCACTGTCACGGTCCAAGTGCAGGTCGGGCGGGGCCTCCAGTCTGGTCAGCGTCTTCTCCTGGGAGCACCCCGGGGTCCAGACAGGTGCATAGGTATGGGGGTGTGATTGAGCCTCTGCCGGCCTGGTCTCCCTCTAGAAGCAGGGGGATGTTGGTATTTGTGCCCAGGGCACCCAGACAGTGGCGGTTGGGTGAGGCTCGCGTGGGGAGCGCAGCAGTGAACCCTGGGTGGTCAGGTCTCGTCAGCAGACCCAGGTGTGAGGGACCTTCTGATCCCTCAGGGTCATTACTGCAGGCGCTGAGGTGTGTCACAGGCAGGATCCCATCAAGCTCCCCAGTGGCCACCGCGTCCTGCAGAAAATGAGGACCATGAGAATTTGTCCTTTGGTATAACAGTGTTATTTCATGTTTGAAAAATCGAGAACTCATCAATGTTGTTCAATGAACCCAATCACTGAGGGGCTGTCGGCTCCTCCTAAGTCCCCAGTCTCCCGATGGGCTCAAGTTACTGAGGCAGAGACAGCCCCCAGCTGGCTCAGATCCTACTGTTTATTCTCCTTATATCTACTGAATGTGTAGCGACTATACTAACATATTTTTTCTAAGGATTTTGTGCATGAAAAATAAAGAATCCATTATCTAGAACGTAGAGCTCTTCCAGAGGTGCATAGATGAATATAATAATTTTAGTAATTAAAGTGGTAACTGTGGTGCATGTGTGTGTGTGTGGTGACTGTATTTAGTATCTGTTGAGGGCAGTATGACATCACTAGTCTGGAAATGTTAAGTGAAAATAGATGAGTAATTATAGAAATTGGGTCCCTGTAAGTAAAGTACCACCATCGGATATAACCATAACACTTTAATGAATTTGTTAGGAATTTCAGAGAATTTTATCTCATGTGAATATGGCTGTTTCCTGCCTTTCTTTGGGTCCCATTTGCTTGCAGAGTTGTTTTCCATCCCTTTAACTTCAGTCATTGTATATCCTTGGAACTTAGGTGCATTTGCTGAAGGTGGCAGAAGGTTGGCTTCCGTTTCCTAACCCAACTAGAGAGTCTGTGTCTTTTATTGGTGAGTTCAGGTCATTGATGTTCAGAGTGATTATTGGTGTGTAAAAGCCTGGCACTGCCACTTAGCTTTGGTGCTATTTCATCCTTGTTCAGTTCTTTGTATTTATTTCCCTCTTTGGTTTAAGTCCCAAAGTTCTCTTTAATGTTTCTTGCAGGGGTTTAGCAGATATAAACTCACTAAGATTTGCTTTCAGAACGGCCTTATTTCTCTCTCATGCAGGAAGAAGAGCTTTGCAGGACAAGCTATTCTTGGCTGGCACTTGGTGTCTTGGAGTATTTTGAATGTGTCGTTCCATTCACTTCTTGCCTGGAGTGTTTCTTCCGAGAAATCCAATATCAGCCTAATCAGGGTTCCTTATGGTTATCTGTTTCTTTCCCCTTGTTGGCATTATTGTTTTTCCTTTATCTAGGGCTCTGGAAGTTTTACTTACTCTGCGTCTTGCTGTAGTTCTCCTGTTATCCAGTAGTT